>NC_053391.1:581830984-582484852 GCF_905171765.1 Bufo bufo
TTATGGACCTTCCTCTTCATTGGTCAGGGGATCCAGCTGTGCTTATATTGTCAGGAGTGGTACGCCCAGATCCACTGCCCCCTCACAGAGGTAAATCTGAATAGTGATTAATGTACTAAATACAGATTAGGGATCAGTAGGAGAAGATGACCTATTCTAGATTCTACTAATACAATAGATGATTCCTGACTGACACATTCTGGTTGGTTTTCAGCCATGGACGCACAGACACATGAATGCTTGCTGTAGCAAGAAAGGAACATTGTATTCAATGTAATATTTATAGTGCAAATACAAAATACATGAATGGGACATTCTGTGCCCTGACGCTCAGTGTTCCCAGTTCACATCCCTTTCTACGTTTACCACACCTTTAAAAGTATTGATATACAGAACACAAAAGTGTGTGCAGTCTTAGAATCCCTCGTGGGCTTATGCCCAAGCAATTATGGGGAACGAGCCAAATGTTCCCGATAGCTGCTGATTGCTTATGCAGGATAATGTGCTTCCAGCAAATGATGATTTTAAAGGCTATGGGCACCTTTGGGGACACGGCGTCAGAGCAGGTCTCTGAGTTGATTCACTGTAGAGAAGAATGCAATCGTCTGAAAATGCAATGAAACTGAAAGCTGTAGAGGAAAAACTTTTTTTAAAAGACAGGCTACAAAAATAATGGAGGGTCTTAAAGGGGTTATCCAAACCCTATACTTCCGCCTCTAATTCCCGGGCCCCTCACACAGGTTGTCGCTTCTGTTGCCCGCACGGCCGCCGCTGCATCTCCACATTACGCATATCAAAACATCCAACGACGGGAGAGCAGCCAATAGCAGGCTGCGACAGTGATCAGCCTCCCTAGCGAGTGACGCTAGGGAGGCTCGTCCCCGTTGCGGCCTGCTATTGGCCACAACACCCCCCACCCCCACCGACACCAGATGTTTTGATCCGTGCGACTGCGAGATGCAGCGGTGGCCGTGAAGTGAAGCGGATGCCGGGTAACAAGGTAAATACAACCGGTGTGAGGGTCCTGGGCATTAGAGGAAGCATTATAGAGTTTGAATAACCCCTTTATGCATAAACATACCAGGATAGACTTAAAGAACTTAATCTGTATAGCCTTGAGCAAAGAAGGGAAAGGGGGATATGATCAAAACCTTTAA
Source organism: Bufo bufo (assembly GCF_905171765.1). Taxonomy (NCBI): domain Eukaryota; kingdom Metazoa; phylum Chordata; class Amphibia; order Anura; family Bufonidae; genus Bufo; species Bufo bufo. Next base: position 581,832,142 of record NC_053391.1, read on the forward strand.
ATAAGTAAAAGGGGTTATCCAAGATCTATAATTCCCGCCCATATATGCCTGGTTCTCTCACAGAGGTTGTACCTACTTCGCTCCCCCGCGACACTTCTCATACCGGCATGGCCGCCGCTGCATCTCCCCATCACGCGGATAATAACATCTGGCTTTGACGGGGCCGGGGGGGGGGGGGGGAAGGTAGCTAATAGCAAGCCACGACAGGGAGGAGCCTTACTAGCATCACCCGCAATGCACGCCGACATAGGCATAAACACTATGCATACCAGACAAGTGCTACCACTACAGCACCACTCCATAAAACTGCAGAAGGCCTGACTAAGCTCCTGTGCTATCAAGACTACATACAAAACAATGTGCACCACAAAGTGTCTCCAGTAATACTGTGAAGAAGGGCTACAACTAGGGATAAGCAGGATCTCCGTACAGTATTAGAATGTATTGGCTCCGAAGTTATTGCTTTGCAAAGTCTAGCGAGACTTCGCTCAATAACTTCATAAATTAATTTGTAATGTAAAAAAACATTTCCCGAACTCGGGTTCGGTTCCAACTGGTACCTTGGAACTGAACCTGAGTTCAGGAAATGTTTTTTTACAGTACAAATTAATTTATGAAGTTATTGAGCGAAGTCTCGCTAGACTTCGGCTCATCGGAGCCAATACATTCTAATATTGTACAGAGCTCCTGCCCCGTACAGTATTAGAACAAAGTTTTATGCGAATCAAGTTTGGATGTTTCATCCGAAGTCGATTCGCTCATCCCTAGCTACAACTCAATAGAAAATAATGACTGCCACATGTATTATATAAATGTATAGATAATATTAGAGGGGCTGTCTGGCTCCTGGAACGCCTGGCTGTTTTCCCCAGGGCCGGCTGCTTCTGGCCATGTATTTCCCATACAGGGACTGCTGCCAGGACAATGTAGTATTATGTGGTTTATTTGTAATGTAATGCAAGGATATTCTGCCAGAGTTTCCTGCACAAGGGGAGTTCCCTGTATGATGTGAAATTGGCCTGTCACTATTATTAGACAACCCCTTTGAAAGAGGACCTGTCCCCTCTCCTGACATGTCTATTTTAGTAACTACTTGCATTCCCCATGTAATAACAATTCTGGAGCATCTATTCTTATGGCTCTATGGTGTGCCATTTCCTTTATTATTCCTGCTATAAGTTATTAATGAATCACTAGCATTTTGCAATGAAGGTCCAGATGGGGGTTACCAGTTGGAGTGTGTTCATGCACTGATTGGATAATTTCAGACTGCACGGAACCCCCCCAACTGGTAACACCCATCTGGACCTTCAATGCAGACTTGCTAGCAATTCATTCATAAACATCTATCAGGAATAATAAAAGAATGGCTCAACATAGATTCATAAGAATATATGTTCCAAAAATGGTTATTACATGGGGATTGCAAGTAGTTATTAAACAGATATGTCAGGAGGTGTGACAGGTCCTCTCTAATATCTGTAACATGTGAAATAGCCCTATCACCTTTATTTGTTAGCACCTTTAATATCTAATACCAGCACCTGGATCTGAATTATTTTGTAATTGTATGTAATTAAAAATGTTGTATACTGAGTTACTTAATAAAATATATCGCCACCTGCTGTTGTTTTTTTTTTTTTTTTTTTCTGTCAACTTCACTGGAGGTGGGGACACATGCCCAGTTCCATCCTTCAACTGCCTCCTGTTGCTACTTCCCGAAAGCTGCAGCAGAAAGGACACACCTCCTGAGCTGCCAGGTTTTGATATAAATCTAGCAGAGCATCTGGAACTGTGAATAGAGAGACCTCTGGTTCTAGCCTTGTTAGAAACAGATTGTGATGTACTACATGATGTAATCATGGGATAACCTCTGATGTATTTTTCTTTTGCAGAAAACATTCTGGGGACTGGTTACTCCACGCTCATGGTCATGCCGTTTATGATTGGGACTATAGTAGCTGCTTAACAATATATCTCTATCTCCAAACATCTGTGATGACCACAGTATGTTCTAATGTTCTTCCAGATATAGGAAACTGACATCCGAGAGGCTGAAATGATGACATTATATGTTCCTGTTGTCATACCGCTTTCTAGAAAATATACTGTGTAAATAAAATATCAGATGACATAAATTTTCTAAAAGTGTCTGAGAGAACAAATATTCTGGTTACCTCAGAGAAGGATCAGTAGTTAAATTCAAAGTTAATTTAAAGTCAAATTCAGTGGTTAAGATGTAACATCTGTAAAGATATCCCATGGTTTAAATGGGTTGCCCCAGTACAAAGTCTTATCTTCTATCTAAAGGATAGCCGAAAAAGTGTCTGATTGGCAGGGGTCCCACTGAGAACGGGGGCCCTGCTTTCCCCAGGTCGAAGGAAGTGGCGGTCATGCATATGCGCTGCCTCTCCATTCAGCTCTATGGAACTGCTGAAGATGGCCAAGTATGAAGGATTTTCTATCTCTGGCAGAGTTTAATGGGAGATAGCGTATCCATGAAAGTAGGGAATACAGGATCCCAGTTCTCATAATCGAAGGGTCCCAGCAGTCAGACCCCTGCTGATCAGACATTTATCTCCTATCCACAGGCAATCAGTGTACTTCAATAATACAGGTGTTTTACCAGTGAAATGGCAGTGCTGCTTGGTTGGATCTGCCAGCCATCACACATGCCCCAATTCTGGACTGTTGGATGTTGAGTGTGGTTTCCAATTAGAAATTTTTTTAATTTTTTTTATTTTAGCACAAGGCTGCAACATAGCAAAATGTGACAAAAGTGAAAGGGTCTGAAGACTTTCCGAATGCACTGTGATTACAATATTAGAGTGAAAGAATAAATAAATATATTGGGGTAAACTGTACAATTGATAGAAGGCTCTAGTACCAAGTTGGGGCGCCTCTAGTCTGGATACAAGATGAGATACGGTTGGGCATGGAGGCACACTTGCCTACAGATGTTGCAGCTAGCTAGGTCCTGAACAGGCCTGGTGTACCAGCTGGTCCCATAACTGCTCGATTGGTGATAAATCTGGCAACCAGACAGGCGGCAACCAGGCGCTGCTGGGGAGATTAGAGGCATGTGCCTCCAATCTCCCCCTGCAGCGCTTTCACACTGTGCCACGGGGGTCTTTTCTACTTTCTCCTGGTCCACCTTCTCATGACTTTTGTGACCAAGGTCTGGGACTGACCGAAATGTCTTTAGAGTCACAAAAAAACAGGCATTTTTCCATATCTGCCCATGTACTAAATGAAGGATATGTCATAATAAAATAATTTTATTTGCATGTTAACCCTGAGTGTGCAGTGGTATTTCTCTTAATGTTTTCTACTTGGATTATATCCACTCCACTGAAGCACCTCACCTTTTGGACAGCAAGTGCAGCCCAATTAATTTACTTTTGTGTTGGGTGGTGGACAGCACAACTGTGGGAGATTCTTGTGCTTGTCGGTGGTTCTTCCCTACCGGTGGTCTGACTGGGCCGTCCGGAGCCAGTTCGCTGTGTGTGCATACCCTCATGTAACCAATGCTCGCAACACCTCCAAACAGCAAGGTCAGTGTAACAGTGGCTGTTGTGCGCCGCTGTTACCCTGCTTACCGCTGCGGTCCCGGGCGCCGTGTTCAGTGGTGATCTGCTGCCAATCCTAGCCCTCCTGCACATATATAAGTGGCTCAGCCCCCTTCCCAGATGCATCAGTGTCAATGTCCTTGTGTCCTGCTAAGGTTCCTGATCTCGCTTGTGTTCCTGAGTTGTATCTGTATTCCTAGACTCTGCTACCTGTTTGATCCCTGCCTGCTTGCCTTGACTCTCCTGTTGCCGACCAAAATTGCCTGACCTGTACCTGTGCCGCCTGCTCTGACCTTTTGCCTGTCTGACTTCGCCTCTGCCTCATCCATTGGTCCTGCCCTGTAACTCCTGGTAACGACTCAGCCTGCTAACAACGCCTATACCTCTCGTACCCTTCTCAGGTACCTCCTGGTCTGCCTGGACCAGCTGCCTCGTGTGCCTATCCTCTTCAAGAGGTAGCAACCTGGTGTTCCCCTCGGGAAAGTCTATCCCCACCATGAGGGGTACTGTGAAGATCGAGGGGTTCACTTAGACAACGCCCTTAGAGGAGGTAGGACACGTGGCACAGTGGGTTCACAACCACTGGTTTGTGACAGAACACTGAGGTCATGCACCCCGCTGATCACCCTAAGCCTGTCGTTCAAGAATTGTTACATGAAGTGAGGCGTCAGAGCGAACGTCAGGATGTCATGATGCAGTTCATGCAAAATGTTGCTGCTATTCTGGATGCCATCTCTTCTCCAGCTACTGCAGGGTCGCCAGCTGCTGCTACCCCTGCAATACCTACACTGGTGAATCCGGATTTGTGCGCCGCTGGTGTGCAACTCCCTCCTCCATCCCGCTATGGTGGAGATCCAAAAACCTGTTGTGGATTCCTGAACCAGTGCCTGATCCACTATTCAGTTTCCCACTGAGCGGTCCAAGGTTGTCTTCATTGTGTCCAAGGCCAGCATCAGCACCCGGCATACCCGGGCTAGTGCTCCATCAAAACAGATGGAAGCACTCATTGCTGGAGCAAAGGGAGCTGGGTCCTGTTACTCACCGCTCAGCTCCCCGCGCTCCTTCAGGCCGGTAGCGCACTGAATGGTGAAGCAGGAAGACTTCTCCACCATTCAGCCTGCAGATTACCGGGCTGCCAGCCTGTGTGGGTGGAGCCTGCCACCCAGTAATCTGCATAAGCTCCGCCCACACAGTGCTGCAGCGCGATCTGTGTATGCAGGGAAGAGAGGTATGTGAGTTTCAGGAGCGGGACAAGGTGAGGAGTTACTGTGGTTTTTTTTGTTTTTAATACAGAGGACTTTATTACTCTGGAGGGGGCACAGAAGGCATTACTACTCTGAAGGGGGCACAAAAGTCATTACTAATGTGAAGGGGGCACAAAGAGCATTTCTACTATGGAGGGGGCACAGAGCCAGAGGGCATTATTACTGTGAAGGGGGCACAGTGGGCATTATTACTGTGAAGGGGCACAATGGGGATTTCTACTTGGAAGGGGGCACAATGGGGATTATTACTATGAAGGGGGCACAATGGGGATTATTACAGTTCTGAAGGGGGCACAATGGGGATTATTACTCTGAAAAGGGGCATAGAGAGGGCATTACTGTGAGAGCACACAATGTGGGCATAACTACTATGAGGGGGCACACCTGTACAAAACTACTGTGAAGGTTGTACAATGAGGGCAATACTACTGTGAGGGGGTACAATTACATTTCACTGGTGTGTGAGGGGGTACAATTATTCGGGGGAATGCCAGAGAAAGGACCCGCCCCGAGTGCCAAACACCGTAGATACGCCACTAAAGCAGGGAACTATTCGCTCCCAGCTCCACCATTGAGCCGCCAGCGTTCCACAGAAGCAACAGCACGATGTCCTCACACATCGTCCTGCTGATCTGTGTAGGAGGAGGAGCAGGGCAGGCTGGGAATCAGCCTCTGCTCCTACTACACAGCAGCGCCATGTGTCACAGTATACTGCTGCTGCTGATGGGGAGCGCAGATCATGGGAGGAGCCAGGTGATTGAAGCGAGGAGTATTTATTGTTCGTCTTTTTAACTTCCTGTGAAGGGGGCACATCTGGGCATATATCTTCGCATATCCACCGTAAGAGGGCACATATCTTGGCATATCTACTGTGAAAGGGGCACACATCTTGGCTTATCAACTGTGAGAGGGCACATATTTTGGGATATCTACTGTGAAGGGGGCACATATCTTAGCATATGTACTGTGAGGGGGCACATATTTTGGGATATCTACTATGAAGGGGGTATATCTTGGCATATCTACTGTGAGGGGGCACATACAGTACAGACCAAAAGTTTGGACACACCTTCTCATTCAAAGAGTTTTCTTTATTTTCATGACTATGAAGGCATCAAAACTATGAATTAACACATGTGGAATTATATACATAACAAACAAGTGTGAAACAACTGAAAATATGTCATATTCTAGGTTCTTCAAAGTAGCCACCTTTTGCTTTGATTACTGCTTTGCACACTCTTGGCATTCTCTTGATGAGCTTCAAGAGGTAGTCACCTGAAATGGTCTTCCAACAGTCTTAAAGGATTTCCCAGAGATGCTTAGCACTTGTTGGCCCTTTTGCCTTCACTCTGCGGTCCAGCTCACCCCAAACCATCTTGATTGGGTACAGGTCCGGTGACTGTGGAGGCCAGGTCATCTGGCGCAGCACCCCATCACTCTCCTTCATGGTCAAATAGCCCTTACTTTCAAAGTTTTCCCAATTTTTCGGCTGACTGACTGACCATCATTTCTTAAAGTAATGATGGCCACTCGCTTTTCTTTACTTAGCTGCTTTTTTCTTGCCATAATACAAATTCTAACAGTCTATTCAGTAGGACTATCAGCTGTGTATCCACCTGACTTCTCCTCAACGCAACTGATGGTCCCAACCCCATTTATAAGGCAAGAAATCCCACTTATTAAACCTGACAGGGCACACCTGTGAAGTGAAAACCATTTCAGGGGACTACCTCTTGAAGCTCATCAAGAGAATGCCAAGAGTGTGCAAAGCAGTAATCAAAGCAAAAGGTGGCTACTTTGAAGAACCTAGAATATGACATATTTTCAGTTGTTTCACACTTGTTTGTTATGTATATAATTTTACATGTGTTAATTCATAGTTTTGATGCCTTCAGTGTGAATCTACAAATTTCATAGTCATGAAAATAAAGAAAACTCTTTGAATGAGAAGGTGTGTCCAAACTTTTGGTCTGTACTGTATCTGTGAGTAGACCTGAGGGACTGAAACACTGGGTAGAAAATAAAAGTAGGCACATAAGGACTGATTCACATATATCCACTCTGTAGCATGCTCTGTGTAAGTTATTTAATCTATAATACATGCAGTTTCATTGCTGTAAGCGTCGTGCAAAATGCCACAAGGGGGCCCACTGAGACTTTATTGCCCAAGGGCCCACATGAACCTGGAGCCGGCCCTGATTGTGTCCCTGCTATCTGATGAGGCACCTACTTGGGCAAATCCTATTTGGGAACATGGAGGCCCAGAGACCACTAATCTGCAGTCTTTCCTGGCTACCTTCCGGCTGGTCTTTGAAGAGCCTGGCCGTACGTCCTCCGCTGCTTTAGCTCTACTGCGTCTATGACAGGGTTCCTCGTCTGTGGGTCAGTACGCCATCCAGTTTCATGCCCTGGCTACCGAACTGGCATGGAATAATGAGGTTAAACTGGTGGTGTTCTGTGAGGGCCTTTCTGACCGGATTAAGGATAAATTAGCTGGTCGCGACCGTCCGTATACTCTGAATGACCTGATCACCTTGGCCACAAGGATAGATATGTGTTTCAGGGAACGTTCTAAGGAGGTCGCATGCACCAGAAGACCACCTTGTTTGGCTCCATTCTTTCAGAGGCCAGTTCTTCCTCTAGTGTCCACCCCATGTGAAAAGCCCATGCAAATAGAGTGCCTTTGATTGTCTAACCAGGAACCTTTACACCGCAAAGCACAGAACCTGTGTCTGTATAGTGGAGGCAAGGCCCACTTTGTGCGTAATTTTCCACAGAAGCCGGGAGACGCCAATGTCTAGGATCAGTTGGAGAGGTGGTCCTAGACAAGGAGAAGTCCTCTCTGAAACTTTCAGTTCTGGTGACTCTCTCTCACAAGGAAGTCACACTGTCTGTGCCTGCATTCTTGGACTCTGGGTCAGCCAGTAACTTCATTCAGTAAGCTCTGGTCCTTCGGTACCGGCTCCCTACCATCTAGAAAGGCCTTTGTCTGTGGCTTCTGTAAATGGACTGCCACTTCCTGAATCTGTGCTTTCTGTTACTATGACCCTTAAGTTGCAAATAGGTGTTCCGAATTCAGAGATGATCTCCTTCTATGTGCTGCCAGCGTCCGTGAATCTGGTTATCCTTGGTCTTCCCTGCCTGCGTCAGCACACTCCAGTTGTGGACTGGCATTCCAGTCAGATTCTGCATTGGGGATCATCCTGTCAGTCCACCTGCTTATCAGAGGACCGACCTGCTTCCTTGCCTACTGTACCTGTAAACCTGCCTGGACTTTTGCAGCAGTATACCAGTTTTGCGGATGTCTTCAGTAAGAAAGAGGCCGAGACCCTGCCTCCTCATCGTCCATATGATTGTCCGATTGACCTTCTGCCTGGTGCCACTCCTCCTCGTGGTCGAGTCTACCCACTCTCACTTCCTGAGACCCAAGCGATGTCTGATTACATCAAGGAGAATCTCGAGAGGGGGTTTATCCAGAAATCTACTTCACCAGCCGGTGCCGGGTTTCTTTTTTTTGTACGGAAAAAAGATGGATCCTTACGGCCCTGTATCGACTATCGAGGTCTGAATAAGGTCACAGTCAAGAATCAGTATCCTCTTCCGCTAATCTCCGAACTCTTTGACAGGATCCGGGGAGCTAAGGTCTTCACAAAATTCGACCTGTGCAGCGCATACAACCTTATCCACATTCAAAAGGGCGATGAGAGGAAGACTGCTTTCAACTCTCGTGATGCCCTTCGGCCTGTGCAATGCTCCCGCAGTATTCCAGAAGTTGGTAAACAATATCTTCCGGGACCTGCTCTATGTCTGCGTGATAGTGTACCTGGATTATATACTGATCTATTCTCCAGATTTGACCACTTACCAGAAGCATGTCCGTTTGGTTTTACAGAGGTTGAAAGAGAAACAACTTTATGCCAAACTCGAGAAATGCATCATTGAAAAATCTACCGTACCGTTCCTCGGATACATAATCTCGGATGCCGGGTTGCAGATGGATCCTGAAAAAATTAATGCAGTAATGGACTGGACCTGCCCAAAGGGTTTTCGTGCTATACAGAGCTTCCTTGGATTTGCTAATTTCTATTGTCAGTTCATCCCGAATGTTTCATTTCCTACATCTCCGATCTCCGCTCTTACTAAAAAAGGAATGGATGCCAGAGTCTGGACTCCTGAGGCGGAGTCCGTATTCGTCCAGTTAAAGAGGCCCTTTGCTTCTGCACCTGTTCTGGTCATCCCAATGTCTCCTGACAATTATTTTTAGAAGTGGACGCCTCCTCCATAGGAGCTGGTGCTGTTTTACTACAGAAAGGTTCCAAGGGCAAGATGTTTAAATGTGGATTTTTCTCCAAGCTCTTCTCCCCTGCTGAGAGGAATTACTGTATAGGAGACAGAGAGCTTCTGGCCATAAAACTTGCCTGGGAAGAGTGGCATTATCTATTGGAGGGGGCCCAGCATCCAGTGATAATCTTCACCGACCACAAGAACCTTACATATCTGCAGACGGCCCAGCATCTGAACCCTCGCCAAGCCAGATGGGCACTCTTCTCCCGTTTTGATTTTGAGCTTCACTTTCGCCCGGCCGAGAAGAATATCAAGGCGGATGCTCTGTCTCAGTCATTTGACTTCTCTGACCAGCAGGAGGAGCCCCAGTACATTGCAGATCCTGCTCGGTTGATCACAGTGGCTCCTGTCCTGGTAAAAGACATCCCTCCCGGGAAGACATTCATGCCATCTGCCAAGAGAAAACGTATTCTAGCTTGGGGACACAACTCCAAACTGACTTGTCGCCCAGGGATCCGCAAGACCACAGAACTTTTGTCTCGCCACTACTGGTGGCCCACACTGCCTAAGAATGTGCGTGATTATGTGTCGGCCTGCACCGTCTGTGCTCAGAATAAAGTCTCCAGGACCAAACCACCGGGGCTGTTGTTACCTCTTCTTGTTTCGGATGCCCCATGGCAACACATTGCCATGGACTTTGTTACAGATCTGCCCTCTTCTGCCAAATGTACAGCTATCTGGGTGGTCGTGAACCGGTTCTTCAAGATGGCGCACTTCGTTCCTTTGGTTGGACTGCCTTTGGCTGCTGAACTTGCTAAACTGTTCGTGAGACACATATTCCGCTTGCTTGGTCTACCTTGACATATTGTTTCCGATTGCGGAGTCCAGTTTACCTCTAAGCTCTGGAGAGTGCTTTGCCGGCTGCTCGAAATTGAGCTTGACTTCTCTTCCAGTTATCATCCCCAGACCAACGGACAAGTAGAGCGGGTCAATCAAATATTAGAGAACTATCTCAGGCATATTGTTTCAGACCAACACGACAACGGGTACAATTGCTACCTTGGGCTGAATTTTCTTATAACAACCAGTGAGTCTACTGGATCCTCTCCATTCTTTGTAGTTTATGGACAACACACTCGTTCTCCTCTCCCTGTTCCTACATCTTCTGGGGTACCAGCTGTGGATTCCTTTTTTAGGGATTTTTTTGAAGATTTGGCGTGACACCTAAAACTGTATCAACAAAGCGGTGACTCGCAGCAAAACAAATGCAGACAAGAGAAGAAGAAAACCGCCTCAGTTCTCTTCTGGAGATAAGGAATGGCTCTCCTCTAAAAACATCCGCTTAAGGGTCCACAGTTTTAAGTTTGTTCCTAGGTTCCTTGAACCCTTTGAAGAATTGAGGAGGATCAACGAAGTGACATATAAGTTACGTCTGCCTCTCTCTCTGCGTATTCCTAATGCCTTCCACGTGTCCTTACTAAAAACATTAGTTCTTAATCGCTTCTCGACGGCTCCTTCTACTCCAACTCCGGTATCTGAAGATTCTGACGAGATATTTGAGGTTAAAAGTAGGGGTGCACCGAAATTCCGGCGGCCGAAAATATCGGCCGAAAATGGGCCTAATCCATTTCGGCCGATATTGGTACATATCGGCAGAAAATATGAGGTTTGGGATTTGTGGGATTTGTCACCCTCCAAGTAGCTCACCATCCGCGGCGGCGCCCCTCATGCTGTGCCTCCTAAACGCTTGCCGCTCTAAAGAATCTCTGGCTCAGTGCTGCGCAGCCTGCTGTGTCTGCTCTGTGCTACTGCTGTTGTTAGTGTAGCGTGGCCGAGCTCTGTTCATTCCGCGGTACAGGAGCTTTTGTTTCCTGTACCCGGCCGGACTGACAGGAAGTGCTCACTTAGTGTGCACTTCCTTTCAGTCCGGCCGGGTACAAGAAACAAATGCTCCTGTACCGCGGACCGAACAGAGCTCGGCCACGCTACACAGGCTACACTAGAGGTGACAAGGGAGGGGGAGGGGGTGTAAAATGAGAGTGACAAGGGGGGGGGTGTAAAATGACAGTGACAAGGGGGGGTGTAAAATGAGAGTGACAAGGGGGGGGTGTAAAATGACAGTGACAAGGGGGGGTGTAAAATGAGAGTGACAAGGGGGGGGTGCAAAATGAGAGTGACAAGGGGGGGTGTAAAATGAGAGTGACAAGGGGGGTGTAAAATGAGAGTGACAAGGGGGGTGTAAAATGAGAGTGACAAGGGGGGGGGTGTAAAATGAGAGTGACAAGGGGGGGGGTGTAAAATGAGAGTGACAAGGGGGGGGTGTAAAATGAGAGTGACCAGGGGGGGGTAAAATGACAGTGACAAGGGGGGGGGGGGGGGGTAAAATGACAGTGACAAGGGGGGGGGTAAAATGACAGTGACAAGGGAGGGGGGTGTAAAATGAGAGTGAAAAGGGGGGGTTTAAAATGAGAATGACAAGGGAGGAAGGGGGGTGTAAAATGAGAGTGACAAGGGGGTGTGTAAAATGAGAGTGACAAGAGGGGGGGTGTAAAATGAGAGTGACAAGGGAGGGGGGTAGAATGAGAGTGACAAGGGAGGGGGGGTAGAATGAGAGTGACAAGGGAGGGGGGGAGTAGAATGAGAGTGACAAGGGGGGGTAGAATGAGAGTGACAAGAATTATTAATAAAATCATTAAAAAAAAGTATTTTAAAAGTATTTGGGCAAAAAGGCAGTTTCGGTTTCGGTTTTCGGTCAAGGGCATCCTGAATTTTCAGTTTCGGTTTCGGACCAGAATTTTCATTTCGGTGCACCCCTAGTTAAAAGACATTCTGGACATTAAGAAGCATGGCAAGAAGACCTACTATCTTGTGGACTGGAAGGACTTGGTCCTGAGGAGAGGTGTTGGGAACCAGAAGAGAACATTCATGCTCCGAACTCAATAAAAAAGGTTTCTGTCTCATTGTGGACTCAAGAAGAGGGGACGTAAGGGGGGATAATGTAATAGCAGCTGCTGTGCGCTGCTGTTCCCCTGCCTACCGCAGCGGTCCTGGGCGCCATGTTCAGAGGTGATCTGCTGCCATTGTCTCCTTTCAGCACCGGCGCACGTCACTTTCTGTGTTTTATCGGTTGGATCATGTGACCTCGCCAACCAATCCTAGCCCTCCTGCACATATATAAGTGGCTCAGCCCCCTTCCCAGATGCCTCAGTTTCAAGTTCCTTGTGTCCTGCTAAGCTTCCTGATCTCGCTTGTGTTTCTGACTTGTACCTGTATTTCTGGACTCTGCTACCTGTTTGATCCCTGCCTGCTTGCGTTCACTCTCCTGTTGCCGATCCAGATTGCCTGACCTGTACCTGTGCCACCTGCCCTGACCTTTTGCCTGTCTGACTTCGCCTGTGCCTCATCATTTGGTCCTGCACTGTTACTCCTGGTAATGACTTAGCCTGCTGACAATGCCTGTACCTCTGTTACCTTTCTCAGGTAACTCCGGGTGCGCCTGGACCAGCTGCCTTGTGTGCCTATCCTCCTCAAAAAGACCTGGTGTTCCCCTCCGGAAAGTCTATCCCCACCATCAGGGGTACAGTGAAGAACGAGGGGTTCACTCCGACAATGCCCTTAGAGGAGGTAGGACATGTGGAACAGTGGGTTCACGCCTGCTCATTCGTGACAGTCAGAATGGCATAGATAGCAGGCAATTCATAGACACAACCATCCTGCTTTTCTCAGTCTAGAAATATACCCGCTCTCAAAGTCTGCCAACTAGTGTCTTCCCCTCAGTGATCTTTCACCAAGAGGTTCACTACCCAAAAATAACCTCTAAGAGCATTTTTATAGGGCAGCAGAAGCACTTTTACACTCTCTTGTCAAAAGACCCATAGTCTATTCAGACTACACCCGTAATTTTTACATATCTACCCGAGATAGAACTGCTTGTTGAGTTTTGCAACAATCCAACATTTCTATTTAGGTGTGTTACAGGAAATATGGCTTTCAGCCAGAACCTCATCCTGATGACCACACAAATATGCCTAATAATTGGACCCAGTGGTATTCACCTATTCAGTATGGCCAGTAGCATTGTGTCCTCTGTTAGCATATCTAAGGCAGGAAGGGCACATTGTAAAAGCAGTTGAACAACATCCTCTTGACCAAGAGATGGGGAAGATATTTGGGTGGTCACAGGGTGGAGTCTATGCTGGGGGGCTGGGACACAGCAACATATAGGTGAAAGTTGGGAGTGGGGCTCTCTCTTCTCTTCCTGAATGAACAGCATTTCAGGAGCAAGCTAAGGCCTCTTTAACACTTGCGTTGTCCGGATCCGTCGTGCACTCCATTTGCCGGAAGTGCCCGCCGGATCCGTAACACCGCAAGTGAACTGAAAGCATTTGAAGACGGATCCGTCTTCAAAATGCGTTCAGTGTTACTATGGCACCCAGGACGCTATTAAAGTCCTGGCTGCCATAGTAGTAGTGGGGAGCGGGGGAGCAGTATACTTACCGTCCGTGCGGCTCCCGGGGCGCTCCAGAATGACGTCAGAGCGCCTCATGCGCATGGATGACGTGATCCATGCGACACGTCATCCATGAGCGTGGGGCGCCCTGACGTCACTCTGAAGCGCCCCGGGAGCCGCACGGACGGTAGGTATACTGCTCCCCCGCTCCCCACTACACTTGACCATGGCAACCAGGACTTTAGCGTCCTGGCAGCCATGGTAACCATTCAGAAAAAGCTAAACGTCGGATCCGGTAATGCGCCGAAACGACGTTTAGCTTAAGGCCGGATTAATGCCTTTCAATGGGCATTAATTCCGGATCCAGCCTTGCGGCAAGTGTTCAGGATTTTTGACCGGAGCAAAAAGCGCAGCATGCTGCGGTATTTTCTCCGGCCAAAAAACGTTCCGTTCCGGAACTGAAGACATCCTGATGCATCTTGAACGGATTTATCTCCATTCAGAATGCATGGGGATAATCCTGATCAGGATTCTTCCGGCATAGAGCCCCGACGACGGAACTCTATGCCGGAACACAACAACGCAAGTGTGAAAGAGCCCTAAGTTATATGTGTGCGTATGTGGGTATGTATATAAGTATAATATCCCAGTGGACTTTATATGTGTGCATATAGATATTTGTAGTCGGTGATTGTATTACCAATAGATTATATATGCTGTTTATGCAGGAGTCTCTATATGTACATATACTAATGGTCAGGTACTGGATGTGAGTTGGTTAGAAGAGTAGGTCCAGTAGACTGTATATTAGTGGACTCTGGATATACTGTATATACATACACATTATTAGCCACATTTGCTTAGCATCCAGGGTGCGCAGTAACGGAGGGGGCTGTGTGTGGTGGTGTCCTCTATGTATTGTGTTATCTGTATCTCTATGTATAATGTCATCTCTATGTTATCATGTTGTAAACTATTTTTATATATAAGTATCTGCGAGGGTTGTGTGTTGCTCCTGGGGTATATGAAGGACTGGAAGAGGTGTAATTATACACAGAATAATCGGGTTGTATGGGAAACAAGGGCAACATGCTAGGAATAGAATAGAAGAGATGGAAAACGGAGATATACATAAATCTCCTATCTCCAAGAAGCAAAAATCCCCTTAAACAGGCCCAACTGTTTTAATTGATCTCTGTTAGGATATAGTGTTGAAATTACTGTTATAATGTGAATTTAGGTTTTTAGACCTGAGAGATTCGGACAGGTAACACAGTTTCATTGAGTCCTAGTGTGAGTTCAATTAATTACAGAGAACCTATTTAAGTGAAGTTCCTAGGTTGTTTCCTTTGTTTTCCCATTATAACCTGTGGGATGCTTGTTTTTGTTTTGTGTTTATTTATTTTTTTCCAGTCCTTCAGTAGAATCCTGCTGGTTGGTAAGGGTACTTTCACACTTGCGGCAGGACGGATCCGACACGCTGGTCACCATGTCGGATCCGTCCTTCCGCTATGTCGGATATGCAGGACTTTTTAGTCCGGCGGCTTTCGCCGTGCTGCGCTGGAGCTCCGCCCCCGTCCCCATTATAGTCAATGGGGACAGAGCGGCAGTCCGGCGGCACGCCGAAATAGCGGAAGGATGGATCCGACATGGTGACCAGCCTGTCGGATCCGTCCTGCCGCAAGTGTGAAAGTAGCCTTAAAGAGGCTTTCAGGAGTAACACACAGTTCGCAGGGATAACCATAAGTGACAAAACAGGACATGGGACTTTTCAAAAGTTAAGAAGATACAGTATGTTTAACCCTGTATTGCCTAGATCAAATGAATCTGTGCAAATGTTATGGGAATCTCTGGTAGATCAAGCTGATTCCTATGACAAATTGCACATTGCTAAGCGTGGTGTTGTGTTCAAACAAACGTCCAAACGGCTTCACATGCTTGCTAAGCTGATGTGCATATTTGATGATGCTATTAGCAAGCTGGAGAAGGTGGAATCATTTGAAGAGACAAAGGCCCCTGTAAATTTGCATTGTTATTGTTGTGCAGAAGTGGTTAAACAGGTTTCTAGTCTAGAAACACAACACAAAGAAAAAGACAGTCAGATCAGCCTGCTGCAGTCTCAGTTAGCTGAGAAAGAAAAATATTATGCAGATGTTGATAAAGTTTTTATACAGCTGTATATGGATGCAGCCAGCCAGTAGCGCAGGGGCAACACGTGAGGTTCATCAGTTTACTCACGGTTAGCAGAAAGCCTCCCTGGGCTGGCAGCACAGTGTTGAGGTGGACAGCACGAAATCCTCCGGGGCACGCTCTGTGGTAGGGAAGCATCAGCCAAGATGGTGGTTGAGGTGCCCTTGATGTTAGGGGTGCTTAGGGTGCTTGTTGCGGCTGAGTCCCTTGATACTTTTTGTCGTGACGCCAGTACCGTTAATGGTGGTACAACCATTAGTAGTAATAATAAAGTAGACAGTGGTAAGATGCAACTCACAACTTTTACTGTTGGCGACTTTGGTTGCAGCAGTACAAAAATGCAGTCTCTTGATGTTAACAGAGTAGGTCTGCAAATCCACTGTTTCTAGGCTTTTTAGGTTTGACTTGGAGCTGTGGGTTAGGAGTACCTTGTTCCTATTGATGTGCTCAGTCCTATTCCTTGTCCTTTCCCTACAAGCTGTACATTTGGACAGGAAAACTCATCTGTCTCTCAGAAGTATGGTGTGGCTGCCAGAAGCTATAAGTCCTCCACCATGAGCAAAGGTGGCTGTGGCCCTCAATAATGGCTCTTATCACCGATGATTCCTTAGGAAGCTTGTTTCTATTCCAGGGAGGCAACTCTCTCCTACTGGTCAGGGATGCAAGTGTATAGTCCGGCCACAGAAGGAAAACGCTCTTCTGCGCCTCACATCTTAGTACCACCTCATAGCGAAGTTGGCTCCACTCACTAATCTGTGTCATGGAGTCTTCACTCTACATTTTCTCCCAATAATCTAATCTGATCTCCTCAGATCTGCTCACATCTCCTTTTGAATTTAAATCCCATTCTCATCTCACTAACTAAGCCTGACCTAGGTATATATAAGACCTAAGCTTTATCCCCATCTAGTGGTGGGATGTATAAATTACACCTAATCTGCCTGGTAACAGGGATTTTGCAGATACATTAGTACAAAGTACTACAATACAACATAATGCAATTGACAAGGTAAAAAGTGCTTTTAAGCAGTGCCCACACACACGTAGTGGGACGCTGCATGGAGATAACGGGCTATAAGGAAAAAGCAGCCTCTACAGAGGTGATAATTGCTGACCTGAGGACCGAGTTAACTAAGAGGGATGAGAAAATTAGCAACATGCAGAAGACCATAACTGAGCTCTCACATCACAAAGTTTTGCACTCAAAGCAAATTTGTGTTTTGACTGCAAACAGGGGGACAGATGAGAGTGAGACCGCTCCTATGGCTGCCTCCAATCAGACTGATACCACTCCAATAGCTGTACAAAGTGCTGCTGGTGACACCATTCGTGGATTAGGAGGTGGCATGGGAAATTTACAGACCACTTCCAACTCACAGATATGTCACAGCAATGCAGCAGAATTGCATTCTTTCCATAACATGGAGAGGATGCAATTTCTGCTAAAGATATGTAAACTGATTCCTACATATCATCCAGACTCAGATCCTTTCACTTCCTGTGATATTTTTGAGGGACATTGCCAGAAATTTTCTGTCCCTCCAGAATATGGCATGGAACTGTTCAAGCTATGGTTGCCTACACATCTTTTTCAAAGATATGAGGTCATAGAAAAAATTGCCTCCAGGAATGGCCTATTTCATGATGAGGAAGACAGGCTTTCCATCCTCATGAAATTGGTAACAGGGCATACGGACGTCAGCCCAGAGGTCCTAAGTAACTTCAGGCCTACCATCCATGATGAGCCCTTGTCGCTTTGTGGAAGGTTTGAAGCTATGTATAGGAAGGTGACAAAGGATTATGATGTAGGAGCACCACAAGGCAAGATACGTATGTTTGTGGAGAAGTTTCCATATCTTGATACCACAATTCGTTTAAATGCAGCTAAGGAGACATCACTGATTGAAGCAGCGATGGTAATAGAGCAGGTCAGGCAGGATTTGCTAAAGAGTCACAAATCTATAAAAATCAGGAAGAATGTAGCATTTAATAAAAAAAAATGCAAGATGGCTGCATGTCTGTGAAGGTTCTCATTTATCCAGGTCATGGTATATCTGTAAAGAATAAATCAAGGCAACTGGACGTACTGGGTACGTACAACATAGAATCTACACAGTACGTCCAGTTGCCTTGATTTATTCTTTACAGATAAGATGGCTGCATGTTAGAGGGGATGGCAGCTAACAAAATATTTGTGTATTCTAGTGCTCTTCAAAGAAGAAAGTGGGAGAATACATACATAAAACTACTCTGTCCGCACAGAGATGTAAGGCAGGGTGGCTTTCAACCACACATACAATTGCAAAGACAGAGACCTGTTTCATTTGTGAGCCAACAGGCTACACATGAAACAGGGCTGCAAAAAGACACCATTACAACAGATATCCCTACTGGGAATCTGTTATAACACAGTCGTGGCCAAAAGTTTTGAGAATGACAAAAATATTAGTTTTCACAAAGTTTGCTGCTAAACTGCTTTTAGATCTTTGTTTCAGTTGTTTCTGTGATGTAGTGAAATATAATTACACGCACTTCATATGTTTCAAAGGCTTTTATCGACAATTACATGACATTTACAGGGAGTGCAGAATTATTAGGCAAGTTGTATTTTTGAGGATTAATTTT
The DNA here is from genome assembly GCF_905171765.1 of Bufo bufo. Lineage (NCBI taxonomy): Eukaryota > Metazoa > Chordata > Amphibia > Anura > Bufonidae > Bufo > Bufo bufo. The sequence continues at coordinate 581,850,528 of NC_053391.1, forward strand.
ATTATTGAACAACAACCATGTTCTCAATGAACCCAAAAAACTCATTAATATCAAAGCTGAATATTTTTGGAAGTAGTTTTTAGTTTGTTTTTAGTTTTAGCTATTTTAGGGGGATATCTGTGTGTGCAGGTGACTATTACTGTGCATAATTATTAGGCAACTTAACAAAAAACAAATATATACCCATTTCAATTATTTATTTTTACCAGTGAAACCAATATAACATCTCAACATTCACAAATATACATTTCTGACATTCAAAAACAAAACAAAAACAAATCAGTGAACAATATAGCCACCTTTCTTTGCAAGGACACTCAAAAGCCTGCCATCCATGGATTCTGTCAGTGTTTTGATCTGTTCACCATCAACATTGCGTGCAGCAGCAACCACAGCCTCCCAGACACTGTTCAGAGAGGTGTACTGTTTTCCCTCCTTGTAAATCTCACATTTGATGATGGACCACAGGTTCTCAATGGGGTTCAGATCAGGTGAACAAGGAGGCAATGTCATTAGATTTTCTTCTTTTATACCCTTTCTTGCCAGCCACGCTGTGGAGTACTTGGACGCGTGTGATGGAGCATTGTCCTGCATGAAAATCATGTTTTTCTTGAAGAAGGTGTACCACTGCTTGAAGAAGGTGTCTTCCAGAAACTGGCAGTAGGACTGGGAGTTGAGCTTGACTCCATCCTCAACCCGAAAAGGCCCCACAAGCTCATCTTTGATGATACCAGCCCAAACCAGTACTCCACCTCCACCTTGCTGGCGTCTGAGTCGGACTGGAGCTCTCTGCCCTTTACCAATCCAGCCACGGGCCCATCCATCTGGCCCATCAAGACTCACTCTCATTTCATCAGTCCATAAAACCTTAGAAAAATCAGTCTTGAGATATTTCTTGGCCCAGTCTTGACGTTTCAGCTTGTGTGTCTTGTTCAGTGGTGGTCGTCTTTCAGCCTTTCTTACCTTGGCCATGTCTCTGAGTATTGCACACCTTGTGCTTTTGGGCACTCCAGTGATGTTGCAGCTCTGAAATATGGCCAAACTGGTGGCAAGTGGCATCTTGGCAGCTGCACGCTTGACTTTTCTCAGTTCATGGGCAGTTATTTTGCGCCTTGGTTTTTCCACACGCTTCTTGCGACCCTGTTGACTATTTTGAATGAAACGCTTGATTGTTCGATGATCAAGCTTCAGAAGCTTTGCAATTTTAAGAGTGCTGCATCCCTCTGCAAGATATCTCACTATTTTTGACTTTTCTGAGCCTGTCAAGTCCTTCTTTTGACCCATTTTGCCAAAGGAAAGGAAGTTGCCTAATAATTATGCACACCTAATATAGGGTGTTGATGTCATTAGACCACACCCCTTCTCATTACAGAGATGCACATCACCTAATAGGCTTAATTGGTAGTAGGCTTTCGAGCCTATACAGCTTGGAGTAAGACAACATGCATAAAGAGGATGATGTGGTCAAAATACTCATTTGCCTAATAATTCTGCACTCCCTGTATGCAAAGAGTCAGTATTTGCAGTGTTGGCCCTTCTTTTTCAGGACCTCTGCAATTCGACTGGGCATGCTCTCAATCAACTTCTGGGCCAATTCCTGACTGATAGCAACCCATTCTTTCATAATCACTTCTTGGAGTTTGTCAGAATTAGTGGGTTTTTGTTTGTCCACCCGCCTCTTGAGGATTGACCACAAGTTCTCAATGGGATTAATATCTAGGGAGTTTCCAGGCCATGGACCCAAAATGTCAATGTTTTGGTCCCCGAGCCACTTAGTTATCACTTTTGCCTCATGGCACGTTGCTCCATCGTGCTGGAAAATGCATTGTTCTTCACCAAACTGTTGTTGGATTGTTGGAAGAAGTTGCTGTTGGAGGGTGTTTTGGTACCATTCTTTATTCAGTGAGCCCACTCCCTTGGATGAGAAGCAACCCCACACATGAATGGTCTCAGGATGCTTTACTGTTGGCATGACACAGGACTGATGGTAGCGCTCACCTTTTCTTCTCCGGACAAGCCTTTTTCCAGATGCCCTAAACAATCGGAAAGAGGCTTCATCGGAGAATATGACTTTGTCCCAGTCCTCAGCAGTCCATTCATCATACTTTCTGCAGAAGATCAATCTGTCCCTGATGTTTTTTTGGAGAGAAGTGGCTTATTTGCTGCCCTTCTTGACACCAGGCCATCTTCCAAAATCGGTGACCCGCACAGGGCCGACTTCAAAGTGGAAAAAGCCTCTTACGCCCGGTCATTCCAGTGAACCATAACTGACTTGCGTCTCTTCAATAACCCTGTCAATGGTGCGTCTACAGTAGCAAAGCGGGGAATACATCTCATGTAATAGCCTCCCACCATTACCCTACGCAGGGTTGTCTCCCCCTCTTCCACCGAGGTGGCGGTTACCCCTACTGCTGGCCCTTCGGCCTCAGGTTCCCAGGTTCTGGCTGTCCTGCTGAACAAAGGCCAATCTCCTGGGCTCACCCCTGACTCAGAAGTACCAGTCACTCTCACAACTGGCCATAGGGCCGGGAAACCCGGAAAGTCTCTCCCTATTATGAGTTCGTAGTGCAAGTTTGCGGTGACTGCTACTTCATGGGTCCACCTGCCGGCTACCGTGGTTAGAGTCACCAGCGCTGTGGGGTAGTCTTTTAAGTCTCCATGAATGCACATCACCCCAACTTTCCGGCCAGTATACTCAGCAGACCACACTAGGGTCACCAAGCTCCCTGAGCCCATCAGTGCCTCAGCTTGAGTGTCTCCCACTTCCACCTGGCACAAGTGGTCTAGAGCCTCCGGGGTACCTGGGGCACACAGTTTCATAGCATACAGTGACTGACGGCAACCACAATTAGTGTCCATGGGCTCAACACTCAGCCCTTATATGGCCAGGTTCCTGACACTGTCAGCAGATTAACTGGGTCCGGGCCATAGTGGGAACCTCCCAGGTGAGTTTCGCTGGCTCATACCGTTTGGCTTGGGGTGGGGAGTTCTGGGGCTTACCTGCCCCCCTCCCGAAAGAATGCCTGTTAAGATTCTTAGTGACCTCATAACGTTCCACCAGGTGCACCATTTCCAGGAGACACCTGGCCGATCCAGAGCTGGAGAGGGGTTGGCAGCCCCTCCAGAATATGTCAGCCAATAGTCTATCCAGCATAGCCGTGGGACTCAGCACATCAGGCTGTAGCCACTTTTTCAAAACATGGAGTAAGTCATAATACTGGGGTCTTGCAGGCTCAACTGGCTTAAACCCCCACTGATGTACCCGCTGGGCCCAGACCAACACATTTACCCCCAGTCTTGCCAAAATCTCACCCTTTACCTTCGGGTAGCCGGCCGCTTGATCGTCCGGCAAGTCGAAATATACGCGCTAGGACTCTGATGCCAGAAAAGGAGCGATGACCTCAGTCCACTGGTCTTGGGGCAGCTTTTCCCTGGTGGCCACTTTCTCGTACATCGCCAGGTAGGCTTCGATGTCGTCTGCGGGTGTCATCTTAGGGATCGCTGCACATTCTGCTTTCCGGGCATCGTGGACGCTTGGGGTGTAAAACCCCAGAGTGGTGTTACTACACGCCTCTACCCCGCTACTATCTCCTAAGAGCCTTTATACTTTCGTCTGATGTAATTTATATTATGTCCTCCACAAATGTGCATATAAAACCTATGTTAAATGTAATTGTTCCTGTAATTTGCCTGGTTACCAGTAGGTGGCAGCAACTCATTGGCAAGTACAGCTTAGTGTTTAGCGAATCTAGGCTGGAATGGATTATTCCAGCTTAGATCTCCCTATGTGAGAGAAGTGGGCTGGTCCCACATCCTGCAGCATGGGTGGAGAAAAAAGTTAGGTTAGTGTAGCTTCCCCCCTGCTAGGGGTAGGCTGTGTGATAGTGTCCAGGAGACCCCCTGCATAGGGAAGACAGCAAGGACCTAGTCTCGGCTGAGACTTGGCCATATTCCCAGTCTGAGCACCTTCAGCTCAGCTGGATGAGGTAAGCAGAAACTACAGACAAACTCCAGAGTTTCGGGAATAAAGCATCCCCTGAGAATCCATCTGTGAGATAAGTCCAAAGTCCTAGGAGAAGCTAATTCCTCCTCAGCTAGCCTGTCCCCACACAGCAGAAGGTACCAGATAAGTGCAGAAGCTAATCCTGCCATAGTTACAGAGCTACCAAGCAGACATTTTATCCTGCAAGCTCCACGTTTAAAGCAGAAGTATTCATTCCTGCCAATGATTGCCAAAACCTGCTGGGACCAAGAGACCAAAGCTGTATACCGCTTGGATGAAAGTTATTTCAAGTAAAGAAACGTTTGAACTTCATCTAAAGGTCTGGACATCATTTCTTCTGCAAAATTACTCTATTACTCCTACTATCACTACATTCAAATTTATTGCAAGTGATCCAGGAGCCAGGAGTCCGTACCCAGGTAGGAGACACTATGACACAACAACCACAAAACTATATAGACATTATAGGCCATCACACCACTCTGGCATTCCTAATCTGGGACGTGCGTTATAACACCTGGGAAGGGCCCTAGGATATTACTCTGTACACGCTGCAATTGGCGTCACGACAAATACAGAACATTAACAACCCGTATCCTGGCCATTGCAGGGGTTGCTCCTGTTGTCTGCAAAGGCATCACATGTTGTAGCAGCAACTGGTTGGTCTCTTGCTGCTGCTTATTAGCCTCCCGTTGGTGCAGGTTGGTCTCTCGCTGCTGTAGATTAGCTTCCACAAGGGCCTTCACAACAGCCTCCATTTTGTGTTGGGGTACGGGTTGCAATTCCCACTGGTTTGATGTACGAAATACAACCGTGCCCAAAAATGCAAACCAAAAAAATATATTGGGGTTCACACCATCCTCACGCGCTTGCTCGCATCCTCCACCAAATGTGGGGATTCGCTTTGGTAGTTAGGATCAGCGGGTGCAGCACAGATGCAAAGTACAAGTTCTTGGTTCAAAACATCAGTGGTTATTAACACGTGAAAGCAAAGCAAAAACGCAAGTTGCTTGGTGATCGTTCATACACATGAAAAGTTCATATACAAAACAGTCACCAATTTCTCCTGCGTGTTACTTCACACCCTGTTGGAAGTTCTGCCTTGTCAAGTCCGCAGGTAGGCGATAGGCGGCCTGTTCGCCCTCACAGGGGTCTGAGCCCTCCAGCCCGGCTCAAGCCACGGATCCCAACACAGCCCTCAGATCACAGCACACAGACCTCCTGAGCTCCTCTGTCAGACGGGGGTAATCCTGTTTTTTTTATGCCTGGCAAAACCCGGCCTGGAACATGGGGAGAAGTCACCCACCCAGCACTTTGACTACTCCCAGTAAGAGCCATCCAGGATCAGCCATGCTAAATCTCAAGGTGTCAATTAGCAATAGCTTCTGCTGACACATAAAATACAGGCTCTTACTTTACCGAGGCCAGGAACCTCGATGACACATACCTTCCATCCACAATGATTCCAGGTACCTTCTTACAGAGTGGTCATCACCACTGGAAATGAGCAGCAAAGGAGGCAATATGAATAATCACAATACATTAGTAAGTGCCTTGTATTAACTTTGTCTACATGATAAATGTCATTTGATGAAATGAGACAACCCCTTTAAATACAGTCATGTACTAGATGCTAATAATGATTCATTGCACGTGTCATTCATGGGGTTTAAGAATATTAGGATTTCCTTGCCTTGTCCCTCACTGATTAAACTATTTCATTGTTGCATTTGAATAGACCACAGCAATGCACATAAAACTATGCAACAGTGGGTGCCATTTTCCATTTAGTAAAACATTAACGCCATTACAATACATGTAATTAAAGATATGGGCGTATCTCTAGCACAGGGATCAGCAAAAAAGATATGGGTGTATCTCTAGCACAGGGATCAGAAACCTTTGGCACTCCCAGCATGCAGCTTAGTTAGGCCCTTTTCACGAGCAAGTTCCACGCATTGGACTCGCAGCCTGTGTCAGCAAGAGCACCTGTTCTGACATCCCGTCCTGTATAACACTAACAGCATTAGTTCAGTGTTATTCAATACATTCCAGAACTGTAGGGGTTACATTGCATCATAAATTAATATAATGCTATGCGACCCCATGAGTGCTGGGAGGTCAGGACTGGTGCTCTCGCTGACATATGCTGCAAGTCCAATCCATGGAACTCACTCGTGTGAAAAAGGCCTTACACAGCTGTTCTTGTAACTCCCATAGAAGTGAAAGGAGTATTCTGGGAGTTGTAGATTCAGAACAGCTGGAGTGCTGGAAGGTGCTGATCCCTGCTCTAGAGCAACCAGCATCCCAATCATTAAATATATCATGACACTGTTTGGTTTGGAGCCAGTTCTTCCCATCTATGGCCTGTCTTAACTTATACCTTACCTGGGCAAAGTTCTTAGCCACATATTTCCACCTAATGTATGGTGTCCTGTGTGGAGGAAAAACAGAAGAGCGTGACACAATGTGAACCTGAGAGATTACAGAACACTGCAAATTTTTATCTTGAGATAACATATAGATAATACAGTGGCGGAAATAATTATTTGACCCCTCAATGATTTTGTAAGTTTGTCCAATGACAAAGAAATGAAAAGTCTCAGAACAGTATCATTTCAATGGTAGGTTTATTGTAACAGTGGCAGATAGCACATCAAAAGGAAAATCGAAAAAATAACTTTAAATAAAAGATAGCAACTGATTTGCATTTCATTGAGTGAAATAAGTATTTGAACCCCTACCAACCATTAAGAGTTCTGGCTCCCACAGAGTGGTTAGACACTTCTACTCAATTAGTCACCCTCATTAAGGACACCTGTCTTAACTAGTCACCTGTATAAAAGACACCTGTCCACAGAATCAATCAATCAAGCAGACTCCAAACTCTCCAACATGGGAAAGACCAAAGTGCTGTCCAAGGATGTCAGAGACAAAATTGTAGACCTGCACAAGGCTGGAATGGGCTACAAAACCATTAGCAAGAAGCTGGGAGAGAAGGTGACAACTGTTGGTGCGATTGTTCGAAAATGGAAGGAGCACAAAATGACCATCAATCGACCTCGCTCTGGGGCTCCACGCAAGATCTCACCTCGTGGGGTGTCAATGGTTCTGAGAAAGGTGAAAAAGCATCCTAGAACTACACGGGAGGAGTTAGTTAATGACCTCAAATTAGCAGGGACCACAGTCACCAAGAAAACCATTGGAAACACATTACACCGCAATGGATTAAAATCCTGCAGGGCTCGCAAGGTCCCCCTGCTCAGGAAGGCACATGTGCAGGCCCGTCTGAAGTTTGCCAATGAACACCTGAATGATTCAGAGAGTGACTGGGAGAAGGTGCTGTGGTCTGATGAGACCAAAATAGAGCTCTTTGGCATTAACTCAACTCGCTGTGTTTGGAGGAAGAAAAATGCTGCCTATGACCCCCAAAACACCGTCCCCACCGTCAAGCATGGGGGTGGAAACATTTTGCTTTGGGGGTGTTTTTCTGCTAAGGGCACAGGACAACTTATTCGCATAAACGGGAAAATGGACGGAGCCATGTATCGTGAAATCCTGAGCGACAACCTCCTTCCCTCTGCCAGGAAACTGAAAATGGGTCGTGGATGGGTGTTCCAGCACGACAATGACCCAAAACATACAGCAAAGGCAACAAAGGAGTGGCTCAAGAAGAAGCACATTAAGGTCATGGAGTGGCCTAGTCAGTCTCCGGACCTTAATCCAATCGAAAACCTATGGAGGGAGCTCAAGCTCAGAGTTGCACAGAGACAGCCTCGAAACCTTAGGGATTTAGAGATGATCTGCAAAGAGGAGTGGACCAACATTCCTCCTAAAATGTGCGCAAACTTGGTCATCAATTACAAGAAACGTTTGACCTCTGTGCTTGCAAACAAGGGTTTTTCCACCAAGTATTAAGTCTTTTTTTGTTAGAGGGTTCAAATACTTATTTCACTCAATGAAATGCAAATCAGTTGCTATCTTTTATTTAAAGTTATTTTTTCGATTTTCCTTTTGATGTGCTATCTGCCACTGTTACAATAAACCTACCATTGAAATGATACTGTTCTGAGACTTTTTCATTTCTTTGTCATTGGACAAACTTACAAAATCAGTGAGGGGTCAAATAATTATTTCCGCCACTGTATGTTATGAATTTATAGCTTTCTTTTATTAGTTTTAAAGTGTACTGAAAATATACTCTACAAGGCCTCATAATATGTAACAAATGTTCACAATGTAGCCCAGATGTATATAGAAACATAGAAACATAGAATGTGTCGGCAGATAAGAACCATTTGGCCCATCTAGTCTGCCCAATATACTGAATACTATGAATAGTCCCTGGCCCTATCTTATATGAAGGATGGCCTTATGCCTATCCCATGCATGCTTAAACTCCTTCACTGTATTTGCAGCTACCACTTCTGCAGGAAGGCTATTCCATGCATCGACTACTCTCTCAGTAAAGTAATACTTCCTGATGTTACTTTTAAACCTTTGCCCCTCTAATTTAAAACTATGTCCTCTTGTAGCAGTTTTTCTTCTTTTAAATATTCTCTCCTCTTTTACCTTGTTGATTCCATTTATGTATTTAAAAGTTTCTATCATATCCCCTCTGTCTCGTCTTTCTTCCAAGCTATACATGTTAAAGAGGACCTTTCACTAGAATAAAAAATCTAAACTAAGCATACAGACATGGAGAGCGGCGCCCAGGGATCTCCCTGCACTTACTGTTATACCTGGGCGCCGCTCCGTTCTCCCGGTATAGCCTCCGGTATCTTCATATGTTCGGCTCCACCCAGTTGAACCTGCCGGCGTCTCCTTCTCCCATGCTGTAGCGCTGGCCAATCGCAGCGCTCAGCTCATAGCCTGAGAGAAAAAAAAAACTCTCAGGCTATGAACTGAGCGCTGCGATTGGCCAGCGCTACAGCATGGGAGAAGGAGATGCCGGCAGGTTCAACTGGGTGGAGCCGAACATATGAAGATACCGGAGGCTATACCGGGAGAATGGAGCGGCGCCCAGGTATAATAGTAAGTGCAGGGAGATCCCCGGGCGCCGCTCTCCATGTCTGTATGCTTAGTTTAGATTTTTTATTCTAGTGAAAGGTCCTCTTTAAGGTCCTTTAATCTGTCCTGGTAAGTTTTATCCTGCAATCCATGTACCAGTTTAGTAGCTCTTCTCTGAACTCTCTCCAAAGTATCAATATCCTTCTGAAGATATGGTCTCCAGTACTGAGCACAATACTACAAATGAAGTCTCACCAATGCTCTTTAGAGCGGCATGAGCACCTCCCTCTTTCTACTGATAATTCCTCTCCCTATACACCCAAGCATTCTGTTAGCATTTCCTGCTGCTCTATGACATTGTCTGCCTACCTTTAAGTCTTCTGAAATAATGACCCCTAAATCCCTTTCCTCAGATACTGAGGTTAGGACTGTATCACTGATTTTATATTCTGCTCTTGGGTTTTTACGCCCCAGGTGCATTATCTTGCACTTATCAACATTAAATTTTAGTTGCCAGATTTTTGACCATTCCTCTAGTTTTCCTAAATCCTTTTCCATTTGGTGTATCCCTCCAGGAACATCAACCCTGTTACAAATCTTTGTGTCATCAGCAAAAAGACACACCTTACCATCGAGGCCTTCTGCAATTTCGCTGATAAAGATATTGAACAATATGGGTCCCAGAACCGATCCCTGAGGTACCCCACTGGTAACAAGACCTTGGTCTGAATATACTCCATTGACTACAACCCTCTGTTGCCTGTCCCTCAGCCATTGCCTAATCCATTCAACAATATGGGAGTCCAAGCCCAAAGACTGCAATTTATTGATAAGCCTTCTATATGGGACAGTATCAAAGGCCTTACTAAAGTCTAGATAAGCGATGTCTACTGCACCTCCTCCATCTATTATTTTAGTCACCCAATCAAAAAAATCTATAAGATTAGTTTGACATGATCTCCCTGAAGTAAACCCATGCTGCTTTTCATCTTTCAATCCATGGGATTTAAGATGTTCCACAATCCTCTCCTTAAGTATGGTTTCCATTAATTTCCCCACTATTGATGTCAGGCTTACTGGCCTATAGTTGCCCGATTCCTCCCTACTACCTTTCTTGTGAATGGGCATAATATTTGCTAATCTCCAATCTTCTGGGACGACTCCTGTTGCCAGTGATTGGTTAAATAAATCTGTTAATGCTTTTGCTAGTTCACCGCTGAGCTCTTTTAATAGCTTTGGGTGTATCCCATCAGGCCCCTGTGACTTATTTGTATTAATTTTAGACAGCTGACTTAGAACCTCTTCCTCTGTAAAGACACATGCATCAAAAGATTCATTAGTCTTCTTTCCTAACTGAGGTTCTTTTCCTTCATTTTCCTTTGTAAAAAATAAACAGAAGTATTCATTGAGGCAGTCAGCTAGTTCTTTATCTTCTTCCATTTACCTTCCTTCTTTTGTTTTTAATTTGGTAATTCCTTGTTTTAGTTTCCTTTTTTCATTTATGTATCTGAAGAATGACTTATCGCCTTTTTTCCCCTGACTGAGCTAATTTCTCCTCTGCCTGTGCTTTAGAAGCTCTTATAACTTGTTTGGCCTCTCTCTGCCTAATCTTATAAATTTGCCTGTCATCCTCGTTTTTTTTATTTTTATAATTCCTAAATGCTATTTTTTTGTTTTTAATGATTTTGGCCACTTCTGCTGAGTACCACAGTGGTCTCTTCCTTTTTTTGCTTTTACTGACAAGCCTAATGCAATTTCCTGTTGCCTTCAATAGTGCCACTTTTAAGTACAGTCGTGGCCAAAAGTTTTGAGAATGACACAAATATTAGTTTTCACAAAGTTTGCTGCTAAACTGATTTTAGATCTTTGTTTCAGTTGTTTCTGTGATGTAGTGAAAGATAATTACACGCACTTCATACATTTCAAAGGCTTTTATCGACAATTACATGACATTTATGCAAAGAGTCAGTATTTGCAGTGTTGGCCCTTCTTTTTCAGGACCTCTGCAATTCGACTGGGCATGCTCTCAATCAACTTCTGGGCCAATTCCTGACTGATAGCAACCCATTCTTTCATAATCACTTCTTGGAGTTTGTCAGAATTAGTGAGTTTTTGTTTGTCCACCCGCCTCTTGAGGATTGACCACAAGTTCTCAATGGGATTAAGATCTGGGGAGTTTCCAGGCCATGGACCCAAAATGTCAACGTTTTGGTCCCCGAGCCACTTAATTATCACTTTTGCCTTATAGCACGGTGCTCCATCGTGCTGAAAAATGCATTGTTCTTCACCAAATTGTTGTTGGATTGTTGGAAGAAGTTGCTGTTGGAGGGTGTTTTGGTACCATTCTTTATTCATGGCTGTGTTTTTGGGCAAAATTGTGAGTGAGCCCATTCCCTTGGATGAGAAGCAACTCCACACATGAATGGTCTCAGGATGCTTTACTGTTGGCATGAGACAGGACTGATGGTAACGCTCACCTTTTCTTCTCCGACAAGCCTGTTTCCAGATGCCCCAAACAATCGTAAAGAGGCTTCATCGGAGAATATGACTTTGCCCGAGTCCTCAGCAGTCCATTCACCATACTTTCTGCAGAAGATCAATCTGTCCCTCGTGTTTTTTTTTGGAGAGAAGTGGCTTCTTTGCTGCCCTTCTTGACACCAGGCCATCTTCCAAAAGTCTTTGCCTCACTGTGCGTGCAGATGCGCTCACACCTGCCTGCTGCCATTCCTGAGCAAGCTCTGCACTGGTGGCACTCCGATCCCGCAGCTGAATCCTCTTTAGGAGATGATCCTGGCGCTTGCTGGACTTTCTTGGACGCCCTGAAGCCTTCTTAACAAGAATTGAAGCTCTTTCCTTGAAGTTCTTGATGATCCTATAAATTGTTGATTGAGGTGCAATCTTAGTAGCCACAATATCCTTGCCTGTGAAGCCATTTTTTCATGCAACGCAATGATGGCTGCACGTGTTTCTTTGCAGGTCACCATGGTTAACAATGGAAGAACAATGATTTCAAGCATCACCCTCCTTTTAACATGTCAAGTCTGCCATTTTAACCCAATCAGCCTGACATAATGATCTCCAGCCTTGTGCTCGTCAACATTCTCACCTGAGTTAACAAGACGATGACTGAAATTTTCTCAGCAGGTCCTTTAATGACAGCAATGAAATGCAGTGGAAAGTTTTTTTGTGATTAAGTTAATTTTCATGGCAAAGAAGGACTATGCAATTCATCTGATCACTCTTCATAACATTCTGGATTATATGCAAATTGCTATTATAAAAACTTAAGCAGCAACTTTTCCAATTTCCAATATTTATGTAATTCTCAAAACTTTTGGCCACGACTGTAGATTTGTGGTGGGGATCCCTAAAGATCTGGCCATAATATGTAACTCAGGGGTCCCCCATATACTGGCCAGAGCATGCAATCAAAGTAAACCTATAATAGCCCCCAGTGCATGGTCACCAACACAGGGGGAGGGATTAGGTTTACTGTTGCAGAACCTTTTGTTTGTTTGTCCTCAGTATGTAATGCAAATGTGATAGAGTTCTTGTCTTTAATCTCTACACCCAGGTGTCTGTTGGGGGAGCGGTTAGGAATTTATGACTCTCTTTTTTGTAGGGGTAAGGCATACAGCTCACAAACAGATGGTATTGTCCCTCAACCATGAGGAGACAATGGATTTTAGATGAGCTCTTTTGCTTGCATCAATTGGCAATACTGTTGGTTCATAAAGGATTGTTATAACTTCTTGTACAATAGGACAGTTCAGTCTGGGAGTGCTCTTTTCATGTTGGGCAGGTACCTTAAAAAAAAAAAAAAAAGTAACAAAGTCTGGTTGTGAGGCGGCCCTTGCCTATATCACTAGGACGGCATATAATATATGGTTCTAATGCCAAGGTCTGTTGCTTCTTAAACTTGGCTCAGAGTGTCATCATAAGGAAATGTCATTGCATATCTCCAGTGTGTCTTACTCAGGTAAACCCTGTACTGTCAGCTTCTGAATTGGGTCACTAAAGAGTATAGAGAAATGGCAGTCTATCTCCCTGTCTGTCACTGGCACTTATAAGTAGGCGTTCAGTCAGGCCAAAACTGACTGGTCCCATTAACGGTAGTAACTAACTACCATGGATACATGGCGTGTAATTTGAGTGCTAGCCCACAAAGTCCGTGGCGCAGCCAGTAGGTTGTGGGGCATAGCTCTCCCTATTGAGGATTCTGCGAGGGAGTGGGTTGACCCCACAGTGATCCGCAGAGGCGCTTTGCATAAATTGCGACTGTCCAGTCGGACGCGGAACTTGGGCACAGCCGTTGCAAGTGGCAGCTCCCACTGGGTTGTGATATATAGCCTCAGTTTGTAATGTACCTACTAAGAGTGGCAAGTGTTATCTACAGATACTGTCAACAGGGGGAGGCCATGATATCTCCTGATGGATTTTCAGAACTGCAGCTGTTGAGGTGTGCTCCCCCGAGGAGCAGACTGTTTAATTTGATTTCAAGTGGAGAAATGCCCAGAGACACAATGATTGCCCTTGATCTAAGAAGGTGACCAGACATCTGTACCCATCATGAAGGCACCAGATGATCCCAGATGAACATCAGAACCATCCATGCACAAGAAGATGAATCAACCGATTGTCCAAAAATGCAACTTAAATGAGCTTATAATGTATTGTGTTTGTTCTTATTGTAAACACTTCCACACAGAGACCAGGCTTTCAACATAGTGTGTCGGTATACCGACAACAGGGGGATATGTTACAGGAAATCATTCTGATGACCACACAAATATGCCTAATAATTGGACCCAGTGGTATTCACCCATTCAGTATGGCCAGTAGCAGTGTGTCCCTTGTTAGCATATCTAAGGCAGGACGGGCACATTTGCAATAAGCTAGATTGGAATAATGCACTATGACGCTATAATATGCAATGACTGGGTCAGGTGTAAATGATAGTTAATAGTTTTGTTCGTGACGCCAATTGCAGCGTGCGCAGGGTACAGTCTCAGGGCCCTTCAAGGTGTTACAACTCACGTACCAGGTTAGGAATGCCAGAGTGGTGTAATGTCTATGTGTGGTAATAGCAATGGTGTCAACGGTGTCTCCTACCTGGGTACGGCTGGACTCCTGGATCCTGGCTCACTTGCAATAAAATGAGTGTGTTGCTAGTAGGAGTAATTGAGGGATTTAGTAGCAATAAATGAGATCCAGACTTTGAATATAGTTCAAACTGGTCTTTACTGGTTGCAGCTTTAATCCATGCGAGATACAGCAATAGTCTGAAGTCCCAGCAGGTATTGGCAATGTATGGCAGGAATCTATCTCTTCTGCTTCTATCATGGGCCTGGAGCTCTCTACAGGATAAGTCGACTGCTTGTGGCTCTGTGATGTGGCAGGAATTTATATCTTCTGCGCTATCTGTCTTCTGCTGTATTGGGGACTGACTAGCTGAGGAGGAATATGGCTTCTCCTGGTCTCTGAACGGTACTCACAGTTGTGCTCACAGGGTATGCTTCTTCCTGGAATACTGCAGATGGCTGCTTGCTTTCTACCAGCTGAGGCTGAAGGACTCAGACTGGGAATGATGATCTTTTGTCTCAGCCGAGATAAGAGACTGGTTTGGATCCCTAGAACTTGGAGCTCCTACACACACAGCCTTCCCCTAGCCGGGGTGGCTGGCACACTAACTCTAACTTCCTTCCCCACCCATGAGGCAGGATGTGGGAACATCCCACACCTCCTCAAAGAGGGGGGAGCTAAACTGGAATGTACTATTCCAGTCTAGAAATACTAAACTGAACTAAGTCTCTGGTAAACATTGCTGCCCCCTGCTGGTGTACATGGAAAATTACAGCAATATACATTTTACAAGGATTTGAATGCACATTTGTGAGAATGTGATGTTAAATTACACAGGATGACAATGCAGATACACTTAACAGGTTGTAGAGGGGTAAAAGAGTTTTGTAACATAACTCTGGGATGTTACATTCCCCCTTACTTCGAGTTAGGCCGCCCTCGGCTTATGCTTAGGAGGGAAGAGGAACCAGCTCTGGGGTACCCAAATAAAGTACAGAGTGCTGCATGTTTTACATATAAAGACATACATAGACAAACATATAACGGCTATCCCAAGGTTCCTGCCCGCATGAGTAGGGTGTCCAATTCACAAAAAGGAGTCGATATCTATTCAATATGTTCAATGTGAAAATAATTTTCGACCATAAGAAAATAAATGTTCGAATAAAAATAGGAACAAGTCATTTCCTTTCGGATAAATGTCCAGACTGGAATATGGTATTCGATATGAACTTGCAATAATAATGTGTTCAATATGTTCAATGTGAAAATAATTTTCGACCATAAGAAAATAAATGTTCGAATAAGAATAGGAACAAGTTTTTTCCTTTCGGATAAATGTCCAGACTGGAATATAATATTCGATATGAACTTGCAATAATAATGTCGATTAGATATTATTCAATCAATATTCCCTGTATGGCAATGCGAAAAGGAGGAACATTCACTCTTGCGAAATGCCGTCTGGCTATAGCTCACGGTGGCGTCCCACGTGGCTAATGGAGTCAGATTCGGCTGGTACCTGTTAATGATGATTCAACAGGAGCAATGTGAACGGTGTAGCCCTCTGTATAAAGGTTCTTTAGTAGGAGAGTCTTTAAATGCAGCTCTATCACTTCAAGGGTTTAAATGTTCGCTATATGCCATATGAATCCATCAGGGTAAAAAGAAGTCGATTCCAGTAGTTGAAGTCAAAAACGTCCATCAGCTGATGTGCGGGTCTTTTGAAACCAGACGCGTTTCGGGGTCTTTTCCTCGCCCCTTCCTCAGTGGTAGCCCGCAAAACGAAATAAGCCCCTTTTTATACCCAAAATCCTCCATAATTGGGCAAAAAGGGAAATCTGGAATGGATCTAACAACTTGTTTGAGTTGGTTGCATGTAAAACCCGATATGGAATAGAAAACTTATCAAACATCACCAAAAAGACCAAAATCTCACAAATAATTCCTTTTAAATAATCCATAATGAAGTTATATATCAACATACAATATAGTCTATAAAGCAAATAGTGCTCTGAAGAAACGCAGGTGCGATTCTTCTAACTCATGTGTTTTTCCCATGCGTTTTCTCAGAATCCTACATCTACAGACCATACCTAAACAAAAGACTCAGGATTTTCCAAGAAATTTGTGTAAAAATATTTAACAGTATATAATACATATATATGTATACATATATAGGACCATCTGTATCCCAATGATATAATTTTCCAAAAAACGCAATTGCGGTTTTTTTTGATCAATGCGGTTTTCATGCGTTTTTCATGCGTTTTTCAAAAATTTTGATCAATAATGGCTCCACATATGTCTGCATGTTAGTCACAAATGTCTTGGGTAATTGTGGCATATAATATACCACATAAACCAGATGACTATGAATAATATAGGTTAAAACATACTATATATCAGTAATTAAAAATTTTTTTTTTTTTTTTTTTAAATTTTTACCATTGAGTGCTATTTATATAGTGTATTAATAAGAATGCATATGCAATTAAAATTAAAATATCGCTTTTTATGTTAATATCATATGTGGGTTAAAATGAATAAAATTACAGGGCACTTGCGAAAAGGCATAATATAAAGAATAAAAGACATGAAATATATTCGTAAACTTCCTCATTTGTCTATTTTCGATAATTACTTCACTGATCATTTCATGGGTGTTCTATAATGGATCTTCCAAATATTTGTACAGTGACTTTTTCAAAAGCCATTTCAAAGGGGGAAAGAACCCAAGGGGAGTAGAGGATTGGGAGCCCTCCATCCGAGAAGGACCAGAGTGGGTAAACCAAACCACCTCTGGGCCTGAGTCAGATGAGGGGCGCCCAACCTAGGTGGGTGTTAAAGAAAGCCGTAGAGTTCTGATTCGGCATTCAAGCCCGAAGGTATAATTGAGTCAAAATTGAAAATAAATCTGGACTCAATACGGGACATTTGTTTAATGAGGTCCCCGCCTCTCCAGTGGGGTTTGACCCTTTCAATGGCTGCGAAGGACAAGACACCTGGATTTTGATTGTGATACAATTTGAAATGTCTGGAGACAGTATGTTTGTCTGATCCAGTCTTAATCTTTGTAAAATGCTCCGAAACTCTCTCCTTCAAAGTTCTTTTCGTGCGACCAATATATTGTTTGTTGCAAGGGCACTGAAGGATATATATTACGTTTTTACTGTTACAAGTCAAAAAGTCCTTAATTTCATGTTTAAAACCATTCGAAGTGGATAAAACTTCTGTTGTTTTCTTGGAGAAAAATGTTTTTTTACAATTAGAACAAGTATTACATCTAAAGAAGCCTTTCAAGTTTAACCACTTATGAATAGTTGGGTCTGAGGTAGATTTTCCAAATTTAATGGTCGGGGCAATTTTCAAACCTAGATTAGGAGCTTTAGTATAAATAATATTTGGCTTCCTAGGTAATGATGTTCCTATGATTTTATCTTTTTGAACAAAATGCTAATATTTATTTATGATACTTTCAATTTTTTTATAGTGTGAATTGAAAGGAAGTATGATGTTAATTCGCTCCAATTCTCCCGTTTTTTCCTGGACTATAGGGTTCTCGATCTTTTCCAGGGATTTATTAAAAAAGGTCTGTCTATCTAAAGCTTTTATCTTATTAAAAGAATCCTCAACTAATTTCATTGGGTAATTTTTTTCTTTAAATTGTGATTTTAATGTTTCAGCTTCTTGTTCAAAGGTGTCATTGAATGTACAATTCCTTTTTAAACGTCTAAATTGGCTGCTGGGTATATTAAGCAGCCACCTAGGTAAATGACAACTGGAATGTAAAATAAAACTGTTTCTCGCCGTTGGTTTTTGATATGTTGAACATATCAATTTGTCTTGTTCAACATTAATATTTAAATCAAGAAATTCCAAATGCGTTTTACTGATTACAGAAGAGAAACGAAGATTTAATTGATTCTTATTAATCATCTCCAAGAATGAAGCCAAGGATGATTCATTGCCCTTCCAAATAAAAAGAACGTCATCTATATAGCGTTGCCATAGTACCAGGTTCGTCCCCAGTAATGGATGTATAGTGGTATCTTCCCAATCTGCCATAAAAAGATTGGCATAACTGGGGGCGAACCTGGTACCCATAGCTGTCCCAGAAGTTTGAAGATAATATTCCATATCAAAATAAAAATAATTATGTTTTAAAATTAACTCAACGCCCTCTGCTATAAAGTCAATTTGTTCCTCATGGAAGCCCCTACTGTTTTTAAGTTGATTAATCATTGCTGATATTCCTTGAGTGTGATCAATGGATGTATATAATGTCTGAACATCTAGGGTGCCCAGAGTCCATTCAGAATCATACGTTAACCTTTCTATAATGTCTACTATTTGAGTCGTGTCCTTAATATAGGACTTTGTATTTTTAACGACTGGTTGTAGCAGATTATCTATATATTGGGAAAGGTTCGCTGTAAGAGAGCCTATCCCTGAGATAATAGGGCGACCAGGAGGTTTCAATGGATTTTTATGGACCTTGGGCAGACAATAAAAGGCTGGGAGTCTACATTGAGTATTTAAAATAAATTTCGCTTCAGATTCTAACAAAATATTGTTTTGTGTGCCTTTAATACAATAATCATTTAAGACCTTTTTAAAACTTTCTATTGGATCTACATTTAGTTTGGTGTAAGTGTTTTTATCCGCTAATTGTCTTTTACATTCTTCATTATAATCCAAAGTGTTCATAATTACAATAGCGCCACCTTTGTCGGCGGGGCGTATTGTAATATTTTCTTTTGATTGTAAAGATTTGATGGCTTGGATTTCTAAATTAGAGAGGTTATTTTTTGTAAATTTGATATTTAAAGATCTTAAATCCTGTTCCACTTTTTTACCGAATGTGTTCATTTCCGGACTGATTTCTTGTCTGGGGAATTTTACTGATTTAGATTTCAATTCAGTATGTATATATTTAGAATTCCTCTCCTGACAAGAAACGACTGGATTTTTAAGGAAATATTTTTTAAGACAGAGTTTGCGAATGTATTTTTCAATCCCTATATAAATATCGAATTTATTTGCTTTAACAGTTGGAGCAAATTTAAGTCCTTTATTAAGGAGTTTAATTTGGGATTTGGTTAAAATGGCATCACTTAAGTTAATAATGGCATCTTGATGTAAATTAATTTCCTGTGATAATTGTGGTGCCTTTCGTTTACTCCTCCGTGTTTTTCTCTTCCTGTTTGGTGCATGTGTTTTTTGTGATTTTTCTGTATTTTCTCCTGTGGCCATTCGTGTTCCTGATATTGGTAGTGTCTCTGAGGTGATGTTTCTCGGGGGGCTCTGTGGTCCCAATCCCTGTTCCTCAAATTGTATGGGTGTGGAATGGGTGAGGGTGAATAACGTGGTCTGTTCGGTGAGTGTTTCGTGTGATTGTGATGTTGTCTTGTACGTGTTCTGTGGTGTGGCGGTGTCTGATCTAAAAAATGATGATCATTAGTGAATGCTTCATACCTATTGGAGGTTGGGATGGTGGACTTATTCTGTGTTGTTTCTTGTGGGAAAATAGTGTCATTAGATTTTGTGGGTTCTCTACTATATGTGTCTTCTAATTGTAAATGATCCACACTTTGAATGTATGGAGTATTTTGATGCCTTTTTTCATAATAATTAAATTTCTTATATTTTCTTTCAATGATGTCATTTTCCAATTTATCTATGCTCCTGCAAAGTTTTTCCTGCCAGGAATTAAATTCCTCATCTTTTGGAAATTTTTCTATAATTTCTTTCATCTAAGAAATTTTAACCGTGGTTTCATCCAAGATCTGGGTCCTTCTTTTAATAATTAGTTGGATCAGTGATATTGACTGATCAAATAGAAGTTTCTCCCATTCCTTGGTGAAATCGGTGTTAACAAGATCCTGTGCTGGAGTTTTAGATAATAATAGACCTTTAGGGATATAACCATTCTCAATATATTGCAAAAGTGATCTGATCTCCCATCTTTGTTTGAGTTGTTTGTGTAGGGAGATTTCAAGTTCTCTGAATGCTTCAGTCATAGTTTGGTCAATATTGGTATTTACTTCTCTATGATCAAATTTATACATCTCTACTTTTTGACGTTTAGTCTCCATGTGGTTCCAAATGTCCATAGTGGAAAGGCAATGGAGCTCACCAATAAGGGTGAAAAGGATAAGGATATATAAAGAGTATGGTGGCTCTCTATCGCCTTTCACTGTGGATGGGTGCTACTAAGCCTGATGACTCACCCAGTCAAATAAATTAAAAATGTATATAGAAAGGCTGAGCACTCTCCCAATGGACCACAATACAGACTATTCAAAATTAATTATATTTATTACACCGATATATAGATCAGAAACTAAAAATACACCTTAAAAAATATACAATACAATATAAAAATTATTTGAATAAAAAGCGTTCAAATAAAAAGCGTTCAAATAAAAAGCATTAATGATGGTATACAAAAGATTAATGTATGCAACCTGAATAATATGCTGATTGGAAAAAAAAAGGAGTCGATATCTATTCAATATGTTCAATGTGAAAATAATTTTCGACCATAAGAAAATAAATGTTCGAATAAAAATAGGAACAAGTCATTTCCTTTCGGATAAATGTCCAGACTGGAATATGGTATTCGATATGAACTTGCAATAATAATGTGTTCAATATGTTCAATGTGAAAATAATTTTCGACCATAAGAAAATAAATGTTCGAATAAGAATAGGAACAAGTTTTTTCCTTTCGGATAAATGTCCAGACTGGAATATAATATTCGATATGAACTTGCAATAATAATGTCGATTAGATATTATTCAATCAATATTCCCTGTATGGCAATGCGAAAAGGAGGAACATTCACTCTTGCGAAATGCCGTCTAGCTATAGCTCACGGTGGCGTCCCACGTGGCTAATGGAGTCAGATTCGGCTGGTACCTGTTAATGATGATTCAACAGGAGCAATGTGAACGGTGTAGCCCTCTGTATAAAGGTTCTTTAGTAGGAGAGTCTTTAAATGCAGCTCTATCACTTCAAGGGTTTAAATGTTCGCTATATGCCATATGAATCCATCAGGGTAAAAAGAAGTCGATTCCAGTAGTTGAAGTCAAAAACGTCCATCAGCTGATGTGCGGGTCTTTTGAAACCAGACGCGTTTCGGGGTCTTTTCCTCGCCCCTTGCTCAGTGGTAGCCCGCAAAACGAAATAAGCCCCTTTTTATACCCAAAATCCTCCATAATTGGGCAAAAAGGGAAATCTGGAATGGATCTAACAACTTGTTTGAGTTGGTTGCATGTAAAACCCGATATGGAATAGAAAACTTATCAAACATCACCAAAAAGACCAAAATCTCACAAATAATTCCTTTTAAATAATCCATAATGAAGTTATATATCAACATACAATATAGTCTATAAAGCAAATAGTGCTCTGAAGAAACGCAGGTGCGATTCTTCTAACTCATGTGTTTTTCCCATGCGTTTTCTCAGAATCCTACATCTACAGATCATACCTAAACAAAAGACTCAGGATTTTCCAAGAAATTTGTGTAAAAATATTTAACAGTATATAATACATATATATGTATACATATATAGGACCATCTGTATCCCAATGATATAATTTTCCGAAAAACGCAATTGCGTTTTTTTTTTGATCAATGCGGTTTTCATGCGTTTTTCATGCGTTTTTCAAAAATTTTGATCAATAATGGCTCCACATATGTCTGCATGTTAGTCACAAATGTCTTGGGTAATTGTGGCATATAATATACCACATAAACCAGATGACTATGAATAATATACAGTAGGTTAAAACATACTATATATCAGTAATTAAAATTAGTTTTTTTTTGTTTTTTTTTAATTTTTACCATTGAGTGCTATTTATATAGTGTATTAATAAGAATGCATATGCAATTAAAATTAAAATATCGCTTTTTATGTTAATATCATATGTGGGTTAAAATGAATAAAATTACAGGGCACTTGCGAAAAGGTATAATATAAAGAATAAAAGACATGAAATATATTCGTAAACTTCCTCATTTGTCTATTTTCGATAATTACTTCACTGATCATTTCATGGGTGTTCTATAATGGATCTTCCAAATATTTGTACAGTGACTTTTTCAAAAGCCATTTCAAAGGGGGAAAGAACCCAAGGGGAGTAGAGGATTGGGAGCCTTGGGTTCTTTACACTATATAAATAGCACTCAATGGTAAAAATAAAAAAAAAATAAAAAAAAAATTTTTTAATTACTGATATATAGTATGTTTTAACCTATATTATTCATAGTCATCTGGTTTATGTGGTATATTATATGCCACAATTACCCAAGACATTTGTGACTAACATGCAGACATATGTGGAGCCATTATTGATCAAAATTTTTGAAAAACGCATGAAAAACGCATGAAAACCGCATTGATCAAAAAAACCGCAATTGCGTTTTTCGGAAAATTATATCATTGGGATACAGATGGTCCTATATATGTATACATATATATGTATTATATACTGTTAAATATTTTTACACAAATTTCTTGGAAAATCCTGAGTCTTTTGTTTAGGTATGGTCTGTAGATGTAGGATTCTGAGAAAACGCATGGGAAAAACACATGAGTTAGAAGAATCGCACCTGCGTTTCTTCAGAGCACTATTTGCTTTATAGACTATATTGTATGTTTATATATAACTTTATTATGGATTATTTAAAAGGAATTATTTGTGAGATTTTGGTCTTTTTGGTGATGTTTGATAAGTTTTCTATTCCATATCGGGTTTTACATGCAACCAACTCAAACAAGTTGTTAGATCCATTCCAGATTTCCCTTTTTGCCCAATTATGGAGGATTTTGGGTATAAAAAGGGGCTTATTTCGTTTTGCGGGCTACCACTGAGGAAGGGGCGAGGAAAAGACCCCGAAACGCGTCTGGTTTCAAAAGACCCGCACATCAGCTGATGGACGTTTTTGACTTCAACTACTGGAATCGACTTCTTTTTACCCTGATGGATTCATATGGCATATAGCGAACATTTAAACCCTTGAAGTGATAGAGCTGCATTTAAAGACTCTCCTACTAAAGAACCTTTATACAGAGGGCTACACCGTTCACATTGCTCCTGTTGAATCATCATTAACAGGTACCAGCCGAATCTGACTCCATTAGCCACGTGGGACGCCACCGTGAGCTATAGCCAGACGGCATTTCGCAAGAGTGAATGTTCCTCCTTTTCGCATTGCCATACAGGGAATATTGATTGAATAATATCTAATCGACATTATTATTGCAAGTTCATATCGAATATTATATTCCAGTCTGGACATTAATCCGAAAGGAAAAAACTTGTTCCTATACTTATTCGAACATTTATTTTCTTATGGTCGAAAATTATTTTCACATTGAACATATTGAACACATTATTATTGCAAGTTCATATCGAATACCATATTCCAGTCTGGACATTTATCCGAAAGGAAATGACTTGTTCCTATTTTTATTCGAACATTTATTTTCTTATGGTCGAAAATTATTTTCACATTGAACATATTGAATAGATATCGACTCCTTTTTTCTTCCAATCAGCATATTATTCAGGTTGCATACATTAATCTTTTGTATACCATCATTAATGCTTTTTATTTGAACGCTTTTTATTCAAATAATTTTTATATTGTATTGTATATTTTTTAAGGTGTATTTTTAGTTTCTGATCTATATATCGGTGTAATAAATATAATTAATTTTGAATAGTCTGTATTGTGGTCCATTGGGAGAGTGCTCAGCCTTTCTATATACATTTTTAATTTATTTGACTGGGTGAGTCATCAGGCTTAGTAGCACCCATCCACAGTGAAAGGCGATAGAGAGCCACCATACTCTTTATATATCCTTATCCTTTTCACCCTTATTGGTGAGCTCCATTGCCTTTCCACTATGGACATTTGGAACCACATGGAGACTAAACGTCAAAAAGTAGAGATGTATAAATTTGATCATAGAGAAGTAAATACCAATATTGACCAAACTATGACTGAAGCATTCAGAGAACTTGAAATCTCCCTACACAAACAACTCAAACAAAGATGGGAGATCAGATCACTTTTGCAATATATTGAGAATGGTTATATCCCTAAAGGTCTATTATTATCTAAAACTCCAGCACAGGATCTTGTTAACACCGATTTCACCAAGGAATGGGAGAAACTTCTATTTGATCAGTCAATATCACTGATCCAACTAATTATTAAAAGAAGGACCCAGATCTTGGATGAAACCACGTTAAAATTTCTAAGATGAAAGAAATTATAGAAAAATTTCCAAAAGATGAGGAATTTAATTCCTGGCAGGAAAAACTTTGCAGGAGCATAGATAAATTGGAAAATGACATCATTGAAAGAAAATATAAGAAATTTAATTATTATGAAAAAAGGCATCAAAATACTCCATACATTCAAAGTGTGGATCATTTACAATTAGAAGACACATATAGTAGAGAACCCACAAAATCTAATGACACTATTTTCCCACAAGAAACAACACAGAATAAGTCCACCATCCCAACCTCCAATAGGTATGAAGCACTCACTAATGATCATCATTTTTTAGATCAGACACCGCCACACCACAGAACACGTACAAGACAACATCACAATCACATGAAACACTCACCGAACAGACCACGTTATTCACCCTCACCCATTCCACACCCATACAATTTGAGGAACAGGGATTGGGACCACAGAGCCCCCCGAGAAACATCACCTCAGAGACACTACCAATATCAGGAACACGAATGGCCACAGGAGAAAATACAGAAAAATCACAAAAAACACATGCACCAAACAGGAAGAGAAAAACACGGAGGAGTAAACGAAAGGCACCACAATTATCACAGGAAATAAATTTACATCAAGATGCCATTATTAACTTAAGTGATGCCATTTTAACCAAATCCCAAATTAAACTCCTTAATAAAGGACTTAAATTTGCTCCAACTGTTAAAGCAAATAAATTCGATATTTATATAGGGATTGAAAAATACATTCGCAAACTCTGTCTTAAAAAATATTTCCTTAAAAATCCAGTCGTTTCTTGTCAGGAGAGGAATTCTAAATATATACATACTGAATTGAAATCTAAATCAGTAAAATTCCCCAGACAAGAAATCAGTCCGGAAATGAACACATTCCGTAAAAATGTGGAACAGGATTTAAGATCTTTAAATATCAAATTTACAAAAAATAACCTCTCTAATTTAGAAATCCAAGCCATCAAATCTTTACAATCAAAAGAAAATATTACAATACGCCCCGCCGACAAAGGTGGCGCTATTGTAATTATGAACACTTTGGATTATAATGAAGAATGTAAAAGACAATTAGCGGATAAAAACACTTACACCAAACTAAATGTAGATCCAATAGAAAGTTTTAAAAAGGTCTTAAATGATTATTGTATTAAAGGCACACAAAACAATATTTTGTTAGAATCTGAAGCGAAATTTATTTTAAATACTCAATGTAGACTCCCAGCCTTTTATTGTCTGCCCAAGGTCCATAAAAATCCATTGAAACCTCCTGGTCGCCCTATTATCTCAGGGATAGGCTCTCTTACAGCGAACCTTTCCCAATATATAGATAATCTGCTACAACCAGTCGTTAAAAATACAAAGTCCTATATTAAGGACACGACTCAAATAGTAGACATTATAGAAAGGTTAACGTATGATTCTGAATGGACCCTGGGCACCCTAGATGTTCAGACATTATATACATCCATTGATCACACTCAAGGAATATCAGCAATGATTAATCAACTTAAAAACAGTAGGGGCTTCCATGAGGAACAAATTGACTTTATAGCAGAGGGCGTTGAGTTAATTTTAAAACATAATTATTTTTATTTTGATATGGAATATTATCTTCAAACTTCTGGGACAGCTATGGGTACCAGGTTCGCCCCCAGTTATGCCAATCTTTTTATGGCAGATTGGGAAGATACCACTATACATCCATTACTGGGGACGAACCTGGTACTATGGCAACGCTATATAGATGACGTTCTTTTTATTTGGAAGGGCAATGAATCATCCTTGGCTTCATTCTTGGAGATGATTAATAAGAATCAATTAAATCTTCGTTTCTCTTCTGTAATCAGTAAAACGCATTTGGAATTTCTTGATTTAAATATTAATGTTGAACAAGACAAATTGATATGTTCAACATATCAAAAACCAACGGCGAGAAACAGTTTTATTTTACATTCCAGTTGTCATTTACCTAGGTGGCTGCTTAATATACCCAGCAGCCAATTTAGACGTTTAAAAAGGAATTGTACATTCAATGACACCTTTGAACAAGAAGCTGAAACATTAAAATCACAATTTAAAGAAAAAAATTACCCAATAAAATTAGTTGAGGATTCTTTTAATAAGATAAAAGCTTTAGATAGACAGACCTTTTTTAATAAATCCCTGGAAAAGATCGAGAACCCTATAGTCCAGGAAAAAACGGGAGAATTGGAGCGAATTAACATCATACTTCCTTTCAATTCACACTATAAAAAAATTGAAAGTATCATAAATAAATATTGGCATTTTGTTAAAAAAGATAAAATCATAGGAACATCATTACCTAGGAAGCCAAATATTATTTATACTAAAGCTCCTAATATTGGTTTGAAAATTGCCCCGACCATTAAATTTGGAAAATCTACCTCAGACCCAACTATTCATAAGTGGTTAAACTTGAAAGGCTTCTTTAGATGTAATACTTGTTCTAATTGTAAAAAAACATTTTTCTCCAAGAAAACAACAGAAGTTTTATCCACTTCGAATGGTTTTAAACATGAAATTAAGGACTTTTTGACTTGTAACAGTAAAAACGTAATATATATCCTTCAGTGCCCTTGCAACAAACAATATATTGGTCGCACGAAAAGAACTTTGAAGGAGAGAGTTTCGGAGCATTTTACAAAGATTAAGACTGGATCAGACAAACATACTGTCTCCAGACATTTCAAATTGTATCACAATCAAAATCCAGGTGTCTTGTCCTTCGCAGCCATTGAAAGGGTCAAACCCCACTGGAGAGGCGGGGACCTCATTAAACAAATGTCCCGTATTGAGTCCAGATTTATTTTCAATTTTGACTCAATTATACCTTCAGGCTTGAATGCCGAATCAGAACTCTACGGCTTTCTTTAACACCCACCTAGGTTGGGCGCCCCTCATCTGACTCAGGCCCAGAGGTGGTTTGGTTTACCCACTCTGGTCCTTCTCGGATGGAGGGCTCCCAATCCTCTACTCCCCTTGGGTTCTTTCCCCCTTTGAAATGGCTTTTGAAAAAGTCACTGTACAAATATTTGGAAGAATTATTATAGAACACCCATGAAATGATCAGTGAAGTAATTATCGAAAATAGACAAATGAGGAAGTTTACGAATATATTTCATGTCTTTTATTCTTTATATTATACCTTTTCGCAAGTGCCCTGTAATTTTATTCATTTTAACCCACATATGATATTAACATAAAAAGCGATATTTTAATTTTAATTGCATATGCATTCTTATTAATACACTATATAAATAGCACTCAATGGTAAAAATAAAAAAAAATAAAAAAAAAAATTTTAATTACTGATATATAGTATGTTTTAACCTATATTATTCATAGTCATCTGGTTTATGTGGTATATTATATGACACAATTACCCAAGACATTTGTGACTAACATGCAGACATATGTGGAGCCATTATTGATCAAAATTTTTGAAAAACGCATGAAAAACGCATGAAAACCGCATTGATCAAAAAAAACCGCAATTGCGTTTTTCGGAAAATTATATCATTGGGATACAGATGGTCCTATATATGTATACATATATATGTATTATATACTGTTAAATATTTTTACACAAATTTCTTGGAAAATCCTGAGTCTTTTGTTTAGGTATGGTCTGTAGATGTAGGATTCTGAGAAAACGCATGGGAAAAACACATGAGTTAGAAGAATCGCACCTGCGTTTCTTCAGAGCACTATTTGCTTTATAGACTATATTGTATGTTGATATATAACTTCATTATGGATTATTTAAAAGGAATTATTTGTGAGATTTTGGTCTTTTTGGTGATGTTTGATAAGTTTTCTATTCCATATCGGGTTTTACATGCAACCAACTCAAACAAGTTGTTAGATCCATTCCAGATTTCCCTTTTTGCCCAATTATGGAGGATTTTGGGTATAAAAAGGGGCTTATTTCGTTTTGCGGGCTACCACTGAGGAAGGGGCGAGGAAAAGACCCCGAAACGCGTCTGGTTTCAAAAGACCCGCACATCAGCTGATGGACGTTTTTGACTTCAACTACTGGAATCGACTTCTTTTTACCCTGATGGATTCATATGGCATATAGCGAACATTTAAACCCTTGAAGTGATAGAGCTGCATTTAAAGACTCTCCTACTAAAGAACCTTTATACAGAGGGCTACACCGTTCACATTGCTCCTGTTGAATCATCATTAACAGGTACCAGCCGAATCTGACTCCATTAGCCACGTGGGACGCCACCGTGAGCTATAGCCAGACGGCATTTCGCAAGAGTGAATGTTCCTCCTTTTCGCATTGCCATACAGGGAATATTGATTGAATAATATCTAATCGACATTATTATTGCAAGTTCATATCGAATATTATATTCCAGTCTGGACATTTATCCGAAAGGAAAAAACTTGTTCCTATTCTTATTCGAACATTTATTTCTTATGGTCGAAAATTATTTTCACATTGAACATATTGAACACATTATTATTGCAAGTTCATATCGAATACCATATTCCAGTCTGGACATTTATCCGAAAGGAAATGACTTGTTCCTATTTTTATTCGAACATTTATTTTCTTATGGTCGAAAATTATTTTCACATTGAACATATTGAATAGATATCGACTCCTTTTTTCTTCCAATCAGCATATTATTCAGGTTGCATACATTAATCTTTTGTATACCATCATTAATGCTTTTTATTTGAACGCTTTTTATTTGAACGCTTTTTATTCAAATAATTTTTATATTGTATTGTATATTTTTTAAGGTGTATTTTTAGTTTCTGATCTATATATCGGTGTAATAAATATAATTAATTTTGAATAGTCTGTATTGTGGTCCATTGGGAGAGTGCTCAGCCTTTCTATATACATTTTTAATTTATTTGACTGGGTGAGTCATCAGGCTTAGTAGCACCCATCCACAGTGAAAGGCGATAGAGAGCCACCATACTCTTTATATATCATTATCCTTTTCACCCTTATTGGTGAGCTCCATTGCCTTTTTACTATGGACATTTGGAACCACATGGAGACTAAACGTCAAAAAGTAGAGATGTATAAATTTGATCATAGAGAAGTAAATACCAATATTGACCAAACTATGACTGAAGCATTCAGAGAACTTGAAATCTCCCTACACAAACAACTCAAACAAAGATGGGAGATCAGATCACTTTTGCAATATATTGAGAATGGTTATATCCCTAAAGGTCTATTATTATCTAAAACTCCAGCACAGGATCTTGTTAACACCGATTTCACCAAGGAATGGGAGAAACTTCTATTTGATCAGTCAATATCACTGATCCAACTAATTATTAAAAGAAGGACCCAGATCTTGGATGAAACCACGGTTAAAATTTCTAAGATGAAAGAAATTATAGAAAAATTTCCAAAAGATGAGGAATTTAATTCCTGGCAGGAAAAACTTTGCAGGAGCATAGATAAATTGGAAAATGACATCATTGAAAGGAAATATAAGAAATTTAATTATTATGAAAAAAGGCATCAAAATACTCCATACATTCAAAGTGTGGATCATTTACAATTAGAAGACACATATAGTAGAGAACCCACAAAATCTAATGACACTATTTTCCCACAAGAAACAACACAGAATAAGTCCACCATCCCAACCTCCAATAGGTATGAAGCACTCACTAATGATCATCATTTTTTAGATCAGACACCGCCACACCACAGAACACGTACAAGACAACATCACAATCACACGAAACACTCACCGAACAGACCACGTTATTCACCCTCACCCATTCCACACCCATACAATTTGAGGAACAGGGATTGGGACCACAGAGCCCCCCGAGAAACATCACCTCAGAGACACTACCAATATCAGGAACACGAATGGCCACAGGAGAAAATACAGAAAAATCACAAAAAACACATGCACCAAACAGGAAGAGAAAAACACGGAGGAGTAAACGAAAGGCACCACAATTATCACAGGAAATAAATTTACATCAAGATGCCATTATTAACTTAACCACTTAAGGACCACAGGTTTATACCCCCCTAAAGACCAGGCCCTTTTTTACAATTCTGCACTACACTACTTTCACCGTTTATTGCTCGGTCATGCAACTTACCACCCAAATGAATTTTACCTCCTTTTCTTCTCACTAATAGAGCTTTCATTTGGTGGTATTTCATTGCTGCTGACATTTTTACTTTTTTTGTTATTAATCGAAATTTAACGATTTTTTTGCAAAAAAATGACATTTTTCACTTTCAGTTGTAAAATTTTGCAAAAAAAACGAGATCCATATAGAAATTTTGTTCTAAATTTATAGTTCTACATGTCTTTGATAAAAAAAAAATGTTTGGGTAAAAAAAAAATGGTTTGGGTAAAAGTTATAGCGTTTACAAACTATGGTACAAAAATGTGAATTTCCGCTTTTTGAAGCAGCTCTGACTTTCTGAGCACCTGTCATGTTTCCTGAGGTTCTACAATGCCCAGACAGTACAAACACCCCACAAATGACCCCATTTCGGAAAGTACACATCCTAAGGTATTCGCTGATGGGCATAGTGAGTTCATAGAACTTTTTATTTTTTGTCACAAGTTAGCGGAAAATGATTTTTTTTTTTAATTTTATTTTTTTCTTACAAAGTCTCATATTCCACTAACTTGTGACAAAAAATAAAAACTTCTATGAACTCACTATGCCCATCACGAAATACCTTGGGGTCTCTTCTTTCCAAAATGGGGTAACTTGTGGGGTAGTTATACTGCCCTGGCATTCTAGGGGCCCAAATGTGTGGTAAGGAGTTTGAAATCAAATTCTGTAAAAAATGAACTGTGAAATCCGAAAGGTGCTCTTTGGAATATGGGCCCCTTTGCCCACCTAGGCTGCAAAAAGTGTCACACATCTGGTATCTCTGTATTCAGGAGAAGTTGAGGAATGTGTTTTGGGGTGTCTTTTTACATATACCCATGCTGGGTGAGATAAATATCTTGGTCAAATGCCAACTTTGTATAAAAAAAATGGGAAAAGTTGTCTTTTGCCAAGATATTTCTCTCACCCAGCATGGGTATATGTAAAATGACACCCCAAAACACATTCCCCAACTTCTCCTGAGTACGGCGATACCAGATGTGTGACACTTTTTTGCAGCCTAGGTGGGCAAAGGGGCCCATATTCCAAAGAGCACCTTTCGGATTTCACAGGTCATTTTTTACAGAATTTGATTTCAAACTCCTTACCACACATTCGGGCCCCTAGAATGCCAGGGCAGTATAACTACCCCACAAGTGACCCCATTTTGGAAAGAAGAGACCCCAAGGTATTCGCTGATGGGCATAGTGCGTTCATGGAAGTTTTTATTTTTTGTCACAAGTTAGTGGAAAATGATGATTATTTTATTTTTTATTTTTTTCATACAAAGTCTCATATTCCACTAACTTGTGACAAAAAATAAAAACTTCCATGAACTCACTATGCCCATCAGCGAATACCTTGGGGTCTCTTCTTTCCAAAATGGGGTCACTTGTGGGGTAGTTATACTGCCCTGGCATTCTAGGGGCCCGAATGTGTGGTAAGGAGTTTGAAATCAAATTCTGTAAAAAATGACCTGTGAAATCCGAAAGGTGCTCTTTGGAATATGGGCCTCTTTGCCCACCTAGGCTGCAAAAAAGTGTCACACATCTGGTATCGCCGTACTCAGGAGAAGTTGAGGAATGTGTTTTGGGGTGTCTTTTTACATATACCCATGCTGGGTGAGATAAATATCTTGGTCAAATGCCAACTTTGTATAAAAAAATGGGAAAAGTTGTCTTTTGCCAAGATATTTCTCTCACCCAGCAGGGGTATATGTAAAATGACACCCCAAAACACATTCCCCACCTTCTCCTGAGTACGGGGATACCAGATGTGTGACACTTTTTTGCAGCCTAGGTGGGCAAAGGGGCCCATATTCCAAAGAGCACCTTTCGGATTTCACAGGTCATTTTTTACAGAATTTGATTTCAAACTCCTTACCACACATTTGGGCCCCTAGAATGCCAGGGCAGTATAACTACCCCACAAGTGACCCCATTTTGGAAAGAAGAGACCCCAAGGTATTCGTTGATGGGCATAGTGAGTTCATGGAAGGTTTTATTTTTTGTTACAAGTTAGTGGAATATGAGACTTTGTATGAAAAAAAAAAAAAAAAAAATCAGCATTTTCCACTAACTTGGGACAAAAAATAAAAAATTCTAGGAACTCGCCATGCCCCTCACGGAATACCTTAGGGTGTCTTCTTTCCAAAATGGGGTCACTTGTGGGGTAGTTATACTGCCCTGGCATTTTCCAGGGGCCCTAATGTGTGGTAAGTAGGTAAATGACCTGTGAAATCCTAAAGGTGCTCTTTGGAATATAGGCCCCTTTGCCCACCTAGGCTGCAAAAAAGTGTCACACATGTGGTACCGCCGTATTCAGGAGAAGTTGGGGAATGTGTTTTGGGGTGTCATTTTACATATACCCTTGCTGGGTGAGAGAAATATCTTGGCAAAAGACAACTTTTCACATTTTTTTAGACAAAGTTGGCATTTGACCAAGATATTTCTCTCACCCAGCATGGGTATATGTAAAATGACACCCCAAAACACATTCCCCAACTTCTCCTGAGTACGGCGATACCAGATGTGTGACACTTTTTTGAAGCCTAGATGCGCAAAGGTGCCCAAATTCCTTTTAGGAGGGCATTTTTAGACATATGGATACCAGACTTCTTCTCACGCTTTGGGGCCCCTAGAATGCCAGGGCAGTATAAATACCCCACATGTGACCCCATTTTGGAAAGAAGACACCCC
Source organism: Bufo bufo (assembly GCF_905171765.1). Taxonomy (NCBI): domain Eukaryota; kingdom Metazoa; phylum Chordata; class Amphibia; order Anura; family Bufonidae; genus Bufo; species Bufo bufo. Next base: position 581,883,760 of record NC_053391.1, read on the forward strand.
AAGGTATTCAATGAGGGGCATGGCGAGTTCATAGAAATTATTTTTTTTTGGCACAAGTTAGCGGAAATTGATATTTTTATTTTTTTTCTCACAAAGTCTCCCGTTCCGCTAACTTGGGACAAAAATTTCAATCTTTCATGGACTCAATATGCCCCTCACGGAATACCTGGGGGTGTCTTCTTTCCGAAATGGGGTCACATGTGGGGTATTTATACTGCCCTGGCATTCTAGGGGCCCTAAAGCGTGAGAAGAAGTCTGGAATATAAATGTCTAAAAAATTTTACGCCTTTGGTTTCCGTGAGGGGTATGGTGAGTTCATGTGAGATTTTATTTTTTGACACAAGTTAGTGGAATATGAGACTTTGTAAGAAAAAAAAAAAAATAATTCCGCTAACTTGGGCCAAAAAAATGTCTGAATGGAGCCTTACAGGGGGGTGATCAATGACAGGGGGGTGATCAATGACAGGGGGGTGATCAGGGAGTCTATATGGGGTGATCACCACAGTCATTGATCATGCCCCTGTAAGGCTTCATTCAGACGTCCGGATGCGTTTTGCGGATCCGATCCATCTATCAGTGGATCCGTAAAAATCATGCGGACGTCTGAATGGAGCTTTACAGGGGGGTAATCAATGACAGGGGGGTGATCAGGGAGTCTATATGGGGTGATCACCACAGTCATTGATCACGCCCCTGTAAGGCTTCATTCAGACGTCCGGATGCGTTTTGCGGATCCGATCCATCTATCAGTGGATCCGTAAAAATCATGCGGACGTCTGAATGGAGCTTTACAGGGGGGTAATCAATGACAGGGGGGTGATCAGGGAGTCTATATGGGGTGATCACCACAGTCATTGATCATGCCCCTGTAAGGCTTCATTCAGACGTCCGGATGCGTTTTGCGGATCCGATCCATCTATCAGTGGATCCGTAAAAATCATGCGGACGTCTGAATGGAGCTTTACAGGGGGGTAATCAATGACAGGGGGGTGATCAGGGAGTCTATATGGGGTGATCACCACAGTCATTGATCACGCCCCTGTAAGGCTTCATTCAGACGTCCGGATGCGTTTTGCGGATCCGATCCATCTATCAGTGGATCCGTAAAAATCATGCGGACGTCTGAATGGAGCTTTACAGGGGGGTAATCAATGACAGGGGGGTGATCAGGGAGTCTATATGGGGTGATCACCACAGTCATTGATCACGCCCCTGTAAGGCTTCATTCAGACGTCCGGATGCGTTTTGCGGATCCGATCCATCTATCAGTGCATCCGTAAAAATCATATGGACATCTGAATGCAGCCTTACAGGGGGGTGATCAATGACAGGGGGGTGATCAGGGAGTCTATATGGGGTGATCACCACAGTCATTGATCACGCCCCTGTAAGGCTTCATTCAGACGTCCGGATGCGTTTTGCGGATCCGATCCATCTATCAGTGCATCCGTAAAAATCATGCGGACATCTGAATGGAGCTTTACAGGGGGGTGATCAGGGAGTCTATATGGGGTGATCACCACAGTCATTGATCATGCCCCTGTAAGGCTTCATTCAGACGTCCGGAAGCGTTTTGCGGATCCGATCCATCTATCAGTGGATCCGTAAAAATCATGCGGACATCTGAATGGAGCTTTACAGGGGGTTGATCAATGACAGGGGGGTAATCAATGACAGGGGGGTGATCAGGGAGTCTATATGGGGTGATCACCACAGTCATTGATCACGCCCCTGTAAGGCTTCATTCAGACGTCCGGATGCGTTTTGCAGATCCGATCCATCTATCAGTGGATCCGTAAAAATCATGCGGACATCTGAATGCAGCTTTACAGGGGGGTAATCAATGACAGGGGGGTGATCAGGGAGTCTATATGGGGTGATCACCACAGTCATTGATCACGCCCCTGTAAGGCTTCATTCAGACGTCCGGATGCGTTTTGCGGATCCGATCCATCTATCAGTGGATCCGTAAAAATCATGCGGACGTCTGAATGGAGCTTTACAGGGGGGTAATCAATGACAGGGGGGTAATCAATGACAGGGGGGTGATCAGGGAGTCTATATGGGGTGATCAGGGGCTAATAGGGGTTAATAAGTGACGGGGGGGTGTAGTGTAGTGTAGTGGTGCTTGGTGCTACTTTACTGAGCTACCTGTGTCCTCTGGTGGTCGATCCAAACAAAGGGGACCACCAGAGGACCAGGTAGCAGGTATATTAGACGCTGTTATCAAAACAGCGTCTAATATACCTGTTAGGGGTTAAAAAAAACACATCTCCAGCCTGCCAGCGAACGATCGCCGCTGGCAGGCTGGAGATCAACTCTCTTACCTTCCGTTCCTGTGAGCGCGCGCGCCTGTGTGCGCGCGTTCACAGGAAATCTCGGATCACGCGAGATGACGCCTATTGGCGTTAGTGTGACCTGGGAGCGCCGCAGAAATGACGCCTTTCGGCGTTAGCGTGACGGTAAGTGGTTAAGTGATGCCATTTTAACCAAATCCCAAATTAAACTCCTTAATAAAGGACTTAAATTTGCTCCAACTGTTAAAGCAAATAAATTCGATATTTATATAGGGATTGAAAAATACATTCGCAAACTCTGTCTTAAAAAATATTTCCTTAAAAATCCAGTCGTTTCTTGTCAGGAGAGGAATTCTAAATATATACATACTGAATTGAAATCTAAATCAGTAAAATTCCCCAGACAAGAAATCAGTCCGGAAATGAACACATTCCGTAAAAATGTGGAACAGGATTTAAGATCTTTAAATATCAAATTTACAAAAAATAACCTCTCTAATTTAGAAATCCAAGCCATCAAATCTTTACAATCAAAAGAAAATATTACAATACGCCCCGCCGACAAAGGTGGCGCTATTGTAATTATGAACACTTTGGATTATAATGAAGAATGTAAAAGACAATTAGCGGATAAAAACACTTACACCAAACTAAATGTAGATCCAATAGAAAGTTTTAAAAAGGTCTTAAATGATTATTGTATTAAAGGCACACAAAACAATATTTTGTTAGAATCTGAAGCGAAATTTATTTTAAATACTCAATGTAGACTCCCAGCCTTTTATTGTCTGCCCAAGGTCCATAAAAATCCATTGAAACCTCCTGGTCGCCCTATAATCTCAGGGATAGGCTCTCTTACAGCGAACCTTTCCCAATATATAGATAATCTGCTACAACCAGTCGTTAAAAATACAAAGTCCTATATTAAGGACACGACTCAAATAGTAGACATTATAGAAAGGTTAACGTATGATTCTGAATGGACCCTGGGCACCCTAGATGTTCAGACATTATATACATCCATTGATCACACTCAAGGAATATCAGCAATGATTAATCAACTTAAAAACAGTAGGGGCTTCCATGAGGAACAAATTGACTTTATAGCAGAGGGCATTGAGTTAATTTTAAAACATAATTATTTTTATTTTGATATGGAATATTATCTTCAAACTTCTGGGACAGCTATGGGTACCAGGTTCGCCCCCAGTTATGCCAATCTTTTTATGGCAGATTGGGAAGATACCACTATACATCCATTACTGGGGACGAACCTGGTACTATGGCAACGCTATATAGATGACGTTCTTTTTATTTGGAAGGGCAATGAATCATCCTTGGCTTCATTCTTGGAGATGATTAATAAGAATCAATTAAATCTTCGTTTCTCTTCTGTAATCAGTAAAACGCATTTGGAATTTCTTGATTTAAATATTAATGTTGAACAAGACAAATTGATATGTTCAACATATCAAAAACCAACGGCGAGAAACAGTTTTATTTTACATTCCAGTTGTCATTTACCTAGGTGGCTGCTTAATATACCCAGCAGCCAATTTAGACGTTTAAAAAGGAATTGTACATTCAATGACACCTTTGAACAAGAAGCTGAAACATTAAAATCACAATTTAAAGAAAAAAATTACCCAATGAAATTAGTTGAGGATTCTTTTAATAAGATAAAAGCTTTAGATAGACAGACCTTTTTTAATAAATCCCTGGAAAAGATTGAGAACCCTATAGTCCAGGAAAAAACGGGAGAATTGGAGCGAATTAACATCATACTTCCTTTCAATTCACACTATAAAAAAATTGAAAGTATCATAAATAAATATTGGCATTTTGTTCAAAAAGATAAAATCATAGGAACATCATTACCTAGGAAGCCAAATATTATTTATACTAAAGCTCCTAATCTAGGTTTGAAAATTGCCCCGACCATTAAATTTGGAAAATCTACCTCAGACCCAACTATTCATAAGTGGTTAAACTTGAAAGGCTTCTTTAGATGTAATACTTGTTCTAATTGTAAAAAAACATTTTTCTCCAAGAAAACAACAGAAGTTTTATCCACTTCGAATGGTTTTAAACATGAAATTAAGGACTTTTTGACTTGTAACAGTAAAAACGTAATATATATCCTTCAGTGCCCTTGCAACAAACAATATATTGGTCGCACGAAAAGAACTTTGAAGGAGAGAGTTTCGGAGCATTTTACAAAGATTAAGACTGAATCAGACAAACATACTGTCTCCAGACATTTCAAATTGTATCACAATCAAAATCCAGGTGTCTTGTCCTTCGCAGCCATTGAAAGGGTCAAACCCCACTGGAGAGGCGGGGACCTCATTAAACAAATGTCCCGTATTGAGTCCAGATTTATTTTCAATTTTGACTCAATTATACCTTCGGGCTTGAATGCCGAATCAGAACTCTACGGCTTTCTTTAACACCCACCTAGGTTGGGCGCCCCTCATCTGACTCAGGCCCAGAGGTGGTTTGGTTTACCCACTCTGGTCCTTCTCGGATGGAGGGCTCCCAATCCTCTACTCCCCTTGGGTTCTTTCCCCCTTTGAAATGGCTTTTGAAAAAGTCACTGTACAAATATTTGGAAGATCCATTATAGAACACCCATGAAATGATCAGTGAAGTAATTATCGAAAATAGACAAATGAGGAAGTTTACGAATATATTTCATGTCTTTTATTCTTTATATTATACCTTTTCGCAAGTGCCCTGTAATTTTATTCATTTTAACCCACATATGATATTAACATAAAAAGCGATATTTTAATTTTAATTGCATATGCATTCTTATTAATACACTATATAAATAGCACTCAATGGTAAAAATTAAAAAAACAAAAAAAAAAAAAAATTTAATTACTGATATATAGTATGTTTTAACCTATATTATTCATAGTCATCTGGTTTATGTGGTATATTATATGCCACAATTACCCAAGACATTTGTGACTAACATGCAGACATATGTGGAGCCATTATTGATCAAAATTTTTGAAAAACGCATGAAAAACGCATGAAAACCAAATTGATAAAAAAAAAACGCAATTGCGTTTTTCGGAAAATTATATCATTGGGATACAGATGGTCCTATATATGTATACATATATATGTATTATATACTGTTAAATATTTTTACACAAATTTCTTGGAAAATCCTGAGTCTTTTGTTTAGGTATGGTCTGTAGATGTAGGATTCTGAGAAAACGCATGGGAAAAACACATGAGTTAGAAGAATCGCACCTGCGTTTCTTCAGAGCACTATTTGCTTTATAGACTATATTGTATGTTGATATATAACTTCATTATGGATTATTTAAAAGGAATTATTTGTGAGATTTTGGTCTTTTTGGTGATGTTTGATAAGTTTTCTATTCCATATCGGGTTTTACATGCAACCAACTCAAACAAGTTGTTAGATCCATTCCAGATTTCCCTTTTTGCCCAATTATGGAGGATTTTGGGTATAAAAAGGGGCTTATTTCGTTTTGCGGGCTACCACTGAGGAAGGGGCGAGGAAAAGACCCCGAAACGCGTCTGGTTTCAAAAGACCCGCACATCAGCTGATGGACGTTTTTGACTTCAACTACTGGAATCGACTTCTTTTTACCCTGATGGATTCATATGGCATATAGCGAACATTTAAACCCTTGAAGTGATAGAGCTGCATTTAAAGACTCTCCTACTAAAGAACCTTTATACAGAGGGCTACACCGTTCACATTGCTCCTGTTGAATCATCATTAACAGGTACCAGCCGAATCTGACTCCATTAGCCACGTGGGACGCCACCGTGAGCTATAGCCAGATGGCATTTCGCAAGAGTGAATGTTCCTCCTTTTCGCATTGCCATACAGGGAATATTGATTGAATAATATCTAATCGACATTATTATTGCAAGTTCATATCGAATATTATATTCCAGTCTGGACATTAATCCGAAAGGAAAAAACTTGTTCCTATTCTTATTCGAACATTTATTTTCTTATGGTCGAAAATTATTTTCACATTGAACATATTGAACACATTATTATTGCAAGTTCATATCGAATACCATATTCCAGTCTGGACATTTATCCGAAAGGAAATGACTTGTTCCTATTTTTATTCGAACATTTATTTTCTTATGGTCGAAAATTATTTTCACATTGAACATATTGAATAGATATCGACTCCTTTTTTCTTCCAATCAGCATATTATTCAGGTTGCATACATTAATCTTTTGTATACCATCATTAATGCTTTTTATTTGAACGCTTTTTATTTGAACGCTTTTTATTCAAATAATTTTTATATTGTATTGTATATTTTTTAAGGTGTATTTTTAGTTTCTGATCTATATATCGGTGTAATAAATATAATTAATTTTGAATAGTCTGTATTGTGGTCCATTGGGAGAGTGCTCAGCCTTTCTATATACATTTTTATCCTGTATTCCCTTCCCTGCACCAAAGTCTGAAAAATATGGCTTATAGCATGATCATTATGGTGAATAAGGGGTAGCTAACTTGTGTGGCTCTAAGGTTTGAGGCGCCATACCTTAGGCAAAGGTTTAGAAGGGGAGGTATTTAGCGTCTCCATACACTTCTGGCAATGTCACAGGAGGAGGGTAGTATAATCCCATGGAACTCCTGGAAGTAACACACCTGAGGATGGGAGCAATCCTGAACATATAACAAGCGGGAAGGAGGGGTCTATGACTACTAACCATTCCCGAAGAAGCGGGGTTACCCGTGTAGTTACTAGACCTGCCAGGACTTACCACTTGGTCCTACCCTGGGTACCCGGGATATATGACTCCAGGTGTAGGCCATTAGTATTAGGCGTCCGCATAAAGGCAGTCCGTGTATAAGAGAGGAGAGAATATGAGCTGTAAAGTAAGGCATACTGGAGTAAGTTGCAAAATTTTTGGTTAAGTTCAATGTTAAGTGCAATTGTCACAGTGCAGGAAGTCACATTGCGGTACCTGGAAAAGAATACACATGTAACAGATCTCCTGGCACCCCGACCGGGTACCTCCGTTGATAGGTGCTCCTAGTGCTTTCCGAGGACTCCAAGCACTCCACTTGACACCGTACGCACTGCAGACCCCACGAACCGCCGAAGCTTGGTTGAGGTCTCACTGTCTTCTACCCACCCTGGACCTACGACAAGGCTCCAGGCTCCAGTGGGTGAACCTCTCCTAAAACCAGAGAGCAGGAACAGCTCTTAAAAGAGCTAGTAGTTATAGCCAGGGGAGTATAGCAAATCTCCCAGTGTATAGCAATCCCCCAGTGTCGATCAGTTACCCAAACACCAGCCTCAACATCATGAAGGATAAAACAGGCACACTTTATTGAGGGCTAACCGCCCGTATTTATGCAGGTCCCTATCTGGTGGACACGCCCCTAGGGGACCAGAAGAAAGACTGTGACACAGGACAGATACGTAGCACTCAGGATATACAGACACAACACATGCCCACAATGCATCATGGTTTCCTCCTCTCTGCCCTGGAGACACCCGATGAGTAATTCAATTATCTCTCAGGACAAAGGGAAATCGCCAATACACATGTGGAGACAACAGGACAGAAATCACCACCCAAACACACAATGTCACACCCCCACAGCAAACACAGACATTTAACATAGCCCCAGATAGCTCAAGTCTTAGTGCATATCATTAGGTGAATGGCACTCAGAATACCCTCCCATAACATAAAATATAATTCCAAAGACAGATTTAAGCTTTGCAGCCGGTCTGTCTTCTCCTTTAAATTTAGTATGGGCCATAATCCTGAGGCAAGAGGCTGGTAAACAGGCCTCTCCAAAACCCAGTGGCGAGGTTGGTTTCGCCACACATCTCCCCCTCCAAGGGAAGACTGACCAGATACCTGACCTCACGGTCAGTACCTGAGTTAGTCTGGCAGTCCAACCACAACCCAATACGGGACCTTTTGAATTTTGGGGCCTGGCTCTGTTCTGTATGTCCCCAGCTGTTGAGTGGGCATCTGCTACTCCTTGCTTCCTTGTTGCTCTCTAGCTTGGAGCTGTAGGTACTTGGTGGGCAGAGGCCGACTGCGCTCTGCCCCGATGCCAGCTCTTCCGCTGGGGTAGCCTCTGGGAAGTCTGGCTCTGGAGAAGAGGATAGAGGAGGGCAGAGGCCAAATGCGCTCTGCCCAGATGCCAGCACTTCCGCTGGGGTAGCCTGTGGGATGTCCGGCTCTGGAGAAGAGGATAGGGGAGGGCAGAGGCTGACTGCGCTCTGCCCAGATGCCAGCTCTTCTGCTGGGGTAGCCTGTGGGGAGTCAGGCTCTGGATAAGAGGATAGGGGAGGGCAGAGGCCGACTGCGCTCTGCCCAGATGCCAGCTCTTCCGCTGGGATGTGGTCAGGGAATCCTATCCCCAGGACCTTGTTGCAGATCGGCTGTGGAGAAGAGGATAGGGGAGGGCAGAGGCTGACTGCGCTCTGCCCAGATGCCAGCGCTTCCGCTGGGGTAGCCTGTGGAAAGTCAGCCTTTGGAGGAGAGGGTAGAGGAGGGCAGAGGCCAACTGCGCTCTGCCCAGATGCCAGCTCTTCCGCTGGGGTAGCCTGTGGGATGTCCGGCTCTGGAGAAGAGGATAGGGGAGGGCAGAGGCTGACTGCGCTCTGCCCAGATGCCAGCTCTTCTGCTGGGGTAGCCTGTGGGATGTCCGGCTCTGGAGAAGAGGATAGGGGAGGGCAGAGGCCGACTGCGCTCTGCCCAGATGCCCGCTCTTCCGCTGGGCTGCGGTCAGGGAATCCTATCCCCAGGACCTTGTTGCAGATCGGCTGTGGAGAGGAGGAATCGCTTACCTCCTCCTCCTGGCATTCCTGCAGGGTTGGTGGGGGATCTGAACCGGCCGTCCAGCATCCCGGTAGGCCTGGTGCAGAGACCTCGGTCCCATCTCCACCTGCCATCGGGAGGTCTTCCCAGAACCAGTCGATGAAGTTCCCTACTTTGGGAGTTGGTAGGGAAGCAGGGGGTATCGCCGGCAAGTCTTCCCAGTTGTAGGAGGGCAGATCTGGCTCTGCTTGTTGAGTAGGTTGGGGATAATTGGAGCTGAGCAGGTGTTGGTAGGTCTGCTCCAGCTCCCACTCCCTTGTTACCAGGTGGGTCATGTCTTTGCTCACCTCCCTTCCGTCAGCATAAACATGCATGCCCATCCGGTAGTCGTAGATGTCCCAAAACCTAGACTCCTCCGTGCTGCCAAGATCAATGTCCTCCTCCAAGAAATCCCATAGTAACCCAGGTCCATCATAATCCTCACCCTCGGGTCTGTCGTGCTCAGCCATCCAGGGGGAATGTTGAATGACATGCCACCTTAGGGCCTGGTAAGCATCCTCTAGCCAAAGCTCCTTACATACCAGGTTCTGGAGCTCTGTTACCCAGTCATCCAAGGGCTGCTCTCCCAAGAGACCCATCCGCATCGCCACACACTTCTGTAGCCGCTGCTCATAACTGGGGAGACTCTCACCTCGCCGCCGCTCTGCATTTTCCAGGGCATCATACCAGACTTCCTTTCTGTCTGCATCCCTGTAGTCTGCGGCTGCCTCCTCCTCGTCGTCATAGAACGCTGTCCGAAGACTAGCCGATTCCATCCTGCTGTAGCCAGGGGCGCTGTACGGATACTAGCGTTGCCCTCAATATACTCCACGAACGGTGTCTGCGAGCTGCCTCTCCTCACACTAGGACGCCATCCCACTGCTTACCACCAAATGTAACGGATCTCCTGGCACCCCGACCGGGTACCTCTATTGATAGGTGCTCCTAGTGCTTTCCGAGGACTCCAAGCACTCCACTTGACACCGTACGCACTGCAGACCCCACGAACCGCCGAAGCTTGGTTGAGGTCTCACCGTCTTCTACCCACCCTGGACCTACGACAAGGCTCCAGGCTCCAGTGGGTGAACCTCTCCTAAAACCAGAGAGCAGGAACAGCTCTTAAAAGAGCTAGTAGTTATAGCCAGGGGAGTATAGGAAATCTCACAGCGTATAGCAATCCCCCAGTGTCGAACAGTTACCCAAACACCAGCCTTAACATGATGAAGGATAAAACAGGCACACTTTATTGAGGGCTAACTGTCCGTATTTATGCAGGTCCCCATCTGGTGGACACGCCCCTAGGGGACCAGAAGGAAGACTGTGACACAGGACAAATACGTAGCACTCAGGATATATAGACACAACACATCCCCACAATGCATCATGGTTTCCTCCTCTCTGCCCTGGAGACACGCGATGAGTAATTCAATTATCTCTCAGGACAAAGGGAAATCGCCAATACACATGTGGAGACAACAGGACAGAAATCACCTCCCAAACACACAATGTCACACCCCCACAGCAAACACAGACATTTAACATAGCCCCAGATAGCTCAAGTCTTAGTGCATATCATTAGGTGAATGGCACTCAGAATACACGAATACCATAAAATTAGCTATCTGGGTACCCTCCCATAACATAAAATACAATTCCAAAGACAGATTTAAGCTGTGCGGCCGGTCTGTCTTCTCCTTTAAAGTTAGTATGGGCCATAATCCTGAGGCAAGAGGCTGGTAAACAGGCCTCTCCAAAACCCAGTGGCGAGGTTGGTTTCGCCACAACACACAATGGGCATGTTATACTTAAACGTTGCATAACTTGTAAACAATTAGGCAAAATTATAGTGCAATTATATCACATAGAAATCACAAAGAGCTCAGGTAATCGTTTGAGTTTTTCTTTGGGTGCAAGCTTTTTACGTTGCAATAAACATTTTTTTAATAAAAGTAGTGCAATTTTATTAATGCAAGGGTAGTCAAAAAAATTACTTGAGTCCTTTGACTTGAAGTGCTTGACTATGGAATCCTCTGGAAACAGGTAAAAGTCAATTGTAATCCACAGGAATAAAAGTTAATTGTAATCCAAGGAAGGTATAAAATAGCAGCTTAGGAACCCTAGTTCCATAAGGTTATCAAGTAACCTGAGAAAGGGGGTAAAACAATGAACTAGGACATGAGGGGTTAAATGCTGATGGGGGGAGTCCTTACAGGTCATGACCATCAGGGTGAGGACAAACTAGGGCAACCTGAAAAAAAAAACGTTAAAACACAATGCCAACGGGTCCTCACCCGTCAGGAACAGTCCACGACGTGGCTCCCAAATAGTTCCTTATTTTTGAGAATAATGAATTTTTTAAAGGACATTCATGTCCTCCTCGCTACTTGAGCTACTAAAACGCATCAGGGGGCGCTCTTGCCTCTGGTAGCTCATGGTTGCAGTAGTAGTGGTACGCCACTGCCCTCTAGTGGTGGCCGTAGGTACTGGCTGTGCAGACAGCCTGGAGAAAGCAGCTATAACATGCTGCAAGCCGGGATCCCTAGCTGGTGCAGAGGCGGTTAAAACCTCCCCCTTTTCAACATGCGTTGTATATGTACAGGGCATGTCGGGTTTTAAACCCCTTAGTGACCAACCTATTTTGGGCCTTAGTGACCATGCAGCATTTCCATTTTTTTCCATAGTCGCATTTCAAGAGCTATAACTTATTTTTCCGTCAATATAGCCATATGAGGGCTTGTTTTTTTGCGGGAAAAGTTGTAGTTTTTAATAACACCATTTTGGGAACACATAGATTGCTGATTAATTATTATTAACCCTTTTTCTGGGGGTTGAATGAGAAAAAACAGAAATGTCGCCACTGAGCTTTTATGTTTTTTCGGCATAACTTACATTATAACATTATTCTCTGTGTCAGTACGATTACAGTGATACAAAATACATATATTTTTTAAATGTTTTGCACAATTGCCCTCCACTATCTGACATCTTCAGTGTTGGTGGATGACCTCAGGAGGGGCCTTCAGTGTGTGGTTTTGCAGATGCCTGCAGGCCTCTTCTGTTGTGACGTGATGCTTCGGTCTAGCATGGTTGACTAATTTCTGCCTCACAGAGTTAAGGCAGATGTAGTCCTCTGATCTAAGGTCTGCAGGTAAGAGATCATGTATAAGGCAAGGCAGTTCATGTAAGGAATCATGTCTGAAATGGGTGATGGCATAAAGGCTTCTCAGTACTCTACCATTGTAAGTAACTGTACTTGTGGAGTGATGCCTTCATGGTTTATGCTGGCTGAGTTAACCCTTTGCGTTGCAACAGGAGATATGCTTGGCATTGTCTGAATTTTGAGTTCTGACCCACTCCTGTGTACAGTCGTGGCCAAAAGTTTTGAGAATGACACAAATATTAGTTTTTACAAAGTTTGCTGCTAAACTGCTTTTAGATCTTTGTTTCAGTTGTTTCTGTGATGTAGTGAAATATAATTACACGCACTTCATACGTTTCAAAGGCTTTTATCGACAATTACATGACATTTATGCAAAGAGTCAGTATTTGCAGTGTTGGCCCTTCTTTTTCAGGACCTCTGCAATTCGACTGGGCATGCTCTCGATAAACTTCTGGGCCAATTCCTGACTGATAGCAACCCATTCTTTCATAATCACTTCTTGGAGTTTGTCAGAATTAGTGGGTTTTTGTTTGTCCACCCGCCTCTTGAGGATTGACCACAAGTTCTCAATGGGATTAGGATCTGGGGAGTTTCCAGGCCATGGACCCAAAATGTCAATGTTTTGGTCCCTGAGCCACTTAGTTATCACTTTTGCCTTATGGCACGGTGCTCCATCGTGCTGGAAAATACATTGATCTTCACCAAACTGTTGTTGGATTGTTGGAAGAAGTTGCTGTTGGAGGGTGTAACGGTACCATTCTTTATTCATGGCTGTGTTTTTGGGCAAAATTGTGAGTGAGCCCACTCCCTTGGATGAGAAGCAACCCCACACATGAATGGTCTCAGGATGCTTTACTGTTGGCATGACACAGGACTGATGGTAGCGCTCACCTTTTCTTCTCCGGACGAGCCTTTTTCCAGATGCCCCAAACAATCGGAAAGAGGCTTTATCGGAGAATATGACTTTGCCCCAGTCCTCAGCAGTCCATTCACCATACTTTCTGCAGAAGATCAATCTGCGTCTGATGTTTTTTTTTGAGAGAAGTGGCTTCTTTGCTGGCCTTCTTGACACCAGGCCATCTTCCAAAAGTCTTCGCCTCACTGTGCGTGCAGATGCGCTCTCACCTGCCTGCTGCCATTCCATGGTTAACAATGGAAGAACAATGATTTCAAGCATCACCCTCCTTTTAACATGTTAAGTCTGCCATTTTAACCCAATCAGCCTGACATAATGATCTCCAGCCTTGTGCTCGTCAACATTATCACCTGAGTTAACAAGATGATTACTGAAATGATCTCAGCAGGTCCTTTAATGACAGCAATGAAATGCAGTGGAAAGTTTTTTTTGGGATTAAGTTAATTTTCATGGCAAAGAAGGACTATGCAATTCATCTGATCACTCTTCATAACATTCTGGAGTATATGCAAATTGCTATTATAAAAACTTAAGCAGCAACTTTTCCAATTTCCAATATTTACGTAATTCTCAAAACTTTTGGCCACGACTGTACATCAAGGTGTAGGGATAGTAAAATGATTACTTCAGATTCGTCATTGTCCAACTTGGATTCGTACCCCAAGAATTTTTCTTGAGGTCCTTAAAGTTACTTTCTCAGGCTCAGACTTCCTTTTAATGAAGAAGATGAATCTGTGTTGGTTGATTGTCCTAAAGTAGATGTATCTCTAGCTAAACTGGTAAAAAAAAGTAATGCGCTTCCCTTTGAAGATATGAGATCCTAGTGGGATCCCATGGATGATAAGGTTGACACATGTCTCAAAAAGATCGCGGGAAGTGACATCAGTTTTATCCAAGCCAAATTTAGCATCCACCTTGGTGGCCAAATCCCTTAGGCTACTTTCACACTCACGGTAAGCTGTTCCAGCAGGGGAACAGCCAGCCGGATCCATACTACCGTTTGCACACGTGTGCTGCCGGAAGTCCGCCCGGCCCGATTCACTATAATAGGGACCGGCCAGAGATCTGGCCGAAGCACAGAAAACATGCCGAGAGCTGGCCAGACAAGTCAGTGGGGCCGGGCAGACTTCTGGCAGCACACGTGTGCAATTGGTAGTACGGATCCGGCTGGCTGTTCCCCTGCTGGAACAGCCTGCCGGAAAAGCTTACAGCGAGTGTGAAAGTAGCCTTAAATGGAGGTTGGTATAGATGGAGTCTACTAACAGAAAACACTGCATATAATTCTTTAAGAGATTATTTGTCCCTTTTGCTAAAGGCAGTAGATTTTTTTTTGTCAGATGCAATAGTCGAGTCCCTAAGAATGGCAGCTAAGACTACACTTTCTATTTCAGCTAGAAGGGCTTTGTGGTTAAAGTCATAGTCAGGAAATGTCAGTTCAAAACGTAAAAGGGTTTTCCAAGATTTTTTTAACTGATGACCTATCCTTAGGATAGGTCATCAGTATCTGATCGATGGGGGTCCGACACCCTGGACCCCATACGATCAGCTGTTTTGATAAGGCAGCAGCATTTCTGTGAGCGCCGCTGCCTTCTCTCAGCTCACTAAGCACAGCGCCGTACATTGTATAGTGGCTATGTTTGGTATTGCAGCTCAGTCCCATTCACTCCTAGGCCATATGATCGATGAACGTGTTATCACTGCCCTAGGAAAAGCAGAGAGAAGGCAGCGGCACTCACAGGAGCTACGCTGCCTTCTCAAATAGCTGATCAGCGGGGGTCCCAGGTGTTGGACCCCCATGATCAGATACTCCTGACTTATCCAAAGGATAGGTCATCAGTAAAATAAAATCCTAGAAAACCCCTTTAAACTACGCTGTCTTCCCTTTTATGAAGGGCTGTTGTTTCGGCAAGATCTAGAAAACATATTAGAAAAAGCTTCTAATTCTAAAAAATCTTTTCCTACAGAATGCAGGTAGAGTAAGTTTCCTTTTCACAAATTTAGGAAAGTGTGATTCTTCCAGTCCAAAAAGTCAGAAAGGGAAAGGCCCAAAAATCTGAGAAATCCAAAGGATTCTTGTTTAGTCCCCTGAGTTCTGACACCTCAAAACAATGATGCCGGGGACCAGATAGGGTTCCACTAGATCAATTGTGAATAGGGTATTACTCTACAGTATTTCCAGTAAAAAAAAAAAAAGACGGACGTTTTTGTTTAATGGTAAATCTAAAACATCTAAACAAATTCATAAAGTGCGAAAGATTAAAAATGGAATGAATAAAGTAATCTGTAAATGTCCTGAAAAGGGAAGACTTTATGGCCTCCCTAGATGTTCAGCCAACTCCCTGGTTTGGTAGCAGTTCCCAGATCATCAAAAATCTGCAGGTGGTCACTATAGAAGGAAGTCAGTTGGGTTGTTGGGGCGCTCATTGCTTTCAATTCTCTTTTCAAGGGGAATGGTCGGGAGTACAGTATTTCGGTCGGGTGCCCAGTACAGTATTTCCTGAAATATGAAAGGGCTCTCGGTAGTCTGGGAAGCTTTAAAAGTGCAGATAAGGTTAGACAACACTTCAGTGGTAGCATATCTGAAAAATATAGGCATACAAGGAGCAGTTGCTTACAAGAGGTTGCAGAGAGAATCTTTTCTTGGGCAGAAATACATCTAAGATTCCTGACTGTGGTTCATTTGAAAGGAAAGCTAAATGGAAAGCCAGATTTCTTGAGCAGAGTATGCCTAGATACAGGGGAATGGAGTCTTCAGCAGTCGACAGAAAAGTGGGAGATTCCCCAGATAGATTTATTTACCTTAGCCAAGAATGAAAAACTTCCAAAGATTTATTCCCCTTCCCACCTTGGGGGCAAAGGGGTGGATGTCCTGGCTCATGCTTTGGAATTCCAGTTGCCATATGCCTTCCTTCCCCTTATGCCTCTTGCTCAGGGTTCTGAAAAAGATACTAGATGAAAAAGCTCAGGTCATCCTTATGTTGCCCAAGAAGTTTCCCCTATTAAAGCTGATGTCATCTCAAAGTGGGTCTTTCTATGGGTGAGGGACCTTTTTTCAAAGGGTCCAATACTTCATCCCAGAGTAGAGGTTCTTCACCCAGCAACCTGTTTTCTGGGAGGATAACTCTCAGAGCCAAGGGTCTTTCAAATGAGCTAATTTCTACCATGTCTGCTAGTAGGAAGCCTGTCACTTCAAAAATCTCCATTTAGTCTATTCTAAATTTTCAACAAGCAGGTTTAAACAAAGGCTTATGGCCTAGCACTCTGACAGTGCAGATTTATGCTTTAAAGGGGTATTCTGGTTATGTAAAGTTATCCCCTATCAGGGGAAGACTGGCTATAGACCCTACAGGGAATTTGTGTTGTGTTGTGTTGACCCTCCCTATTTGTGTTGCCCCACCTTCTGTCAATTTGGACTTGGCTAAGACATGGGGCCACTTTTAGATTTTTTTTCCAGGACCACTTTAAGTTACTAGTCGGCCCCTGTCCCCTATCCACAGGATATGGGATAACAGTGGTCCAGCATCGAAGGAATACATTTGCCTTGGGGTCTATGGAAAAAACCTGGTCACTTTCCTGTTGGTCATTGAGGCAAATAAATCTATTTATGGCCCCCCCAAAGCTTAACTATCTGAGAAAACACACCCAGGACTAAGCTCCCATTCCTTCTAATCTAGTCTATATCAACTTAAAAAAATCTGCTCTCCAATTTATAAACTGAAATAAAATAAATAAGCAACTGCAGTACCATTGTATAACGATCATGAAAAAGGAACATCTGCTGTACAACTCTCAATACTGCTAACAGCTTCTCCTCGTTTGAAGGCATTCTCCTAGGGCCCCTGGAATAACTTGTCTTGAACATGGCCTCTCCAACCCACCAGACTGGCATCTGTGGTCACCACTAAGGGATCCAAAACTCTCCAGGGGACCCCCTGGGACAGATTCTCCTACTGAAGCCACCATCTTAGGGAATGCAGGGTCCAATTGGACACCCAAAATTTCCTATCTAACTTGTCCATTTCTCCGTACCAAACGTAAAGAAGCTCAGTCATCTGGAATGAGCTTGGGCCCACTTTCAGATTCTTCTCTGGAGCCAGAAAGGATCTTCAGGTCTCTGAATCCAGTAAAATGCTCAAAAACTGTTGAGACCTTTGTAGTGTCCTCCTGGTTTACTGCATATTTGAAATACAACCTAGGGATGACAAAATCTCTATGAACTGATTGACATGATCTGAACATGCTAACTTGAAAGGCCCCACCACCAGGAAGTTGTCCAGATAGGGCACAAACAGAATGTCTTCCTTCTATTTCATTATCATTGAGGCCCTAAGTCTTTTCCTGCTGTATATGAACTACTATTCCCAATTATCTATTCTGTAAAGAGAGACTTTATTTATTGCAACTAAATGGGCCTGGTGATTGACTCCATTAAAGGGGTTTTGTCACTTCAGCAAATAGCATTTATTATGTAGAGAAAGTTAATACCAGACACTTACTAATATATTGCTATTATTCATATTGCTTCCTTTGTTGGCTAATCCATCACATTATACGCTGCTCGTTTCCATGGTTACGACCACCCTGCAATCCAGCAGTGGTGGTCGTGCTTGCACACTATAGAAAAAAGCACCAGCCTGTGTTAGCTCCCATGCTCCCAGCCACCAAAGAGGCCAGCACTTTTTCCAATAGTGTGCAAGCACGGCCACCGCTGATGGATTGCAGGGTGGTCGTAACAATGGAAACGAGCAGTGTATAATGCAATGGAAAAATGGATCCAGCAAGCAAAGGAAGCAATATGGACAATCACAATACATTAGTAGGTGCATTGTATTAACTTTCTCTACATAATAAATGCCACTTGCTGAAGTGTCACAACCCCTTTAATTTTACGTTGGTCCTGCATCTGCCCTTGCACCCTGCCAACTATATACCATCAAGGGCACCCCAAATACCACCAGTCAGGAGTCACAAAAAGGCTCAGAGAGTGTCTGAGAGAAGAAAGAGTGCACAAACTATTGACTGCTACACAGCCTCAGGGTGGACAGTCCCCTTGAACCACTACTACTCCTATCCTCCTCAAAGCTCCTATCCCCTGCAGGTCACTACATACAGCAGATATGGAATTGATATACAAAGTGCATTGGAAAATTGTATAACTTATTACATTTATTTGGTGAACCCAAAGGACTGGTCACTGACCTCATTGACCAACAGGCAGCCACCTACAGGTGGCACTAGAGAGGTTTTCCTAATCCTGGAAGAGAGATAGTTTGTATACTTGTTCCCAAGGAGCATTTACCTAAAGACCAGGGTCGGTGCAAGGATTTTTGCCGCCCTATGCAAGATAAAAATTGCCGCCCCCCCCCCCCCCCTTATCAGATGATCTGCCCATATCATGACATCACATATGTTCCACCCCATTCTCAGCATTTAAATTAAAAGAACTGCTATGTTTCCCTTAGGGTTAATCAAGCTTCTTGTAGCTGTCTCCCTGTGAAAATTACAGTGGGAAGACGCGGAACATAGTTTTGAATGCGTGCGCATGCGCATTCGCAGCTGAGAGGAGAAAAGTTCCCAGTGCCGGCGCTGGAGAAAGGTAAGTGGCTGACACGAGGGTGGGAGGGGTAAGTGGCTGACACGAGGGTGCCCCACTCCTAACAACTATATAGTGCTAGGAAAATGAGTTTGTTTTCCTGGCACTATAGTGCTCCTTTACCACCAGTACAGCACAGTGTCTTTTCTCTGCAGGAACAGGCTATAGACACCAGTACCACTACATTAAACTGTACTGGTTCTAGGACTATAGTGTCACTCTCATTCCCCCCCTCCCTTGTCACTCTCATCCCCCCCCCCCTTGTCACTCTCATTCCACCCCCCTTGTCACTCTCATTCCCCCCCACTCCCTTGTAGAGAAAAAGGTTTCTGATCAGGCGCAAACACACAGGCTCCAATCCGTCTCTTATAGGTGAATCTTCTTTATTTGCATAAGATGTATAGAACAACGCGTTTCGGGGCTCCAAATGTCCCCTTCATCAGGTTAATAGTAGTCACAATAACTAATGGTAAATACAGGTATATAAAGAGGAAAAAAACCGCCAAAAAAACGGGTTACCTGAGAGCTGCCCACAAGTGGGAGGGGCTAGCTCCAGGTAATTTGTCACAGAAAAGAAAATAGCAATTCAAAATATACATAACATCACAGTATATGTTTGTGGCCCATAGTTAATGATGGTATCGGGTGGTATATTACTGATAATGATCGGCGATTATCTGTTTTATTTTTAGAGATAAAGAGGAAAGAAAAGAGTCACATGACCGCATTGATGCGGTCATGTGATCAAAACAGAGCGGCTACTGAGCTCAGCGTCCGGCGCCTGCGCTCTGCTTTCATATACTTCTTACTCGGGTGTCTGGTCATGTGATCGCAAGACTCGCGATCACATGACCGGTGTCTATGGCTACAGAGACGCAGCTCTGTGGGAACCCAGGGGATGCGCTCCGCTCTCCAGTATTCAATAGGAGGGCGGCTGTTGTCATGAGCGCAGGATCGTGACATCTGCTCAGCTGGTTAGAAGGAGGGTTACAGGGAAGTACAGTGTCCCTGAGATGAAGGCACTGGGCATATTATGATAATATTATAATGATATGAATTTGACCACAATTGATATAAGGGTACATGTATCGACTAAATGAACATAAATATAAATATAAATATGGATATATATATAAATGAATAGATAAAAGAAAGATAAATAAATATATATATATAAAACATATATATGTAAAACCGGAGTCGATGTACTTAAACAGAATAAAAGAAATATATAATGAATAAAAGTATTTCAAAACAGATAGCGTATTACGGCTAAAAAAGCTAATAGCCATGAGGCACGTTTTCTAGCTCTTAGAATATATGGATAAAAATATATAGAAAAAATATATAAATAAAAATGTATATATATATAGGAAACATATGAACACATCCACCCTGTTGGGGACAAGGGTTGAGGAAAGTATATATCAGCTTCGTAAAAAATATGAAAATATGAAAATGTATATAAAAATATATATATAAAAAGACCGTGTATACGTGAATATACGCACACACCTGCCAATCTAGCTATAGATTAATCTCAAAAGCTTCGTTGAGGCCGTATGGATGTAGACTATTCAACTTAAAGATCCAGTACATTTCTCTACGTCTAATGTGCTGGATATCTTTATGTAGGTGACACAGGATTTGTTCGATTGGGGTCACCTTAAATCCGGCTGAACTACCCTCATGGTATTCCGCAGCGTGTCTGGATACACTGTGTTTCCAAAATTTATTCTTTATCTTAGATCTATGTGTATTCAATCTATTGCGCAGTTTTTGAATTGTGCGCCCCACATACTGTAAATTACACGGACACTCTAAGAGATATATAACGTGGCTGGATTCACAATTTAGGCTGCTCAAAATGGGGAATGACTCCCCACTCACTCGACTGTAAAAAACAGATGTTTGGCAAATGTTGGAGCAGCATAGGCATTTTTTGTGTCCGCACTTGGAGCTACCTTTGGGGGCAGCAGTATCGTCACTCACACTGTGATGTGTAGCAGGATTGAGTTTGCTGGGTGCCAGAATATTTTTGAGAGTACGCGCTCTTTTGTACGTGAGTCTGGGAAATTCTGGAATGATTTGATTCAGGATGGGGTCTCTTTTTAAGATATGCCAGTGTTTTTCTAAAACCGCTTTGATTGATAGATGATTTTGATTAAAAGTGGTAATAAAATTGCAACAATATTTTCCATTATTGATCTCTTTTTTCTTTTTGGACACTGGGATCAAACATTCATCTTGAGTGAGTTCTGTTGCCTTTTTTCTTGCGCCAAAAATAATATTGGGGGGATAACCTTTCTGGGTAAACCTGGAGGCCAAAATATCGCACTGCTGGTGAAAGTCGTCCTCGCGAGTACAATTTCGTCTGAGTCGTTTAAATTGACTGAAGGGGATGTTCGTTTTCCATTTCTTATAATGTGTACTCTTGAAGTCTAAATAGCTATTGCTATCGACTTTTTTGAAAAAAGTGCGTGTATTTATTTTGCTCTCCTGAATAAAAATTTCTAGGTCAAGAAACTCGGTTCTTTTATTATCAAATGTACCGGTAAAAGTAATTCCCCAATCGTTGGTGTTGATATACGAAATGAAATTATCTATAGATATTAGGTCCCCATTCCAAATAAAAATCAGATCGTCTATATATCTACGGAAGAAGACAATGTTGTTGTTAGCCCAGAAACTTGATTGGTATATAAATGTCTCCTCAAATGCCCCCATAAACAAATTCGCAAAACTGGGCGCAAAACGCGTCCCCATAGCGGTTCCCCGTATTTGCTTATAGATATCATTTTGAAATGTAAATACGTTATGCGTAAGTATGAACTCAATGCCTCTCATGATGAATGTTTTTTGCGTGGCAGGCATTTCTGAGTCATTATCTAGAAAAAAGGAAGTACATTTCATCCCCAAATCATGGGAAATGTTCGAATACAGTGCTGATACATCCAAAGTCACCCAATGGTAACCATCTGACCACTCGATGTCTTTAAGTAGGGAAATAAGGGATGCTGAATCTCTAAGATGGGATTTTAAATTGAGAACGTGTTTCTGTAGATAGATGTCAATGTAATGTGACAGATTCCGTGTGAGAGAAGAGACACCTGATTATATGGGTCGTCCCGGTGGATTTTGGATATCCTTGTGGATTTTGGGAAGATGGTAAAAGGTAGCTGGTGTGGACTCTTTGACCATAATGTATTCTCTTTCTTTCTTATTTAGACAAAGATCCCCAGATTTTATTAGAGTCTGAAACTCTTCCAAATATGTTTCAGAGGGGTCACACTCAAGGGGTAAATAATATTTATCGTTAGATAGAATATTTTGAGCTTCTTTCACATAATCTGCACGGTTCTGAATGACGATGCCCCCCCCCCCTTGTCGGCATTTCTAATTATTAGATCAGTGTCTAGTTGTAATTTTTTCAGGGCTAGTTTTTCTGATAATTTCATGTTTTGCCTTATTTCTGATTTATGATTAATATCCCTGAAGTCGTTTGAAACCACAGAATAAAAGGTGTCAAGGAAATTCCCCTTATGGTGAATGGGATAAAAGGTTGAGGGTGGTTTGAGACCAGAAGGTAATGGAGGTAAAGCTACAATCTGTTCCGTGTCAGGGGATATAGTGTTAGGCTCTAATTTAGACCCAGTATTTGAATTTTCCTTTATCTTAAAGTGCCTTTTGAGGGTAAGTTTCTTAATGTATCGATTTAGGTCAAGAAAAAGATCAAATTCTTTGATTTTGCTGGTAGGGCAAAAGGAGAGTCCTTTAGATAGTACTGCGATCTCATTAGGTGTCAGTATATGGCTAGACAAATTAAAGATGCCATAAGAAAGGGGTGATGCATCTGGTTTAGGAGTCAATGTTGGCTGCGAGGGGTTGGAATTTTTCTTTTTGCGCTGACCTGCTCTACAGCCTCTCCTTGATTTTTTCTTTTTACAGATTTGTGGCCTAGTGGGCGAAAAAAATGAGCTATATTGGTGGTTTTTGGGCTTTTTGGAATGGATGAATAGTAGTGGGATGGATCAGAGGAGGAAGGTCTAAAAAAGATACCATAGATGTGAAAGGGCCAGCTAGTGAGGATTCTATGGTAGGTGAGTCATTTGGTTGGTTCGAATCGATATGAACAGAGGTGGTAGAGGATGTGCTGGCTAAAATATCCACGTGTGAGTTGGTGGGTGGAGAGGTGCTCTCATGGATGGTAAGGAGAGAGTCAATCTCCAGATCAGAAGAGGCTGAGGGAGTGGGGGAATTGGATGTGACTGATGGATATTGGACGGGATGGATAGAAAACTCAGTTGGTGGTAGGTTGAGTGGACCACAAGTGTTTATTATTTCTGTGGAGAATATGGAGGACGGGGAGGTGAGGGTGAGTGTGGTATTGGTAATAAGGGGAACATGCATTCCACTTGGGGTGAGTAGCGGAGTCTGGAATACAGAAGCTGGGGATGCCTGAATGACTGTGTTGTCTATTTGACCATTTGTATGGACAGATCTATTGGTGGGAGTGTGACAGACACTGTGGGGTGTGTGATGCTCAGAATTTACAGTTGATATTCCATTATATTTGGGTGTGTGGTAATTCTGTAATCTATAGTGCTTATTTGGTCTATTCCCTTGGGACCGTGACATATCGTTATGGTTTGATCTATTCCGATTGGAGTATGACACCCAAGGTTTTTGAAACCTTCTATATTTGTGGTCTTGTTTTTTCATAGGGGAAGGTTGAATGTGGGTAGCACTGACCCTGGGAGGGTGAGAGGTCATATGTGATGTATTATTGTTTTCAATAGTATAGTCCATTAGACGTAGAGAAATGTACTGGATCTTTAAGTTGAATAGTCTACATCCATACGGCCTCAACGAAGCTTGAGTCCAGCACATTAGACGTAGAGAAATGTACTGGATCTTTAAGTTGAATAGTCTACATCCATACGGCCTCAACAAAGCTTTTGAGATTAATCTATAGCTAGATTGGCAGGTGTGTGCGTATATTCACGTATACACGGTCTTTTTATATATATATTTTTATATACATTTTCATATTTTCATATTTTTTACGAAGCTGATATATACTTTCCTCAACCCTTGTCCCCAACAGGGTGGATGTGTTCATATGTTTCCTATATATATATACATTTTTATTTATATATTTTTTCTATATATTTTTATCCATATATTCTAAGAGCTAGAAAACGTGCCTCATGGCTATTAGATTTTTTAGCCGTAATACGCTATCTGTTTTGAAATACTTTTATTCATTATATATTTCTTTTATTCTGTTTAAGTACATCGACTCCGGTTTTACATATATATGTTTTATATATATATATTTATTTATCTTTCTTTTATCTATTCATTTATATATATATCCATATTTATATTTATATTTATGTTCATTTAGTCGATACATGTACCCTTATATCAATTGTGGTCAAATTCATATCATTATAATATTATCATAATATGCCCAGTGCCTTCATCTCAGGGACACTGTACTTCCCTGTAACCCTCCTTCTAACCAGCTGAGCAGATGTCACGATCCTGCGCTCATGACAACAGCCGCCCTCCTATTGAATACTGGAGAGCGGAGCGCATCCCCTGGGTTCCCACAGAGCTGCGTCTCTGTAGCCATAGACATCGGTCATGTGATCGCGAGTCTTGCAATCACATGACCAGACACCCGAGTAAGAAGTATATGAAAGCAGAGCGCAGGCGCCGGACGCTGTGCTCAGTAGCCGCTCTGTTTTGATCACATGACCGCATCAATGCGGTCATGTGACTCTTTTCTTTCCTCTTTATCTCTAAAAATAAAACAGATAATCGCCGATCATTATCAGTAATATACCACCCGATACCATCATTAACTATGGGCCACAAACATATACTGTGATGTTATGTATATTTTGAATTGCTATTTTCTTTTCTGTGACAAATTACCTGGAGCTAGCCCCTCCCACTTGTGGGCAGCTCTCAGGTAACCCGTTTTTTTGGCGGTTTTTTTCCTCTTTATATACCTGTATTTACCATTAGTTATTGTGACTACTATTAACCTGATGAAGGGGACATTTGGAGCCCCGAAACGCGTTGTTCTATACATCTTATGCAAATAAAGAAGATTCACCTATAAGAGACGGATTGGAGCCTGTGTGTTTGCGCCTGATCAGAAACCTTTTTCTCTACAAGCATCCTTTGGGGGATTGGGCCTCCGATTCCAAAGATACCTCTTCTGCGGCTGCATTCACGGATCCGGAAAGTCTCTCTTTTACTTACATACCTACAATAGAGTTGTGTCTATTATTGCACAACCTAAAAAGGTGAGCATCCTTACTTGTTAAACAATTAAGTTTGTACTGAACATACTACCCTATTGTGCGCCCCCCATACCCTTTCTTTTGTCTCCATGTTCCCCTCCTGACCGAGGGGTACTCTAGACTCGCCCGTGGTTACCAAGACGACCCCCCACTCCCTTGTCACTCTCATTCCCCCCCCACTCCCTTGTCACTCTCATTTCCTCCCCCCTCCCTTGTCACTCTCATCCTCCCCTCTCTTGTCACTCTCATTCCCCCCCTCCCTTGTCACTCTCATTCCCCCCCTCCCTTGTCACTCTCATCCCCCCCTCCCTTGTCACTCTCATTCCCCCCCTCCCTTGTCACTCTCATTCCCCCCCACTCCCTTGTCACTCTTATCCCCCCTCCCTTGTCACTCTCCTTCCCCCCCTCCCTTGTCACTCTCATTCCCCCCCCTTGTCACTCTCATCCCCCCCCACTCCCTTGTCACTCTCATTCCCCCCCCCACTCCCTTGTCACTCTCATTTCCTACCCCCTCCCTTGTCACTCTCATCCCCCCCTCCCTTGTCACTCTCATTCCCCCCCCTCCCTTGTCACTCTCATTCCACCCCCTCCCTTGTCACTCTCATTCCCCCCCTCCCTTGTCACTCTCATCCCCCCCTCCCTTGTCACTCTTATCCCCCCCTCCCTTGTCACTCTCATTCCCCCCCACTCCCTTGTCACTCTTATCCCCCCTCCCTTGTCACTCTCATTTCCCCCCTCCCTTGTCACTCTCATTTCCCCCACCCACCCCCTGTCACGGCTGAGGATGGGGAAAACCCTCAGCCGTGCGATGCCAGGAGATGTAAGCGGCTGCTCGGCCAGGACCACAGAATTAGGGAGCAGGTCACCTCCTAACGCATCCCTATTCTGACCCTGACTACTAGCTGCATGAGCCGACCTTGAAGGTAGGAGGGCTCATGCTCAGGAACCTCGGATCCCTACTCACCCTCCGCCAATCCCTGTACTAGAAGCTGGGTAGACCACCTGTTCCTCCTGGATACGGAGAAACAGGAGTCTAAACTGGCCGGGCTGCAAGGGGGAACAGAAACAGACATATGGCAATGGCAGGTAAGTGCAACTAGTACCACACCTACCTGCCACAGACACAGAGCCTGGAACCCAAGTATAAGTGCTGCTGTCCACAACAACACAACATCCCCCCCTCCCTTGTCACTCTCATTTCCTCCCCCCCTCCCTTGTCACTCTCATTCCCCCCCACCTCTAGTGTAGCGTGGCCGAGCTCTGTTCGGTCTGCGGTACAGGAGCATTTGTTTCCTGTACCCGGCCGGACTGAAAGGAAGTGCACACTAAGTGAGGGAGGGGGTGCAGTGAGCTCCCCCTAGTGGTGGCTGCAGGCAGCCAACTTAGTAATAGAAGGGAAGCAGGTGATTTATCAATGTGCTCCTTCTGAACACCATATTTACAAAGCACCTTTTTGACATAGAAGTCGGATAAAGTAGGCAAGGTGGAGGGCGCGTTTTTCTATTACAATTTTTTTAAATAAATATTTTAAACTTAATTTTGTCAGAAATAGGGGTTGTTGCGCTTTGTGTTGCGTGGGAATGATTGTACACCCCAGACTCAAGGAATATATGATTTCACAAAATGAATGACATTGATAGACAATCTTTTCACAGATATATGTGCAATTCCAAAAATGTCCGCCTCTGTCGACAGGACTTTTTTTTTCTGTTATGAATAACGAAAAAACTGAACCGTTATATGTGCCCATAGAAATATATGGGGACGGAGCAAAATGAATGCCTCTTAAAGGGTTTCTGTCATGAGAAATAACATTATGTAGCTGACTGACATTAGCGATGTGCTAATGTCAGCAATACATAACAGCATGATTTATAACTCCCTGCCTGCAGCCGTCCCCTCCAAAATAAAGACTTTTATAATATGCTAATGAGCCTGTAGGTGTTAGTGGGGCGTTGCTGCAGCACCTAGAGGCTCCGTCTTTTCACCCTTTGGCACGCCCATGTACAGTTGATTGATGTCCGAGTTCTCCTCAGTGTCGCAGTGAGTGAAGGACGCGCTCTTGCTGCCGGCTTCCTTCCTTCGGCGCAGGCACAGTGAGAAAGCCGGCAGCAGGAGCGCGTCCTTCACTCACCGCGCCTGAGCCGAATACTAAACGGGACGGCCCAGGTGCGGGATTTACGGGACACTGAGTAGAACTCGGACGTCAATCAACTGTACATGGGCGTGCCAAAGGGTGAAAAGACGGAGCCTCTAGGTGCTAGTGGGGCGTTGCTCAGTAGCATATTTTAAAAGTCTTTATTTTAAGAGAACGGCGGCAGGCATGGAGTTAAAAAGAACACTGTTATGTACTGCTGACATTAGCACATCGCTAATGTCAGTCAGCTACATAATGTTATTTCTCATGACAGAAACCTTTTGAAGGGTTCTATTTTGCATTCCGTCCTAAAATTCCGTTATATTCTATTATACATGTTATAATGAAACCCTATAACGGAATTTATAATGCAAATGCAGATTTACAGAGGCCACTGAGGAAACCTGTATGTGTTAGGCCACATTCACATCTCAAGTGAACGTTTATGGCAGGCTGTTCTGGCAGAATTGGCGTTCACCGGATCCGTAATTGCTGGATTCGACAGATCACCGCCGGATCCTTATTCACTATATTGGGATCTAGCAGTGATCTGGCCGCTTTCCAACATAAATGCCAGGTTAGGGACGGACAAATACCGCTGCAGCTGACATTTATGCCGGATCAGGCTGCCAGATCATCTCTAACAGAGATGTGAATGCAGCCAAACAGTCCTGTTCTATTATAAGAAGGCCCTAAAAGAGTTTATTCCTATAATTAGATGTGGATTGCTATTTACGTAGTTCCTTACACTTGCATTAAACAGATCTGGCAGGCTGTTCTGGCAGAGACCAGCTTCTCAGAGTTCATCAGATCCAGCATAGCCAGATACTACCATTCTTTGCAGGGCCCCATTGACTGTAATAGGATCCGGCAATGATCTAGCCACTTTCTGGCATAAGTCCAGTTTTCAGCTGGACAAAAACTGTTGCATGTTACGCCAGATCCTATTATAGTTAGTGGGGTCCACTGGTGAAGGGCAGTATTCGGCTAAGCTGTATCTGGTAAACTTGATAAATTCGATTCGCTGCGAAACTGAATTTCCTCATGCTTCACAGTAGCAAATCGATTTACCTGAAATAGTGCAAAAAATAAAAACAAACATACATACCTACTCCATTGTCTCGCGATGGGCCGGCTGCCGCCATCTTTTAAGATCTTGGCCAAAATCCTGTGTGCAGTGACGTATGACATCACCACGCCAGTCCAGCATAATGATGTTATTTCGGTCCCCGTGAGATTTCGCACTTGATCTTCAAGCAAGATGGCGTCCGGCTGCCCGCAATGTTCAAATGGATCTGGTATGTATGATTTTTTAAAAATTTTATTTTACAATGTGTTATGTACATCAGATGCCGCGATCATGTATGAACGCGATATCTGAAGGGTACAATGACGGGGAGCTCCCTGTCATTGCAACCACTACTTACAAAGAAATGCACTTCATGATGAAGTAATTCGTCACGAAGCAAATTTTTTTGTAACATTCGCTGAAGCAAATTTTCCAATATTTCACTCATCTCTAATCAAAATCATTTGTGCCCATCCACCACGGCAAGGTAATCTCATTCTGGATGGGAACCTACTCTATGATAATGTAACAGCACTCTCATTGATAATGAGAACGGGAACAGCAAAAATTCATTATATCTGCCACCGCTCCATTCAAATCTATCGGACTATCGGAGATAGCGAAGTACAGCTCAGCTGGCAGCCCCACAGAGCTGAATGAAGTGGTTGCATGCGAGTCTGCAGCTCCAATTAAAAGGGGGAACAGATGCCAGCATTTTTGTGATCATTGGTGTGGTCATACCGCCACCTATCAGGCA
Source organism: Bufo bufo (assembly GCF_905171765.1). Lineage (NCBI taxonomy): Eukaryota > Metazoa > Chordata > Amphibia > Anura > Bufonidae > Bufo > Bufo bufo. The sequence goes on from NC_053391.1 coordinate 581,912,859, forward strand.
CCTATCACCTTTCCTGTGCATAGGGGATAAGTAGTTGTAGTGGGATGACCCCTTTAAAGGGATTTCCAGAATTAGAAAAATATCCAGAAACAGAGACTCCATTGAAGTTAATGGGGCTCTGCGGCAATACCACACACAACCTGTGGACAGGTGTGGCACATTTTTTGGAAGAAAGCATACATATTTTTCTAATCCTGAACAACACTTTTAAAGTATCTTCTTTTTTTAAATGTTTCCAGAAAAAAGGACAGTTAGCATGTGTCATGTAAAATATATGTTTCCCCATAGCCAGTGGCGTGCCTAAGGTGTTTGGCACCCAGGGTGGGTCCTTTCTCTGGCACTCCTGCCCTCCCCAATACTTAAATTTTTTTTACCCCCTCACAGTAGCATTGCCCTCATTGTACAACCTTCACAGTAATGTCCAGATATGTGCCCCCTAATAATATCAACATTGTGCCCCCTCACAGTATTTATACCCTCATTGTACAACCTTCACAGTAGTTATGCCCACACTGTGCCCCCTTCATAGTAGTTATACCTTTATTGTGCCCCCCTCACATTAATTATGCGCTCTCTGTGCTCCTTCACAGTAGTAATGCTCTCACTGTGCTCCCATAACAGTTATGCCCCTTCACAGTAGTAATGCCCTCTGTGCCCCTTCACAGTATTACTGCCCTTTGTGCCCCTTTTCACAGTAGTAAAGCCATCTGTGCCCCCTCAATGTTAATAAAATAAAATAAAAATAAAACAGTAACTACTCACCTAGTCCCGTTCCTGATGCTCAGGAGAAGAACAGGCAGATTCCCAGGCTGCAGGCTCCTCCCAAACAGGCCAGCAGCACAATCTCTTTCTGCAGGCTGAAAGGTGGAGCAGAAGGCTCCCTGCTTCACCATTCAGTGCACTGGCCTGAAAAAGAGAAGGAGCACTGGGAACTGAATGGTCGGTGAGTGAAAGGACCGCAGCTCCCCAGTGCTCCAGCAATGAGCTCTTCCATCTGTATTGATGGAAGCACTCATTGCTTCTGGTACCCCCCTGAGAGTGGGCACTGGGGCGCACCGCCCCCCACCCCCTTCCTTGGCACGCCACACATACATTGGGGAAAAAAGAATGCAAAAGCATAGTACAATACGCTTTTCTATCCTGCAGAGTCCTGCAAGAAAATGTATGGAGCAGAAGGCTACCTGCTTCATCATTCAGTGCACTGGCCTGAAAAAGAGAAGGAGCACTGGGAGCTGAGTGGTCGGTGAGTGAAAGGACCGCAGCTCCTCAGTGCTCCATCAATGAGCTCTTCCATCTGTATTGATGGAAGCACTAATTGCTTCTGGTACCCCCCTGAGAGCGGGCACCGGCACACACCGCCCCCCACCACCACCCCTTCCTTGGCACGCCACATATACATTGGGGAAAAAAGAATGCAAAAGCATAGTACAATATGCTTTTCTATCCTGCAGAGTCCTGCAAGAAAATGTATAATTTTTCTTACAATGGAACTCCATGATGACAGATGCCGCTCTACACTCACCTAAAGAATTATTAGGAACACCATACTAATACGGTGTTGGACCCCCTTTTGCCTTCAGAACTGCCTTAATTCTACGTGGCATTGATTCCACAAGGTGCTGATAGCATTCTTTAGAAATGTTGGCCCATATTGATAGGATAGCATCTTGCAGTTGATGGAGATTTGAGGGATGCACATCCAGGGCACGAAGCTCTCGTTCCACCACATCCCAAAGATGCTCTATTGGGTTGAGATCTGGTGACTGTGGGGGCCATTTTAGTACAGTGACCTCATTGTCATGTTCAAGAAACCAATTTGAAATGATTCGAGCTTTGTGACATGGTGCATTATCCTGCTGGAAGTAGCCATCAGAGGATGGGTACATGGTGGTCATGAAGGGATGGACATGGTCAGAAACAATGCTCAGGTAGCCCGTGGGATTTAAACGATGCCCAATTGCATTAATGAGAAATAGAACAGGTGTTCCTAATAATTCTTTAGGTGAGTTTATGTTATCCGTTGGAGGCATACATATACAGGGGTTGTCCCACAAAAAATATTCAACATTTTTCAAACCAGCGCCTGAATTGGAATACTTTTGTAGTTGCATGTAAGTATACATTTTGTATAGCCACTGAGTTATTCACTAAAATCTATCTGTATAGCGCAACCTGCTGTTTGCTGATATACAGTACATGCTCAGTTCCATCGTTCACCTTTCGCCAGCTGCAGCAGAAAGGACAAGCATCCTGTGAAAGGAAACATTCCCTGAGCTACAGTAGAAAGGACACACCCTCTGAGCTGCCAGCTTAAAATAAATCCAGCAGAGCAATTGGAGCAATGAATGGGGAGATCTCTGGATCCATGTGAGCTACAGGGTTGGTTCTAGCTTTGTTAGGGCTCATTCACATGACCGTATGAATGATTCTGCATCCGTTCTGCAATTTTGCATAACGGGTGCGGACCTGTTCATTTCAATGGGGCCGGAAAAGATGTGGATAGCACACCGTGTGCTGTCCGCATCCATTGTGAAGCCCATCTAACATGTATAGAATTGTGTAACATTATGCTTGTGTAGTGTCCCACTAGGTTAAGGTGGGCACTGCACAAAAGGGGTTAATGTGTCTTTATTACATTTAATGTTATGTGTATGCATTTCCCTGTGTTTAACTGGTGTCAGGCCTATTAGGGTGCAGTTTAGCCTCCCAGACGTTAGAGGGAGCCAGAGAGCCCTGGTCATATATAGGTAGGCCCAGACAGGGGAGGTTTAGTTCATTCCAGGGGACTAGAGGAGTTACTTTGTCCACCTGAAGCTCCTGAGGCTAGGATTAGCTCAGTAGAGACACCCCAGTTGCAGGACAGCACCTCCTGGGAGAAACCTGCAGCTTCCCTACCAAGCAAGGATAATACAAGTTCAGATAAGTAACTTGATGGGCAGAAGTACTATACAGTAAAGAGCAAGGGTCAATACTGGAGGAAGGATTTATATACCAAGGATTAAAGCCAGCAATTAGGCATCCGGGCCTTGGGATCCAGCCAGCTAGAATAGCTGAAGGTGATAGAGCAGCATTGCACTGCAAAGCATTAACTGTTTGCCCTCCAAGTATCTTGCATGATTTATACCTGCCGTTATTGAAAGAAAACCTGCTTGTGGAGTATTGTTCAAGGGACTGCATCATCTTTATCAACTGTAACTGTCTGTACAAAGTTGGACTGTTTTTCCACCAAGTAAAGCAACGTTTAGTTCACCAACTGTGTACTCATTTACTACTCCTATAAATCGGTGTGCCACCGTTACAGGCACTGGCGTCACGAATCCAACAGGGACCTTGCCCCAGGCACTAAAAATACCTGTAACATCCAGGGCACCTCATCCACCATCAGGCCTGGTCCCTATATACAGAGTGTGCCCCAGAGGAACTGTGTCTACCTCTCCTTCACTGCCGCATGCCTGCCCAGGGTTCTCCAATATAGTGAGCAACCCTCGCTTGCCTATAACCGTGACCTCGCTTCGCTATACCCTGCAGGTCTGGCGTGCTGCATAAATTGGCGTCACGAACAGGATTTACGGAACATTCCTGCGCCATTGCGGATATAAAACTGTGTGCTAAAGACTGCCTTAAAGTGACCAAGCCCTATTGTTTTATTCAAAATTGCTGGGCCAAAGAACTGTCATAATTAGCGGTGTGAAGAGAACGTTTTCTGGACTGTTTGCTGCTTGTTTAAGCCACCGCTTGCTGTCAGTGAATAGACAGCCATTTTGCCACTTAAACCTGAGGTGGATTACAAGTGCGCCCCGTGAACTGTTTGGCGCGAAAAAGAGGACTTTGGCGCGAAAAGAACCAGGCGGAGTCATCACCTAGCCGGCGAGGAGGAAGAACGCCGCCCTGTCTGGAGAAAAAGGTGCCGCCTACCTGAGTCCCGGAGCTACGAGAGGCCGCGCCCACCTGCTGACGCTGTACGCAGGACGTCCGACGCCCGTAGCCGCGCATCTCGCGAGACTTGGAGCGAGCACCACCGGAGTGAGTACCAACTTAAAACTGTTGCCAGCTCTGCTATTTACCTTACTGGAACGATCTCGACCCCTGCCAGGGCACCGGAGGGAGCCCCGTTAGCGACAAAAGACTTTTCTGTGAAGAAAAAAAAAAAAAAAGTTATTATCATTGCCGCTCCGGTCCGCTCTGCTACATTTAAAGGGCCATACCCACCTAGCAACGCCATGTCCACACCTGAGAAAATCGGACAGGTGGCCCCAGTCGTGCCTTCTGGAGTATCCCCAGCCGACCCTAGGGCTCCTGCCGCCTCGGCACCGCCAAGCATGATGCCGCTAACTATGCCGTACTATTTTGGGGCCCCCTGGTTCCCACGTTATTCAGGGGAAGCCCATAAGTTAAAGGACTTTAGGGAACAGATACTGGCCTTGTTCCGGCTTTATCCCATAAATGCCGAACAGCAAATGGAGATCCTCCTAGCTCAGTTGGAAGGGGCCGCCCGCAGGGAAGTCATGTCGTGGCCCCGCTCTGAGAAAAGTAGCCTGGAACAGATCTTTGATCGCTTGGGCACCACGTTTGAGGCCAGAACGGTGTCAGAAGTTAAAATGCGTTTCTTCAGCAGAAAGCAGCAACCTGGGGAGTCGCTCCGTGATTTTGCCCTGTCCTTACAAGAGACACTGAGAGCTGTAGTCCAAGTGGATCCTAAAGAAGCTGAGGACCAGGACCGGACTCTTAGAGAGCAATTCATTGCAGGCGTAAGTAATGAGCATTTAAAGGGCCAGCTACGCATGTTGTCAGCTCAACACCCCCACTGTGCCTTTCTGGACTTTAAAGAATTGGCCATCAGTATATTGGGCCAGAACCGGGCTCCAGGGCCGGCAGCCTCCTATGAACCCCAGGCTTGTCAGCCAAAGACTGTTAATGTGGGGTCTGCAGGGGTCAGTCAGGCCACCCAAGCTCCAGTCACGGATGTAGTGGCAGCCCTCATGGAGCAAGTGAACCATCTTACTCTAAGTCTAGAGAAGGTGTGCAAGAAGATAGAGGAATGGGAGAGACCATTATTAGTAGAAGATGAAAGTCCTCTTCCTCCAAGGCTCCCACCTGCATATGGAGACGTATATCCAAAAGAGCCTGATGGGCGACCAAGGTACCGGCCCAGAAGCAGAAAACAGCCTGTCTGTCACCACTGCAAGAAATATGGACATACTGAATCAATGTGTTGGCAGTTAAACGGGCAACCCCTGAGGCAGAGGACCGCCCCTCGGGAGGTAGAACAGTAGGTCCAAAGGATCCAAGCTGGATGCCTAAGTATGTAGGATCCCGTCCAAAAATTAATATATGCATCAACGGAGTACCCTTTGAAGCCCTCTTGGATACTGGGTCACAGGTCACCACCATTCAACGGCCTGCCTTTGACAAGTTCTGGGACCCAAGTCTTCTCACCCAGCCACCAGAGTCCTGGCTAGATATCATCGCCAGCAACGGTAAGCCAGTGGAAGTGCATGGGTATTGGGAACCTACCCTTCAAGTGGGAGAAGCCACCCTGCCACAGCAAGGCGTGATTGTGGTACAAGCAGGAGATAAAGGAGGACACCCTGTGATCTTAGGGACTAACGTTCTGAAAAATTGTTACTCTGAAGTGCTTGACGCCTTAAATCAAACTATATCTTCAGCCTCACCTGCTTCCAGAAGAGTTATCCAAAAGACTATTAGTGTGCTGAGTGCTCAACAAAAGTTTGCCAACAAGAAAGGAGAAATTTGCACTGTCTGGATCCGGGATAACCGACCGGTAATTCTGCCTCCAAACTCCCAGATCATCCTGTGGTGCCGTGCGGTGTTAGGGATCCAGGGCCAGGACTATCAAGCCCTAGTGGAACCTATTCCCTTTGAAAATCATCCCTTCGTACGGACAGCCAAGAGCATGGTGACTGTGTCTCAAGGTAAAGTGCCTGTCCGCTTAATTAACTTTGGTGATCATCCCGTTACTCTCCTTAAACACTGCCCAGTTGCTCAGCTTTTTCAAGTGTCTTTCCAGGATGTGATCCGTCTGCCTGCCACGGAGGCGTTCCAGACCACACAGAGCAGCAGCACCCCTACGACATCCTGGTGGGAAGAACTACATGTGGGGAACGAATCCACCCCAAAAGAGCAAATAGAGGGAGTCCTGAAGCTGGTGAAGGAGAACCACCAGGCTTTCAGCAAGCATTCCACGGACTATGGAGAGGTCAGTGTAATCAAACACACCATACCCACCGGCTCTCATCCTCCTATTAAGGAGAGGCACAGACCCATACCACCTACTACCTATCAGTCTGTGAAAGAGATGATAAAAGAGATGAAAGACTCTAATATAATCCGGGACAGCCATAGTCCCTGGGCTGCGCCCCTAGTTCTTGCCCGAAAAAAAGATGGCAGCATAAGGTTCTGCGTGGATTACAGAAAAATTAATCAAATCACCCACAAAGATGCATATCCATTGCCACGCATTGAAGAGTCCTTGACTGCTCTGGGGTCATCAGCCTATTTCTCTACCTTAGACTTAACCAGTGGGTACTGGCAAGTACCCATGGCCCCAGAAGATCGAGAAAAGACTGCTTTCACTACACCTATGGGCCTGTTTGAACTCAATTATATGCCGTTTGGACTGTGTAACGCTCCAGGAACGTTCCAGAGGCTGATGGAACGTTGTTTAGGCCATAGGAATTTTGAGACTGTACTCTTGTATCTGGATGACGTCATTGTATACTCCAAAACGTATGAGGACCATCTAAAGCACCTGGGTGAGGTGTTTCAAGTTCTTGCTAAATATGGCCTCAAGATCAAGCCATCCAAGTGCCACCTACTGAAACCAGCAGTCAAATACCTTGGGCACGTTGTCAGTGCCGACAAAATACAGCCTGATCCTGATAAACTTGCTGCTGTCCGCAACTGGCCTACTCCAACGACCGTGAAAGAGGTGAGAAGCTTTCTCAGTTTTGCAGGGTACTACAGGCGTTTCATCCCGCACTTCGCACAAATTGCGGATCCCATCCAGGAACTGTTGAGGGGGCATCCAAAAAAGAGCCCGAAAACCCCTATTCCTGTTGAATGGAACCAAGAACGAGAAATTGCCTTTCAAATCCTAAAGAAGAAGTTGACTGAACCCCCTGTTCTGGGTTACCCAGATTATCAGAAGCCGTTCCTCCTCTACACGGATGCCAGTAAAAGAGGCCTGGGGGCCGTGTTGGCTCAAGTGCAAGACAACAAAGAAAGGGTAATTGCCTACGCCAGCAGATCCCTGAAGGGAGCCGAAAAGAATGATCAGAATTACAGTTCTTTCAAGCTGGAGTTTCTTGCCTTAGTGTGGGCTGTGACTGAAAAGTTCAAAGACTATCTCGCTGCCACACCGTTTGTTGCCTTCACGGACAATAATCCCCTGGCGCATCTGAACACGGCCAAGTTAGGGGCACTGGAGCAAAGATGGGCCTCCCGCCTTGCCAACTATGACTTTACTGTGAAGTACCGGGCAGGCCGCTCCAATGATAATGCTGATGCCCTGTCGCGGCTTCCCACTACAGAGGCCCCAGATGATCTAAAAGATGCCTGGGAAGAAGTGGAGATGCCTGCGTTCTACAATAAGTTCGCCCAGCAGGATAATATCCGTACTGAAAATCTCCCTGCTGCTGATCTTCCCTCCTCAGATGATCCTGAGTCCGGAGGCGATCAAGAAAGATGGATTAAGCTCCAGTCCGAAAGTAGAGTCCTGGGTGAACTGCTGGACTTCCTTACCAGTGGGAAAATCCCTGAGAGAATCCGGAGGAAGAGTGCAGACCCAGAACTAGTAAGACTGTGGAGACATCGCCACCAACTATTCCTTCAAAGAGGCCTGTTGCTCAGAAGGAGTCTGGATCCAGTGTCCTGTGATAGAGTCTACCAGATTCTCCTGCCACGTCGGGATGCCAGCCTGGTACTGGACATGTACCACAACCAGTCCGGACACTTCGGGGTGCAAAAAACTGAGGCCACTATACGGAGGAGATTCTATTGGATTGGGATGAGAGAAGATATCGAGAAATGGTGCCGAGAATGCACTGCCTGTGCTGTGGGGCGGACTGAACGGCATGACCAGAGGGCGCCTCTCCATCCTATTGTAAGTACAGCTCCTTTAGAACTTGTCGCGATTGATCATGTGAAGTTGGAGCCGAGTCGCTCTGGGTATACATATGCCATGACTATAATTGACCACTTCACCAAGTTTGTCGTAGCGGTGCCTGTGAAAGACCTGACAGCCAAGACTACAGCGGAGACGTTCTGGAAACATTTCCTTCTGCCCTACAGCTGTCCAGAAAGGATCCTCACCGATCAAGGGTCTGCGTTTGAGTCACAGCTGTTCCATGAGATGTGCCTGCTGCACAACTGCCAGAATGTCCGGACCACCGCCTATCATCCGCAAGGTAACGGACTCTGTGAAAAGATGAATAAGACTCTCATTGAAATGCTGAGAGCAGTACCCCCGGATACGAGGGGTGATTGGCCTACTCTGTTGCCACAACTGATGTACACTTATAACAACACCATCCATTGTTCCACCGGTTACACCCCGTTCTACCTGATGTTTGGGCGACAAGGGAGATTACCTGCGGATCACTCCCTGGGGGTACAAGTGCCGGATGTGATCAACCCACTGCCCAGGACTGATTGGGTAGTGGAGCACCAGAGGCGTCTTCTTAATGCCAAGGAGATTGTGCAAGAACGCATGGAGAATGTCCGGGAACGTCAGCAAAAAGACTACGACCAGACTGCCCATGCGGGACCCCTGGCTCTTGGAGACAAGTTTTGGTTGAAAAACAACCACCGGAACAGCAAGTTGGACAGCAAATGGGAAAGGATTCCCTACCTTATTACTGCCATACCCAATGCTGCAGCCCACATTTACCAGGTCTCCAGAGAAGTAAAAGGTCCCCAAGTCTCAAACCCTGTATCGAAGGAGAACCAGCGGCGGAGGAGATGGAGCCTGAGCCTTCTGAGGAGGAATTGCCGGCTCCACCTATGGACCCTATGCAGGCTGTGGAGAACTTGATCCATGATAAAGAGCCGCTCCACTGGGCCCTCACGCCTTGGCTGAATTTGTTGGTTCCTGCTCCTGTTTCTGTTGGTCTCCCGTCTCAGGAGACTTCACCTCCAAGAGCTCCTGAAGAAGTTCCAGAGGCGGTGAGCTCCCTTGACCTTCCTGAGTCCAGGCAGGAAGAATCTCCGCCACTAAGGAGGTCTACCCGTTCTACCAGGGGACACCCGCCTGTGAGGTTTGAGGACTACATCATGAGCCCAGGTAGCCCCTCACGGGAAACCCCTGTTTAACTCTGTTGTAAGCCTGGGTACGGACTCATATTTGTTCCTTGAGCCTCCAAGAACTTTACATCGTTTTATATTGTTCTACTGTTATATTATGGACAATTTGCATTTATGGACTATCCTGGTTTATTGATACGCTGCACCAGGTCAGCGCCCCTGTTCCCTTCCATTATCCTGAGAGAAGAGAACGACGCCCCTTTTCACCATTCCTTCAGTTTAATGTTTTTATTGTTGCTGTGATGTTTGCCATGTATGCCAGTTCTCATTTTGTCTTTCAGGCTGCAGTATCCAGCCGGGCAGGGCCCCTCCATGTTGCGCCGAGGACGGGCAACGTTATAGCGTGGTGATATGTAGTGTCCCACTAGGTTAAGGTGGGCACTGCACAAAAGGGGTTAATGTGTCTTTATTACATTTAATGTTATGTGTATGCATTTCCCTGTGTTTAACTGGTGTCAGGCCTATTAGGGTGCAGTTTAGCCTCCCAGACGTTAGAGGGAGCCAGAGAGCCCTGGTCATATATAGGAAGGCCCAGACAGGGGAGGTTTAGTTCATTCCAGGGGACTAGAGGAGTTACTTCGTCCACCTGAAGCTCCTGAGGCTAGGATTAGCTCAGTAGAGACACCCCAGTTGCAGGACAGCACCTCCTGGGAGAAACCTGCAGCTTCCCTACCAAGCAAGGATAATATAAGTTCAGATAAGTAACTTGATGGGCAGAAGTACTATACAGTAAAGAGCAAGGGTCAATACTGGAGGAAGGATTTATATACCAAGGATTAAAGCCAGCAATTAGGCATCCGGGCCTTGGGATCCAGCCAGCTAGAATAGCTGAAGGTGATAGAGCAGCATTGCACTGCAAAGCATTAACTGTTTGCCCTCCAAGTATCTTGCATGATTTATACCTGCCGTTATTGAAAGAAAACCTGCTTGTGGAGTATTGTTCAAGGGACTGCATCATCTTTATCAACTGTAAACTGTCTGTACAAAGTTGGACTGTTTTTCCACCAAGTAAAGCAACGTTTAGTTCACCAACTGTGTACTCATTTACTACTCCTATAAATCGGTGTGCCACCGTTACAGGCACTGGCGTCACGAATCCAACAGGGACCTTGCCCCAGGCAGTAAAAATACCTGTAACATCCAGGGCACCTCATCCACCATCAGGCCTGGTCCCTATATACAGAGTGTGCCCCAGAGGAACTGTGTCTACCTCTCATTCACTGCTGCATGCCTGCCCAGGGTTCTCCAATATAGTGAGCAACCCTCGATTGCCTATAACCGTGACCTCGCTTCGCTATACCCTGCAGGTCTGGCGTGCTGCACTTGGAATAGGAAGTCATCTCCTATCTGTCAGAAATGACATCACTTTGGGGTACAACATGTTCTGGGTTCCGCCTCGTTCTCATGGAGAAGCCAGACCTACATTCCCAGGCAGAAAAATGTAGTCTTGCTGCAATGATCTTTCTGGGAAAAGAATCAAATTCCTTCTATGTAACTTGAAAATTTTCCACATAAAAGCTTAAAAACATAAAACCTAATCTCAAGTCTTTGACAGCAAACAAACGCAACATTTTTGCCAGTGCTGCCAAATAGGAAATGGTGCAAATTAGCCCACGTGCCCAAATCCAGTCAAAAAGACTTATAGATCTGTCCTAAGCATACTGGAGAATTCTTAGGCTACTTTCACACCTGCGTTCGGGTGTCCGCTCGTGAGCTCCGTTTGAAGGGGCTCACAAGCGGCCCCGAACGCATCCGTCTGGCCCTAATGCATTCTCAGTGGACGCGGATCCGCTGAGAATGCATCCGTCTGCCAGCGTTCAGCCTCCGCTCCGCTCAGTGAGCGGACACCTGAACGCTGCTTGCAGCGTTCGGGTGTCCGCCTGGCCGTGCGGAGGCAAGCGGATCCGTCCAGACTTACAATGTAAGTCAATGGGGACGGATCCGTTTGAAGATGACACTATATGGCTCAATCTTCAAACGGATCCGCCCCCATTGACTTTCAATGTAAAGTCTGGACGGATCCGTCTAAAGCTACTTTCACACTTAGAAATTTTTCTAAGTTATAATGCAGACGGATCCGTTCTGAACGGATGCAAACGTCTGCATTATAGGAGCGGATCCGTCTGATGAAACATCAGACGGACCCGCTCCGAACGCTAGTGTGAAAGTAGCCTTACTAATGTCAGTGCCCTAAGACCCAGCCGTAAACAGCATCAAAATTTGGCACATCTTGTCCTTTGCTCGAAAAGGAATTGTGGCTGATCAAAAAGCGGCATGGCTTTACAAAAAAAGGGCATTGCCTAATATGTGCCATTTAGTGTCAAAATTGCCCCATTATTCTGGTGTTAAAAGGAACCTGTCACCTCCAACAAACATCCCAAGCCGGCAGCAGTACCCGAGAGTAGCCAGCAGTGTGTTTGTAACGATCATTTTCTCCCTGCAGGCAGATGAAGCAAAAGCTGTAAAAACATTCTTTAATCCCCTGCCGGCGCGCTTCTCTAGTCAGACTTGAAGTCAATGGGGCAGCGGCCTTTTTTTTTGTTTCAAAAATGAAATCATTGTGTAAAACTCTCATAAATAAAAAAAATAGTATACTTATTAGATATCGCCGCGTCCGTGACAACCTGCTCTATAAAAATATTACATGATCTAACCTGTCAGAGGAATGTTGTAAATAACAAAAAATAAAAACGGTGCCAAAACAGCTATTTCTTGTTACCTTGCCTCACAAAAAGTGTAATATAGAGCAACCAAAAATCATATGTACCCTAAACTAGTACCAACAATACTGCCACCCTATCCCGTAGTTTCTAAAATGGGGTCACTTTTTTGGGGTTTCTACTCTAGGGGTGCATCAGGGGGGCTTCAAATGTGACATGGTGTCAAAAAAACGGTCCAGCAAAATCTGCCTTCCAAAACCGTATGGCATTCCTTTCCTTCTGCGCCCTGCCGTGTGCCCGTACAGCGGTTTACGACCACATGTGGGGTGTTTCTGTAAACTACAGATTCAGAGCCATAAATATTGAGTTTTGTTTGGCTGTTAACCCTTGCTTTGTAAATGGAAAAAAATTATTAAAATGGAAAATCTGCCCAAAAAGTGAAATTTTGAAATTGTATCTCTATTTTCCATTAAATCTTGTGCAACACCTAAAGGGTTAACAAAGTTTGTAAAATCAGTTTTGAATACCTTGAGGGGTGTAGTTTCTTAGATTGGGTCCCTTTTATGGAGTTTCTACTCTAGGAGTGCATCAGGGGGGCTTCAAATGGGACATGGTGTAAATAAACCAGTCCAGCAAAATCTGCCTTCCAAAAACCATACGGCGCACCTTTCTCTCTACGCCCTACTGTGTGCCCGTACAGTAGTTTACGGCCACATATGGGGTGTTTCTGCAAACTACAGAAACGGGGCAATAAATATAGCATTTTGTTTGGCTGTTAACCCTTGCTTTGTTACTGGAAAAAATTTATTAAAATGGAAAATTGCCCAAAAATTTTAATTCCCTAATTTCATCTCCATTTGCCAATAACTCTTGTGCAACACCTAAAGGGTTAACAAAGTTTGTAAAATCAGTTTTGAATACCTTGAGGGGTGTAGTTTCTTAGATGGGGTCACTTTTATGGAGTTTCTACTCTAGGGGTGCATCAGGGGGGCTTCAAATGGGAGATGGTGTAAATAAACCAGTCCAGCAAAATCTGCCTTTCAAAAACCATACGGCGCATCTTTCCCTCTACGCCCTACTGTGTGCCCGTACAGTAGTTTACGGCCACATATGGGGTGTTTCTGCAAACTACAGAATCGGGGCAATAAATATAGCATTTTGTTGGGCTGTTAACCCTTGCTTTGTTACTGGAAAAAATGGATTAAAATGAAAAATTTGCCCAAAAAATCGAAATTCTGAAATGTTATCACCATTTGCCATTAACTCTTGTGGAACACCTAAAGGGTTAACGACGTTTGTAAAATCAGTTTTGAATACCTTGCGGGGTGTAGTTTCTAGAATGGGGTCATTTTTGTGTGGTTTCTATTATGTAAGCCTCACAAAGTGACTTCACACCTGAACTGGTCCCTAAAAAGTGTTTTTTTTTTTTATTTCGGAAAAATATCAAGATTTGCTTCTAAACTTCTAAGCCTTGTGACATCCCCCAAAAATAAAATATCATTCCCAAATGGATCCAAACATGAAGTAGACATATGGGGAATGTAAAGTAATAACTATTTTTGTAGGTATTACTATGTATTATAGAAGTAGAGAAATGGAAACTTGGAAATTTGCAATTTTTTTAACATTTTTGGTAAATTTGTTTTTTTTTTTAAATAAAAATGAAGGGGTTAAGCCTGACTAGAGAAGCGCGCCGGGCAGGGGATTAAAGAACGTTTTTACAGCTTTTGCTTCAACTACCAGCAGGAAGAAAATGATCGTTACACGCTGCTGGCTACTCTCAGGTACTGCTGCCGGCTTGGGATGTTTGTTGGAGGTGATAGGTTCCTTAGTTGGTATCGAGTCTGAGAAAAGTGTCTATCCCTGCACCACATTTATCATCCAGCCTGAGCCCCAGTGATAAATATGGTGCAGGTCTAGACAACGTAAGGGTGCGCCATCTACAGGATTAATAAATCTGGGCCAGCGAAGGGGAGATTCAAGCACATATATATTTTCAGCTGCAGATTTCATTCATTTTTTGCTGTGGATTTGCAAACACCTCTGGATGTTAAGGGCATAGACACACTGTGCATAATACAGTACCAGCTTAGTAGATGAGATTTTCAAAATCCCATGTACACATGCAGAAATTTTCTATGTCGAAATTGACATGTGACGCGGATGTTTAAGGCCTCTTTCACACTTGCGTTGTCCGGATCCGGCGTGTACTCCACTTGCCGGAATTACACGCCGGATCCGGAAAAACGCAAGTGTACTGAAAGCATTTGAAGACGCATTTGAAGTCCTGGTTGCCATAGTAGGAGCGGGGGAGCAGTATACTTACAGTCCGTGCGGCTCCCGGGGCGCTCCAGAATGACGTCAGAGCGCCCCATGCACATGGATGACGTGTCCATGCGATCACGTGATCCATGCGCTTGGGGCGCCCTGACGTCACTCTGGAGCGCCCCGGGAGCCGCACGGACGGTAAGTATACGGCTCCCCCGCTCCCCGCTACACTTTACCATGGCTGCCAGGACTTTAGCGTCCCGGCAGCCATGGTAATCATTCAGAAAAAGCTAAACGTCGGATGCGGCAGTGCGCCGAAACGACGTTTAGCTTAAGGCCGGATCCGGATCAATGCCTTTCAATGGGCATTAATTCCGGATCCGGCCTTGCGGCAAGTCTTCAGGATTTTTGGCCTGAGCAAAAAGCGCAGCATGCTGCGGTATTTTCTCCGGCCAAAAAACGTTCCGTTCCGGAACTGAAGACATCCTGATGCATCCTGAACGGATTTCACTCCATTCAGAATGCATTGGGATAATCCTGATCAGGATTCTTCCGGCATAGAGCCCCGACGACGGAACTCTATGCCGGAAGAAAAGAACGCAGGTGTGAAAGAGCCCTAAATCCGCAGCATGTCCATTGTTTGTATGGTTTTTCACTGCAGATTTCACCCTAGCAATACAAAGGGGGAAATCTGGGGCAAATCCGCATCAAAATCCGCAAGTAGCGCATGCAGATTTTGGTGTGGAAATGCAGAAAAAACTGCATAAAAAATGTACGTGGAAAATCCATATATGCTACACTGCTCAGCCCCAGCAGCCAAATCACTGGCAGAAAAATCATCCACTTGTGAATCTGAATGCATGCAGCAGTATTACAGCTCCCATAATAGGGCTTCCATAGAGGTCTACAGTACCTCTGAAAGACACCAGTTCCATGAGGGAGATGTTCGGTAAGTGAAATAAAACAATACACCATATTATAATCCACCAGCAGCCATGTTTTTTTAATAAGGTTTTTAATAAATATGATGGCAGTCATTTATTAAACAGAAATACGCCTAAATAAGGCATCATGCACACGCCCGTTGTTTTGGTCCATTCACTTCAATGGGGCCGCAAAAGATGCAGACAGCACTCTGTGTGCTGTCCGCATCCGTTGCTCCATTCCGTGGCCCCGCTAAAACAATATAACATGTCCTATTCTTGTCCGCGCTTTGCGGACAAGAATAGGCATTTATATTGAAGGCTGTCCGTGCCGTTCCGCAAATTGCTGTCTTACATTTAGAAGTGGCTTACAATCATCCAAAGTTATGTAGATTAATAAATGACCCCCTATGCATGTTATCTCCTCGTGTTGCTTGATTCTGTTTTGGTTCTATTATAGGAGTAGTTCCCCTTTAAATTTGTAGGTAAATGCTACAGTCCTGTTTTCGTACAGTCATCACCATATGGTAAGAGAGAAGCCAGATACAACACACTAGCTTGGATCCGAGATCAGCAAGAATATCTCTGTCTAATAGCTCTCAATCCATTTATTCCAGAAATACATTGTACAAAAAGTAATCCGTCATCTTTATACATGTCATTTTGCAGCAGATTTTACATCATCATGAAATTGTTCCTTTAGCATGCACATACAGTATGTTTGCCTATGTATGAATATACACTGCCTGGCCAAAAAAAGGTCACCACCTGGATTTAAATAAGCAAATAGTTAAGAGCTTCCCAGTTGATCAGGTCTAGGTTCAGCAATGTTATGTGCCCAAAGAATGAGGTCCGCTCACTACCTGAACATACTGAATGACCAGGTTACTCCATCAAGGGATTTTTTCTTCCCTGATAGCATGGACATATATATGCCAAGGTGACAATGCCAGGATTCATGGGGCTCAAATTGTAAAAGAGTGGTTCAGGGACAGGGAGCATGAGATATCATTTTCACACATGGATTGGCCACCACAGAGTCCAGACCTGAACCCCATTTGAGAATCTTTGGGATGTGCTGGAGAAGGCTTTGTGTAGTGGTCCGAATCTCCCAATGCAAGATCTTGGGGAAAAATGAATGCAACGCTGGACAGAAATAAATGTTATGACATTTCAGAAGCTTATGGAAATGATGCCACAGCGAATGCGTGCCGCAATCAAAGCTAAAGGCGGTCCAACGAAATATTAGTGTGTGACCTTTTTTTTTTGGCCAAGAAGTGTATTACTGATGCGAAGGGACTAAAAAATTAGCCTTTGTGTACTTTTACTGTTTCTGGTTTTATCTTTCCTTTATTCAGAGAAAATGTTTGAGAGCGACCTTTCTATTACAGGCAAGATGCCCTGGAATAATCTCTTCTGATTAATTGGAAACATTCTCTAGTCTGGAATACTATCATAGTTCATATCAATATCCTAAAGTAGGAAAAATCTATATATATGTTCCACCTTCCTACGGTACTTGTTAAGCAGAAGGACTGGAGAAAGGGGTTGTCTGCTCCTTTTGTATAAAGGTACAATTAACAGTAAATGGGTAGCCCACTTGCAATGAGCAGGACACTGGGTCAGTGGGAATGCTATGCAGTGGGTCAGTTTATATGTGTATAAGTTCGTGACGCCAGTTGCAGCTTGCGCAGGTACTGTAGCAGGGCCCTTTAAGATGTAATAAGCTCACATACCAGGTGAGGAATGCCAGAGGGGGATATTGTCTCTGTATAGTAAATATAGTGTCAACGGTGTCTCCTACCTGTGGTACGGCTGGACGCCTGTATCCCAGCTCACATGCAACAAATTGAGTATTGGTTAATAGGAGTAATTGAGGAATGATGGGATTCCACACAGATAATAGGGTCCAACTTGTCTTTACTTGGTGATATGCAGCTTTGATCCATACAAGTTACAGCTTTAGTCTAGGGTCCCAGCAGGTTTTGGCAATATGTGGCAGGAATTTATATGTATTCTGCATCTGATCATACGCCTAGAGAAACTGGCAGGTATCTATCTTCTGCTCTGTCTTTAGTCTGCTTAGTTTGGGTCTGACTAGCTGAAGAGGTACTTATCTTCTCTTTGTCTTAGGATCTTTACTTACAGGACTGCTCGCAGCGTATGGTGGTGGCTTCCTGGAGATCTGATAGTTCGGTGAAAGGCTGCTTTCTTGGTCCACCAGCTGAGGTAAGGGACTCAGGCTGGGAAGGTTGATCTTGGGCCTCAGCCGAGGCTTGGATCCTATGTTAGGATCCCTGTTTCTGGGAGCTCCTACTAACACAGCCTACCCTAGCAGGGGGGTGGCTCACACTGCCTAGAACTTTCCTTCCTCCCCCTGAAGTAGGGTGTGGGAACATTCCACTCCTCCTCAGAAAGGGGGGAGTAGCCTGGAATGGTCTATTCCAGCCTAGGTACTACCTATGACCTGCTGCATACTGCTGCCACCTGCTGGTGTACTTTGGGAATTACAGCATATATACAATACAAGCCTGGAAAATGCACATTATGGAGAGAGTGATGCAAACTTATACCAGATGACAATATATATACACTTAACATTATGAAGCAGGGGAACAGAAGTTTAGGGACATACTTCAGGATGTTACATACCCCGTTAATTTAAAAGAAGCCATCCTCGGCGTATGCTAGGCGGTAAGGAATAAGCTCTGGGTACCCAATAAATACAAAGTGCTGCATGAATTATTCATAAAATGACATTACATAGACAAAACATATAACGGTTTCCTCGAGGTTCCTGCCCGCTAGAGTAAGGTGTCCAACACACAGTTTCCTTCTCTTGGTATAACCAGTGAACCTATAACTGCACAAAGCAATACCTTCACTAACTGACTTTGTATATCCTGAGCTCTGTAGACATCAAAGAAAGCATGGGGGTGTCTTTACTCCGTAATCCCACCATTATGTAATGGAATGCCCGCAAATAGAAGGGTGGCTTTATCCTGTATTCCCTTCCCTGCATCATAGCATGAAGAAATTTGGCTTATAGCACGATCACTATGATGTCTATGAGGAAGCTAGAATATATGGCTCTAAGGCTTGAGGCGCCTTACCTTAGGCAAACGCTCAGAAGGGGAGGTATGTATCGTCTCCGTGTCTTCTAGCTAGTCACAGGAGGAGGGCCGTTAATCCTGTGCGCGCCTGGAAATGAGACACCTCCGGATGGGAACAATCCGGAACATAAAACAAGCGGGAAGGATGTCATGGTCTTACCTGCTTGCTGCTCTCCTTCGTTTGACATGTGCTGGCGGCCATCTTGGTTTCTGGGTTTCTTGTAGCCTTCCACCCTGCGGCTCCTCCTTCCCCTGGGAGGAGCTGGATGCCTAGCTCATATATATAGGAGGTCTGTGGCTTCAGTTCCTTGCTTGGTCCTCTTGTGTTCACATGCTTCTAAGACTGCTGCTGCTTCTGGTTCCTGATCCTGGCTTCGTCTGACTACCCTGCTGGTTCCTGATCCTGGCTTCGTCTGACTACCCTGCTGGTTCCTGATCCTGGCTTCGTCTGACTACCCTGCTGGTTCCTGATCCTGGCTTCGTCTGACTACCCTTCTGGTTCCTGACCTCTGGCTTCGCAAAGACTCTGCTCGGTTTCACCATCCGTTTGGACTTTTGCTTTACAGCTTTATTTTCAATAAAGCCTTCTTATTTTCACTTATCTCTTGTTGTACGTCTGGTTACAGGGCCATCCTCGCTACCCACGCTGGTTGCCAGACTTGATCAGCAGGATCACCTGTTGGGTCGGTTCGCTGTGGCGTTGCAAACCCTGCTTGAACGCACGGCTCATTTCGCTCCCGTTGCCGATGGGTCGGTTGTCGCTCCTGGGCTCGCTCCTACTGCCGCTCCGGTTGTTGCGCCAGAGTCTACCCCGACACCTGTTGTTGCGCCTGCGGTGTTTCGGGGTATGACCGGTTCTGCCCCTCTTCCACAGCGCTTTGGGGGAGAGCCAACTCAGTGCCGAGGTTTCCTTAACCAGGTGGGCATTTATTTCGAGTTGCTGCCACATGCCTTTCCTACTGAGAGATCAAAGGTGGGCTTCTTGATCTCGCTGCTCTCGGACAAGGCCTTGGCCTGGGCCAGCCCTTTATGGGAGAACAACAATCCGGTGGTTGCCGAGTTTTCCGGTTTTGTTGCTTCTCTTCGGAAGGTATTCGATGTGCCGGCTCGTGCTGCCTCTGCTGCGAAGCTCCTTATGTCCATCAGACAGGGTTCACGATCCGTAGCTGAATACGCCATTGAGTTTCGTACCCTGGCAGCAGAGGTGGGCTGGAATAATGAGGCTCTGGTCGCTGCTTTCTCTCATGGTCTCTCGTATGCCTTGAAGGATGAGGTTGCAGCTAAGGACCTACCAGTTGAGCTCGAGTCTCTTATTTCTTTCCTGATTTTGATTGACACCAGACTCAGGGAGAGACCTTCCTTTAAGGAGAACCTGCGGAGGTCTTCTAACAGATTGGTGCCTATGTTTGCTGTCCCACCCGTGCCTCCCTCTCCTCCCACGCCTCCTGGGGATGACTTGTCTGGGGGTGAACCCATGCAGCTGGGGTTTGCTCGCCTGTCCGAGGGGGAGAGGGCACTCCGGAGACGCGAGGGCCGATGCATGTACTGTGGTCTCGGTGGGCATTTTCGGTTGGCATGTCCGAACCGTCCGGGAAACGCTTTTACCCTGAGATCCTGTCGGGGGCAGATCTTGGGTGGAGTCTCCTCGTCCCCGGTTTCCCGTGTTGACAAACCACTGATCTCTGTTGTCCTCTCCTGGGTCGGGGGCTCGGTGACGACCCAGGCGTTGGTGGACTCTGGTGCTGGTGGTTTGTTCATTGATAGTGTGTTCGCTGCCGCCAATTCCATTCCTCTGCAGGCTCGAGGTTCCCCACTGGCTCTTGAGGCGATAGACGGCAGACCCCTTCTGCCGCCACACGTGACTCATGAGACCCTTCCAGTGGGGATAGCCATTGGTGCCGTTCACAGAGAGTCGGTCTGCCTCCAGGTTATTTCGTCTCCACACTACTCGGTGGTCTTGGGGTACCCCAAGCTCCAGAAGCATAATCCGACTTTCGAATGAAGCCACTGGTGTGTAATCGTTTCACTTCCTCGGTTCCTCGGCCTCGTCCGGTCCAAGTGGGCAATCGTGAGGAATATGAGGTGAGCAATATCCTGGACTCACGCCTGGTCCGCGGTTGGTTGCAGTTTTTGGTCCATTGGCGTGGTTATGGTCCAGAGGAGTGTTCCTGGGTTCCCTCCGCAGATGTCCATGCTCCTGCCTTGCTCCGAGCCTTCCACGCACGCTTCCCTCAGAAACCGTTTTGTGCTCCGCGGAGGAGGGGCCCTTGAGGGGGAGGTACTGTCATGGTCTTACCTGCTTGCTGCTCTCCTTCGTTTGACATGTGCTGGCGGCCATCTTGGTTTCTGGGTTTCTTGTAGCCTTCCACCCTGCGGCTCCTCCTTCCCCTGGGAGGAGCTGGATGCCTAGCTCATATATATAGGAGGTCTGTGGCTTCAGTTCCTTGCTTGGTCCTCTTGTGTTCACATGCTTCTAAGACTGCTGCTGCTTCTGGTTCCTGATCCTGGCTTCGTCTGACTACCCTGCTGGTTCCTGATTCTGGCTTCGTCTGACTACCCTGCTGGTTCCTGATCCTGGCTTCGTCTGACTACCCTGCTGGTTCCTGATCCTGGCTTCGTCTGACTACCCTTCTGGTTCCTGACCTCTGGCTTCGCAAAGACTCTGCTCGGTTTCACCATCCGTTTGGACTTTTGCTTTACAGCTTTATTTTCAATAAAGCCTTCTTATTTTCACTTATCTCTTGTTGTACGTCTGGTTCATGGTTCCGTGACAAAGGAGCAGCCTAGGGCTTCTAACGATTCCCAAAGCACCAGGGGTACCTGTGAAATTGGATCTGTCTGGACTTACCACATGGTCCTACCCTGGGTACCTATGGGTATATATCACCGGGTGTAGGCCATTAGTATTCAACGTCCGTATGATGACAGTCCGTATAAGGGGGAAGAGAACAAGAGCTGTGAAAAGGCACACTTTAAGTAAATTGCTACATTTTTGTTAAGTGCAATTGTTAAGTGCAATCATTGTAAACAGTGCATAAATTCACATTGCGGCATCTGGAATGATAATACACACAATGGGCAGGTTACTTAAACGGTACATAACTGTAAACTGTTACAATAGTGCAAAATTATCATAATAGGACAATCACAAAGAGCTCAGGTATCACGCTTGAGTCTTTTCTTTGGCACAAATAGCTCAGGTATCACATTTGAGTCTTTTCTTTGGGTGCAAGCTTTTATGTTGCAATAAAAATATTTTATAAAATAGTGCAAATTTTATAAGTGCAAGGATAGGCTCAACAATAACTTGAGTCCTTATTCCTGGAAGTGCTTGAAGTTGCAGAATCCTCTGGAAACTGATAAAAGTTCTTTGCAATCCACAGGGCAAAAGTTAATTGTAATCCAAAGGGTTAAAATTTTTAATAGCAGCAACAGGCTATCAAGTAGCCTGAGAAAGGGGATAAAACTTTCAACTTGGACGTAAGGGGTTAAGTGCTGATGGGGGGAGTCCTAACTAGCATGACCATCTGGATGAGGACAAACAATGGCAACCTGGAACAAAACGGTTAAAACACACAAAGGCCAAACAAGTCCTCACCCGTCAGGTAGCAGTCCATGGAGTGGCTCCCAAACAATGTCACTTGCTATATTTTTCTTATAGTGGGGACACCTTACAGGTAGGTGTCCAGCTCTTCATCACTGCTAGAGCTGCTAAACCTCATCAGAGGTTGTTCCAGCCTCTGCTGGTAGCTGAGGGTAGTGTTGGTAGTGGTGCGCCACTGCCCTCTACCGGTGGCTGCAGGGATTGGCTGTGCCGACAGCCTGGAAAATGCTGCAGTGGCTTGCTGCAAACCGGAATCCACAGCCGGTGCAGGAACTGGCAGAACTTCTGGCTGCATGGGTGCAGGGAGAGCTGGAGAAGCTTGCTGGGGCTGCTTCCAGGGTAGCACGTAGGGGGGCATAAAGCATGGCTGGATATGTGGAGAGAATCTCTAAATCGCACATCCTCATACCTATGCTTCTGATATACAACTGTTTTCAATTATCAGCATTTCTTATGATAAAACATGGCTATACAGCGATGCTATCAATCATTTGCTGTGCACTATAAAGAGGCAATTAGTATACAGTTTGATCAAAGCGCATAGGCCCACTTACCGCGACAAGGATGCCTCTTGTTTAAGTGGGAACCTACTCTAACCATGGCGCAGAGCCGTGCGGCGACCGACACGCCTCCACACCGCTCCAGCAGGCAATGGGATCCAGCAGCCGCACAGCGGCCCCACTGTACAGTGAGGCCACATGGGCCCCGGGTCCCATCACTCCACCAGCACGGCACAGAAGCAGAGACGGCCGCCGTCCAGCGCCGCATGTGAACTGGTGCAAATGGCTCACCTGTTCACAGCCTCTCAGGAACTCCAACTGAGATGTGGTAGGAATATATAAACCCTTTGCAGACTTCTGCTAATTTAAAAAGCACCTGAGCCACATGGGGAGGAGTGCTGATTCAGGGGAGGGGGGAAAAGAAGTTTATAGCATAAATTGTATGGATATGTGGAGAGAATCTCTAAATCGCACATCCTCATACCTATGCTTCTGATATACAACTGTTTTCAATTATCAGCATTTCTTATGATAAAACATGGCTATACAGCGATGCTATCAATCATTTGCTGTGCACTATAAAGAGGCAATTAGTATACAGTTTGATCAAAGCGCATAGGCCCACTTACCGCGACAAGGATGCCTCTTGTTTAAGTGGGAACCTACTCTAACCATGGCGCAGAGCCGTGCGGCGACCGACACGCCTCCACACCGCTCCAGCAGGCAATGGGATCCAGCAGCCGCACAGCGGCCCCACTGTACAGTGAGGCCACATGGGCCCCGGGTCCCATCACTCCACCAGCACGGCACAGAAGCAGAGACGGCCGCCGTCCAGCGCCGCATGTGAACTGGTGCAAATGGCTCACCTGTTCACAGCCTCTCAGGAACTCCAACTGAGATGTGGTAGGAATATATAAACCCTTTGCAGACTTCTGCTAATTTAAAAAGCACCTGAGCCACATGGGGAGGAGTGCTGATTCAGGGGAGGAGCGGTGTGGAGGCTGGAGCGGTGTGGAGGCGTGTCGGTCGCCGCACGGCTCTGCGCCATGGTTAGAGTAGGTTCCCACTTAAACAAGAGGCATCCTTGTCGCGGTAAGTGGGCCTATGCGCTTTGATCAAACTGTATACTAATTGCCTCTATATAGTGCACAGCAAATGATTGATAGCATCGCTGTATAGCCATGTTTTATCATAAGAAATGCTGATAATTGAAAACAGTTGTATATCAGAAGCATAGGTATGAGGATGTGCGATTTAGAGATTCTCTCTACATATCCATACAATTTATGCTATAAACTTCTTTTCCCCCCTCCCCTGAATCAGCACTCCTCCCCATGTGGCTCAGGTGCTTTTTAATTAGCAGAAGTCTGCAAAGGGTTTATATATTCCTACCACATCTCAGTTGGAGTTCCTGAGAGGCTGTGAACAGGTGAGCCATTTGCACCAGTTCACATGCGGCGCTGGACGGCGGCCGTCTCTGCTTCTGTGCCGTGCTGGTGGAGTGATGGGACCCGGGGCCCATGTGGCCTCACTGTACAGTGGGGCCGCTGTGCGGCTGCTGGATCCCATTGCCTGCTGGAGCGGTGTGGAGGCGTGTCGGTCGCCGCACGGCTCTGCGCCATGGTTAGAGTAGGTTCCCACTTAAACAAGAGGCATCCTTGTCGCGGTAAGTGGGCCTATGCGCTTTGATCAAACTGTATACTAATTGCCTCTATATAGTGCACAGCAAATGATTGATAGCATCGCTGTATAGCCATGTTTTATCATAAGAAATGCTGATAATTGAAAACAGTTGTATATCAGAAGCATAGGTATGAGGATGTGCGATTTAGAGATTCTCTCTACATATCCATACAATTTATGCTATAAACTTCTTTTCCCCCCTCCCCTGAATCAGCACTCCTCCCCATGTGGCTCAGGTGCTTTTTAATTAGCAGAAGTCTGCAAAGGGTTTATATATTCCTACCACATCTCAGTTGGAGTTCCTGAGAGGCTGTGAACAGGTGAGCCATTTGCACCAGTTCACATGCGGCGCTGGACGGCGGCCGTCTCTGCTTCTGTGCCGTGCTGGTGGAGTGATGGGACCCGGGGCCCATGTGGCCTCACTGTACAGTGGGGCCGCTGTGCGGCTGCTGGATCCCATTGCCTGCTGGAGCGGTGTGGAGGCGTGTCGGTCGCCGCACGGCTCTGCGCCATGGTTAGAGTAGGTTCCCACTTAAACAAGAGGCATCCTTGTCGCGGTAAGTGGGCCTATGCGCTTTGATCAAACTGTATACTAATTGCCTCTATATAGTGCACAGCAAATGATTGATAGCATCGCTGTATAGCCATGTTTTATCATAAGAAATGCTGATAATTGAAAACAGTTGTATATCAGAAGCATAGGTATGAGGATGTGCGATTTAGAGATTCTCTCTACATATCCATACAATTTATGCTATAAACTTCTTTTCCCCCCTCCCCTGAATCAGCACTCCTCCCCATGTGGCTCAGGTGCTTTTTAATTAGCAGAAGTCTGCAAAGGGTTTATATATTCCTACCACATCTCAGTTGGAGTTCCTGAGAGGCTGTGAACAGGTGAGCCATTTGCACCAGTTCACATGCGGCGCTGGACGGCGGCCGTCTCTGCTTCTGTGCCGTGCTGGTGGAGTGATGGGACCCGGGGCCCATGTGGCCTCACTGTACAGTGGGGCCGCTGTGCGGCTGCTGGATCCCATTGCCTGCTGGAGCGGTGTGGAGGCGTGTCGGTCGCCGCACGGCTCTGCGCCATGGTTAGAGTAGGTTCCCACTTAAACAAGAGGCATCCTTGTCGCGGTAAGTGGGCCTATGCGCTTTGATCAAACTGTATACTAATTGCCTCTATATAGTGCACAGCAAATGATTGATAGCATCGCTGTATAGCCATGTTTTATCATAAGAAATGCTGATAATTGAAAACAGTTGTATATCAGAAGCATAGGTATGAGGATGTGCGATTTAGAGATTCTCTCTACATATCCATAAAGCATGGCTGGACCTTGGGATTGAAGGTCAGGACGCTGTTGTTGATCTGTCCCACTCTCAAGGTTGGTGGTGGCGACAGGTCTGGGATGAGAGGTGCCAGTACAGGTTGAGATCTCTCTTTAAATTGTAGACGGCGCCGTGAGATGCGGCCTGTTACCCAAGCACTACAGAGGGCACAAGTCAAATACAGATGGGGCTTCCCCTTCGCGCTGTCCTTCCAGCTCAACTCTAGGTCCCATGTAATCCGCTCACTATCAGAAGGCCTGGAGACCTTGCAAAGGGCAGGCATACCGCACGACCAAAGAGATGGACCAGAGCCGGCCCCCAGGCCTCAAAGACCAGCTAGAGTCTGGACCACAGTTGCTCCGTCCTCCGGTACCGTGAGTCATTCTCTTAGAACCTGAACTGTAAAGGTCAAGGTGACCCGATACCCTGAAGAACTGAACTTATTGTTCTATCGTTTTTAAGGGTTGCTATTACCCCTGTTTTGTTATGCCTTGACTTATTCATCAGCCATACTCACTCCCCTGTTGACATACACCACACTGGGTTTTCCTCAACGGCTGTATAACAGTTTTTTACCCTATCCTGGAGTCCCATACCAGGGATACAGCCTAGTGGACTTCCATGTTGCCTCACCAGAGAGGGTTGATGGGGACGGAGATTCGCGCCATTTTTGGGGCGAAGTCTCCCCTCATCCAACCCGTCAATGTTAGCTGACCTGAGTCAGTCAATGTTAGACTTTGCTTTTCATGCAATAGTCACAATTTTACTTGTTTTGATGTTTGGTTTTTATGTTATGGATCAACCATTTCACAGTACCGATGAGAGCTTGACAACAAGAGTGGAGGGGTGTGTTGAGGAAACTGAACCAGAGAACGTTGCTTCCTCTAGCATACAGTCGATCCCCTTAAATATCACGGACCATGTATAAAGTTTTGTCACATAATGTACGGGGTCTAAACTCCCCTAGAAAGCGGAAGACAGCATTCGCAGTTTACTTGAAACACAAACCAGACGTTCTCTGCCTTCAGGAGTCTCACTATACGCCAGGGTCCCACCCGAAATTTTTTCACCCTCAGTATTCTAGATTCTTTTCATCTACTTTCCAGTCAAAGATTAGGGGTGTAATAACGCTACTAAGGAATTCCTTTCCCATGACAGTCACACAGTCAATCCTTGATCCTAACGGGAGATTTGTCATTTTATTAGGAACATACCAGGAGGAAACTCTCTGTCTAGTCAATGTGTATGCACCTAATGAAGACCCTATCTCATTTTTTAGTGAGATGGGCTCTGTCATTGATTCACTCACATTTCACAAGATTATATGGTGCGGGGACTTTAATTTCACTATTAACCCTATATTGGATCTCTCATCCCCCCCACCCAATTACGTCCTCGCGCCCATGATATTAGAATCCGCAAGGTTCTTGAATCAATAAACATAGCAGACACATGGAGGGGACATAACGGGCCGCAAAGGAGTTACACCTATTACTCGCCCATACATCAAATATATACACGCATTGATATGATCCTATCCTCCTTGAGTCTTCTCCCATTTATTTCTTATTCAAGGCATATCCCTTCCTCCTGGTCTGATCATGATATGGTATTAGCCGAGATAGATTGTCCAGGCCGGATACCTATGCCTTTTAACTGGAGACTAAATGAGTCTTTATTGTCCCGACCTGGTCTGGTTGACCGGTTGCAAATAGACATCCGTGAATTTTTTAGGGATAACACCACGGCTGACTCTGACCCGCTGAATGTATGGTTAACCCACAAGGCATTTATGAGGGGGAAACTTATTAGTGTAGCCTCGCGTCTGAAACGTGAACGCACTGAAGCCCAGAGAGCTTTAGAGGCTAAACTAGAGAGACTAGTAAGGGCCCATCAACGCTCACCCTCCCTGTACCTACTAAAAGCTATAAAGGATACTAAATTACAATTGAATACCATACTCTCCAACAACACGGAAAAAGCCCTACGCTGGACAGCCTCATATTACTATCGATATGCCAACAAGCCTGACAAAATGTTGGCCTCGCAGCTTAAAGCCAAACAGAGATTAAATCAGGTGTTCCAGCTGCGTACGGCCACAGGACATCTTACTTCCAACCCAGACATGATCCATCAGGCATTACACTCCTTTTATAAAAAGCTTTATTCCACCCCCAACCCCCCCTCTGAGTCCCATCTACAAAGCTTCCTCTCCTCGGTCCCTATCCCCCGAGTGACACCGGAGGTCTCGTCGTCGCTTGGCAGACCGGTATCTGAGGAGGAGGTCGAAGTAATCATAAAAGACCTAAAATTAGGTAAAGCCCCCGGCCCAGACGGGTTCTCGGCCTTATATTATAAGAAATTTGCCCCATTACTTTCTGCTCATATTGCAAAATACTGCAACCTCTTCCTACAGGGTCGTGCCCCTCCAATAGAATTTCTGCAAGCCAACATTACAGTTATTCCCAAACCCAACAAAGACCCATTGAACCCTTCAAACTATAGGCCAATTTCTCTCCTTAATTTAGACAACAAAATCTTCACTTCCATACTGGCCCGGAGGTTGAACGCCATTCTACCTGATCTAATACATAAGGACCAGGTGGGGTTCATTCCCGGGAGAGAGGCCCCAGACAATATTAAAAAAGTATTGAACCTTGTGCAAGGAGCTAATCGATGCAATACACCCCTAACACTGTTAGCGTTAGATATAGAAAAGGCGTTTGACTCAGTCACCTGGGATTATTTAAACAAAGTCCTTACCAGGATGGGTATAGTTGGCCCTTTTCTTGCAGCGATTGGCTCATTGTACTCTTGCCCTGAAGCAAACCTTAAACTTCCTACCTCTAGTCCTTCCCCTATACGGATTCACAGAGGTACACGACAGGGTTGCCCCTTATCCCCTGCTCTCTTTGCTATGGCAATGGAGCCTTTAGCCATTCATATTAGAAGCAACCCTGACATCAGCGGAGTGACTATAGGTGGGACGGAGACGGAGTACAAACTGAGCCTATTTGCAGATGACTTGTTGATGTCCATCACAAACCCCATAGTGTCCCTCCCCAACCTGCTACAATTGCTAAAATCCTTTTCAGAAGTCTCGGGCTTTAGAATTAACCACAATAAGTCAGAACTTCTCCCCTGCAATGTCCCTCCCCAGCAGAAAGATCAACTGTTATGTAACTTTCCCTTCCAGCATAAACCGCAATACATTTCTTATCTAGGGAAGTTATTGCCGACCAAACCTGAACTAGTCTACAAATTTAATTTTCCCCCGATGTATAATAAAATCAGACAAGATTTGAAATCTTGGACTTCTTTACCGGTATCATGGGTGGGCAGGATTCATATAATTAAAATGGTGGTACTTCCAAGACTATTGTACCTATTTAGGACTCTCCCCGTCCCAGTCCCCTCGGCCGATCTAAAATCCCTACAGAAGGATGTCATGACGTTTATATGGGCTAACAAAAGACCACGCATTTCTAAGTCCACTATGTGTAAACATAAATCCCAGGGGGGTCTATCTGTCCCAGACTTCCTGAAATACTACAGAGCAGCTAGACTGGCCCAACTCTTTTTAACACACTTAGATAGGAAAAAACAGCCACTATGGGTTTCTATAGAGTTGTCTAACATGGCGCCTTATACCTGGACAGCCTTGATATGGATGGCTCCGTCCCTGCCGTCGACTGTCCGCAGCATGTCCCTTCTATCACATTACTCATTGATACTCTTGAGGTCAATTCGTTTCAAATATAAGTTGCAATCTACACCATCCCCGCTGACCCCGATTTTTGGCAATCCGTTGTTTCGCCCAGGTTTGCATTCCCCGTCCTTCCACTGGTGGATCAGCAAGAATCTCTGTACGTTACATAAATTCCTTTGTAGGGGTACCCTAGAATCTAAAGGCGATTTTTTGGGGAAACATTCTCCTCTTTAATGTTAATAGAATTTTCTCCTTCTTAAAGTCATTGGTTGGATCAGCCCAGAACCTAGACTTTGTCCCTTTTGAGAGAATGATCACATATTCCCTATATAAACAAGGTCTTCTTTCTAGAATATATGGATTTCTTGACGCTCACCCAGAAGGGATAAAACTACCTTATATGTTGGCCTGGGAAAGCGACATGGGACTAGAATCCTCTGTTCCTACATGGTTTCAACGATCACAAACACTTACGAAAGGTTCCTGGCAAGTCACCTTAGCAGAAACCTCTATAAAAATTTTACATAGGACATACATGGTACCGGCCAGGTTACATCTTATGTACCCTAAGGTTTCCCAGAAATGTTTTAGGGGATGTGATGCGGACGGTACGATGCTACACATTTGGTGGAGTTGCCCTGTAGTGAGGCGTTTTTGGGACCAGATCTGTTCATTGATTGCTTCCGCCTTAGGCTGTAGATATTTGGCTACGATCCCTCTTTGTTTATTGGGCGATAAACCCTCAGGATTATCCATGCCTAATTTCAAATTGTCACAATTTATCTTGCTAGCTGCAAGAATCCATGTCGCTTTCAAATGGCGCACACCCTCACTTAGCAGACAAGCGGATATAGATAGGGCTCCTTTGTGAAAGACTCACAGCAATCAAAACAGATACGGTCAATGTCTTTGAGAAGGTCTGGGAACCTTGGATGTCATCTACTTTCTCTGTGGACCTCAGATACACCTTCACGCTATAACGTATATGTATAAGACTGTACAGTCACTCATTGTACTTACCTATCTCTGATAACAATTGATCCGAGTTGTTTTTTTTTCTATTGTTAGATCTTTTCTGACAAAACATTATGATTATGATCTCTAATGCAGTATTGATTTGTAGTGTATTTCTTTACTGTAATTTCTCTTGCTTGAATCATAAAACTTCAAATAAATGATTTTTGAAACTAAATTGTAGACGGCCATCCGGGGCTTCTTGTAGGCAACGGGTCCTGCCCGCAGAGCCTGGATCCTCCTGCCAGTTCTCTGGGGTAATGGCAGGGGAAAGTGGCTTGTCCAGGAGTGTGACTCCGGCGGCAAAAAGTCCTTGCATGGACCGCATGGGGGTAAAATCAATCTGGTCCCCTGAATATAAATTATGCCGGGCCTGAGGCAAGTAGTGCCGCTTGAATGAGCGACGACCCACAAACAGTTCTGTGCCGGAGTAGCTATCCTGCACGAATCCGACACCACGTTCAACCGAGAACCACAAGACGGTTCCGGTTCTCCTGGTGAGCTTGGGGTCTCCGCGCTGGGGGTTGTCTATCACCTGCTTGACCCACTCTTCAACCGCGGATTTATATTCCCATGCGGTCTGGGCGATGCAGTGATCTCATGAGGTACTTCAGGGTTAAGGCTGCGGAGCTTCTCATAGCT
The DNA here is from genome assembly GCF_905171765.1 of Bufo bufo. Lineage (NCBI taxonomy): Eukaryota > Metazoa > Chordata > Amphibia > Anura > Bufonidae > Bufo > Bufo bufo. The sequence goes on from NC_053391.1 coordinate 581,943,622, forward strand.
GGGCGGCGGAGTGGAATCTCCAGCCGCCTCCGCCGCACCAGTAGGTGGTAGTGGCGTGGTAGGCCTAAGGCTGATGGCCGGTGCTGGGGTTTCGGGACGTGGCGGATGGACGGACACGGACCGGGCCGGGGCCTCAGGGAGCGCGGCAGCTCCTACCTGTGGTTGCGGCCGGGCGGCCGGTTCCGATGCCTACTGGTGGTACTCGGGAAACTCTGGCGCCATCTGGGTCACTGGCTTCTCCACAGCTGATGCAGCGACGTCAGCGGCGTCCTCCGCGGAAGCAGGTTGTGCGTCTGTGCCCATCTGGGGTGGCGCTTGATCTTCTGTGGGAGCGCTTGACAAGGCGGAGGGATCCACGGCCTCCAGGAACTTGATTAAGTCCAAGTCTTTGGAAGCAGGATCCGGGGCTTCAGTGGCGGTCTCCTCCGGAATGCTGGGTAAGGTCAGCGGGACATCCGTCTTGATCAGGGAGGAATCCACAGCCTCTGGTACGATAGCGAATACCGAGGGCCCACTTTTCCTCAGGATCTGGGAGATATGGATCTCCGGTGGACGCTCCTCATAGACGGCTTCTCCACAAATCGCCATCTGGTTCCACCAAGGTTGGGGAAACGCCATCTTGGTGTCTTCTTCCCTCTGGCAGATAACAGGTTCTGAGGGTGCAGCCCAGAGGGATGGGTCTTTATCACCTCTGCTTGCATTAGGAAGTGCATTGGGGGCAGTCTCTCTTTTTCCCGCTCCCAGGGGGGCGTATTCGACATCTTCGCGCCTTTCTTGAGAGGGTGTTGCTAGATTTTCCCGCTTCTGGGGGGGCGTAAACAGCATTTTCGCGCTCTTGAGAGGGCGTTCCTTTGTCTTTGGGCATGAAGATGAGGCGCCATTTTAAACGAATATGGCGAATTCCACAATATCGAATTAACTCTGTGAATGCTATAGCACACGGCCAGCGCTTTCTTGGCACAACAATACAAGTAAGAAAGTCACTTTTCAGCTATCTTTGCACAATTTTCAGCCTTGCTAATACTGTGAAACATGCGGTTTAAGTCCGTTTTTAGCACACAATTGGATCCGGTTCTGTAGTTAGGGATGGACACACAATTCAATCCGATCCTGTTCGTGACGCCACTTGATGCAATGAGCAGGACACTGGGTCAGTCGGAATGCTATGCAGTGGGTCAGTTTATATGTGTATAAGTTTGTGACGCCAGTTGCAGCTTGCGCAGGTACTGTAGCAGGGCCCTTTAAGATGTAATAAGCTCACGTACCAGGTGAGGAATGCCAGAGGGGGATATTGTCTCTGCATAGTAGATATGGTAGTGTCAACGGTGTCTCCTACCTTGGTACGGCTGGACGCCTGTATCCCGGCTCACATGCAACAAATTGAGTGTGGTTAATAGGAGTAATTGAGGAATGATGGGATTCCACACAGATAATAGGGTCCAACTTGTCTTTACTTGGTGATAGGCAGCTTTGATCCATACAGGTTACAGCTTTAGTCTAGCGTCCCAGCAGGTTTTGGCAATATGTGGCAGGAATTTATATGTATTCTGCATCTGATCATACGCCTAGAGAAACTGGCAGGTATCTATCTTCTGCTCTGTCTTTAGTCTGCTTAGTTTGGGTCTGAATAGCTAAGGAGGTACTTATTTTCTCTTTTTCTTAGGATCTTTACTTACAGGACTGCTCGCAGGGTATGGTGGTGGCTTCCTGGAGATCTGATAGTTCTGTGAAAGGCTGCTTTCTTGATCCACCAGCTGAGTTAAGGGACTCAGGCTGGGAAGGTTGATCTTGGGCCTCAGCCGAGGCTTGGATCCTAGGTTGGGATCCCTGTTTCAGGGAGCTCCTACTAACACAGCCTACCCCAGCAGGGGGGCGGATCACACTGCCTAGAACTTTCCTTCCTCCCCCTGAAGTAGGGTGTGGGAACATTCCACTCCTCCTCAGAAAGGGGGGAGCTAGCCTGGAATGGTCTATTCCAGCCTAGGTACTACCTATGACCTGCTGCATACTGCTGCCACCTGCTGGTGTACATTGGGAATTACAGCATATATACAATACAAGCCTGGAAAATGCACATTATGGAGAGAGTGATGCAAACTTATACCAGATGACAATATATATACACTTAACATTATGAAGCAGGGGAACAGAAGTTTAGGGACATACTTCAGGATGTTACACACTCCTTTACAAGTAATGGACTATCCTCAAGATAGGCCATCACTATCTAATCTCCAGGGATCCAGCACCATGGACCCCCTCAGATCAGCTATTCTGCAGTAGCTCCAGAGCTGGGAGTCATCACTACACAGCTGGTTACTGCACCACTACTCCTATTCATGTCAATGGGAGCAGTGCTGCAGTCATGTACCAGCTTCATTCACTGCACAACCGAACAGAGCTATGCAGTTTTAGTGCTGACCTCCAGCGCAGAAGCTACCGCAGAAGGGGGAGGTTTTAGCATAGCTTGTTGTACTATGCAGTTTCCATATCTCTCAAGCACTGAAATAGGAGCTACTAAAAGAGTGAGCACCGGACCACACGACTGTTTCCCTGCCATCTGGTGGTCAGGACTTAGTCTCATCTCACTTTAGCAACTGTGAGATGAGACAACCCCTTTAAGACAGTATTCCTCTTCCACTTGTATATGTCTCTGGCATACAGGAATGCAGACCTCCCAAGTGTCCCTCTTTTGGAGGGACAGTCCATATTTTGGACCCAAGTCCCTCTGTTCCTCTTTTTTCCTTAAAGAGGCTCTTTCACCAGGATCAACCCTATTAAACCAGACATACTGCCTGGTAGGGCTCATCAGGCTGATTAAAACGATACCTTTCTTTTGTCTGTATGATAAACAGCTGCAGAGAAATCTGTGTTTTTATTCATATGCAAATGAGAATTTCGACCACTCAGGGGCGGGGCTCAATTGTCTGAGCACTGCTCTGTAACACCCCCTGTGCTCTGCACACGCCCCCCTCCCCATGACTGACAGGGCTAGACATCATCATACTGAGGGCAGAGCTGTGTCCTAGCATCTACATATCATATACTCTATGTACTATAGCTTCACCACACTGAGATCTACATATTACTGCTTTGTTCACAAGCACAATATATTATTATACAGACACTGGTAATATGTGTTAGCTTATTACTGGTGTCTGTATGATCATATTTTGTGCCTGTGAATAAATCAGTAATATGCAGATTAGCTTTCTGAGCAGATCTCAGTGTGGTGAAGCTACAGTGTATGGAATATATGATATTTACTTTGTAGCACACAGCTTTGCACTCAGCATGTCTGGCCCTGCCAATCAAGGGGAGGGGGAGTGTACAGAGCACAGGGGGTGTTACACAGCAGTGCTCAGACATTTAACCCCGCCTCCTGGTGCTCCAATTGCTCATTTGCATATGAATAAAAGCACATATTTCTCTGCAGCTATTTATCATACAGACAAAAGAAATGTATAGTTTTAATCATCATGATGAGTCCTTCCAGCCAGCATGTCGCGTTTAATAAGGTTGATCCTGGTAACAGAGCCCCTTCAAATGTCCGTCTTTTTGATCTGAGGTATAGATTTGCATTGTTAAATTTACTATATTGATCAAGAAAGTGTTTGTCTGGTTCCTCTCTGTATATTTGACCCCACCTTGTATATTATTTCATTATTTCATGCAATCTAAAATTTCTATATTCAGATCATTTTTGCATTATTGTGTGCTTACAAAACTATTAAAGTATATAAATTTACAGGAAAAATGGACAATGAACCATAAGGTTAGGGCTACTCGGCAACCTGGATTTCTTGCGACTGTTGTGGCAATCCCATTCATTTCATATGGGATCACCGCTACTCAGCAATTCTGGCCGTATAGCCCTAGCCTAAGCGTCCCTCTTTGACAGTCCAAAAATTTGGGAGCTATGGGAATGGGTGAGTAGAAGTGGTAGGTAATCCATGAAACCTCCACTTTTTCAGTAAATTCAAGGTGAGTGTGAGATTTCAGAATTCCCCTCAGCAAAGAAGATTAGGCAACCATCTTATTCTTAAGCAATAATGAGCAAAACCTGAAGGACAAGGAGGTGATTGCATCCTATGGCTTTTTGCTATATATTATGGTTTGTTTCAGGGACTGAAATCCCAAATAGTTAAAGGGTTTTCTTATGTATTTCTAAGCTTAGAGTCCCTCAATATTTTTGATGTTGATGTTCATAGCAGATTTAGCTTCTATATAGCAGTATTAAGCAGCAGCGGTCGTCAAGGGAAGCACGCTGTATACTGTAATGTGATTGTACACTGCTGGCTCCCCTACTTAGGAGTTGATCATATTTGAGCTTAGATGATTGCTCAGGAGAACACAAGAGGGGTTGAAGATCAAGCTATTACATAAGCTCTTTGACAGATTTGACTCTAGATGGTGTTCTGCTGCCGGCTATGTACTTTGATACGTAAAATCTGCAGAAGCCAAACAGTTGAAAATGTTAAATAAATGCTTGCTGATTCCAAAAAAAAAAGTTTTAACCAAAAAAACACATGCACTTAGTAAGAACATGTCTCCAAAGGTGTCCATAGCTGTCTATTTAGATTTAAAAAAATTGTATTCAAGGCAGGCTATTCACTGTGTGCTGAATTTTTTGCTTGTTTTTTTTTATCTCCTTTATCTTTACTGTTTGAATGAATCGTCCACTTTTTTTATACCAAAACTTTACAAAGGGTGTCCTGACTTTTTTACATAGAAGAGACCAACATGCAGTAATATGTATACAGTCCCAGACATATTGTAATAGAAATACGATCTTCTGGTCTCTTCTTACTGATTACGCCCTACAGTGCTGATGTACTTTGCTCCTTGGCATGCCGTCTTCTCACATATCTGCAGGATTCATCGTCTCTACCAAAGGCAGGTAAAATGTACTTCAGCTGAGTTTTCTGTCATGGAGAGAACTACCAGGGTAACAGACAAGGCAGCTATTATGGAGCCCAGCAGCCAAGGCTGAACGGTAGTCAAAGAGGTCCATGTTGAAGCGGAATTACTGTGAAGAACAGTAAAGGTAAAAGAGGGCAGAGGGCAAGTGAATACAGATCAACTGGAGACCAATGAAAGAAAAAAAAATGAAAAATATGGGGAATGGGTGAAGACTGAAGACCAAAATGGTAATGAGCAGTGGTGTACATAGAGAAGTAAGGGCCCCAGAGCAAGGATCAAACCAGGCCCCCCATACAGGACAGAAGGTTTCTGCCTAAACCCTTTTTAATGACCCTTGGGCCATTTTTCCACTGCCTCATATGCTTAAATGTGTTCCTTTAGATTTAGAGGGCAGAGACCTGACCAAGTTTTCACCTCCAGTAGAAGAGGGGTTAATCCCAGTAGGCATCTTCTTTCCCTGGGCCCCATAGAAGTTGCATGGTCTGCCACTATGGTAGTTACGCCCCTAGTAATGAGCTTTTATGTCCTGAATTTACTTGCTGCTCAAGGTTGTCATAGTGGAATGTGGTGCCATTTGATGTTCTGCTGCAGTGCTCCATGGTTACTTTTTGAACCCCTATTCATTGATAAAAATGTTGGCTGAATTTCATGTCAAAACCTCATTTTTGGCTGATTGTCATTAATGTCTATCAAACTTTCCATTTTTATGGGATTTCTACTCTTTTTTGTGTTGTAATCTAATACACACCCACTCCTACCAGCTTGCTTGTTGGCATGTTCAGGCCCAGGACGAGAGGTAGGCAGAGCGGACAGTCATTACTATTTACAGCAGCGTATTATAACCAGTTGGCACTGTCCTGTAGAGTAGGGCATAGTATAGTATGGTGAGGTGGCCAGTTGTTCCTGTCTTGATAACTGCTATTAGGATGATGTTTGAGGAACCAGAGATGGCTGGTTGGGTTAGCACATCTAATACCCTGTACTGGGCACCAAGAGTGTACAGTATGTGCTGCTCCTGAGAATGAGATCCACTTTTGGGACCTCATGTTTACCTGCTTGTGCATGGCTGAACACCAGATATTATACTATATTGGATAACTGGGCACACACTCAATTGTGTAAACCTAAATCAATCTTATTTCATGTCCACTATTTTCCTGTGTTGGGTCAAAAGTGAACCATTTTTATATCTCCTACAGTTTGGTCCCATTCAAAAAAATCTTTCCAGACGTCTATGTAGATTTGTATCCATTACAAGAAAACATTTAGTGAGGAATCTGCTTCTAAAAGGTATTTATTCAATAAATTCAATAAAATGTATTTAAAAAAGGTTTGTGTATTTTACAGTAGTGGGGAAACAAATCCTGTAATGCACACTCTGCGCTAAACTACAACTTTCAAGTCTTTGCACTAAGCAGAATGTGTCCCGTACAGGTGACGTCAGAAGTGCTGACGTCTACTATAGCCTGCACACAGCAAAGGCACAGACGAGGTTGCTGAATACATAGCATACTGTTTTAGGGAGGTAGGAACACTGCTTCATACAGTCCTGATCAAAAGTTTAAGACCACTTGAAAAATGGCAAAAAGTCATATTTTACATTGTTGGATCTTACCAAGGTTCTAAGTAGAGCTTCAACATGCAACAAGAAGAAATGAGATTGAGACAAAACATTTTTTGAGCATTCAATTAATTGAAAATAACGATTAAACTGAAACAGGCTGTTTTTCAGCTGATCCAAATTTTAGGACCACATGCCTTTAAAAGGCCAAATCTGTGCAAAGATGTGGATTCATTGTCATTTTCTGTCAGGTAGTCACACGTTGTGATGGCCAAGGCAAAAAAACTTTCCCTTTTTGAACGTGGTCGGGTTGTTGAACTGCATAAGCAGGGTCTCTCACAGCGCGCCATCGCTGATGAGGTGGGACGCAGCAAGACAGTCATTTGGAAATTCTTAAATGATCCTGAGGGTTATGGAACAAAAAAGTCAAGTGGAAGACCCAAAATAATTTCACCAGCACTGAGCCGGAGGATCCAATTGGCTGCCTGTCAAGACACAGGACGAACCTGGACCCAAATTAAGGCCCTTACTGGTGCTGACTGCAGCCCCATAACCATCAGGCGGCATCTGAGACTAAAGGGCTTCAAAAACAAAAAAACGTCTTCAAAGACCTCGTCTCCTTGTATGCCACAGAACTGCTCGTTTGGACTTTGTAAGAGAGCACCAAACATGGGACATTCAAAGGTGGAAGAAAGTTTTATTCTCTGATGAGAAAAAATTTAACCTTGATGGTCCTGATGGTTTCCAACGTTACTGGCATGACAAGCAGATCCCACCTGAGATGTTTTCTACGCGCCACAGTGGAGGGTGCGCCATAATGGTCTGGGGTGCTTTTTCCTTCAGTGGAACAATGGAGCTTCAGGAAGTGCAGGGGCGTCAAACGGCCGCTGGCTATGTCCAGATGTTACAGAGAGCATTCCTCATGACTGAGGGCCCTCGTCTTTGTGGTAACGACTGAGTTTTTCAACAGGACAACGCTACAGTACACAATGCCCGCAGGACAAGGGACTTCTTCCAGGAGAATAACATCACTCTTTTGGCCCATCCTGCGTGTTCCCCTGATCTAAATCCAATTGAGAACCTTTGGGGATGGATGGCAAGGGAAGTTTACAAAAATGGACAACAGTTCCAGACAGTAGATGGCCTTCGTGCGGCCGTCTTCACCACTTGGAGAAATGTTCCCACTCACCTCATGGTAACGCTTGCATCAAGCATGCCGAAACAAATTTTTGAAGTGATCAACAATAACGGCGGAGCTACTCATTACCGAGTTCATGTTTGGAAGTTCGATTTCTGTTTTGGGGGGTTTAGCTTTTTTTTGGAGGTGTGGTCCTAAACTTTTGATCAGCTGAAAAACAGCCTGTTTCAGTTTATTCGTTGTTTTCATTAAATTGAATGCTCAAAAAATGTTTTGTCTCACTCCCATTTCTTCTTGTTGCATGTTGAAGCTCTACTTAGAACCTTGTTAAGATCCAACAATGTAAAATATGATTTTTTGCCATTTTTCAAGTGGTCTTAAACTTTTGATCAGGACTGTATCTGTACTACAGTCCGTCTCCCACACAGAGGTTTTAGTGAAGTAACTATGCAAAGTATTATCTATTTAAAGAGCATCTGTCAGATGGATCAACCCCATATAATGCATGGTATGGTTGATCATTCAGAGTAAAATGATGCCTTATTTATCTCTTTCCATTGTTTTGTTCCAAAATTATAATAATTTTTGTTAGCGTGCAAATTAACGTATTGGTGCACTGGGGGGGGGGCTAGCCCCCTCAAAGCACCAGATCTTCACCGCCATGCACCTATGGCTGCTCCGACCTGTTCCTGGATTGACAGGCCCAGGCATCTCATCTGGCCCTGTAATCTCGTTTAGGGCTTCCCCTCAGAAAGCCGGACCTCACTGGCCATGCCCCCAAACCAATAAACTACGCCCACATCTGTGAAGCCACACCCCCCCATTGCCTGCCGGGTTTTCTCCATGAAGAAGAGGAAAATGAGGAGGCAGTACGGCACACTAGGGGCGCTGTGTGCATAGGCGTCGTTACAGGGGGCTAAGGGGGGGCAATTGCTCCTCCTCGGTTATTCCTTGCCTCCCCGCTATTCCCCTTTAAAACGCTGGCAGCCGCCACCGCTAGTACTGCGGCGATCTGTCCAGGGCCCTCTTTAATGCAGGGAAAAAGGGGCAGCTTCCCCGGGCCCAGTTTCTCCTAGGGGGCCCAAGGCAGCTGCCTCTTATACCCCGCTGGCCACTGGTGACATGGGGGGCGGCAGCAGGGCACTGGGAGATGAGGGCTTCCATTGTGGAGGCGCTCATCTCCATAGTCATCTGTATCGCTGTCCTCAGGACATCGATACAGATGGAAGTGCTGCGGCGGGGCAGGGGAGGGAGAGGCGTCTCCCTTCTCCGTTACGCTAATAGGCTGCAGACCTAGTGCCTGCAGTCTATCAGAAGCCAATGCAGGCGGCGCGCGCGCTTGAGCCGTACAGCGCGGGACACAGGCCGGAAGAGGCCTGCATCGCATCGCTACTAGCCTGATGGAGGTAAGTATAAGTTTTTATTTTTTTATATGGTACTACTATTGGCACATGATTGGGGGGCATCTATTGGGGCACTTCTTACTGCCACATGATTGGGGGGCATCTATGGGGGCACTTGTTATTGGAACATGATTGGGGGTCATCTATGGGGGAACCTGTTACTGGCGCATGATTAGGGGGCATCTATGGTGGCACTTGTTACTGGCACATGATTGGGGGCATCTATGGGGGCACTTGTTACTGGCACATGATTGGGGGGCATCTATGGGGGCACTTGTTACTGGCACATTAATGGGGGGCATATATGGGGTCACATCTTACTGGCACATTATTGGGGGCACTGTGAGGGCATCTATGGGGCACTTCTTACTGGCACATTATTGGGTGGCACTATGGGGGCATCTATGGGGGCACTTCTTACTGGCACATTATTGGGGGCATCTACTGAGGCCACAATAAAGGGGTATTTTATATGGGAGAAGGGGGAGGAACACTATGGGGGCTTCTACTGAGGCCACAAAGAAGGGGTATTTTATATGGGGGGAGAGGAACACTATGGGGGCTTCTACTGAGGCCACAAAGAAGGGGTATTTTATATAGGGGGCTCTATATAGGGGCATTTTATACTGGGGCACATTATGGTAAGTACTATGGGGAAGGGAAGAGAGGAGTACTATGGGCTCATCTATGGGGGCACTAAGAAGGGATATTTTATACTTGGACATTATGGGGGACACTGAGGGCATCTACTGGGGCACTATATATGTGGCAATTTATACTAGTACATTATGGGGGGCACTAGGAAGAAGGGGGGAGAGGAGCACTTTGGGGGAATTTACTGGGGGCACTATATAGTGGTATTTTATACTGGCACACTATGGGGACATTAGCTCACCTGGGGGCATTATAAGGGGGTATTTTTTGCTCTGGCACATTATAGGGAGAATTATTACTACTGGGGGCATTATGGTGGGCTTTATTACTACTGGGGGTCTATGGGGAACATGATTACTAGTATGGGCACTATGGGAGCATTATTACTTCTGGGGCACAGTGGAGACATGTTGGGGGCACGGTAGGAGCACTATTACTACCATGTGTGCTCTAGCAGAGAATTATTCCTATTGGTGGGACTTTTGGTAGCACTATTAATGTGGGGGCACCTTGGCACAGTATCAGCTTACCACAATTATTTTTTGGAAACGTTATGATTACACTATTAGTGTCAGGGGCACTATTTGCTGGGCGCAGTTATTTTATGGCACTTTGTGCCAATAATTATTGAAGGGCACTATCTGCATGGTACTACTGTTATCAGGGGGTTTATCTGTTTCTGCAGTATAGTATTAGGGAGCACAGCGGGCAGTATTGGGGGTGGATGATTTGTCCAGAAGATGGGAGGATGATGGAAAAGTAGTAAACTAAGATTTTGTTTGTCAAACTGCAGAGACGAGAAATGGCTGAAAAATGGTGGTCTGGTCTGAAAGGAGAAGATGAGGAAAGAAAACATCTACATCAAAGAAACGTCACTGGATGTAAGAGGTATGTGGCGGTATATTACACTGTATGTAGGGGTGGATAGAGGGGTTAGTAGTACAGTACTATCTGCACATTGTAAAAAAAAAAAATAATAATCTGTAAAATACTATATATTTGTGTCAGAAGTTGTGCTTTTTTAATTTTTAGAATAATGATACAGCCATTTTATTTAATACTTTTGTGCTGATTCTTTTTTTTCTTTTATATTGAGGGACACTATAGTCACCAGAACCACAACAGCTAAACGTAGTAGTTCTGGTGTCTATAGCATGTCTCTGCAAGCTTTTTAATGTAAACACTGCCTTTTCAGAAAAAAGGCAGTATTTACATTACTGCCAAAAAACACCTCTAGTGGCCACTCATCATTATTAAAGTTTACTACTCTACGAGGTGTGTGGATTTTTTTGTATGTGTGTGTGTGTGTGTGTGGTGGAGGACGTGATTGCATGCTAGGGTGTGGGAAGGCGGGATCCAGGGGGCCCAAGTAAATTCTTGCAGTCGGCAGCCAAGTGAATCTTCCCCCGCCCACCACAGCTGCTATTGGCTGGGAGGGAGAGGGCAGCACTGCCATTGGCTGCCTGTGTATTTCAGCCTAGCAGGGCCTGCAGAGACAGAAAAGAATGCGGCTTGGGTATTTAACATCAGTAAACATCGTTACGCGCCCCTCCACCTGCTACCACACCTAGAGGAAGAAGGCACGAGAACAGAGCACAACAGAATTCTAAGTACCTTTTCTATCTGCAATGCACCCCTGCCCAGCGCTCCCTGCGTTACATGCACCCCTGACTAGCGCCCTCTGCGTTACATGCACTCCCCTGACTAGCGCATCTTGCGTTACAAGCACCCCTGACCAGGGAACCCCGAGTTACACGCACCCCTGACTGCCGCACCCTGAGTTACACGCACCCCTGACTGCCGCATTGTGCGTTACAAGCAGAATTTGTAGTATTAGTTGCACACACCAACAACACCCACAGGGTTATTTCACAAAAGGGTGAAGAGTTTGGAGAAGTCAGGAGAAGTGAACAATATAGGACAACACAGCTGATTTGAAAAAAATTCTCCAATTCAGCTCACTTTCCTATTCAGTTATTCTTTCCTAGATTGATCCCTTCTCCAAACTCTTCACCCTTTTGTGAATAAGCCTGTGAGCGTCTGTTCATTGGTCTTCTTTAGTGACATGTTTAACATATGGGATTATTTACAAAGCCCAGGTGTTTGCTGAAATTGCTTTAAACTATAAAGAAAAGTTTTTGAGAGTGTTTCTCTCTTTTCTCAGGTCTGAAGCAATACCGAGGAAGAAAGGAAAACTCTTGAAAGCTTGTCTTTTAAGTATTAGGTTAGTACAATAAAAAGGTATCCCTGCATACCGCAATACTTTTGTATTTTGTAATCTTATTGATATATACTCTGAACAAAAATATAAACGCAACACTTTTGGTTTTGCTCCCATTTTGCATGAGCTGAACTCAAAGATCTGAAACATTTTCTACATACACAAAAGACCCATTACTCTCAAATATTGTTCACAAATCTGTCTAAATCTGTGTTAGTGAGCACTTCTCCTTTGCTGAGATAATCCATCCCACCTCACAGGTGTGGCATATCAAGGTGCTGATTAGACAGCATGAATATTGCACAGGTGTGCCTTAGACTGCCCACAATAGAAGGCCACTCTGAAATGTGCAGTTTGATCACACAGCACAATGCCACAGATGTTGCAACGTTTGAGGAAGCATGCAATTGGCATGCTGACGTCAGGAATGTCTGCCAGAGCTGTTGCCCGTGCAATAAATGTTCATTTCTCTACCATAAGCCGTCTCCAAAGGCGTTTCAGAGAATTTGGCAGTACATACAACCGGCCTCACAATCGCAGACCATTTGTAACCACACCAGCCCAAGACCTCCACATCCAGCATGTTCACCTCCATGATCGTCTGAGACCAGTCACCCGGACAGCTGCAGCAACAATTGGTTTGCATAACCAAAGAATTTCTGCACAAACTGTCAGAAACCGTCTCAGGGAAGCTCATCTGCATGCTCATCGTCCTCATCGGGGTCTGGACCTGGCTGCAGTTTGTCGTCGTAACCGACTTGAGTGCTTACATTCGATGGCGTCTGGCACGTTGGAGAGGCGTTCTGTTCATGGATGAGTACGGATTTTCACTGTTCAGGGCAGATGGCAAACAGCGTGTGTGGCATTGTGTGGGTGAGCGGTTTGCTGACGTCAACGTTGTGGATCGAGTGGCCCATGGTGGTGGTGGGGCTATGGTATGGGCAGGTGTATGTTATGGACAACGAACACAGGTGCATTTTATTGATGGCATTTTAAATGCACAGAGATACCGTGACGAGATCCTGAGGCCCATTGTTGTGCCATTCATCCACGACCATCACCTCATGTTGCAGCATGATAATGCATGGCCCCATATTGCAAGGATCTGTACCCAATTCCTGGAAGCTGAAAACATCCCAGTTCTTGCATGGCCAGCATACTCACCGGACATGTCTCCCATTGAGCATGTTTGGGATGCTCTGGATCGGCGTATACAACAGCGTGTTCCAGTTCCTGCCAACAATATTCTGCAACTTTGCACAGCTATTGAAGAGGAGGGGACCAACATTCCACAGGCCGCAATCAACAACCTGATCAACTTTAAGGGGCAGAGATGTGTTGCACTGCGTGCGGCAAATGGTGGCCACAGCAGATACTGACTGGTTTTCTGACCCCTCCACCCCCCCTAGTAAGGCAAAACTGTGCACATTTCAGAGTTTTCTTTTATTTTGGGAAGTCTAAGGCACACGTGTGCAATATTCATGCTGTCTAATAAGCACCTTGATGTGCCACACCTGTGAGGTGGGATGGATTATCTCAGCAAATAAGAAGTGCTCACTAACACAGATTTATACTGCTCTCTCAAATGTTAGCAACATCTGTGGCATTGTGCTGTGTGATCAAACTGCACATTTCAGAGTGGCCTTTTATTGTGGGCAGTCTAAGGCACACCTGTGCAATATTCATGCTGTCTAATCAGCACCTTGATATGCCACACCTGTGAGGTGGGGTGGATTATCTCGGCAAAGGAGAAGTGCTCACTAACACAGATTTAGACAGATTTGTGAACAATATTTGAGAGTAATGGGTCTTTTGTGTATGTAGAAAATGTTTCAGATCTTTGAGTTCAGCTCATGCAAAATGGGAGCAAAACCAAAAGTGTCGCATTTATATTTTTGTTCAGTGTACTTTTTTAAAAATATTTTTCTGTAGTATGATTAAGTAGTGAAAATGATTAGTGCCCCCGCCCCCATTTTTGACTGGTATCTTATGTGCCCCCCACCCCTATATATTGTTCCTAGAGTCGCCGCTGGAAACAGATGAACAGACTGTGTTGCGCTGTTTTTTGTAAATCCTATCCAAGAAAATGGGAGTTATGGACACAAGTGAGCAGAACTGTCTCTGTGACTTTTGGAAAAATAATGATAACACCAATATTTTTGAACACGTTCAGGTTTCCCATTGAGCCCTGCGATGGCGAGAGAAGGATCTACTCTACAAAGAGATACAGGGGATGAATTTTTAAAAGAGGCTTTCAAGATAGTAATGGAGGAAGCTGTGCAGAATGCTACAGATAGGAATCATAGGGTAAGAACTATATTCAGTATGGAAAATACTGCATGTTATACAGATGACCCATTGTATTACATTCACTTGACTGAAAATGATGAGGGATACCTTATTACAACCAAGATTATACAGTGTGCCATTTTCAATACTGGTGTCTTGTTATGTGGCAGAGGGGACACTTGGTCTTCTCAGGCACCAGCACCCAAGTGTCACTGCTACTTCTGCACCTCCCAGTGGTGTAGCTAAAGGCTCATGGGTCCTGCTACAAGAGTTCAGCTTGGGTCTTCCCTCCCTCAGTGCTTTGTAGTCAGGGGCAGGGAAGCACGTAGCCTTCATGCTGCCTGAGGCAAAAATTGCCCCCCCCCCCCTTCCCATGCCAAATTCTTGACCTAACCCCTTCCCTCCAGCCAGAGGTGTAACTTGACAAGCATGCACTTCCTATAATACCGGTGTCTTCTTATGTACCACAAGGGTCTGTGGGTCCCCTCAGGCTCCTGGGCCCAGTAGCGACTGCTACCTCTGCACCCCCTATAGTTACCGCCCTGACACCTCCTATAGCTACGCCTATGATTACAATATCTTACGGCTTGTTCACACATCTTTTTTTTTTTTTGCTACGAAATTTCAGCATGGACACCTGCTCCAAAATTCCCTCAGCAGCCGTGTGAGTGCTGAAGATCCGGGAGTGACAAATTAAAGCCTCGCATGTCTTTTCTTGGCATGGTTTGCAGATATCCGCCACTTGAAGCCCCGGAGGCTGTCTGCTTATGGCTTAGTTCCATGGAATTGGACCTGTTCACAGCATTCAGGGAGAACAACTGTGGCAGAAACCATGGCGGTTTCTGCAGTGGGTAGCTCATCAAAATCCCCCATGTGAATGTACCCTGGAATGAATGGTTACTTTTAGCAAAAGTTTTGGCCATTTAGTTGATTTAGTCACCAACCATGAGCTGTAATTTTGCTATTTTGGGGCAACATGGTGGTTCAGTGGTTAGAACACTGTTGCCTCACAGTGCTGAGGCCCTTGGTTCAAATCTAAACAAGGGCAACATTTGCGTGGTTGTATGTTCTGGATTTCTTCATGCCACTTCAATTTCCCTCCATACTCATAACGTACTGATAGGTTATTTCAGAAATTAGACTTTGACCCCCAAAAGGAACAGGGACTGACTGATGTGGGTGATAACCATCACTGTACATCGCTGTGGAATATGTAAGCACTATATAAATAATACATTTCGTTTTGGTCAGTGTTCTCTGCTTCTCTTGATATTATAGGTCTGTGAATGGCTGGAACCAGAAGATTTAAAAAGAGTTCTCGATTTAAATCTACGGAGTGAAGGAGAACCTCAAGATGTTTTATTGGGTTACTGCAAAGACATCATCAGGCTAAGCGTTAAAACAGGTTTTTCTGATGAACTCTGGTTCATGTATCTCTTATGGGATTGGATAATTGCTTGATGATGATATAAATTTAGTATGTTTATTAGGCTAATATAACTTTTAGGACACCCACGATTCTTCAATCAGCTCTTCTCAGGGTTAGATCGTCATGCTTTGACTGGCAGGATCATAAGTGAGGCTTTGAACACCAGTCAGTAAGTGACAATAAATCTTGCTTTTGTTTCAAATGGGGCATTCTCCAATATATATATTTTGTGAGTGATGTAGAGATAGAGGAAGGATCAGAAATGTAAGTGCTTAAAATATTATTCCTCGACTTGAAATTTGCTTTAGTTAACCATGTCCATGCCGATCAGCCAATCATTTGCTGCTGTGATGATTCACCTCAGGCAGTGATTGGCTGAGTGGCAGGAAGTGGAACACAGCTGGAACCCAGGCACTGTCGGAATAGCTGTGAATTGGTCAGTTAAGTATAAGGGTTTTTTAACCATTAGCTACCGTATTTTTCGCCCCATAAGACGCACTTTTTCTCCCCCCAAAATGGGCGAAAAATGCCTCTGCGTCTTATGGGGCGAATGCTGACAGTTTTACATCGCAGGCTGCGATGTATGAGCGAGCGGGGAGGGACTGGGAGGAGCAGCTGGGGGCCAGCAATAGCGGCGGGGCGGTGCAGTCACGGTACTATAGCCCCGCCACTCCAGTGCTACAATATTCAAATATAAAATGTCTTATTCAATTAAAAGTGATTACACATGCCCCCTCACTCCTATTATTACCGTACATCCTAACAGCTTCAGTAGAATGCAGGCAGGCAGGCCGGGCGGGCGGCAGCGTAACTCCCTGATGTCACATGCCTGCGCCGCCTACTTTATGAATGAAGCAGGCGGCGCAGGCAAGTGACGTCAGTGAGTGACGCGCCGGCCACCCGGCCTGCCTGCCTGGGTTGTACAGAAGCTGTTAGGATGTACAGTACTATTAGGAGTGGGGGGGGGGGGGGGCATGTGTAATCACTTTTAATTGAATAAGACATTTTATATTTGTATACTGGAGCGGTGGGGGGGGGGAATCTGTGGATGACAGTTTTATGGGGAACATCCGTGGATGGCACAGTTAAGGGGTGGGGGGTCTGTGGATGGCACTGTTATGGGCTGGGGGGGGTCTGTGGATGGCACTGTTATGGGCTGGGGGGGTCTGTGGATGGCACTGTTATGGGGTGGGGGGTCTGTGGATGGCACATATATAACAGTGCCACCCACAGATCCCCCATAACAGTACCACCCATAGATCCCCCCTCTAACAGTGCCACCCACAGATCCCCCCTGTAACAGTGCCAGCCACAGATCCTCCTGTAACAGTGCAAGCCACAGATCCCCCCCATACCAGTGTCCGTCACAGATCCCCCCCATAACAGTGTCCGTCATCCACAGATCCCCCCCATAACAGTGTCCGTCATCCACAGATCCCCCCATAACAGTGTCCGTCATCCACAGATCCCCCCCATAACAGTGTCCGTCATCCACAGATCCCCCCATAACCGTGTCCCTCATCCACAGATCCCCCCATAACAGTGTCCTTCACAGATCCCCAGTAATAGTGCCATCCACAGACCACCATTAGTTCCAAACCTACCAAAAGCACACCTTTTGGTTAAAAAATGTATTTTTCTTATTTTCCTCCCCAAAAACCTAGGTGCGTCTTATGGGCCGGTGCATCTTATAGGGCGAAAAATACGGTATTTTGCACCAGAATACCCCTTCAATAAAAATGTTCCCAATTGTATATTTTCATCCAAATAGGATTAAAAAATGTATGCTGATTCATTTTATAAAATATCTTTATAGCGGTTGGAAGACTTTTTTTTTACTACAGGGAGTGCAGAATTATTAGGCAAGTTGTATTTTTGAGGATTAATTTTATTATTGAACAACCATGTTCTCAATGAACCCAAAAAACTCATTAATATCAAAGCTGAATATTTTTGGAAGTAGTTTTTAATTAGTTTTTAGTTTTAGCTATTTTAGGGGGATATCTGTGTGTGCAGGTGACTATTACTGTGCATAATTATTAGGCAACTTAACAAAAAACAAATATATACCCATTTCAATTATTTTTTTTTACCAGTGAAACCAATATAACATCTCAACATTTACAAATATACATTTCTGACATTCAAAAAAACAAAAAAAACAAATCAGTGACCAATATAGCCACCTTTCTTTGCAAGGACACTCAAAAGCCTGCCATCCATGGATTCTGTCAGTGTTTTGATCTGTTCACCATCAACATTGCGTGCAGCAGCAACCACAGCCTCCCAGACACTGTTCAGAGAGGTGTACTGTTTTCCCTCCTTGTAAATCTCACATTTGATGATGGACCACAGGTTCTCAATGGGGTTCAGATCAGGTGAACAAGGAGGCCATGTCATTAGATTTTCTTCTTTTATACCTTTTCTTGCCAGCCACGCTGTGGAGTACTTGAACGCGTGTGATGGAGCATTGTCCTGCATGAAAATCATGTTTTTCTTGAAGGATGCAGACTTCTTCCTGTACCACTGCTTGAAGAAGGTGTCTTCCAGAAACTGGCAGTAGGACTGGGAGTTGAGCTTGACTCCATCCTCAACCCGAAAAGTCCCCACAAGCTCATCTTTGATGATACCAGCCCAAACCAGTACTCCACCTCCACCTTGCTGGCGTCTGAGTCGGACTGGAGCTCTCTGCCCTTTACCAATCCAGCCACGGGCCCATCCATCTGGCCCATCAAGACTCACTCTCATTTCATCAGTCCATAAAACCTTAGAAAAATCAGTCTTGAGATATTTCTTGGCCCAGTCTTGACGTTTCAGCTTGTGTGTCTTGTTCAGTGGTGGTCGTCTTTCAGCCTTTCTTACCTTGGCCATGTCTCTGAGTATTGCACACCTTGTGCTTTTGGGCACTCCAGTGATGTTGCAGCTCTGAAATATGGCCAAACTGGTGGCAAGTGGCATCTTGGCAGCTGCACGCTTGACTTTTCTCAGTTCATGGGCAGTTATTTTGCGCCTTGGTTTTTCCACACGCTTCTTGCGACCCTGTTGACTATTTTGAATGAAACGCTTGATTGTTCGATGATCACGCTTCAGAAGCTTTGCAATTTTAAGAGTGCTGCATCCCTCTGCAAGATATCTCACTATTTTTGACTTTTCTGAGCCTGTCAAGTCCTTCTTTGGACCCATTTTGCCAAAGGAAAGGAAGTTGCCTAATAATTATGCACACCTAATATAGGGTGTTGATGTCATTAGACCACACCCCTTCTCATTACAGAGATGCACATCACCTAATATGCTTAATTGGTAGTAGGCTTTCGAGCCTATACAGCTTGGAGTAAGACAACATGCATAAAGAGGATGATGTGGTCAAAATACTCATTTGCCTAATAATTCTGCACGCAGTGTAGTCTGATGGCGCCTGGACCTTGTAAAACAAACTAAAATTTGTCAGATTTATGGTGCATGATGTCACATCAAGTTTTACATCTATTTATGAAGAAAATGTAGCAAAAATTATAATTTACTGGACCTAGCTTGCCTGGAAAGGTGGTGTGCAACAAAGTGCACCAAAATGTTTGCACAAAATTTTGACATGAAGTAATGTAACTAAAAGTTGATGTAAAGTTACACAAAAGTGTCCAGTTATGCACAAAATGTATCATCTAGCCCGAGCCACTGTGTAAATTTGACATATCCACAGATGACCTATCTAATTTAAAGGGGTTTTCCAAGTGTATAATATTGATGGCCTGTCCTCAGGATAGGTCACTAATATAACATCGGTGGGGATCTGACATCTGACACTCCACTGCTCCGGTGAGCAACACAGCCTCCTCACAGCTTGCCAGGCACAGCGCAGTTCAATGCAAGCTCTTCTTGGTACTGCACTCAGCTGTGCGTAGGCCATGTGACCAATAAACACAATGTCAGTGGCCTAGGAAGAGGCCGCAGTGCTCACCAGAGCATCACGGTGTCTTCAAACAGCTGATTGGGAGGCGAAGGAATTTCGGACCCAGCTGATCTGATAGTGATTACCTATCCAGAGGATAGACCGTCAGTATCAAAATCTCGGACAGCCCCTTAAAGATGTACTGTATATATTGTAAACAGGATTAGTACCTCTGCCCCAGTGCTCTAAATCTCGTGCACAGACATTTGGACAGATTTATTAATCCTTCCTAATATTTAGTCAGCATAAACAAATATGACAAATTTATCACAGTAGCTGATGTTGCATGACGCATTTGGTGTTTTTCTTTGGACACCTTGGCCCAGATTTACTACTCTTACAAATGTGTAGTTTAGAAAGGCTGCCTAGACATGCACCAGATTTATCACAGGGGCTCAGGCTGGATGAAAAGTTTGGTGCAGGGATAGACACTTTTCTATGACTCTTTACCAAATATTGATTGGCTTACTTTGAGACAGAATTTGAAGCCAAAATTGTGCCGCAATTTTGGCACATCTTACGCCATGCACCCTTACCATTAAAGGGGTTCTCCGGAAATTAAGAAAATGAAAATACTTAAATATTACTTTATTAAAAATACACTGCTTGGTCCAAAAAAAAAGTCGCCACCAAAAAAAAAAAAAAAGGTCACACACTCTAATATTTAGTTGGACCGCCTTTAGCTTTGATTACAGCACGCATTCGCTGTGGCATTGTTTTGATAAGCTTCTGCAATGTCACAAGATTTATTTCCATCCAGTGTTGCATTAATTTTTTACCAAGATCTTGCATTGATGATGGTAGAGTCTGACTGCTGCAGAAAGCCTTCTCCAGCACATCCCAAAGATTCTCAATGGGGTTAAGGTCTCGACTCTGTGGTGGCCAATCCATGTGTGGAAATGATGTCTCATGCTCCCTGAACCACTCTTTTACAATTTGAGCCCGATGAATCCTGGCATTGTCATCTTGGAATATGCCCGTGCCATCAGGGAAGAAAACATCCATTGATGGAATAACCTGGTCATTCAGTATGTTCAGGTAGTCAGCTGACCTTATTCTTGGAGCACATACTGTTGCTGAACCTAGACCTGACCAACTGCAGCAACCCCAGATCATAGCACTGCCCCCACAGGCTTGTACAGTAGGCACTAGGCATGATGGGTGCATCACTTCATCTGCCTCTCTTCTTACCCTGATGCGCCCATCACTATGGAACAGGGTAAATCTGGACTCATCAGACCACATGACTTTCTTCCATTGCTCCAGTCCAATCTTTATGTTCCCTAGCAAATTGAAGCCTTTTTTTCTGGTTTGCCTCACTGATTAGTGGTTTTCTTACGGCTACACAGCTGTACTGGAGGCCATATCTCCAGAAGGATATAGATACTCTAGAGAGAGTTCAGAGAAGAGCTACTAAACTAGTACATGGATTGCAGGATAAAACTTACCAGGAAAGGTTAAAGGACCTTAATATGTATAGCTTGGAAGAAAGAAGAGACAGAGGGGATATGATCGAAACTTTTAAATACATAAAGGGAATCAACTCGGTAAAGGAGGAGAGCATATTTAAAAGAAGAAAAATTACCACAAGAGGACACAGTTTTAAATTAGAGGGGCAAAGGTTTAAAAGTAATATAAGGAAGTATTACTTTACTGAGAGAGTAGTGGATGCATGGAATAGCCTTCCTGCAGAAGTGGTAGCTGCAAATACAGTGAAGGAGTTTAAGCATGCATGGGATAGGCATAAGGCTATCCTTCATATAAGATAGGGCCAGGGACTATTCATAGGATTCAGATATATTGGGCAGACTAGATGGGCCAAATGGTTCTTATCTGCCAACACATTCTATGTTTCTATGTTCAGTCCCAATCCCTTGAGTTCCCTTCGCATTGTGTGTGTGGAAATGCTTTTACTTTCACTATTAAACATAGCCCTGAGTTCTACTGTTTTTCTTAGATTTGATTTCACCAAACGTTTAAGTGATCGCCGATCATGATCATTCAGGATTTTTTCCTGCCACATTTCTTCCTCGAATACGATGGGTCCCCACTATCCTTCCAGTTTTTAATAATGTGTTGGACAGTTCTTAACCCAATTTTAGTAGTTTCTTCAATCTCCTTAGATGTTTTCTCTGCTTGATGCATGCCAATGATTTGACCCTTCTCAAACAGACTAACATATTTTCCAGACCACGAGATGTGTCTTTCGACATGGTTGTTTAAGAAATGAGAAGCAACTAATTGCACAAGTTGGGGTTAAATAACTTGTTGCCAGCTGAAAGATAATCGCCCATGCAGTAATTATCTAATAGGAGGCTCATACCTATTTGCTTAGTTAAATCCAGGTGGCGACTTTTTTTTGGACAGGCAGTGTATATTCTCAAATATCTTTCATTAGTTATAATGGATCGTTTTGTCTGGGGAACAATCAGGGGAAACAAAATGGCCGCTGTCGCATTAGTTCACACAAAACCTGTCCTGATCACACATGAGGACAAGTTACTTTACAACACTGAGGTAAAGAGCTGCCTCAGCCTTCTCTCTGCTTTACTGGTCAGGGATTATGATCCTGAATATAGGTTATAAGAACTTTAGCTGAATCTCTGGGGAATTTAGTTCATGAGGAGACATGAAGTACAGAGAGGATGGACAGGACAGACTGTGGTAATGGAGACTGCAAACAAGTGCTGCTGCTCATTAGCCACACCTCACCCTCCTCTCATGTGTTCTTATCATGTCCATTCCCACAAAGATTCACCTGTATTCAGGATCATGATTCCTGACAAGCAGAGAGGAGGATGAGGCAGCACTATGGCTCATTGTGGTGAAGTAACTTGTCCTCCTGTGTGATTAGGACAGGTTTTGTGTGTACTGATGGGACGACGGACATTTTATTTCTCCTGATGATTGCTCCCCAGAAAAAACTAGCCATTTTAAGTAATGAAAGGTATATGTGAATACACTGCTCAAAAAAATAAAGGGAACACTTCAACACAATGTAACTCCAAGTCAATCACACTTCTGTGAAATCAAACTGTCCACTTAGGAAGCAACACAGAGTGACAATCAATTTCACATGCTGTTGTGCAAATGGGATAGACAACAGGTGGAAATTATAAGTAATTAGCAAGACATCCCCAATAAAGGAGTGGTTCTGCAGGTGGTGACTACAGACCACTTCTCCGTTCCTATGCTTCCTGGCTGATGTTTTGGTCACTTTTGAATGCTGGCGGTTCTTTCACTCTAGTGGTAGCATGAGACGGAGTCTACAACCCACACAAGTGGCTCAGGTAGTGCAGCTTATCCAGGATGGCACATCAATGCGAGCTGTGGCAAGAAGGTTTGCTGTGTCTGTCAGCGTACTGTCCAGAGCATGGAGGCGCTACCAGGAGACAGGCCAGTACATCAGGAGACGTGGAGGAGGCCGTAGGAGGGCAACAACCCAGCAGCAGGACCGCTACCTCCACCTTTGTGCAAGGAGGAACAGGAGGAGCACTGCCAGAGCCCTGCAAAATAACCTCCAGCAGGCCACAAATGTGCATGTGTCTGCTCAAACGGTCAGAAACAGACTCCATGAGGGTGATATGAGGGCCCGACGTCCACAGGTGGGGGTTGTGCTTACAGCCCAACACCGTGCAGGACGTTTGGCATTTGCCAGAGAACACCAAGATTGGCAAATTCGCCACTGGCGCCCTGTGCTCTTCACAGATGAAAGCAGGTTCACACTGAGCACATGTGACAGACGTGAAAGAGTCTGGAGGCGCCGTGGAGAACGTTCTGCTTCCTGCAACATCCTCCAGCATGACCGGTTTGGCATTGGGTCAGTAATGGTGTGGGGTGGCATCTCTTTGGAGGGCCGCACAGCCCTCCATGTGCTCGCCAGAGGTAGCCTGACTGCCATTAGGTACCGAGATGAGATCCTCAGACCCCTTGTGAGACCATATGCTGGTGCGGTTGGCCCTGGGTTCCTCCTAATGCAAGACAATGCTAGACCTCATGTGGCTGGAGTGTGTCAGCAGTTCCTGCAAGACGAAGGTATTGATGCTATGGACTGGCCCGCCCGTTCCCCAGACCTGAATCCAATTGAGCACATCTGGGACATCATGTCTCGCTCTATCCACCAACGTCATGTTGCACCACAGACTGTCCAGGAGTTGGCAGATGCTTTAGTCCAGGTCTGGGATGAGATCCCTCAGGAGACCGTCCGCCACCTCATCAGGAGCATGCACAGGCCTTGTAGGGAGTTCATACAGGCACGTGGAGGCCACACACACTACTGAGCCTCATTTTGACTTGTTTTATGGACATTACATCAAAGTTGGATCAGCCTGTAGTGTGTTTTTCCACTTTAATTTTGAGTGTGACTCCAAATCCAGACCTCCATGGGTTGAAAAATTTGATTTCCATTTTTTTTATTTTTGTGTGATTTTGTTGTCAGCACATTCAACTATGTAAAGAACAAAGTATTTCAGAAGAATATTTAATTAACTCACATCTAGAATGTGTTATTTTTGTGTTCCCTTTATTTTTTTGAGCAGTGTATATTTATTATAAAATAATATTTAGGTATTTTCATTTTTTAATTCCTGGAGAACCCCTTTAAGCTCCACACCCTTTCCGATAAGCCTTGTCAGCTCTTCAAGCAAGGCATAAAAACGAGTAGAAACCCTAGTTGCTCCAAACTGCACCAAAATTATAGGGCTTTTGTCTAACTTCACATCACCCATTGGTTGGATTAATTTGCTCTAAAATTTTGTAACAATGTTGGTATATGCTGTCACATTTAAACCACACCCTACCCATTACACCATTTCTAACCCAAAAATTGTGTAAAACACATCCATGTGGTGCAAATCATTTATTCCAGGCTTTTGGCACAAATTAGGCCAAATCTGATGCATTTTGCTTTGTAAATCTCTAAAACTGAACCCAATGATAAGACAGTATATATTAAGCACCCGTGCCTTTTGTACCAGAGTCTTGATGCGGCTGCTACCTCTGCCTCTGTCTGTAGCTACACCCATGGCTCCACTGTAATACTAAACTTGTCAACCACATACAATGGATATATCATTTTCAGAAGTGCTTTGCTTTCACCACTAGAAGGTCTAGTCCACATGGAGACTTGTATAGAATTACTAAAGATTTGAGTAGGGGCAGCGTACCTCTGTATTCCATATGTACACTCATAGACGATTCTTTTATCCATGCAAAACCTTTTTTTCTAGTATTTCCTTAAACTTGTAGATAATATATCCCTCCTATAGATACACCTACGAGGTTGCTCCTGTTTTTGTCCTGATGGAAGATGAAGTACTTAGAACAATGAGAAGCTTTGTAGGGTGGAAAGCTGGAGATGGGATATTTTGCCCAGGTATTGTAATATTGAGAAGTTTGTAACAATCATGTCTGTGTTGTTTAACCAAATCACTGATCTATAGTTTTCTTTTTGCAGGCGGTTCAATTTCTAACATGTATGCCTTGAATTTAGCTAGATTTCAGCGCTTTCCACAGTGCAAAGAGAAGGGTTTGCAAGCTCTTCCCAGACTGGTGGTATTCACTTCACAAGAGGTAAGAAGATGAATTTTTTTGATGTTATAAAACTTGTGTGTGCTTCAGAGCTGTATCTAGACATTTCTAATCTTGGGGCAAAATTCTGTGTGACACAAGCACACACAAAAAAAAAAAAATATATATATATATATATATATATATATATATATATATATATATACAGTACAGACCAAAAGTTTGGACACACCTTCTCATTCAAAGAGTTTTCTTTATTTTCATGACTATGAAAATTGTAGATTCACACTGAAGGCATCAAAACTATGAATTAACACATGTGGAATTATATACATAACAAACAAGTGTGAAACAACTGAAAATATGTCATATTTTAGGTTCTTCAAAGTAGCCACCTTTTGCTTTGATTACTGCTTTGCACACTCTTGGCATTCTCTTGATGAGCTTCAAGAGGTAGTCCCCTGAAATGGTTTTCACTTCACAGGTGTGCCCTGTCAGGTTTAATAAGTGGGATTTCTTGCCTTATAAATAGGGTTGGGACCATCAGTGGCGTTGAGGAGAAGTCAGGTGGATACACAGCTGATAGTCCTACTGAATAGACTGTTAGAATTTGTATTATGGCAAGAAAAAAGCAGCTAAGTAAAGAAAAACTAGTGGCCATCATTACTTTAAGAAATGAAGGTCAGTCAGTCAGCCGAAAAATTGGGAAAACTTTGAAAGTAAGGGCTATTTGACCATGAAGGAGAGTGATGGGGTGCTGCGCCAGATGACCTGGCCTCCACAGTCACCGGACCTGAACCCAATCGAGATGGTTTGGGGTGAGCTGGACCGCAGAGTGAAGGCAAAAGGGCCAACAAGTGCTAAGCATCTCTGGGAACTCCTTCAAGACTGTTGGAAGACCATTTCAGGGGACTACCTCTTGAAGCTCATCAAGAGAATGCCAAGAGTGTGCAAAGCAGTAATCAAAGCAAAAGGTGGCTACTTTGAAGAACCTAGAATATGACATATTTACAGTTGTTTCACACTTGTTTGTTATGTATATAATTCCACATGTGTTAATTCATAGTTTTGATGCCTTCAAAGTCATGAAAATAAAGAAAACTCTTTGAATGAGAAGGTGTGTCCAAACATTTGGTCTGGAATGTATATATATATTTAATTTACACTTCAAGCACACATATATATACATAACCATAAACACACATTACACATTCCCATTACACACATATACATATAACACACATGCACATTACACATACATACTACTCACACATACGCATTACATACACCTAGTTACACACAAATACATACCGTATACATTATGCACATACATAATTATTATTATTATACAAATACATATGTGCCATACATACACACTGCACACACATACATATGCACAGTATACATCCCAACGGTGAAGAGGGAGTTGTGGTGAGCAGAGCTGAGTCTGCTTCCTGCCTGAGCTACTTCCTGCACACTCCCTCCTATTCTTCTTCTGTCTCTCTGGACAGAGCTGCTGCATTCAGCAAGTTACAACAGCAGATAAGACACTTCAGCTGTTGTAACTTTCTGTAGTGCAATCAGAAGAGTGAAGGGGTAAGCAGGATACCAATGCAGCCTACTCCACATATCTACCTGACCTGTAGGTGAAACTCGAAAAATTAGAATATCGTGCAAAGTTCATTTATTTCAGTAATGCAACTTAAAAGGTGAAACTAACATATGAGATAGACTCATTACATGCAAAGCGAGATATTTCAAGCCTTTATTTGTTATAATTTGGATGAATATGGTTTACAGTTTATGAAACCCCAAAGTCACAATCTCAGGTACCCTTTGCTCAGGGGGTATGGATTAATAAGCTGACTAGAGTGTGACACTTTGAGCCTAGAATATTGAACCTTTTCACAAAATTCTAATTTTAAGCTGCAATAATGCAATTCCTTTTAATTTGCATTACTGAAATAAATGGACTTTTGCACAATATTCAAATTTTTTGAGTTTCACCTGTACTTGCTATGATGCTGGTGTACTTCAATCTTATCTCTTCAGCATTGAGTTAGAGTTATGCACTGCCTCAGTTAAGAGGGATTATTTTATTCACTTGTGTTCTGCCTCTTCTATAGCATACACATATTCTGCATTTCCTTCCCTGTGTATAACTGCCAGGAGCGGATTAAGTGCATGATAGGCCCGGGGCTGTCTACCGCCCCCCTCCTCCTCCATTTATTTATTTTTGTATGAAGAGGCTGCGGTGCTTCATGGGCGCCACAGTCTCTTCTTAGGCCATATGACATCTTCTGACTAAAAAAAAATACCCCAAATTGGGTCCTAAACTGAAAAATGTGGTCACCAAATTTAAAATACATATAATTGTAATAAAAAAGACATGGAGGAGAATACAGCACCACATACCTCTTACATCCAGGGACATCTCCTGTCATGTAGACCTTCTCTTTCCTCTTCTCCTCCATTTGACCCAGACCACCATAGCAAATTCTTTCAGCCACATCTCGTCTCTACAGTTTGTAACACAGACACATTAGATTTCTCAATTTTTCCATCAACCTCCTCATCCTGGTGTCCCCACAGCGTCATCCTGCCACCCCCAATACTGTGCCTGTTGTGCTTCCCAATGCCCCAGGAACTATACTGCTGAAAAAATAGTGACCCTAATAGACATAATTGGGGTAATTTATCAAACTGGTGTAAAGTAGAACTGGGTTTCCAAAAGAGCTGTCAAATATGAAAGGTGGAATCTGATTGGCTGCTATGGGCAACTAAGCCAGTTCTACTTTACACCAGTTTGATAAATAAATCCCCAAATGTTCCTATAGTGTCCACAGCAGCTATAATGTCCCTTAGAGTGCCCCCAGTAATAATAACACCCTCTATTGTGCTCCAGGCAATAATTCCTGTATAGTGTCCCCAGAAATAATAGAATTGCCCCTACAGTGCCTCCCCAATAGCAACACCCCCATATAGTAATTTCCACCACACTGCTCCACATAGTAATCCCCCCATAGTAATTTGCACCCACGCAGTAATTTGCCCCAAACTGCCCCCATATAGTAGTTTGCCCCCACACAGTAATTTGCTCTACACTGCCCCCACATAGTAATTTCCACCACACTTCCCCCACATAGTAATTTCCACCACACTGCCCCCACATAGTAATTTGCCCACATAGTAATTTGCCCACACTGCCCCCACACAATAGTTTTCCCCACATAGTAATTTGCCCCCACATAGAAATTACCCCACACTGTCCCCACATGGCAATTTTCCCCACACTGCCCCCACATAGTAATTTTCCCCCACACTCCCCCATATAGTAATTTGCCCCCACACTGCCCCATATAGTAATTTGCCCCCACACTGCCCCATATAGTAATTTGTCCCCACACTGCCCCCACATAGCAATTTGCCCCCACACTGCCCCATATAGTAATTTGTCCCCACATAGCAATTTCCCCACACACAATAGTTTCCCACACACTGCCCCCATATAGAAATTTGCCCCCACACTGCCCCCATATAGAAATTTGCCCCCACACCGCCCCCACATAGCAATTTGCCCCCACACTGCCCCCACATAGCAATTTGCCCCCACACTGCCCTCACATAGCAATTTGCCCCCACACTGCCCTCACATAGCAATTTGCCCCCACACAGCCCCCACATAGCAATTTGCCCCCACATAGCAATTTGCCCCCACACAGCCCCCACATAGCAATTTGCCCCCACACTGCCCTCACATAGAAATTTGCCCCCACACTGCCCTCACATAGCAATTTGCCCCCACACTGCCCCCACATAGCAATTTGCCCCCACATAGCAATTTGCCCCCACATAGTAATTTGCCCCCACAGCCCCCACATAGCAATTTGCCCCCACACTGCCCCCACATAGCAATTTGCCCCCACACAGCCCCCACATAGCAATTTGCCCCCACACTGCCCTCACATTGCAATTTGCCCCCACACTGCCCCCACATAGTAATTAGCCCCCACATAGTATTCCCTCCCATAATAATTTGGCCCCATACAGCCCCCACATTCCCCCCCCCCAATGTACTCGATTTAACTTCCCTAATATGTCCTCCTGTGTGCCCCCCCCACCCAAAGTAGGCACATGAAATAAAAAAATAAATAAATGAACAAAAAAATGGAAAGATAAATACTCACCTACTGTATGTCCAGGGCAGAGTCAGGCCCGTCACAGTGCTGCTTCCCGGCACAGGCGCGCGATGACGTCATCACGCACGCCTGCGCCGGGATTTCTCTACCGCATAGGCCTCAGGCTTTCAAGGCCTGAAGCCTATGGCAGTGATCGCGGACGGGACAGGGAGCTATGCGCTCCCGTGCCCCGCAGCAGTATGTGGGCGTTCGGGTCAGCGTTGGGCCCCCCAGCGGTGCTAGGCCCGGGGCTGCCGACCCGAATGTCCCTATTGTAATCCGCCACTGATAACTGCTCAGATTAGTCTCTTATGACTATGGCATCTGAGGGTTAAACGGCCAAGATCAGGGTCCAAACACTTTGGACAGCTATGTACAGCTACAGGAATACTATCACTTACCTCTAAATGGCACTATGTAAAACATGTGATGTAGGAAATTTAGAAAGCTGGCAAAGACAGCATTAAAGGGAATCTGTTCCCATTATCTTGGACTATTATTTGCAGTAATATAATGAGTAATACTGCAGATCAGAGTCAATTTGCCCCCACACAGCCCCCACATAGCAATTTGCCCCCACACTGGCCTCACATAGAAATTTGCCCCCACACTGCCCTCACATAGCAATTTGCCCCCACACTGCCCCCACATAGCAATTTGCCCCCACATAGCAATTTGCCCCCACAGCCCCCACATAGCAATTTGCCCCCACACTGCCCCCACATAGCAATTTGCCCCCACATAGCAATTTGCCCCCACACTGCCCTCACATTGCAATTTGCCCCCACACTGCCCCCACATAGTAATTAGCCCCCACATAGTATTCCCTCCGATAATAATTTGGCCCCATACAGCCCCCACATTCCCCCCCCCCCCAATGTACTCGATTTAACTTCCCTAATATGTCCTCCTGTGTGCCCCCCCCCACCCAAAGTAGGCACATGAAATAAAAAAAATCAATAAATGAGCAAAAAAATGGAAAGATAAATACTCACCTACTGTATGTCCAGGGCAGAGTCAGGCGCGTCACAGTGCTGCTTCCCGGCACAGGCGCGCGATGACTTCATCACGCATGCCTGCGCCGGGATTTCTCTACCGCATAGGCCTCAGGCTTTCAAGGCCTGAAGCCTATGGCAGTGATCGCCTACGGGACAGGGAGCTATGCGCTCCCGTGCCCCGCAGCAGTATGTGGGCGTTCGGGTCAGCGTTGGGCCCCCCAGCGGTGCTGGGCCCGGGGCTGCCGACCCGAATGTCCCTATTGTAATCCGCCACTAATAACTGCTCAGATTAGTCTCTTATGACTATGGCATCTGAGGGTTAAACGGCCAAGATCAGGGTCCAAACACTTTGGACAGCTATGTACAGCTACAGGAATACTATCACTTACCTCTAAATGGCACTATGTAAAACATGTGATGTAGGAAATTTAGAAAGCTGGCAAAGACAGCATTAAAGGGAATCTGTTCCCATGATCTTGGACTATTATTTGCAGTAATATAATGAGTAATACTGCAGATCAGAGTCCAGATTGTCATTTTTTATTTTCCTACTGTCCCACACCCTGTTCCCTTACTGTCGGCACTTAAAACTGCACCGAAATACACAGTCAGAACTGCTGTATGCAGGGGCATAGCTAAAGGCTTATGGTTTAAGTTTAGCTTGCTACCCCCTTCCCTCAGTGCTTTGTGGCAAGGAACAGTGCACATAGCCTTTCTAACAGCACCCCACAATGCCAAATTCTCAACCTAACCCCTTCTCTCCAGGCCTACTGTCAGGGGAGTTGCTAGGTTAAAACATTCGGGGCCTGGGCACCTGATGTTTTGTCCCAGGCCCTGAATGTTCTGCCTGCCTGCTAGATACAACTGTATTGCCATTCACAGGATGGCAATACAATTGAATATCTAATGCGGTGGAAGAGCTGAAGGACCTGTGGTGACATCACAGGTCATGTGACCAGTAAAACAGTCAGTGGTTGAGAAGGACCTGCGATGATGTCACCATCATGTGACCAGTACAGGAGAGAGTGGCAGTGAAGAGGGGAAGTAGCTGAGGTGATGTCTGCTACATGAGGAGAGGTAAGTGAAGGGAGAGGCAGAGCAATGCTGGGAGTTGTGGTCATTTAACTGGGACCAGGGCCGGTTGTAGGTGAAATGGGGTCCTGAGGCGAAAAACAATAAGGGGGGCCCCCCCATGACACTTAATGACTTTTACAGAAGAAACTGTATATTGTGGGGCACAGTATATGCTACAGGTTCTTCTAAAAAAATTAGCATATTGTAATAAAGTTCATTATTTTCTGTAATGTACTGATAAACATTAGACTTTCATATATTTTAGATTCATTACACACAACTGAAGTAGTTCAAGCCTTTTCTTGTTTTAATATTGATGATTTTGGCATACAGCTCATGAAAACCCAAAATTCCTATCTCAAAAAATTAGCATATCATGAAAAGGTTCTCTAAACGAGCTATTAACCTAATCATCTGAATCAACTAACTCTAAACACCTGCAAAAGATTCCTGAGGCTTTTAAAAACTCCCAGCCTGGTTCATTACTCAAAACCGCAATCATGGGTAAGACTGCCGACCTGACTGCTGTCCAGAAGGCCATCATTGACACCCTCAAGCAAGAGGGTAGGACACAGAAAGAAATTTCTGAACGAATAGGCTGTTCCCAGAGTGCTGTATCAAGGCACCTCAGTGGGAAGTCTGTGGGAAGGAAAAAGTGTGGCAGAAAACGCTGCACAACGAGAAGAGGTGACCGGACCCTGAGGAAGATTGTGGAGAAGGACCGATTCCAGACCTTGCGGGACCTGCGGAAGCAGTGGACTGAGTCTGGAGTAGAAACATCCAGAGCCACCGTGTACAGCCGTGTGCAGGAAATGGGCTACAGGTGCCACATTCCCCAGGTCAAGCCACTTTTGAACCAGAAACAGCGGCAGAAGCGCCTGACCTGGGCTACAGAGAAGCAGCACTGGACTGTTGCTCAGTGGTCCAAAGTACTTTTTTCGGATGAAAGCAAATTTTGCATGTCATTCGGAAATCAAGGTGCCAGAGTCTGGAGGAAGACTGGGGAGAGGGAAATGCCAAAATGCCTGAAGTCCAGTGTCAAGTACCCACAGTCAGTGATGGTCTGGGGTGCCATGTCAGCTGCTGGTGTTGGTCCACTGTGTTTTATCAAGGGCAGGGTCAATGCAGCTGTCACGGCTGAGGATGGGAGAAATCCTCAGCCGTGCAATGCCAGAAGATGTAAGGCGGCTCGGCCAGGACGACAGGATTAGGGAGCAGGTCACCTCCTAAACGCATCCCTAACCTGACCCTGACTCCTAGCTACATGAGCCGACCTTGATGGTAGGAGGGCTCATGCACCGGAACCTTGAAGTCCCTGCTAGCCCTCAAGATGGCCCTAACCTAGGAGCAGGGTAAGACGGCCTGTTCCTTCTGGACGCGGAGGAACAGGGGTCTCACTGGCCAAGCTGCAAGGAATGGGGGAACTCATACAACATACAGATATGACAGGGGAACTAAACAAGTTCCACACGTACCTGTCACAGCCACGCTGACTGGAACCCATGCATGCACTACTCATGTCCACAGAACACAAAGGGACATAGCACACATAACACACAGGTTACCAGGACATCCATAGTTGCACTAAACAGGAAACAAAGGGAAACATCAACTGAACATCATGCAAACATAACTTATACATCACAGATAAACCTATGACCACAAGGGTGGCCCCCACTGGCAAATGACATACACAGGAGGCTGCTCCAGCTACACATGGCTGAAGCAACCCACTGAGACATGCCAAACACTGAGGCTTTATAGGCCAAGAGGCCACACCCAACAGTCAGACACACCCCGTGAACAACACAGCACCAGGGAAAAGAAACATAAAAAGGGAAGTGTCCAAACTAAGATCACACTGTGGCTGTTGCTGCAGGCAACGACATGGGTGGCTACCATGTCCTGGGAGTCAGCCCGCAGGCCGGGACACTGCCACCACATGTACACATCCAACCAAACGTTGCCACGGGCAGCCACAGTGAAGGGAAGAGTCCTAGTGCACACGCAACACACAGTGCACAACAGACAAACAAACACAACACCCAACATGAAGGTTGTTAGGTGCAACCGCATGCAATGCAGCAAGCTGC
This sequence comes from Bufo bufo, assembly GCF_905171765.1. Lineage (NCBI taxonomy): Eukaryota > Metazoa > Chordata > Amphibia > Anura > Bufonidae > Bufo > Bufo bufo. The sequence goes on from NC_053391.1 coordinate 581,977,058, forward strand.
CCAGCACCGCTCAGGCTGCTCTGCTGAAACTAGCACCATACAACTAGTTGCCCGCGGCAACCACAGGTGAGGCCACAAACCAGCGGCCCTCAGCTGTGATTGAAGACCAACACCAAACCGCAGGCAACCGCATGCGGTTGAGGAGTCACGACCATAGCCATGGCCGTGACAGCAGCTAGCTATCAGGAGATTTTGGAGCACTTCATGCTTCCATCTGCTGAAAAGCATTTTTCAGCACGACCTGGCACCTGCTCACAGTGCCAAAACCACTGGTAAATGGTTTACTGACCATGGTATTACTGTGCTCAATTGGCCTGCCAACTCTCCTGACCTGAACCCCATAGAGAATCTGTGGGATATTGGGAAGAGAAAGTTGAGAGACGCAAGACCCAACACTCTGGATGAGCTTAAGGCCGCTATCGAAGCATCCTGGGCCTCCATAACACCTCAGCAGTGCCACAGGCTGATTGCCTCCATGCCGTGCCGCATTGAAGCAGTCATTTCTGCAAAAGGATTCCAAGTATTGAGTGCATAACTGAACTTAATTATTTGAAGGTTTTTTGTATTAAAAACGCTTTTCTTTTATTGGTCGGATGAAATATGCTAATTTTTTGAGATAGGAATTTGGGGTTTTCATGAGCTGTATGCCAAAATCATCAATATTAAAACAAGAAAAGGCTTGAACTACTTCAGTTGTGTGTAATGAATCTAAAATATATGAAAGTCTAATGTTTATCAGTACATTACAGAAAATAATGAACTTTATCACAATATGCTAATTTTTGGAGAAGAACCTGTATATGTGTATAACATAAACATATTTTATATGAAAACTTACAGTTACTTGGCTTGACCCTTGGGGATCTTGGACGCCACTTCAACACTTTAGCCAGGGGCTCAGCGGAGCTGATTTTGTGTTTTATCCTAATGAGAGTTGATTTCATAGTAAGGATTTGGAGAAGGGGCAGAGGGATAGCAGAGCAGAGAGGCTGGTGCTGCTACTAGGGAGCTCATACCATGGGGGAGTAATAAAGCCCACCATAATGCCCCCCCCCCAGTAGAAATAATTCTCCTTATAATGTGACAGTGCAAAAAATACCCACTTGTAATGCCCCCAGTTGAGCTAATGTCCCCATAGTGCCCCCATAATGTGCCAGTATAAAATACCCCTATATAGTGCCCCCAGTAAATGCCCCCAGAGTGCTCCTCTCCCCCCTCCCTCCTAGTGCCCCCCATAATGTACCAGTATAAAATGCCTCATATATAGTGCCCTAGTAGATGGCCTCAGTGTCCCCCATAATTTGTAAGTATAAAATACCCCTTCTCAGTGCCCCCGTAGATGACCCCATAGTACTCCTCTCCCCCCTTCCCCATAGTACCCACCATAATGTGTACCAGTATAAAATGCCCCTATACAGAGCCCCCATATAAAATATAAAATAACCATTCTTTGTGGCCTCAGAAGATGCCCCTATAGTGCCCACCAATAATGTGCCAGTAATAAGTGCCCCCATAGATGTCCCCCAATAATGGGCCAGTAAAATGTGCCCTCATAAATGCCCCCCAATCATGTGCCAGTAATAAGAGCCCCCCCCACCATCATGTGTCAGTAACAAGAGCCCCCCATATCATGTGCCAGTAGCCAGAGGACCCCCCATCATGTGCCAGTAGCCATAGGCCCCCCCCTATCATGTGCCAGTAGCCTGAGACCCCCCCATCAACATGTGCTAGTAGCCAGAGCCCCCCCTATCATGTGCCAGTAGCCATAGGCCCCCCTATCATGTGCCAGTAGCCATAGGCCCCCCTATTATGTGCCAGTAGCCAGAGCCCCCCCCTATCATGTGCCAGTAGCCATATGCCCCCCTATTATGTGCCAGTAGCCATAGGCCCCCCTATCATGTGCCAGTAGCCATAGGGCCCCCCGATCATGTGCCTGAGCCCCCCCCCATCAACATGTGCCAGTAGCCAGAGCCCCCCATCATGTGCCAGTAGCCACCAGTATTGTAAACAAAAAAAACAAAAACACTTAGGCCTCTTTCACACGAGCGTGTCCGGATAATGTCCGGATGCGTTGCGGCAAACCCGCGCGAGTAGGTACGCCATTGCAGTCAGTTTTGACTACGATTGCGTTCCGTTGTTCAGTTTTTATCGCGCGGGTTCAGGTTTAGGTTCAAGGTTGTGTAGATTGTATTATTTTCCCTTATAACATGGTTATAAGGGAAAATAATAGCATTCTGAATACAGAATGCATAGTACAATAGGGCTGGAGGGGTTAAAAAAAATAATAATTTTTAACTCACCTTAATCCACTTGTTCGCACAGGCAGCATCTCTTCTGTATTCATCCGTGAGGAAAAGGACCTTTGATGATGTCACTACGCTCATCACATGGTCCATCACATGATCCATCACCATGGTGATGGATTATGTGACGGACCATGTGATGAACGTAGTGACGTCATCAAAGTTCCTATTCCTCACAGAACAAGACAGAAGAGATGCCGGCTGCGCGAACAAGTGGATTAAGGTGAGTTAAATTATTTTTTATTTTTTTTCAACCCCTCCAGCGCTATTGTACTATGCATTCTGTATTCAGAATGCTATCATTTTCCCTTATAACCATGTTATAAGGGAAAATAATAAAGATCAGGTCCCCATCCCGATCTCCTAGCAACCGTGAGTGAAAATCGCACCGCATCCGCACTGTGCTTTTCACACAGCCCCATTTACTTTTATGGGGCCTGCGTTGCGTGAAAGACGCACAAAATAGAGCTTGCTGCACAGCCCCATAGAAATGAATGGGTCCGGATTCAGGGCGGGTGCAATGCGTTCAACTCACGCATTGCACCCGCGTGGAAAACTCGCCTGTGTGAAAGGGGCCTAATACCTAATACTTACCACTATGTCAGCAATGACGTCATCGCGCCGCCTGCGCCGGCCTCTGATAGGCTGCCGGCCTAGTGCCTGCAGCCTATCAGAGGAAGGGGAAGGGACACACCTGTCCCTCCCCTGCCCTGCTGCACAGACATCTGTATCGCTGTCCTGAGGACGGCGATACAGATGACTGGAGATGAGCGCTTCCACAATGGAAGCGCTCATCTCCGTGTGACTGTCCTGCCGCCGTTGCCCCCACGAAAATATAGTTAGTTGCGGGCCGGCGCGGGGGGGCCCCTAAGGACTTGGGGGCAATTGCCCCCCTTGCCTTAATGGAAGCGCCGGCCCCGACTGGGACTTTATGTTAGGGCTGAAGAGAGGGATGTTATTTACATGGAACTGTGTGTTGGAGGTGGCTGGGGAGGGGGTCATGTTATTTACATGGGACTGTATGTTGATAGTGGCTGTAGGAGGGGGTGATGTTATTTACATAGGACTGTATGTTGGAGGGGGCTGGGGCAGGGTGATGTTATTTACATGGAACTGTATGTTGAAGGTGGCTGTGGTAGGGGATTATGTTATTTACATGGGACTGTATGTTGGAGGCGGCTGTGGGAGGGAGTGATGTTATTTACATGGGACTGTATGTCGGAGGGGGCTGGGGGAGGTAGTGATGTTATTTACCTGGGACTGTATGTTGATGGCGGCTGTGGGAGGGAGCGATGTTATTTACATGGGACTGAATGTTCAGGGGGTGATGTTATTTACGTGGGACTGTATGTTGAAGATGGCTGGTGGGGGGTATTGATATTATTTACATGGGACTGAATGCTGAGGGGGTGATGTTTACATGGTAATGCATGTTGGAGGCGTCTGGGGAGTGGGTGATATTATTTACTTGGGACTGTATGTTAAAGGTGGCTGGGGAGGAGGTGATGATATTTACATGGGACTGTATTTTGGAGGGGGCTGTAGATGAAGAGGGATGTTATTTACATGGAACTGTATATTAGAGGGGGCTGGAGAGATGGTGTAATGTTATTTACATGGGACTGTATGGCGGAAGGAGGAAAATAGTGTTATTTACATGGGACTGTCATAGTGCGCGCACTACGTCCTGATGCTGTATGCAGTCAGGACTGTGCAGTGCGGATCCGGAAAAGACAAGGGAGGAGGTGTGAGTACAGCGCTTCACTCTCCTCTCCCCCACCTCCTGCATACTCGTGAGCGCTTCCATAATGGAAGAGCTCACTAGTATTCGCTTTATAAGACACACTGTGTCTTATAAAGCGAAAGATCCGGTAATTGGCTGCGCGCCACTGGCAAGACTATAGGTCCAGTCTGTCTGAACATGGCATATTTGTATACTACGTATGGTTACATTTTGTTGAGAGTACAGTGCCTGTTTTCTCCCAAGAGTTCACATCAGCTTCTCCTCCGTTGTAGGAGCAAGAGAACGGAAAGGATGGATTTGGCACATAACTGAGCCGAACAGAACCTACGGACCCCATAGACTATAATGGGGTCCGTTAGGTTTCTGCTCAGAGGAAGATTTTTGAAGCTGAGACAAAAGTCCTGCATGCACGATTTTGTCTCCGCTTCAAAAATCTTCCTCCGAGCGGACCCCATTATAGTCTATGGGATCTGTAGGCTCCGTTAGACTGTTATGTGCCGAATACATCCTTTCCGTTCTCCTGCTCCTAAACGGAGCAGGAGAACGGAAAGACTGAACGCTGATGTGAGCTCAGCCTAAGTAATTCTAAGTCAAATGTAAGCAGCAGTTCAAGGGTCTCATATCATTTATTGCATTATATGGTGGATAATATTGACTCCTAACAATACCAACAAAATTGCTGATCTGTTATGTATGTCCTACATTTACACAATTCTAGCATGTTCCTTGCTTCTATAGCTCACCTCGCTAATTTGCTTTTGAAGAATTGACCTCTCAGCCAAATCTTAAAGTATGACTGAGCCCATTGTGGAATCTGCTGATATGTATTAGCACACAGTACTCAGTGTATTGTTTACTCTGTGCTCAGGCTATTAATATGCATTTTTCAATCCTGATTGCAATTTGAAGATAAAAATATTAATATTTTCTGGCTGAGAGATGGACAGACTGCATCTGCTGCAATTTTTGTAAAATAGCTCTTGAGCGCCTCCTAGGGGTTCTTTTATTAGTTGCACTTTCTACTACAATACTGTGAGACTGTCAACTTACCACAGATGTGAGTTGCACCCAGGCCACCATTATGTTCGATGGTGGCACCTTCTCTCAGTAACATAGCGTGGGTTGCCAGCACCCGGGGCAAGCCAATTATTGCCCCCCCCCCCCAACATGTCGACATGCCCCTTTTTTTTTTTACAGATAATGTAGTAGATGTCACCTGCAGTCCTATGTAACACCACACGTAACACAGTGATAACTCTCTGAGTACAGATAATCTAAAATATGGATAGGAGGCCCTAGAATTCAGATCATGCACAGTGTGGCCTAAAGTCCTCCCCCCAACCCTACCATGAAAGAAATATGTGAATGGACATTACATATATTAGAGTAGAATACAGCAGCACATACCTCTTACATCCAGTCACGTCTCCTCTGAGGTACACTCTTTCCTCAACGTCTTCATTCGGAGATAAGACCGCCATGATACCTTCTTTCAGCCGTGTCTTGTCTCTGCAGAGTTTATCACAGAATGTTTTTTTTAGATTCCTCTCTTTAGTATCCTCCTCCCCCTCCTGGTGCCTCAATACTGTCATCCTGCTGCTACCCCCAATTTCTTTCATGGTAGGGTTGGGGGGAGGACTTTAGGCCACACTGTGCATGATCTGAATTCTAGGGCCTCCTATCCAGGAGGCCCTAGAATTCAGATCATGCACAGTGTGGCCTAAAGTCCTCCCCCCAACCCTACCATGAAAGAAATATGTGAATGGACATTACATATATTAGAGTAGAATACAGCAGCACATACCTCTTACATCCAGTCACGTCTCCTCTGAGGTACACTCTTTCCTCAATGTTTTCATTCGGAGATAAGACCACCATGATACCTTCTTTCAGCCGTGTCTTGTCTCTGCAGAGTTTATCACAGAATGTTTTTTTTAGATTCCTCTCTTTAGTATTATCCTCCCCCTCCTGGTGCCTCAATACTGTCATCCTGCTGCTACCCCCAATACTGTGCTAGTGCCATACAGATAGTACCCCATAATACACTCTCAACAGTCCTCAATGGTATTAGTGTTCCCTGCATCACCCTCAATAGCAACCCCATTAGTAGTAATGTCCTCCACATTGCGATCAATAACAAAAAACCCTAGCACCCCAGTATTAATAAAGCCCCCATAGGGCTCCTAGTAGAAATAAGGCCTCCTATAGTGCCCCAAGCAGTAACAAGGCCCCTCTATAAGGTACCGCTATAAGAGGCGGCAATTGTAATAAAGTCCCCTATAGTGTCTGCAGTAGTTATAATAACTCATACAGTGGTCCAAGTATTTATAAAGACCCGCTGCAGTGTCCCCTCTGTATTATTATATATAATGAACCTCTCTGTATTAATAGTATAATGACCCCGTCTGTATTAGTAGTATATTGGCCCCCTCTGTATTAGTAGTATATTGCCCCCCCCCCTGTATTAGAAGTATTGGCCCCCTCTGTATTAATAGTATAATAACCCCCTCTGTATTAGAAGTATTGGCCCCCTCTGTATTAATAGTATAATGACCCCCTCTGTATTAATAGTATATTGCCGCCGCCCCCCCCCCCCGTATTAATAGTATAATGACCCCCCTCTGTATTAGAAGTATTGGCCCCCTCTGTATATAAAGTATTGCCCCCTCTGTATATGACGTATTGGCTCCCTCTGTATTAGAAGTATTGGCCCCCCTCTGTATTAGAAGTATAATGACCCCCTCTGTATTAGAAGTATTGGCCCCCTCTGTATATCTGAATTGTATTGTGAATAGGAATATAAAACATAACATTTACTAGATCATTTAAAATAAATACCACTTGGTGAGAAACATCAAAAACATACACCTCCACTATAGCATAAGGTAAATAAAGGGTGGATCTTACCACGTTTGGTGGGTTCCACGGCCTGTGGAGGATGGTTCAGGTGATAGATGGACAACCGGAACCTGTGTGACCAAGGTGCTGATGTCTATAGGCAATATGGCACTCCTATGCAACCCTGTTATGTCTTTCTTACCTATATAGAGGTGGGGGGCTGTTTGAGCAACTGCTTAGCACACATGGAGCACCCGCCCCGACAGGGGCGACCCCATACCGATCCTGTCCCTCAGTATGGGCCTTGTGCTATACTTGACCCTAATTACAAAGCCCTACATGCCATGTTTCGGTCCTAGACTCCAGACCTCATCAGGGGACTTCACAGAAGTATTCAGGGATAACTAGAAACAAATTAACAAACGCACACTAAATATAGGTCACATATAAAACTGAGTGTCCAATATTGATAAATTGGGTTCTAACTCAGGTTACTTACTGAAAGAAGATCGTTTTAGCCTCCTACTTTCAATCCGGATATATAGTGAATCGTATCCGAGCCTTAGCATGAGAAGTGTCCCATGCAAGTGCTGTGTCTCACCTCAAATAGTGGCGATTTGGGTGAGCAATTTGTGGTTATTGCTCACCTACTTATATTACCCCACTTCCTAGTGGGTGTACGCCCCCCTGATTACCCAACTCACCCTCTGTATATTAAGTATTGGCCCCCTCTTTATCATTATGGCCCTCTTTCTCTCTCTCTCTCTCTCTTTATATATATATATACAGTGGGGGAAATAATTATTTGACCCCTCACTGATTTTGTAAGTTTGTCCAATGACAAAGAAATGAAGTCTCAGAACAGTATCATTTCAATGGTAGGTTTATTGTAACAGTGGCAGATAGCACATCAAAAGGAAAATCGAAAAAATAACTTTAAATAAAAGATAGCAACTGATTTGCATTTCATTGAGTGAAATAAGTATTTGAACCCCTACCAACCATTAAGAGTTCTGGCTCCCACAGAGTGGTTAGACACTTCTACTCAATTAGTTACCCTCATTAAGGACACCTGTCTTAACTAGTCACCTGTATAAAAGACACCTGTCCACAGAATCAATCAATCAAGCAGACTCCAAACTCTCCAACATGGGAAAGACCAAAGAGCTGTCCAAGGATGTCAGAGACAAAATTGTAGACCTGCACAAGGCTGGAATGGGCTACAAAACCATTAGCAAGAAGCTGGGAGAGAAGGTGACAACTGTTGGTGCGATTGTTCGAAAATGGAAGGAGCACAAAATGACCATCAATCGACCTCGCTCTGGGGCTCCACGCAAGATCTCACCTCGTGGGGTGTCAATGGTTCTGAGAAAGGTGAAAAAGCATCCTAGAACTACACGGGAGGAGTTAGTTAATGACCTCAAATTAGCAGGGACCACAGTCACCAAGAAAACCATTGGAAACACATTACACCGCAATGGATTAAAATCCTGCAGGGCTCGCAAGGTCCCCCTGCTCAGGAAGGCACATGTGCAGGCCCGTCTGAAGTTTGCCAATGAACACCTGAATGATTCAGAGAGTGACTGGGAGAAGGTGCTGTGGTCTGATGAGACCAAAATAGAGCTCTTTGGCATTAACTCAACTCGCTGTGTTTGGAGGAAGAAAAATGCTGCCTATGACCCCCAAAACACCGTCCCCACCGTCAAGCATGGGGGTGGAAACATTTTGCTTTGGGGGTGTTTTTCTGCTAAGGGCACAGGACAACTTATTCGCATAAACGGGAAAATGGACGGAGCCATGTATCGTGAAATCCTGAGCGACAACCTCCTTCCCTCTGCCAGGAAACTGAAAATGGGTCGTGGATGGGTGTTCCAGCACGACAATGACCCAAAACATACAGCAAAGGCAACAAAGGAGTGGCTCAAGAAGAAGCACATTAAGGTCATGGAGTGGCCTAGTCAGTCTCCGGACCTTAATCCAATCGAAAACCTATGGAGGGAGCTCAAGCTCAGAGTTGCACAGAGACAGCCTCGAAACCTTAGGGATTTAGAGATGATCTGCAAAGAGGAGTGAACCAACATTCCTCCTAAAATGTGCGCAAACTTGGTCATCAATTACAAGAAACGTTTGACCTCTGTGCTTGCAAACAAGGGTTTTTCCACCAAGTATTAAGTCTTTTTTTGTTAGAGGGTTCAAATACTTATTTCACTCAATGAAATGCAAATCAGTTGCTATCTTTTATTTAAAGTTATTTTTTCGATTTTCCTTTTGATGTGCTATCTGCCACTGTTACAATAAACCTACCATTGAAATGATACTGTTCTGAGACTTTTCATTTCTTTGTCATTGGACAAACTTACAAAATCAGTGAGGGGTCAAATAATTATTTCCCCCACTGTATATATATATATATATATATATATATATATATATATATATATATATATATATATATATATAGTAATCCTCCTCCGTCCTCCCCACCCCCATGGTGCCCCCAGTGCTGCCCGCCTTAGGTTAGGATGCATACCTTAAAAAATAAAAAAATAAAAAAATACTCACCTCTCTTCTTCACTCCGTCACCGCTTGTGGCCTGTGGGACGGGAGCCATAGGCTTCCATCAGCCCTCAGTTTACTGCCTGCTGACTGGCACCCTTTGCAATTTGGCGCTCAGGGCAATGCCCCCCACCCCCACGCTACGCCACTGCCTTCTCTTAACCCCTTTCCATAAAGTTGCACTGTTATAAAACGCCATATAGTATGATAGCTAAATAACTTCCATAGAGTTGCCTAAATAAGAACTCTATATAGTGCTACTACTGTCAAAGTGTAAAAAGAACTTACTATACAGTACCTACGTAGCAATGCCAAAGTAAATACTACCATACAGTACTCAGTTAACATTGACATACAGCGACAATACAGAAGCTCCATACAAAAATTAGAGGAAATCAGTGCTATACAGTAATATTCCCATCTAAACATTTGTGACATATCACTACCATATACCACAAATGTCAGATAGGTTTGGGACTCTGGGACCTGCGCCTATCTGAAGAACAAGGCCTCTGAAGTGAAGGGAGAGTAGCCATGCATGCGCAACCACTCTCCATTCAGCACTTCGAGGTGGCTTCGCTGGCTGCTCTAATTTCACTTTGGAGGCCCCATTCTTGAGATAGGAGTGGGCTCCAGAGGAGGGACCTGTATCTATCTGACATTTGTGGCATATCCCAATGATATGCCACAAATGTTTAGATGGGAAAACCTCTTTAATTAATTTACTTATTTTACTGTCTTATATAGCGCTGACCAGGGGCGTAGCTAAAGGCTCGTGGACCCTGGTGCAAGAGTTCAGCTTGGGGCCCCTTCCCTCAGTGCTCTGTGGCCAGGGGCAGAGAAGCACATAGCCCTGATGCTGCTTGAGGTAAAAATTGAAAGCCCCCCTCACGCCAAATTCTTGACCTAACCCCTTCCCCCAGCGAGAGGTGTAACTTGACCAGCATGCACTTTCTATAATACCGGCGTCTTCTTATGCGGCACAAGGGTCCTTGGGTCCTCTTAGGCTCCTGGGACCCAGTAGCGACTGATACCGCTACACCTTCTATAGCTACGCCCCTGGCATTGATAGTCCACCGAGTTTTACAGACATTAGCATCACCCACTGTCCAAGTGGAGCTCACAATCTAAGTTCCCTATCAGTATGCCTTTGGAGTCTGCTAGCGATATGCCACAAATGTTTAGATGGGAATAGCCCTGTAATATTAAGAAGGCCAATGATAACATACTTCACCTGTTCAGTTTGGTTTGCCATAATTCAGCATAGAAGATTGCTCAAGAGAGGACAGAGAGGGACCACAGACCAGGGATTTACTACTGAACAGCTTTCTGTACTTGGCTACGTAAAACATAGAAATGCTGCAAAGCCAAACATGCACTTTTTTTTTAATAGAAACCCATTTGCCCGTGGAAATACCTAATATGTTTACTTTTTCTTATTTATTTATCTTTTACAGAATAATACCATTTTTGAAACCCAAAAAATAATGTTTTAGTGTCTCCATAGTCTGAGAGCCAAATTTTTAATTTTTTTTGACCGATTGTCTTAGGGAGGATCTCATTTTTTGAGGGATGAGATTACGGTTTAATTGGTACTATTTTGGGGGGCATACCCCCTTTTGATCGATTGGTGTTGCACTTTTTGTGATGTTAGGTGACAAAAAATAGCTTTTTTGGCACTGTTTTTATTTTATTTTTTTAAGGTGTTCATCTGAGAGGTTAGATCATGTGATATTTTTATAGAGCTGATTGTTACGGATGCGGCGATACCAAACAAGTTTAGGGTGTTTTATTTCCTTTATTTTTAATTATAAATGTGCGTATATGGGAAAAAGATTTTTTGTTTACGTTTTTTTTTTTTTTTACACTTTTTTGACTCAGACCCACTTGGTTCTTGAAGATCCAGTGGGTCTGATGGCTCTACAATACACTGTATAGTGTACTGCAGTGTATTTTCATTTACAGTAAGGCGTCCAGTTGCCATGGTAATTATCGGGACGCTGCCACAGCAGAGCAGCGGCCCAATGGGAAGGTGATCATCACAGGAGCTGCGTTGCTGAACGCTGCAATTGGTCAGTCAAATCTGACTGACCAATCACAGCGATTCAAAGGCAGGGACCACGCTGATTGGTCCCTGCCGGATGCCCAGACAGCTCTGCTGTCCTTGACACCCGTTTACATGCCGGTGTCACCGCAAGTGAACTTGCAGTGACACTTTGATCTCATGACGTAAGATGCCGTAACTAACACCATATCATACGTACACAGTACGTCATTGGTCATTAAGGGGTTAAAGGGAACCTAAAAATAAAAAAATAAACGAATCAGCACCCCCATAATGTATAAATATGAGAACGCAGGTGCACGCTACCTTGGCTGAAACACAATGTTAAATACATAGAACTACAAGTAACAGCACACTGCTTATCAATTGCACAAAAATCTAATCAAGAAAACAATGAATATAAAATAAACTGCTTGGTTGCTATATTTACTGTTAGAAAAAAATAGAAGCTCTTTGCGCATATTATTGATCAAAAATATGTCGGACCCATCTACTGGTCGACAAGGTGGCTTCCATCAGACAGGGCCTACTCTAACACATGCCTCCCCTGGGCTAACAGCCTACAATATGGGCAAAGTAGAATACAGCTATGTAATCCTGCTAATTAAAAGCACCCAGAAAATGGACGGTGGTGCACAATTCTAAATCACCAACAGGGGGGCGCCACCCCTCAGCGGTATTATCAAAGGGAAAGAAAAAATAAATGAACCAGCTCCTCCATAATGTATAAATATGAGAACGCAGGTGCACGCTATCTTGGCTGAAATACAATGTAATACATAGACCTACAAATAACAGCACACTGCTTATCAAATGCACAAAGATATAAGCAAACGATGATTACATAGATGTACAGTGGTCCCTCAAGTTACAATATTAATTGGTTCCAGGATGACCATTGCACGTTGAAATCATTGTAAGTTGAGTAATCAGTTCCAAAGCCCCAAAATGTCATCCAAGATGAAAGAAAATCAAGATTTAAGAAAAATAAGCAGATAATTAAGATGAATAAAACAAGTTCTTACATATAATAGTCAGGAATAGCTGCTAACTAGCAACTAATACAGCTATTTTACCAGAGAAATGACCTTGATTGGTTGGATCTGAGTCTGAGACATTATATGTTCAGTCTGGTTTCAACTTACGATGGGTCAGAAAAGACCATTGTATCCTGAAAATATTGTATCCTGAGGCCATTGTATTCTACTTTGCCCATATTGTAGGCTATTAGCCCAGGAGAGGCATGTATTAGAGTAGGCCCCGTCTGATGGAAGCCACCTTGTCGACCGTTAGATGAGCCTGACATATTTTTGATCAATAATACGTGCAAAGAGCTTCTATTTTTTCTAACAGTAAGTATAGCAACCAAGCAGTTTATTTTATATTAATCGTTTGCTTGCTTATATCTTTGTGCAATTGAAAAGCAGTGTGCTGTTACTTGTAGTTCTATGTTTTACATTAAAGGGAACTTGTCACCATCTTCTGGCTCCTTAAGGACAGTATAAACTGGTGACACAGACACTGGGCAAAATGCTGCATGGCTTTCTTGTAATGACCCAGTTGATTCACATAAAGGGGGTCTCTGGGAATTAATAAAAGTAGTGAAAGTTCTTAAATATTACTTTATTATAAATACATTCCCAATTATCTTTCATTAGTTATAATGGCTCGTTTTGTCTAGGGTGTAATCAGCAGGATAAATAAAATGGCTGTCGTCCTATTAGTACACACAAAATCTGTCCTAATCACACAGCAGGACTTCAGAACACTGAGGTAAAAAGCTGCCTCATCCTCCTCTCCTACTTGTCAGGGATTATGATCCTGAATACAGATGATAAGTGTCCCGAGGGTGTCACGACCTATTGCGGACCCTGTGGTGCCTGAGGTCAGAAGGTCGCAGCGGGTGGCTAATCGCCCGATTTCAAGGGATCGCTTCATGACCTAGTTGTGGGAATTATTACGGTCCAGGTTTTCCTGTTTTGGTTTATTATCCTTTTTGTCCTTTCTAGGTTTCGGTAGTTTTCCTTTCAGCTGTTCTTTTTCTGCCACTCCCAACCACTATTTAGTCTCTCTTCCTACTTCCCTTGTTGCCAGATATAGACCTTCCTTTCTGGGTATCTGTTCTTTCCTAACGTGGCGTTGCTGTGGAACCTGCTGGAGTTGTTGGAACCAGTGCGGTTGGATCTCCGGTTGTCTCCAGCTTGTGTCCTATTGTCTGCTGTCTCCCTTCGGGGATTATATGTGGTGTTTGTATTGTTTGTCCACTCCCTGCTGTTACCCTAGGTGTCAATGGTGAGGACTAGTGCTCCCACCGCCCTACTCACTACCTAGGGCTTATTTCAGGGTAAGCCAGTGACAAGGCACGTGATCGGCGTACAGGTGAGCAACCCATCTAGGGACGTCAGGGTAGCCAGGTGCCAGTGTTAGGTGAGTTACAGGTCACCACTCCTCCCTCTCCCTTGTGTTAGGGCACCCGGTCTCCCTTCCCTCTGCACCGCACATCTGGTGCCTGCCTTACCAGACGTGATAATAAGATCTTTAGCTGAATCTCTGTGGGAATGGAGTTCATGAGGAGACATGAAGTACAGAGAGGAGGGTGGGGATGTGATAATGAGCAGCAGCTCTTATACAGTATACAGTCTCCATTACCACAGCCCCACATTATGACAGTCTGTCCTGTCCATCCTCTCTGTACTCCATGTCTCCTCATGACCTCCATTCCCACAGATATTCAGCTGACGATCTTATCAGATGTATTCAGGATCATAACCACTGACAAGCAGAACAGAGAGGAGGATGAGGCAGCTCCTCAGCTCAGTGTTCTGAATTAAATTGTCCTTCTGTATGATTAGGGCAGGTTTTGTGAGTACTAATAGGATGGTGGCCATTTTATTTCTCCTAATGATTGCTCCCTAGACAAAATGAGCCATTATAATTACTAAAAGGTTTTTGGGAATATATTTATAATAAAGTAATATTTAAGTATTTAAGAACCCCTTTAAATCTATATTGAGCAGCTTCAGTATGAGACAAGCACTGAGTACAACCCCCTTCCCTTCCCCAAATTTCTACAGGAAGAAAGCTGCTGTCAGCGGTGGGGGGGATTCAGGAGCTTATTAACATGAGGACTCTCTCGCATGCACTCTGTATTGAGTGGACTCCACTAGTGCTACTCAATACAGATTTTAGCAAATCAACTCGGTCATTATAAGAAAGTGAGCCAGTATTTTGCTCAGGGTCTTTTTCACCTATTTATGTTGCCTTCAGATAGGAAACCATAAGATGGTGACAGATTCTCAATTATTAAGAGTTCCATTTGTGTTATGACCATTTGTAGATTTCTGCAACAAAGTAAGTACTGTATTGTACATGAATCTAGTGAGGAGAGTAATGCCTCCCACGGGCGCTCGTGGTGCACAAAAAAGTCTTTGAGACCAGAGAAAATTTCCTTTGCGTAAGAACAAGACTACAAATAACCCTGCAAGAGTGCAAAGAATCACACACAGGGGTCCATACAGTGATGAGATGTGTTACAAATGCCAGGGTCTTTAACCCCTTAAGGACCCTGCCATATTTCACCTTAAGAATCCGGCCATTTTTTGCAAATCTGATGTGTCACTTTATGTGGTGATAACTTTAAAACGCTTTTACTTATCCATGCCATTCTGAGATTGTTTTGTCGTCACATATTCTACTTCATGACAGTGGTAAAATTGAGTAAAAAAATAATAAATTATTTATTTAAAAAAATGCCAAATTTACCAAAAATTTGGAAAAATTAGCAAGTTTCTCAATTTCAATTTCTATACTTTTTCAATAGATAGTAATGCCTCCAAAAATAGTTATTACTTTACATTCCCATATGTCTACTACATGTTTGGATCATTTTGTGAATGCCATTTTATTTTTTGGGGACGTTAGAAGGCTTAGAAGTTTAGAAGCAAATCTTGAAATTTTTCTGAAAATTTCTAAAACCCACTTTTTCAGGACCAGTTCAGGTCTGAAGTCACTTTGTGAGGCTTACATAATAGAAACCACCCAAAAATGACCCCATTTTACAAACTACACCCCTCATGGTATACAAAACAGATTTTACAAACTCTGTTAACCCTTTAGGTGTTCCACAAGAATTAGTGGAAAATAAAGATGAAATTTCAGAATTTCACTTTTTTGGTAGATTTTCCATTTTAATACATTTTTTCCAGTTACAAAGCAAGGGTTAACAGCCAAACAAAACTCAATATTTATGGGCCTGATTCTGTAGTTTACAGAAACACCCCATATGTGGTCGTAAACTGCTGTACAGGCACACAGCAGGGCGCAGAAGGAAAGGAACGCCATACGGTTTTTGGAAGGCAGATTTTGCTGGACTGTTTTTTTTTTTTTGTTTTTTACACCATGTCCCATTTGAAGCCCCCCTGATGCACCCCTAGAGTAGAAACTCCAAAAAAGTGACCCTATTTTGGAAACTACGGGATAAGGTGGCAGTTTTGTTGGTACTATTTTATGGTACATATGATTTTTGGTTGCTCTATATTACACTTTTTGTGAGGCAAGGTAACAAGAAATAGCTGTTTTGGTACTGTTTTTATTTTTTGTTATTCACAACATTCATCTTACAGGTTAGATTAGGTGGTATTTTTATAGAGCAGGTTGTCACGGACATGACAATACCAAATTTTTTTGGTTGTTTGTTTTAGTTTAACATAACAAAGCATTTAAAAAAAAAAAAAGATTTTTCAGTGTCTCCAAATTCTGAAAGCCGTATTTTTATTTATTTTTTTGGGGCGACTGTCTTGTGTAGGGGCTAATTTTTTTCGGGATGAAACATAGAAACATAGAATGTGTCGGCAGATAAGAACCATTTGGCCCATCTAGTCTGCCCAATATACTGAATACTATGGATAGCCCCCGGCCCTATCTTATATGAAGGATGGCCTTATGCCTATCCCATGCATGCTTAAACCCCTTCACTGTATTTGCAGCTACCACTTCTGCAGGAAGGCTATTCCATGCATCCACTACTCTCTCAGTAAAGTAATACTTCCTTATATTACTTTTAAACCTTTTCCCCTCTAATTTAAAACTGTGTCCTCTTGTGGTAGTTTTTCTTCTTTTAAATATGCTCTCTTCCTTTACCGAGTTGATTCCCTTTATGTATTTAAAAGTTTCTATCATATCCCCTCTGTCTCTTCTTTCTTCCAAGCTATACATATTAAGGTCCTTTAACCTTTCCTGGTAAGTTTTATCCTGCAATCCATGTACTAGTTTAGTAGCTCTTCTCTGAACTCTCTCTAGAGTATCTATATCCTTCTGGAGATATGGCCTCCAGTACTGTGCACAATACTCCAAGTGAGGTCTCACCAGTGTTCTGTACAGCGGCATAAGCACTTCACTCTTTCTACTGCTTATACCTCTCCCTATACATCCAAGCATTCTGCTGGCATTTCGTGCTGCTCTATTACATTGTCTTCCCACCTTTTAAGTCTTCTGAAATAATTACTCCTAAATCCCTTTCCTCAGATACTGAGGTCAGGACTGTGTCAAATATTCTATATTCTGCCCTTGGGTTTTTACGCCCCAGGTGCATTATCTTGCACTTATCCACATTAAATTTCAGTTTCCAGAGTTCTGACCATTCTTCTAGTTTTCCTAAATCCTTCTCCATTTGGCGTTTCCCTCCAGGAACATCAACCCTGTTACATATCTTTGTGTCATCAGCAAAAAGACAAACCTTACCAGCGAGGCCTTTTGCAATATCACTTATGAAGATATTAAACAAAATCGGTCCCAGTACAGATCCCTGTGGAACCCCACTGGTAACATTACCTTGTTTTGAATGTTCTCCATTGACTACAACCCTCTGTTGTCTGTCACTCAGCCACTGCCTAATCCACTCAACAATATGGGAGTCCATGCTCAATGACTGCAGTTTATTGATAAGTCTTCTATGTGGGACAGTGTCAAAAGCCTTACTAAAATCTAAATATGCGATGTCTACTGCACCTCCACCGTCTATTATTTATTCACCCAGTCAAAAAAATCTATAAGATTTGTTTGACATGATCTCCCTGAAGTAAACCCATGTTGTTTTTCATCTTGCAATCCATGGGATTTTAGATGTTCCACAATCCTATCCTTTAATAGGGTTTCCATTAATTTGCCTACTATTGATGTCAGACTCACTGGTCTATAGTTGCTCGATTCCTCCCTACTACCTTTCTTGTGAATGGGCACGACATTTGCCAATTTCCAATCTTCCGGGACGACTCCTGAGATGACGGTTTTATTGGTACTATTTTGTGGTGCGTATGACTTTTTGATCGCTTGCTATTACACTTTTTGTGATGTAAGGTGACAAAAATGGCATTCTTTACACCATTTTTATTTTTTACGGTATTCACCTGAGGGGTTAGGTCATGTGATATTTTTATAGAGCAGGTTATTACGGACGCGGCGATACCTAATATGTCTTTTTTTATGTAAGTTTTACACAATAATATCCTTTTTGAAAGAAAATAAATAAATCATGTTTTAGAGTCTCCATATTCTAAAAGCCATAGTTTTGCAATTTTTGGGCGATTATCTTAGGGTACCATTTTTGCGGGATGAGATGACTGACACAGTTTTTATTTTATTTTTTTGACTGTGTTCACCTGAGGGGTTAGTTCATGTGATATTTTTATAGAGCTGGTCGATACGAACGCGGCGATACCTAATATTTCTACTTTTCTTTTTTTTTCCTATTTTTTACAATTATTTTTCAGTTTATTTTGGGAAAAGGACGCTTTATTTTTTTTTTTACTTGAAACTTTTTTTCTTTTTTTTTTTCTTTTTTTTTTCACTTTATTATTTGTCCTACTCTGGGACTTCAACATTACAGGGTCTGATCCCTGTTTCAATGCAACACAATACATCTGTATTGAACTATTAGTGTCTTACACTGTAAGACACTAATAGTTGCCTAGGAGACCCAGCCTGGAGGCTGGGCCTCTTAAGCTTCCGTGCATGCCGGGCCCCAAGCCTTGGAATGGCTTGGGGCTGCCATGGCAACCATCGAGTCCCCGCCACAGCAGCGCGGACCCAATGGATGAGGTGAGGGAGCGCAAACCCCCCATATGCCGCGGTCAGCGCTGACCGCAGCATATGGGGGGTTAATTCACCGGCATCGGCGTTATCACCGATGCTGGTGGATGCAGCAGGTATCCGGCTGTCAGTAACAGCCGGATCTCTGCCGCTGATTGCGTCACCTCACACGCGGGGGGGGGAGGATCGCAGGACGAGAATGCTTGTCCTGGGGCACTAGTTACCTGCCCTTTAGGATGAGCATTCTCGTCCTGGGTCCTTAACGTGTTAAGGGGCCATATGTCCCCTCTTCAAAACCCCAGGAAAAAAAGGAAAAATAAATAAACATTTATAACATAAGACAGGCTTATGACTGTCCCTGGGTATTCATTATAATCAAAATCAGCACCGTGGGTTCACAAATAATTTCCTTTTCAAAAGCTCTAATCTAAGTATAATGCCTCTAAATAATACAAACATACATTACCAGATAATACCACTATGCAAACAAGTATTGTCTCCATACTATTATGGGACAAAACTCAGAATACCAAGACCAATATATACCTACAATAAACTATACCATACTGGTACCGAATAAACACCACTATATAAAAACCAATATTACCGCCTGACAGTCACCATATAGTGCTAGGAACCAGTTTTGCACAGATCCTCTGCAGACCTTATAAGTGATTTCAGTACAGGCAAATCAAATGACTCATAGGGGACATCTTCACTGAATGTGGTTGTTCACCTTTTCATTTCTACTCCATCTGGTCCAGACCTCCATGACCAGGTTTCTCCCAGGTCACCTCTTTAGTCTGTAGAAAATACAGACTTTATCATCTCACTTTTCCAGCAGCAACCACCCCGCGCACATTCACACAACCTTTCCACAGTAATCGAGCCCCATATAGTTATAGTGGCCCTCTGTATTCTGCACAAAATAATGGTACCCCTCCTTTGGGCCCTCCCAAAGTAAGTGCTACTTTTAGTGTCCCCTGCATAGCAATATTGCCTCTTTTAGACCCCACTGCTGCTTCACTGTCTTCTTCCACAAGCAGCAGTGCCCCCTTTAGGCCACCACTCAGTAATAATTTCCCCTTTGTCTCCTGTCTCAGTAATAATGCCCCCCATGGCCTCACTTTTTTTGTACACCCCAACACAGTAATACTACCCCCTTTAGGCCCAACACATTAGTAGTGCCACAACATAGCAATAGTGGCCCCTTTACGCCCCCTCAGTAAAAATGCCTCTTTTGTGTCCTCACTCTTTAGCAATGTCTCTTTGCCATCAGCAACCAGACACAAGTGTGGCGGTGCAGTGATGTCATCATGCTGCCTGCCCCAGGCTGCTGACATCCTCGGAGTGCTTCCGTTGTCTCACAGGCCAGCTTGTGGCATACAAGAGTAAAATGGCCAGACAGAGAGCCAACAGCTCTCTGCTCCACCATAGCTTCTAAGCCTATCCATGTCCTGAGGATGCAGATACAGTTAAAAGTGGCACTGACTGTCATCCTGACCATGTTCTTGAATGATAAAGGGAGTCTGACAGCAGTTTTGACAGTGCTAAACTGCTGACTACATTAGTTAGGGCTGAGAAGAGAAGTAAAAACATAAGGAGTAGTGTGATTATGAATTTTTATTTTACCAAATTCTGCTCCAGCAAGTGCCTAGATATGAAGCTTCACTGCGGCGTGCTCCATGGCATAGAGTCTGTGCTCTGTGAAGTGCTCCCTGTCAGTGCTGGGGTCTTGGGTTTGTATTCAACCAGGGACAATGTCTGCACAGAGTTGTATGTTCCCCTGTGCTTATTATTTCTTCCTCTACCCTGAAGCATTACAGTCTATGTATTTTAATATTGCATTGTTATATATTATTATATTGTGTCACTTATATTGTGTCATTTATAGAGTCACTATTCTATCCAGAAGGGGGCAGCATTTCTCGGCATTGGAACAGATAATGTAATCCTTGTGAAGACAAATGACAGGTAGGTCTAGGTCCCTGGGATCAGGGATATATTTTAAACCTTATAGTTATTGTTTTTCGTTTTCTGTCTTCACGTTTTCTCCATCTTTGTGGCAGCTCAGTTACGTAAAGTCGCCGTATGGTTACATGATAGTGCTGTACTCTTTTATAATCACAGCCAAGCTAGCTTCTGATGAGCTTGATATAGACACGTGATAAAACCCTGGATGTCAGCAATTTCCACACCCAGATATCATACTGTGTATGTGATTGTACGCTGTTTGTTTCAACAGAGGGAAAATAATTCCAGAAGATTTGGACCACAAAATACAAAAAGTAAAATCGGAGGTAATTTAGATTTAGAGAAAAGGCTGGTATGTTATATAATGTGAGCAAATCATAAAAATCTGACTTAAAAATTGGCATGTATATGTGTGCCATATGAACAGAAGCAGTTGTAGGCCTCATGCTGTGCCTGTAGTCCTATAGGGCAGTGCATGGAGTGCATTACAATCAAATATGTGGAGCAGTAGGAACTCCTTGTGAGTGTGTATGGTGCCTCAGTGAGGCATTGTTTTGTACCCACATGCAATACTTCGAACATAGAATACTTTGGCAATATGCCATCATGTTATTTTCACAGATTAAATCTGTGAAATGAAAATCCCCGAGTGGAAAAAAGAAATCAGAGAATCTTAGAGTGGACTTAAACAAGCACTGATCGACGATTTATCAAGTCAATTGGGGCTCATGTAAAGGCCTTTCACACCGGCTGAAGGATAGATACTATATGGGAGATGAATGATCGTTAATATGATTATTCTTCCCCTATACACTTTGCATTATATAGGCAGCACATCCCTTGTTTACATGGGAAGATGTACAATGGCCAGGAAGGAGACGGAGCGGAGGATGGGAGTGGTAGTGGCTCTGGCTGTCTCAGTCAATCACAATGCCTTTCCTCACACCGTCGTTCCCTAGGGCCAGTGCAGTGAAAGGAGGGCGCACCCTTTCTTCCCTTGGTTCTTGGACTCCTGCCTGATGGCAGTTGGGGTGCCTGTGATGTTAAGTGTCTGTATGGGTGCAAGCCAGGGATTGTAGAGTGCAATGGCCAGCGTATGGTGTAGGAGTCAGAAAACCAGGCCAGAGGTAGAAAAAAAATCGTCTCACTATACTGTAGTGCAAAATGGGAGTTGTAGTACATCCAACTATAGCAGACACAGTTCCGGCTGTACAAAGTGCAGTTTTCTTCCAGATAGAGATTGTATGGATTTAGGCAAGGATATAAATTATGGCCCTCTTTCCTCTCTATCTTGCTAAAGTCTCTATCAGTAAAATCTATGGCTGGGGAAAGGACCTAAGCAATAATGGCTATATATGTCTGTGACGGACTGAACCGTCACTGGGGCTGCTGGAGAAGCCTGAGGGCCAGCCTCCTTCCTACAGACTATGGACCGAGAACTATGGAGAACCCCTAAGACCTTTTGGGGTTACAAGGAACTATGAACCCTGATTTATGTGTGTAATTTATATGCCACATATTTCCTATTGCCCATTAAAAAGGCATGGTGTGCATTCAACAACACAAAAAGGGTTAACTCTGCATTGAGACTCCCACTGATTGTGTTAGTGATGGGATTAAGATAGTTGATTATAATAGCAGCCGACTCCTAGATGAGTAGATCACCATATCATACACTCAGAAGATAATCCCATCACATGTGTCTCCACTGTCCCTATTCATTCATAATGGAGGGGGTGAAGATGTCTGTTTGCATGTTGTGTTTGTTAATTGCGTCACAGACAATGCCATTGTGTTTGTTGAATAGGGTTAGTTTTGTGTTTAAACTGTAAAGGATTGGCTGCTATGTCATGTCCTCAGTTCGCAACCAGGTCCACGGGGGTGGTACCCTTGTTGGAAAATGTGTATATAAGTCAATGATTGTGTGTTCAATAAAGAGTTCCTGTTTTACATTCAACATAGAGCCTCGTCTCATGTGTATGGGGATTGCTATACGCTGTAAACTCCCCTGGCTATAACTCCTAGCTCTTGTAAGAGATGTTCCTGCTCTCTGGATTTAGGGGAGGTTCACCCACTGGAGCCTGGAGCCTTGTCGTAGGTCCAGGCTGGGTAGGAGACGGTGAGACCTCAACCAAGCTTCGGCGGTTTGAGGGGTCTGCAGTGCTTACGGTGTCAAGTGGAGTGCTTGGAGTCCTCGGGAAGCACTAGGTGCAGCTATCAACGGAGGTACCCAGTCGGGGTGCCAGGAGATCCGTTACAATGTCCATGAAGGGTGTTTTAACGATGTCCCTCACAGCAGCAAAATCAGAATGGCTGTAGTAGCAGGTTATCTTGCTGACTGCTATGCCTGGCCGTGCATATTCTAAGTTCTCCTTTATCTTCCCCTCTTTATGTCCTTCTCTTTCTTGTTCTGTATATCTTGCAGAGATCTGTTAGTCTCTGAAGCTTTCTGCACCTAAGGTGAGGGAGCATGAAGCAACAGTTTTCTCTCTCAACTCTCCCCAGTACAACCTCAAGCTGGGGGTAGCGCCAGCCACCAAATAGCCTCCTACAAGGGCTGAGCCAGGACTGTTAACGCTAACTGTGCCATCCATACATAGCTATGCTGGTTGCAATACATATCATAATATTACATAGTAATCCATAACAAACCATTTGCAGATAACCCCTGCTCTGGGGTACTGCAGATGTACTGCCACCCATAGGGCATTTTTCTGTTCACATAACTGATGTGGTCACCTGGCAAATCAGCATTTGCTCGATTGTTGGATAACTGCTGCCCTGTTTACACAGGTCAGTGATAGGGAACAAGTGTTTGACTGAGTGCTTGTTCTGCTCAGGGGCGGATACAGACAGCAGAGGGCCCCTGTGCAAGGAATGTACGTGGGGCCCCCCAAACCACACATAAAAATATAAACATATACGTGCAAATAAAAAACATCTTGTTAATATGGGTCAATATGTTTACAGTATGTATATATTTTTTTTTTCATACTAGGCCACACCTCTAACTCTGCCCAAAGCATAACTATACACAACCAGTCCCCTTAATGCCCCCACATAGTAATTATTCCCCCTTTGTACCTGCACATAGTAGTAATGCCCACACTGTGCCCCCTTCACAGTAGCTATGCCCAGATGTGCCCCCTTCACAGTACTTATGCCCAGATATGTGCCCCCTTCACAGCAGTGATGCCCAGATATGTGCCCCCTTCACAGCACTTATGCCCAGATATGTGCCCCCTTCATAGCAGTTATGCCCAGATCTGTGCCCATTTTACAGCAGTTATGCCCAGAGAAGCCCACTTCACATCAGTTATGCCCAGATATGTGCCCCGTTCACAATAGTTATGTCCAGATATGTGCCCCCTTCACAGTAGCTATGCCCAGATATGTGCCCCCTTCACAGTAGCTATGCCCAGATATGTGCCCCTTCACAGTAGTTATGTCCAGATATGTGGCCCCTTCACAGCACTTATGTCCAGATATGCTCCCCCTGCTCCGTACAGTATTGGAACGAAGTTTTATGCAAATCGACTTTGGATGTTTCATTCAAAGTCGATTCGCTCATCCCTATAAATACCATCTCTTCCTTACAGTCTTCTATAACATACAGTCCCATGTAAATAACTAGAATCCCCTCCTTCATCTCTTCCAATAAAAAATCCCATTTAAATAACATTACTCCTTACCCTCCAGTCCTTTATAATATCCAGTTCCATGTAAATAACACCAGTCATCTCCTCCCATGTAACTAAGGAAGGAGGAGGTTTATTAGGGGAGAACCACATCTCCCAGCATTTCTCTGGCACTTACATGGCATCACAGGTCTCTACTGCTGAGCACTGGCTTTTTCTGCACTGGTCACATGATGGTGACCTCATCATAGGTCCTACCACCACTTCCAGTGTTGAAAAGATCACATGACTATGATGTCATCGCAGGTCCTTCAGCTATGGTGTATGGGCAGAACCGGCAGCAGATTCACAGTAAGTCCTAATCAGTCCCCCCCTTCCCCCAAACGCCCCCTCCACCCCAAGGTGACCAGGTTACCCTGGCAGAGGAAGGGAGGGGGAAAAAAAAATTATGAACACCTCAGCTGGCACTGGGAAGGGCCCCCTCCCTCTCTGGGTCCCTGTGCAGCTGAACCAGCTGCACAGATGATATGTCTGTCCCTGGTTCTGCTAATCATTGGTGTCACAGTATGGGTTCACAGATTTTTATAGATGCCTTATTTAGAATTCCTATAACAAGGATGTCTAACATGTCCATGAGACCTTAGAAATGTTTTATGTTGCTCTGAAATTGCAGAAATGTCAATCACTGTGTAACATAAGCCGAATGTACAAAAGTCTTGAAAATGGACAATGGCATATCACAATCCAAAGTGTAAGGCTGCCAACCTCCTCACTATAGAATGCAATAATCTGACAACGCACTGAAACTGAAAGTTGTAGTGGAAAAGCTAAATGTTCAATAAAGACGGCCTCACATTGAACATGGTGTCTAAATTGAAGACAGCATATTATAGAGCAGGAGAAGCTGAGCAAATTGATACATAGTTTTATGGGAAAAGATTCAGTATAACCTGTTTATCATTGACTTAAATTCCTGCTAATTCTGGACTTTGAAGTCCAGGAGGCGGTCCTATCAGTGATCGACTGCATTTGTATTCAGACCCCCTGAGTCAATACTTTGTAGGACCACTCTTCTCTGCAATTGCAGCTTTTTTTTGCTCATTGTTTGCAAAATAGCTCAAGGTCAGTCAGATTTGATGGAGACTGTCTGTGAACAGCAATTTTCAAGTCTTGCCACAGATTCTCAATGGGATTTAGGTTTGGATTTTGACTGGGAGATTCTAACACATGGATATGCTTTGATCTAAACCATTCCATTGTAGCTCTGGCTGTTGGGATGTTTAGGATCGTTATCCTGCTGGAAGGTGAACCTCCGCCCCAGTCTCAAGTCTTTTGCAGCCTCTGCCAGGTTTTCCTCCAGGATTGCCCTGTATTTAGCTCCATCCATCTTCCCATCAACTCTGACGAGCTTCTCTGTCCCTGCTGAAGAAAATCATTCCCACAGCATGATGCTGCCACCACCATGTTTCCTGGTGGGGATGGTGAGTTCAGGGTGATGTGCAGTGTTAGTTTTCCGCCACACATAGCTTTTGCGTTTAGGCCAAAAAGTTCAACTTTAATCTCATCTGCCCAGAGCACCTTCTTCCACATGTTTGCTGTGTCCCCTACAGGGCTTGTGGCAAACTGCAAATGAGACTTCTTATGGCTTGCTTTCAAAAATGGCTTTCTTCTTGCCACTCTTCCATAAAGGCCAAATTTGTGGAGTACACGACTAATAGTTGTCCTGTGGACAGATTCTCCCACCTGAGCAGTGCATGTCTGCAGCCCCTCCAGAGTGACCAGGGACCTCGTGGCTGCTTCTCTAATTAGTGCTCTCCTCGCCTGGGCTGTCAGTTTAGGTAGACGGCCATGTCTTGGTGGGTTTGTAGTTGCGCCATAGTCCTTCCCTTTTCGGATGATGGATTGAACAGTGCTCCATGAGATGTTCAGGGCTTGGGATATTTTTTATAACCTAACCCTGCTTTACACTTCTTTACAACTTGATCCCTGACCTGTCTGGTGTGATCCTTTCTTTTCATGATGCTGTTTGAACACTAACCAACCTCTGAGGCCTTCACAGAACAGCTGCAGTTATACTGAGAATAAATTACACACAAGTAGAGTCTAGTTACTAACTAGGTGACTTCTGAAAGCAATTGGTCAGACTGGATTTTATTTAGGAATATCAGAGTACAGGGGGCTAAATACAAATGCACACCACACTTTTCAGATTTTTATTTATTAAAAATTTTGAAAACCATGTGTAATTTACAGCTACTTAACATAAAATTCCAATAAAATTAAAAATTTTAGTTTAAAATTTTTTTTAAATTTAAGTTTGTGGGTGTAAGGGTACTTTCACACTAGCGTTTTTCTTTTCCGGCGCTGAGTTCCGTCCTAGGGGCTCAAATCCAGAAAAGAACTGATCAGTTTTATCCTAATGCATTCTGAATGGAGAGTAATCCGTTCAGGATGCATCAGGATGTCTTCACTTCAGTCTTTTTGACTGATCAGGATTTTCAGAAAAACGTAGCATGTTGTATTTTTACCTCCAGCCAAAAATCCTGAACACTTTGACTGAACGCCGGATACGGTCTTTTTCCCATTGACTTGCATTAACGCCGGATCCGGCGCTGTGTGTTCAGTCAAACCGGATCCGGCTTTTGCATGTTAAACCCAAAAAATGTGAAAAAAAAGTTAAAGTCCATAAATGGCGGATCCGTTTTTTCCAATGCATTTTTTCATTGTGATCAAATGTAATCCGTTTTCACACGTTTTTCCGGATCCGGCGGGCAGTTCCGGTGTCGGAATTGAACGCCGGATTAAAACAACGCTAGTGTGAAAGTAGCCTAACATGAAAAATGTGGAAAAGTACAAGGGGTATGAATACTTTTTCAAGGCACTGTAGTTGAAAATCAAATGTTGCACAACTGAGATGGACTGTGTGAAGTTGATGCCAGAGTTTAATTTATTTCTCTCACTTTAGGGTTCTGTGCCTTTCTTGGTAAGCACAACTTGTGGGACAACTGTTTTTGGAGCATTTGATCCACTTGAAGGAATAGCTGACGTGTGTGAGCGGCATAGTCTATGGCTTCATGTTGATGTAAGTTTGATGTTTAATACATCATTATTGGTAATTGTTTATAATATGGCATCAGTTTTAATAAAATCAGTGCATGTGCACTATTATTATCAAATCAGTGGATATCCAATATCTGGCATTCTGCTTCTTTTGGTTTTCACAAAGTTTGTTGCTCCAGTGTTTTTAGATGTTTTTGTCTGATGTTTCTATGGTATTCTAAAGTACCATTATAAGCATTTCCTAAGGCCGGGTTAATCTGTGTTGTGAACTCCGGCACTGTAATCAAGACTGCTGGAGTTCAGAGCGCAGATGTGAACTCAGCCTAAGTTTTTTATTTTATTTTATTGACAAATACATCAAGGTTATGTAAAGACACAAAATTTCCAGTGTTGACCTTTCTTTTTCAAAATGTCTGCAATTCACCCTGGCATGCTGGATATCATTCAGCTTCTGGGCCAAATCCTGACTGATGGCAACCCACTCTTGCCTAATCAGTGCTTGGAGTATAATTATCACAGCTTCTGTGTTTTTGTTTGTAAACCCACATTTTGAGGATTGACCACAGGTTCTAAATGGGATTGAGAACTGGGAGTTTTTCTGGCTATGGACCACAATTGTATGCCACCAACAATTGTACCATAATTGTGTGCACTGCATTTCTGAATTCCGATGGAGGTTCCCCCCCAGACAAAATGCAGTAAAACTGCATGTATACAATAAATTGCAGAAACTGCAAAAGTTGTCAAAATCGCAATTAAATAAAAACTATGTGGCAATTTTCATGTAAGACAGAAGACCACATATTTTGTAAAAATACCAGCCACAGCCTACTAAATTCATACAATGTTAACAGAATTTAAACTGGCCATTCACTGATCAGTTTACTGCTCCCCCAAACAATGTTCAAATATTGGACACAAACCCTGCATAATAAGTGTAACAATCTATTACTTAGCATGCCCCAAGCCACTCATATATTGGTACCTTATACTCTTAGATGTTAAAATGGAATGTACAGATTATTATTCCAAAAACGAAAGGCTCATAGGTTCTAAAAAAATAGAGAGCAACTGGCATTTTAATGGATTCTCAAAAGAAAAAGTATGATGTTCGTGTAGTACATACATCACATCATCTTCTTAAAGGGTTTTCCCAGCTCCTGATATTGATGACCTATCTTTAGGATATGTCATTAATATGTGATCGGTGAGGGTCTGATACCCTACACCCCAAAAGATAGGTCATAAATATCAGGAGCTTGGAAAGACCCTTTTTGGGTGATTGTAGTAGAGGTGTCTAACTGCCATTTAGATCAGTCGGCTCTCTCAGCTATATTAATATAACAATGCTTTTGGAAAGTCTTCAGACGCTTTCACTTTTCACATTATATTACATTGAGGCAGTTTTCCCCCATCCATCAGCACTCAAGACCCCATAATGAGAAAGTGAAAACAGAATTTTATACATTTTGGCAAATTTATTAAAAAGGAAAACTAAAATTTTGCATGATCAAAAGTATTCAGTCCCTTTGCTATGGCATTTGAAATTTAGCTGTGGGCCTTCATCTTTGAGATGTTTCTACACCTTGACTGGAGCCCACCCGTGTTAGTTTCAGTTGATTGGACAAAATTTGGAGAGACACAGCTCTGTCTATATAAGGTCTCACTAATGACAATGCATATGAGAGCAAAAACCAAGCCATGAAGAGGAAAGAACTGCCTGTACAGTAGGAGAGAAGGACCTTGGTAAGAGAGGTGACCAAGAACCCAATGGTCACAGACTGAGCTCCAAAGATCCCATATGCAGATAGGAGAAACTTCCAGAAGGTTAGCCATCACTTCAGCATGCCATCAATCTGGGCTTTATGGCAAAATCACCAGAAAGAAGCCTTTTCTTAGTAAAAGACACACACAAGCCCGTCTCGAGTTTGCAAAAAAGCACCTAAAGGAATCTGAGACTGTGAGAAACAATATTCTGTGGTCTGATGAAACCAAGATTGAACTTTTGGGCCTCACTTCAGTGTCATGTCTGGAGGAAACTAGTCACTGCTTATCACCTGCCCAATACAATCTCTACAGTGAAGCATGGTGGTAGCATCATCATGTTACAGGGATGTTTTTCAGCAGCTGGGCCAGGGAGACTGGTCACAGTTGAGGGAAAGCTGAATGGAGCAAAGTACAGAAATATTCATAATGAAAACTTGAGCCAGAGTTCCCTGGACCCCAGACTGGGCCGAAGGTTCACCTTAACAAGACAATGACCATAAACACACAGCCAAGATAACACAGGGGTGGCTTAGGGACAATTCTGTAAATGTTCTTTAGTGGCCCAGCCAGAGCCCTGATTTGAACATCTCTGGGAGACCTGAAAATGGCTGTCCATCAATAGTCCCCATGCAACCTGACAGTGCTTGAGATGATCTGCAGAGAAGAATGGCAGGGAATCCCCAAATCCAGGTGTGCAAACCTTGTGGCATCATACCCAAGAAGACTAGAGGCTGTAATTAGAAACATAGAAACATAGAATGTGTCGGCAGATAAGAACCATTTGGCCCATCTAGTCTGCCCAATATATCTGAATCCTATTAATAGTCCCTGGCCCTATCTTATATGAAGGATAGCCTTATGCCTATCCCATGCATGCTTAAACCCCTTCACTGTATTTGCAGCTACCACTTCTGCAGGAAGGCTATTCCATGCATCCACTACTCTCTCAGTAAAGTAATACTTCCTTATATTACTTTTAAACCTTTGCCCCTCTAATTTAAAACTGTGTCCTCTTGTGGTAGTTTTTCTTCTTTTAAAGGGTTTCTATCACTTCGTATGCCATAATTAGCTCTCAGACACTAGCGATCCGCTAGTGTCTGCTCTGGCCAACCATCCTAATATAAGAGCTTTTTGGGCAGCCGTTTTGCTAAAAAAATAACTTTTATAAATATGCTAATGAGCCTCTAGGTGCTATGTGGGCGTCATTAGCACCTAGAGGCTCCGTCTACCTTCATACACAGCCACCGCCCAGCGCGTCCCTCCAGCCCGCCCATCTCCTGCTGAATGCGATCCTCCGTGTGACGCAACGGACGAATTCTCGCGCATGCGCCGTGCGCGGCTGTATTCGGCGCATGCGCAGAGAATGTCTGACCGCTTCCCTGCTCAGACATCTCCACTGCGCCTGCGCCGATGACGTCATAGTGCTCCAAGGAACAGGCGCAGTGGAGATGTCTGAGCAGGGAAGCGGTCAGACATTCTCTGCGCATGCGCCGAATACAGCCGCGCACGGCGCATGCGCGAGAATTCGTCCGTTGCGTCACACGGAGGATCGCATTCATCAGGAGATGGGCGGGCTGGAGGGACGCGCTGGGCGGTGGCTGTGTATGAAGGTAGACGGAGCCTCTAGGTGCTAATGACGCCCACATAGCACCTAGAGGCTCATTAGCATATTTATAAAAGTTATTTTTTTAGCAAAACGGCTGCCCAAAAAGCTCTTATATTAGGATGGTTGGCCAGAGCAGACACTAGCGGATCGCTAGTGTCTGAGAGCTAATTATGGCATACGAAGTGATAGAAACCCTTTAAATATGCTCTCATCCTTTACCGAGTTGATTCCCTTTATGTATTTAAAAGTTTCTATCATATCCCCTCTGTCTCTTCTTTCTTCCAAGCTATACATATTAAAGCGAACCTTTCACCAGGATTTCACCTAATAAACTATTAACAGTACCTTATAGATTATGCTCATTCTGTTTAAATGCATTCTTGTCCCGCTTTCCTGGGATGTATATTGATGAAAAAAACGACTTATAAAGTCCTTGTCTCCAGCTCCTGCAGTCACGGTGGAAGTCAAGGGGGGTAGCCCTTCCCTCACTCCGGGCTGTACCTCCCCTGCCCTAACCCCTCCTCTAACTAGTGAAACTGACACCCGGCTCAGTCGCCGGGACCGCGCTTGTACTGGCGGCGCATGCGCCGTTGGTCTCAGTAGCAGCGCTATCCCGTCTAGGCGCGGACTGAAGCGCGATCCTGTGAGTGAATTGCGCATGCGCCGTCCGTCCTCGATGCCTCCCTGTCTTCTGTTCTTCAGGCGCGCGCCTGAATAGAAGACAGGGAGGCATCGGGGACGGACGGCGCATGCGCCATTCACTCACAGGATCGCGCTTCAGTCCCCGCCTAGACGGGATAGCGCTGCTACTGAGACCAACGGCGCATGCGCCGCCAGTACAAGCGCGGTCCCGGCAACTGAGCCGGGTGTCAGTTTCACTAGTTAGAGGAGGGGTTAGGGCAGGGGAGGTACAGCCCGGAGTGAGGGAAGGGCTACCCCCTTGACTTCCACCGTGACTGCAGGAGCTGGAGACAAGGACTTTATAAGTCGTTTTTTTCATCAATATACATCCCAGGAAAGCGGGACAAGAATGCATTTAAACAGAATGAGCATAATCTATAAGGTACTGTTAATAGTTTATTAGGTGAAATCCTGGTGAAAGGTTCGCTTTAAGGTCCTTTAACCTTTCCTGGTAAGTTTTATCCTGCAATCCATGTACTAGTTTAGTAGCTCTTCTCTGAACTCTCTAGAGTATCTATATCCTTCTGGAGATATGGCCTCCAGTACTGTGCACAATACTCCAAGTGAGGTCTCACCAGTGCTCTGTAGAGCGGCATAAGCACTTCACTCTTTCTACTGCTTATACCTCTTCCTATACATCCAAGCATTCTGCTGGCATTTCGTGCTGCCCTATTACATTGTCTTCCCACCTTTAAGTCTTCTGAAATAATTACTCCTAAATCCCTTTCCTCAGATACTGAGGTCAGGACTGTGTCAAATATTCTATATTCTGCCCTTGGGTTTTTACGCCCCAGGTGCATTATCTTGCACTTATCCACATTAAATTTCAGTTGCCAGAGTTCTGACCATTCTTCTAGTTTTCCCAAATCCTGCCAGAAGTGCTTCAACTAAGTCCTAAATAAAGGGTATGAATAATTATGTCAATGCAAGATTTTAGTTTCTCCTTCAATAAATTAGCACTTTCTCATTTTTTTTATAGCATATGGCCGCAATATAACAAAATATTTAAAAAGTGAAAGGGTCTGAAGACTTTCCAAATGCATTGTATCTGCAAATGTGGAGTATGTTAAATTGTCTGTGAGTACAACATTGATTATCTATTTTCAGGATAGGTTATCAATATTAGATCGTTGAGGGTCTGAATCCCAGCACCTCCACCGATTAACTGTTTGAAAGGGCCACAGCATTCAAACAAGCACTGCAGCCTCCTCACAGCTAACCAAGCACAGCACTGTAGATTGGATAGTGGCTGTGCTTGGTATTGCGGCCTAGGCCCATTCACTTGAATGGGACTGAGCTACACACCAGCCATGTGACAGATGAACAGGCCATCACAGGCCTAGGAATAGGCTGCTGTGCTCACTAGAGAGTCATGGCCTCTTCAGACAGCTGATCAGATGGGGAGCCTGAAGTCAGCCCTATAACAAATGTGATGATCTATCCTTAGGATATGGAATCAATATTTTATTCGCGGAAAACCCCTTTAAATCTTGCACAAGTCCATTTTGGAAAACTGATCACCAGGGCATCTTGATACAGGGTACCTCCTAATTAAGTCTTCTTTTTGGGGCAACTGGCACATTTGGTCAACAATTGCCTAATGTGTATGGTATAAAACCTTTTGAACAAGTTTATTAAAAACTATTCTAACTGCCTTATAATCATTTTTGTAATAGACTTGAAATAGCGCTTTGGAATACATACATTGTACTGCAGGTAATGAAGCCGCAGTGAGCGATGTACTGGCAGGACCAGCAGTATGTGCTCCTGCCAGTACAGCACGTACTCTGGCTCCAAGGTGGATTCCATACACTACACTACTGACATGTCAGCGGTGTATGAATGTATGGATTCCAAAGTGCCATAGACACCTGAACTTTGGGTTCCTATTTTGTAGGGTGAAAAACGGGGAAAAGTATACATTACAAATATTATTTATATGGCATTTTAAATAGTTTTTAATAAACTTGTTCAAAATGATAGATACCCTTTAAAGTGTAACTGTTATTATTATATATATATTTTGGAATGTGTATGGGCAGTGATACTAAACATTTTTGTAATATACTTTAATTACTGAAATCATACATTTCTATAAGAAAAATAGCTCTAAAATTGCCCATTTTGTGCCTTAGCGATGCTCCACGTTCCACACTGACTGCTGCTGGCCTCACAGCCTCTCACTATCATATATATATATACAGGGAGTGCAGAATTATTAGGCAAGTTGTATTTTTGAGGATTAATTTTATTATTGAACAACAACCATGTTCTCAATGAACCCAAAAAACTCATTAATATCAAAGCTGAATATTTTTGGAAGTAGTTTTTAGTTTGTTTTTAGTTTTAGCTATTTTAGGGGGATATCTGTGTGTGCAGGTGACTATTACTGTGCATAATTATTAGGCAACTTAACAAAAAACAAATATACACTGCGTGCAGAATTATTAGGCAAATGAGTATTTTGACCACATCATCCTCTTTATGCATGTTGTCTTACTCCAAGCTGTATAGGCTCGAAAGCCTACTACCAATTAAGCATATTAGGTGATGTGCATCTCTGTAATGAGAAGGGGTGTGGTCTAATGACATCAACACCCTATATTAGGTGTGCATAATTATTAGGCAACTTCCTTTCCTTTGGCAAAATGGGTCAAAAGAAGGACTTGACAGGCTCAGAAAAGTCAAAAATAGTGAGATATCTTGCAGAGGGATGCAGCACTCTTAAAATTGCAAAGCTTCTGAAGCGTGATCATCGAACAATCAAGCGTTTCATTCAAAATAGTCAACAGGGTCGCAAGAAGCGTGTGGAAAAACCAAGGCGCAAAATAACTGCCCATGAACTGAGAAAAGTCAAGCGTGCAGCTGCCAAGATGCCACTTGCCACCAGTTTGGCCATATTTCAGAGCTGCAACATCACTGGAGTGCCCAAAAGCACAAGGTGTGCAATACTCAGAGACATGGCCAAGGTAAGAAAGGCTGAAAGACGACCACCACTGAACAAGACACACAAGCTGAAACGTCAAGACTGGGCCAAGAAATATCTCAAGACTGATTTTTCTAAGGTTTTATGGACTGATGAAATGAGAGTGAGTCTTGATGGGCCAGATGGATGGGCCCGTGGCTGGATTGGTAAAGGGCAGAGAGCTCCAGTCCGACTCAGACGCCAGCAAGGTGGAGGTGAAGTACTGGTTTGGGCTGGTATCATCAAAGATGAGCTTGTGGGGCCTTTTCGGGTTGAGGATGGAGTCAAGCTCAACTCCCAGTCCTACTGCCAGTTTCTGGAAGACACCTTCTTCAAGCAGTGGTACAGGAAGAAGTCTGCATCCTTCAAGAAAAACATGATTTTCATGCAGGACAATGCTCCATCACACGCATCCAAGTACTCCACAGCGTGGCTGGCAAGAAAGGGTATAAAAGAAGAAAATCTAATGACATGGCCTCCTTGTTCACCTGATCTGAACCCCATTGAGAACCTGTGGTCCATCATCAAATGTGAGATTTACAAGGAGGGAAAACAGTACACCTCTCTGAACAGTGTCTGGGAGGCTGTGGTTGCTGCTGCACGCAATGTTGATGGTGAACAGATCAAAACTCTGACAGAATCCATGGATGGCAGGCTTTTGAGTGTCCTTGCAAAGAAAGGTGGCTATATTGGTCACTGATTTGTTTTTGTTTTGTTTTTGAATGTCAGAAATGTATATTTGTGAATGTTGAGATGTTATATTGGTTTCACTGGTAAAAATAAATAATTGAAATGGGTATATATTTGTTTTTTGTTAAGTTGCCTAATAATTATGCACAGTAATAGTCACCTGCACACACAGATATCCCCCTAAAATAGCTAAAACTAAAAACAAACTAAAAACTACTTCCAAAAATATTCAGCTTTGATATTAATGAGTTTTTTGGGTTCATTGAGAACATGGTTGTTGTTCAATAATAAAATTAATCCTCAAAAATACAACTTGCCTAATAATTCTGCACTCCCTGTATACCCATTTCAATTATTTATTTTTACCAGTGAAACCAATATAACATCTCAACATTCACAAATATACATTTCTGACATTCAAAAACAAAACAAAAACAAATCAGTGACCAATATAGCCACCTTTCTTTGCAAGGACACTCAAAAGCCTGCCATCCATGGATTCTGTCAGTGTTTTGATCTGTTCACCATCAACATTGCGTGCAGCAGCAACCACAGCCTCCCAGACACTGTTCAGAGAGGTGTACTGTTTTCCCTCCTTGTAAATCTCACATTTGATGATGGACCACAGGTTCTCAATGAGGTTCAGATCAGGTGAACAAGGAGGCCATGTCATTAGATTTTCTTCTTTTATACCCTTTCTTGCCAGCCACGCTGTGGAGTACTTGGACGCGTGTGATGGAGCATTGTCCTGCATGAAAATCATGTTTTTCTTGAAGGATGCAGACTTCTTCCTGTACCACTGCTTGAAGAAGGTGTCTTCCAGAAACGGGCAGTAGGACTGGGAGTTGAGCTTGACTCCATCCTCAACCCGAAAAGGCCCCACAAGCTCATCTTTGATGATACCAGCCCAAACCAGTACTCCACCTCCACCTTGCTGGCGTCTGAGTCGGACTGGAGCTCTCTGCCCTTTACCAATCCAGCCACGGGCCCATCCATCTGGCCCATCAAGACTCACTCTCATTTCATCAGTCCATAAAACCTTAGAAAAATCAGTCTTGAGATATTTCTTGGCCCAGTCTTGACGTTTCAGCTTGTGTGTCTTGTTCAGTGGTGGTCGTCTTTCAGCCTTTCTTACCTTGGCCATGTCTCTGAGTATTGCACACCTTGTGCTTTTAGGCACTCCAGTGATGTTGCAGCTCTGAAATATGGCCAAACTGGTGGCAAGTGGCATCTTGGCAGCTGCACGCTTGACTTTTCTCAGTTCATGGGCAGTTATTTTGCGCCTTGGTTTTTCCACACGCTTCTTGCGACCCTGTTGACTATTTTGAATGAAACGCTTGATTGTTCGATGATCACGCTTCAGAAGCTTTGCAATTTTAAGAGTGCTGCATCCCTCTGCAAGATATCTCACTATTTTTGACTTTTCTGAGCCTGTCAAGTCCTTCTTTTGACCCATTTTGCCAAAGGAAAGGAAGTTGCCTAATAATTATGCACACCTAATATAGGGTGTTGATGTCATTAGACCACACCCCTTCTCATTACAGAGATGCACATCACCTAATATGCTTAATTGGTAGTAGGCTTTCGAGCCTATACAGCTTGGAGTAAGACAACATGCATAAAGAGGATGATGTGGTCAAAATACTCATTTGCCTAATAATTCTGCACTCCCTGTATATATACAGAGAGAGAGAGGCAGTAAGAGCAGCAGCAGTCAGTGTGGAGCGTTGAGCATTGATATGGCACAAAATCTGCAATTTTAGAGCAATTTTTCTAATAGAAATGTATGATTTCAGTAATTAAAGTATATTACAAAAATGGTCAGTATCACTGCCCATACACATAAAAAAAAAAAAAGAATGACAATTACACTTTAGCTAAAATACGACTTGTTTTCTTATCAGGGAATAATAGTGCAGAGTTACCAAGCTCTAGCAACTAATGTCCTGTGTGAGAATGAACACCTAGGACTATGATGCCAAGTGTCCTGCCATGTACATGATACAGTATCATACTTCCCAACTCTCTAAATGAACAAAGAGGGACAGGCAAATTTTTTCTACACTAGGCCACGCCTTTAACTCTGCCCAAAACATAACTATGCACCTAATTCCAACCAGTCCTCTTAATGCCACCACATAGTAATTATTCCCCCTTCATGCCACCGAACATAATTTATGCCCACATTGTGCCCCCTCATAGAATTATGCCCAGCTGTGCCCCAAGTAATATGTCCAGCTGTGCCCCCAGTAGTACGTCCAGTTATGTGCCCCTCACATAAAGTTAAAAAAATAAACACCACATACCTTGTTCATAGCAGCAGGACATCGGCTGCTCTGGTCTGTGGAGAAGGCGGAGCCAAGGTTGACTGGTGGCCGGCCCCACCCCCCCGCAGAGACCAGAGGTATGGAGAGCCAGCAGGGGGGAGGAATGATGAAGCAGGGAGCCGATGCCGGCTCTCTGCTTCATCATTATACAGGCAACTGTCCATAGGAAGCAGAGACAGCTGCCAGAAAGCGGGACATAGCTCCCCCGTACCGGGACAGCCACTGAAATCTGGGACTCTCCCGCCGGATCTGGGATGGTTGGGAGGTATGCAGTATGTTGCTATGCAGTCGGGTTTGACAATTACTGGTATTAGCTCTCATTATTTGTATAAAACTTGCCACAATAGCTGTGGAGGGTTCTCCATAATTAATTCATATTCATTTTTTTTCTGTAGGCTGCATGGGGAGGCAGTGCCTTGTTGTCCAGTAGGCACAGACATTTACTGAAGGGAATAGAGAGGTCAGTAGAATGGCCTGAGGGCCTGGTGCAAGAGTAGCACATGGACCTGCTGCAATCTGTATGAAACTGCTGGACAGTGGGCCCTTCTTCAGCTGCACAGATAGCACATACATACCAATCTTTCAATTGGATAAAATCAGGGCATCTAGGCTCCCCCCCTGGGAACGCCTTACCCCGCCCAGGATCACCCACTTATGGGCATTACTCCACTATTATTGCATCACTGTGTACATTCTCTCTGTACTGTGACATCACTATGTGCATTATACATGTACCATGACATCAGTGTGTGCCATAGACTTGTGCATTAAGGAGACCAATCATAACCTTTTCTGAACATGTTGCTGAAAGTGGTCATGGCCAAGTTTGACTGTGTGGCCCCATGGTTACTAGTTCTGCCCTTGCAGACGTACAGCATCCATCTAAAACCATCCTAAATTTGGATTCACATTAGGTAAAAAATTGGCGAAAATAAGAGTTAAGATCTGTATTTCTTATTTTTCTACTGCCCCCCGTTCACCCACTGTCAGTGTTTAAACATACATTGCCAGTTTTTTTCAGCACAGCTTTGAGTGCTGACAGCGTGGGAACTGGGGGCAGAAGGAAAATACTAAATGGTGTTTTGGATTTTTTATGTGCAGTACTACTCAGGTATTACTGCAGATAATAGTCCAGAATCCTGGTGACAGATTCCCTTTAACGCAAATAGCAATGACCAATGGCAGGTTGGAAAATGTTGGCCATGGTTGGCAGAAAGTTCAAGTCTACAGAATGATTGGCCACATTCACACCATCATTTGCCACGTTGGGCAAGCCCCAGCCTGATGATTGGCCACTTTAAGAGGGTTGTACTGCTGAGTGAGATAGTTTATATAAAACTAAAACTGTACTCAACAAAACTGTAAAACCATTAGCAAATTCTCTCATTTCTGATTTACTAACTTATGACCATATTTTACATTTTGGGTTTCAATTTTTCTTTCTTAGGCTACTTTCACACTTGCGGTAGCCTTTTCCGGCAGGCTGTTCCGGCGGGGTAACAGCCTGCCGGTTCCATGCTACCACAAGTCCACCGTGCTGGCAGAAGGAGGTCCTGCCGCAGCACGGTAAACAAGCCAATAGACGGCAGACAAATATCGCAGCATGTTGTAGTTTTTGTCCGGCCGCATTATAGTGAATGTGGCCGGGGCGGACTTCCGGCGGCACGATGGACTTGCGATAGCTACCGCAAGTGTGAAAGTAGCCTTAGGGCTAGTTCACACAACTGATTTTGCA
Source organism: Bufo bufo (assembly GCF_905171765.1). Lineage (NCBI taxonomy): Eukaryota > Metazoa > Chordata > Amphibia > Anura > Bufonidae > Bufo > Bufo bufo. Next base: position 582,016,093 of record NC_053391.1, read on the forward strand.
AAGTCCAGGCAAAATCCATCACATGTTCCGAGGCAGAAACAACTCTTGGTTTTTCATTGAATGGAGCTAAACCATGAGTGGACACCCACTGCATTTTCCATTGGTGTCCGCACGGACACCACGCCAAGAACAGGCATTAACGTTCTTGGCCAGGCACGGCATTAAACCATGGTCTCATGAAATGCAACTCAGCCTCCCATTGAAAAGAATGGAAGGTAGATTCAGGACTGCTGCCGGCATTTTTTTTAATGTGAAATCCACACCAAATTCCTCTGACAAGACTCGGTGTGCCTTAAAGTTATCAGAATATAGGAAAAACAAAAGTGGTTAATTATGCCACTCCTTAATCTACTTATTGACAAAGAGGTATTCTAGTGCTCTCACTTTAGTTTCACCCATGGTCTAATTCCATAAAATTTTTGTATTTGACTTTTTTTCAGGGCAGATTCTGTGACATGGAATCCTCATAAATTATTAGGTGTTGGTTTACAATGTTCTGCTTTTCTCCTGCGGGATACAACTGTAAGTATACTTAGGGCCTGCATTAAAGGTGTTATCCTCTGAACAGCATTTATAACTTATACATGGGATAGGTGATACATTTATGATAGCTGGGGTATGACCTCTGGGACTCCAGGGTGCTTGAGACAGGGTCCCCAGGTCCCACACTTTAAATGGTGTGTTGGTGCTCAAGTTGGTCCACCACTCCATTCTATATTGATATAGATTGTAAGCCCTTGGGCTTCTCAGGTATCATGTACTTTGTTGAGGTCTATCATCATGTAACATATAGTGCTACGTAAAACGTTGGCACCTTATAACGAGTGGATAATAACACAATCAACTAAATTCTGACTCCATTCGACACCTGGGAAATCAGATGTGACTACCATAAACCCAAATATCCTGATCATAACCATATACTCGCAGGGTCCATGAAGCTGAGATATGAGTTGTTTGGTGGGGTGCTCACACTGCTGAGCTGCTGTTTCTATCAAACACCTACCTACCTAAACATTCTACCTTTGGAGAATCTTTAACTAATTTAAAGCAATACTGATATAATCAATTCCCTAAAATATAACTATTGCCTGGATCGATCCCATTACACGTAGTAAATAGCACCAAAAAATTGTACGTACCCTCCCGTGTCACCAGTGCCATCCGGCCAGTTCGACCTGCAGAACGCAGATAATATTTTCCTTCCACGTTCCCAAGTCTTAGAACAGGGATGCACAACCTTCAGCCCGGGGCCACATGTGGCCTCTATTCTGTATGGCCCCCAATCATCTGGACAGATGAAATGAAAGAAATGCTCAGTAATAGGGAGGCAAGTACTAATGGTGCACTTGTAGCCATCTTTGGGCCCCCTATATATCAGGATAATGGCATCCCTTGACCCTTATGTGGCGCTCCTGAAAGTAATATATGACTTAGAGTGGTGGCCATCTCCATTGTATTTTATAGGAGTTGTGAAATGCTAGTCTGATACATAAAACCCATCATTTACAATAGAACATAGCACATGCAAGCCTGGTCTCCTCTATAATGTGGATATTAGAAGGTGACCCCCCCCCCCCCCCCCCATTCTCTTAATTCTCCCAATAGGTGTCAGACATTTAAGGAACACACTTTTGATACGTCATAAATGCTTCATAATACCCATTTTATTGCAGTCTTTGTTAGTGGTTTAATTTGATAATGTGTCCCCAAAAAATGTTGTGCACCTTGTCTTAGAACATATGTGTCACTATTATATAGAGTAAAAAAAGTAATAACCATTCTATATGTATAGTGTTTTGTGAGCATTCATTTGTAGGCAATATAATAAATATGAAATATGTTCTCGTGGCTATGTTCATATTTGCGCTGGAGAATGCTGACTGGAAGAATAGTACTGCATGCAGCGCTGTTCTTCCCAGCAAAATGATAGCGCCAATGGAGTTCCATGGCCCCCATAATAAGCCAACATCAGTCATAAATGGAAGGCACAGCAATATGAACCAGGCCTACTGTATCTTCTGTATGATCACGGAGTAAAATTGCATATTGGGCAGTTACAGTATTCCTTTTCCATATACATGAAAATGTACAAAGTACAGTACAGAGAGAAATGTCATATTTGGTCCTCATTACAGAATGCACCCACTAACTGTGTCCCTCTCATTACAGCAATTATTAGAGCGCTGTCATGCAGCTAATGCCACCTACCTGTTCCAAACAGACAAATTTTACAACCTGCAATATGACACGGGTGATAAATCAATCCAATGTGGTCGCCGAGTGGATTGTCTGAAACTCTGGCTAATGTGGAAAGCGCTTGGGTCCAATGGGCTGGAGAGAAGAGTGGACAGAGTTCTGGATCATACAAGGTGCTGGGTCTATGATATCTCCTGCGGCGCTGGAAGATGCGCCTAATTTATGACAAGGCCTCAACATAAATTAGACACATCCTCCAGCAGTCCATGTGCCAGAATGAAATCTACGGCAGCTTAGAGCTGCCATAATCTTCTATCTTCATTTGCGCAAATGAAGATAAATGTGTTGCGCTCGCTGGTCCCAATTCCTCTCTGCCCTTGCCATGCACCCTTATTGGGAAAGAGGGAGGGCAGCAAAAAAAACACCACAAAATTCACAAAGTTGCTATTTTTCCCAACTAGATTATGGGTGAATTACTTTGCATAAGGGCAATTGGTATTCTTAAGCATGCTTAAAAATCATTGTTTGCCGGCGGCAGATGGTGCTGTCTAATTACGATTTGCCGCCGGCAAACGACTACACAGCATGGGAACAAGTGATGGCATAGTGATTGTTCCTCTCCATGTGGAGGAGAACGCTGCATATAATAGCAGCTGACACCAGATGTGTCTGGCAGCGGCTTTCTCTCTTCTCCCTATTTAAGGGCTTATTCGCACGACCGTATGAATGAGTCCGCATCCATTCGGCAACTTTGCGGAACGGGTCTGGACCCATTCATTTCAAAGGGGCAGCAAAAGATGCTGTGCACATCCGTAGTTCCGTTCCACGGACCCACTGAAAAGATAGAGCATGTCATATTCTTGTCTACAATTGCGGACAAGAATAGGCATTTTCTATAACAGTGGCGGCCATGTGCGGAATTTGCGGACCACAAAACACTACGGTCATGTGAATGCGCCCTAATACACATACATGTTTGGCCTAACCGAATCTGTATGTATATGGGGAGCTGTGAGGGAGTCGGGACAGGTAGCTATTGGGCCATCCTAAGGAACGTTCAGCTGCCAGCTATTGAATGTGTATGGAGGCCCTAACAGCCAGTACATTATTGATATTATTTGATGACGTCTGATGTCCCACCATATACACTGCCTGTCCAAAAAAAAAGTTGCCACCTGGATTTAACTAAGCAAATAGTTATGAGCCTCCTATTGGATAATTACTGCATGGGCGATTATCTTTCAGCTGGAAATAAGTTATTTAACCCCAACTGGTGCAATGAGTTGCTTCTCATTTTTTAAACAACCATGTCGAAAGACACATCTCGTGGTCGTGGAAAAGATGTTAGTCTGTTTGAGAAGGGTCAAATCATTGGCATGCATCAAGCAGAGAAAACATCTAAGGAGATTGAAGAAACTACTAAAATTGGGTTAAGAACTGCCCAAAGCATTAGATAGTGGGGACCCATCCTATTTGTGGAAATGTGGCGGGAAAAAAATCCTGAAAGATCGTGATTGGCGATCACTTAAACGTTTGGTGAAATCAAATCGAAAAAAAGCAACAGTAGAACTCAGGGCTATGTTTAATAGTGAAAGTAAGAGCATTTCCACACGCACAATGTGAAGGGAACTCAAGGGATTGGGACTGAACAGCTGTGTAGCTGTAAGAAAACCACTAATCAGTGAGGCAAACCAGAAAAAAAGGCTTCAATTTTCTAGGGAGCATAAGAAGAGAGGCAGATGAAGTGATGCACCCATCATGCCTAGTGCCTACTGTACAAGCCTGTGGGGGCAGTGCTATGATCTGGGGTTGCTGCAGTTGGTCAGGTCTAGGTTCAGCAACAGTATGTGCTCCATGAATGAGGTCAGCTGACTACCTGAACATACTGAATGACCAGGTTATTCCATCAATGGATTTGTTCTTCCCTGATGGCACGGCATATTCCACGATGACAATGCCAGGATTCATCTGGCTCAAATTGTGAAAGAGTGGTTCAGGGAGCATGAGACATCATTTTCACACATGGATTGGCCACCACAGAGTCCAGACCTTAACCCCATTGAGAATCTTTGGGATGTGCTGGAGATGGCTTTGCGCAGCAGTCAGACTCTACCACCATCAATGCAAGATCTTGGTGAAAAATTAATGCAACACTGGATGGAAATAAATCTTGTGACATCGCAGAAGCTTATCGAAACAATGCCACAGCGAATGCGTACCGTTATCAAAGCTAAAGGCTTTTTTCGGTGGCAACTTTTTTTTTTTGGACAGCCAGTGTATATGTCTTGTCTAACTGCTTAGTTGGGTCTGGTATTTGTTGTAATGATATGATTATTCTTTCTCGATATGCATAATTTTCACAGAAAACATAGAAAAACCCTTGTGTTAAGTGGATTCCAGTGGTATTTTCCGATGGTAAATGCTATCACTGGTTTCAGTTGGCTTTTGGGAAGAATGCCCTAGCCCACTTTGCCATTCTACAGTAATAACAACAGAGAACTAAAAGATCATAATTGTCAATGAGATCCATTATATACAGGTTTCCATTATTTGTCACTTATAAACTATGATTAATATTACATTCTGATTTTCAGATATCTGGTTGAGGAGATGAAGAAAAGAGAAGGTTTCCGCTTGATTATGGAGGTATGATAAGTGAAGGTTACATCTTCAGTAGGGATGAGCGGACGCGTGGATGTTCGGGTTCGCCGGGTTTGGCCGAACTTCGGGTCAAAGTTCAGGTTCAGGACCCGAACTTGATCCGAACTCGAACCCGAACCCTATTGAAGTCAATGGGGACCCGAACTTTGGTGCACTAAAATGGCTGTAAAATAGTCATAGTAAGGGCTAGAGGGCAGCAAAAGGAAGCAAAATGGGGATAAGAGCAGGACAATTGCCCTGCAAACAAATAGGGATAGGGAAATGACTTAAAATAACATAAAATAATAATAATTATCTTGAACTAGGAGGCGGAGGTCAAAGTGGAGTAGGAAGTTGTGGTGGTGTAAATTTGGGAGGGCCCCAAAACATTGGGAAATGGAAAAGTGAATGAAAATAGAAAGTGTGCTGGAGTATAACAATGGCTGGGTGCGGCCGTTATACTTGTCTATTCAGCACAAGGTACAGACAAGTCCTGTGGGATCCATGCCTGGTTCATTTTATGAACGTGAGCTTGTCCATGTTGGCTGTGGACAGGCGGCTGCGCTTGTCTGTGATCATTCCCCCTGCTGCACTAAACACACGTTCAGACAATACACTGGCTGCAGGGCAGGCCAGCACCTCCAAGGGGTAAAGGGCTAGCTCGGGCCATGTGCCCAATTTGGAGACCCAGAAGTTGAATGGGGCAGACCCACCATGTTGCTGGAATGCTGCCTCCTGCTATGGCGAAAGTCACACTCGCGTTTTGGGTGGATCCCATGACGGATCTCACAAACAGAAAGCCAAAACGCGAGTGTGAAAGTAGCCTAAGACGTTCCGTATCAGCTGGTGGTGCTGGTTGTTGTGGCGTGCTGACAAAGCCTTTCCACATTTCGGCCATGCTAACCCTCCCTTCTGAGGTGCTGGCGGTGCCCCAGCTGCGTTGGCGACTTCTTCCTCCTCGTCTGCCTTCGCCTTGTGCTTCCACTGAACCTCCGCTGTCAGGTGGGAATGCTATCAGCAGCACTCGCGCATCTTCCAATCACGCTCCAGTGACGGAATTAGGGACGGCACGTTGTCCTTGTAGCGGGGTTCCAGCAGGGTGGCCACCCAGTAATCAGCACTGGTTAGAATGTAGGCAACTAGGCGGTCGTTGCGCAAGGCACTGCAGCATGTAGTCGCTCATGTGTGCCAGGCTGCCCAGAGGCAACGACAAGCTGTCCTCTGTGGGAGGTGTATCGTCTGTGTCCTCTGTATCCCCCCAAAGAAAAGCAAAAAAGTAAGATAGCACCACTTATTGGCATATGATAGTCCATACTAGGCGGCGGTGCTCGAGGTGTCAGGCCCCGGCCTCGGGGGCCCCACAGCAACAAAAAATGTACAGGAAGGAACCGCAGCACTCCAATCTTCAATCCAATCGTGTGCTTATTGATACCGAACAAAAGCAACGTTTCGACTTTACAAGTTTTTTTCAAGCTTGTCACTGCATTGTTTGGTCCCTGTTGATATGGAAATGTGAATGCACAGCCAATCAGCGACTATAATGATTCAACATACATACTTTCAGTATTTGGCAAATATTCCTAATAACTTTTCCAGCTATCTGTGCAATGATATCATGAGTGTCGTAAGGAACATCCCATGTGGGATCCACTGAGAGCATGTGCATCACATCTGCTGTTGGCTTCTGTATATATTTATTTTATTGCATTTGAATCTTTATTTTTCTACAGCCAGAGTTTGTGAACTTATGTTTTTGGTATGTTCCGTCAAGTCTTAGAAACAAAGAGAATTCCCCAGATTTCTGGACCAGACTTGGAAAGGTATTTTAACACCTGCTATGCAATTAATCTGTAATCTACTTTATTTTATTAATTTTTACTGGATTATGACTGATCATGTAGTTATTTCTCCTTCCATCTGTTCCCGACTACTTACTAACTTTCTGAAAGTAGGTCACCTAAATAGTGTAGGTTGGCACAGGAGCTGTATGCACAAATTTGTCGGATTTTTTTTTATCTAGACCATTTGCAAAATTGAGTTGCTGTTGAGATGAGTTTAATTTTAAGTATTTAGGGGGAGAGTTATCAAAACTGGTGTAAGTGAAAACTGGTTTAGTTGCCCATAGAAACCAATCAGATGTTTTATTTTCCAAAGGAGCTCTGAAAAATGTAAGGTGGAATGTGATTGGTTACTCTGGGCAACTAAACCAGTTTTCCTTTACAAAAGTTTTTATAATTCTCCTCTTGGTTTCTGAAAATGAGTAACTTGCAGCTATCTCAGTGGCCAGCACTCAGGTTATCGGTTCAAACCAAGCAAAGGCAACATCTACATTGAGTTTGTATATACTGCCTGTGTTTGTGTGGGTTTTCTCCATTCACTATGGTATCCTTATACACTTCAAAAACAGTTTAATTGGCTTCTTAAATTGTGCCTAATGTCTGTCTTGTCCTGCATTACACAGACAATCTAATGATTTAAAGGGTCACTAACTTTTCACATAACTTATGTCATAGAGACATATCAAAAATTTAGGTCAGTGGGGGTCTGAGTGCTGAGACCCCCACCGATGCTTAGAACGAGGAGAGAGAAGTGTGTGCATAGCACTCTCTCATCTCTCTGCACAGGGTGGGCTCCATAGAAGTCTATGGGCTCATCTTGATCTCGTCCTCAACAGTGAGGAGAGAAAGCGTGATATGTCTGCGCTTTTCTGTCCCTGTTCTAGCAATCATGGGGGTCTCAGACCCTAACCAATCTAAATGTTTGATGTATCTCTATGACATATCAAAACTTTTGTGAAAAGTTAGTGACCCTTTAAACAGACACTGTGTGATGCTTCATTTCTCCTGTGGTGGCGTGTCCCAGATCTTTTTTTTTGTCAAGGGGCCTATATAATAAGTAGGGATTGTCCAAAGTGGAGAACCCCTTTAAAGAACAAGGCCTGTGAATGGAGACAATCTCTATACAGCACTGCAAAATATGTAATCTCTATGGGAAATATGTAACTGATAATGAAGTAAAATAAATGTTACTGCAGGTGGCCCCTGTAATAAAGGAAAGGATGATGAAGAAAGGCTCAATGATGGTAGGATACCAGCCTCATGGGAACATAGTTAACTTCTTCAGGCAGATTGTTGTGAATCCAGAAGTGACCAAAGAAGATCTAGACTTCTCCTTAGATGAAATTGAAAGGCTGGCAGAAGACCTATGAATTGTCTCCTCACAACATCCTGCAGGACATGAGAATTGTGGAATACCATCAAGTCCTGATGTCCAAGACCTGCACATGTATAGATGGCCAGCACGCTGTTTGGTCACATGCTCTTCTATCTGCACCCATCTGGTAAAATTAAAAGTGTTACTTCTGGACAACCCCTTTAACTACTACATATTAGAAAAGCTTTCAACTAGACCACATGTCAAAAACAAGGCCTGTGGGTCAAATCCAGCCCGCTGCTTTTTTCTATATGGCGCACCGGTGAGGCCCGTAATATGTGTGAGTAGTTAGTGCCGCTCACCACAATGGCAGTGCCTATACTCGTCTCCCACAGATCTTAGAGCATGACTAAAGTTAGTATGCTGCTTCTTCTTGTATATACTGATATGGACCATGCTGGTATGACCTGGGCATCTCCTGTATATCATTATATATGTAGAGCTGGGATAAGTTATACTTCTTCTTGTAGTGATATGGACCATACTGGTATAACCTGGGTATCTCCTGTATTATAAAAGAGGTGGGCACTCCATATCATATATACAGGAACATGTATAGCTTATACCAGCTGTACATACACTACTCACAAAAAGTTAGGGATATTTGGAAAACGTAAAACGTTGACGCTACAGTTATATTTTATCATGAAAGTATGGCATTTAAGTAGAAGCATGCAATTGTGATTTCCTCATCTCAAACAATTTATTAAAACAAAAGCTAACTTGTGGTATACCCCACAAAAAATGTCAATGTCTCCAAAAACTTGTGGTCTTGAGCATCAATTACAGCTTCACAACAACGTCTCATGCTGTTCACAAGTCGTCTTATTGTCTGCTGAGGCATGGCATCCCACTCTTCTTGAAGGGCGGCCCTCAGTTCATTGAGATTCTGGGGTACAGAGTTACGAGCCTTTACATGGCGACTCAGCTTATCCCATAGGTTTTCAATGGGATTCAGGTCTGGAGAAAGTGCAGGCCACTCCATTTGAGGTACCCCAGTCTCCAGTAGCCCTTTCCTAATGATGCGACCTCGATGAGCTGGCGCATTGCTGTCCATGCAGATGAAAATAGACCTGTGTTGTTCATGCAGAGGCACAATGACTGGTTTACTTATGTTATTCAATTAGTATGGGCTTGTCACTGTACCATTCACAAAGTGTAGGGCAGTTCTGTATTCACTAGACACACCTGTCCACACTGTAACACCACTACCACCACCAAAGGCTCGTCTGGTGACAACAATTCTCTCTTCTTGACGTCTCCAACATCGTTGGCAGCCATCATTTCTGCTCAGCGTGAATCGACTTTTATCAGTGAACAGCACTGAGGACCATTGGTCCCTCGTCCAGCATAGATGCTCCCTCACCCATGCAAGACGATGACGCCTATGCCTGTTGGTGTGGTCAGGTACCCGTGCAAGTCCTCTAGCACACAGACCACGCTGATGTAAACAGTTTTGAATGGTCTGACATGACACTTGGGTGCCTCTCACCTCCCTTAAATGTGCCTGGAGTTGTGTGGCATTCATCATGGCAGGGCATTGTTCACAATGAAGGGGTCATCAGTGTGGGATGTGGCCAAAGGACATCCACTTCTATGCCTTTCTGTGATTTTTCCAGTCTCTCTGTTGCAACCTGCGGAGGACTGTTTAAATACCTATTCTAATTGAACCAGGAAGTTTATTGGGTGACTCATGGAATCAAACACCTGTTGTGAATTTTGCCATTAAGCAACTTGTTAGAGAACAGCAAGTTGTGCAAAAAGTACTGAAACATTGAACAGTTGGACATGTGCATTCAAAAGTTTAGAGAAGGGCACATTAACCACCTCCGGACCGCCTAACGCAGGATCGCGTTCCGGAGGCAGCAGCCCTGCGCAGAGTCACGCATATACGCGTCATCTCGCGAGACGCGAGATTTCGCTCAAAGCCGGCAAAAGTTAGAGGGGGGTCGCGTCATCAGCTTGCCAGCCAATGATCGTGGCTGGCAAGCTGATGATTTTTAAAAAATCGAATCAAAAGCCAGATAACACATTATATTTGTAAATATGATGTGTTAACTGGCTTGTCTGCTCCTCTGCTGGTCCTTTTCGTCGGTTGGTCCCAGCAGAGGAGCAGACGTCACAGTGAGTAGCACCAAACATTTCACTTAGCCCCAGATCACCCCCCATCACCCGAATTAACCCCTTGATCACCCCTTGATCGCCCCTGTCAATCACCTAGTGAAAGGAAAAAAGTGATCAGTGTAAACTGTCACTTTTTTTTCCAACTGGTATTGACTGATAGGTTTTAGGTTAGTTTAGGCCCCTTGGTTAGGTAGTTTAGCGATTGTTTAGCGCCCAGCCCACCGCACCGCAGTCACTTATTCGCTGATTAGCGTATCGCTAATCAGCATTTGTACTTTTATAGTATCTGTAAGTGATCAAAACTGATCACAGTCAGATCTATAATTGTATTAGTGTCACCTTAGCTTGCCCTCCACCCAAAACGCAGTGTTTGCCCGATCAGGCCTGATCGGTCGCCCACACGTGCGTTCACCCACGCCCGCCCCGCCGCAGTGACAAAAAAAATCATTTTTTTTTATCACTGCACAATCACTTTACAAGCGCTGCGGCGATAAAAAAATCTGTTTTGATATTTTTTATCAATCGCAGCGGCCTCCGGTACTTCGCTAGCCTCCCATTTGTAAGACAGGCTTGCTTTTTTTCTTGGGTAGTCTCAGGGAATACCCCTAAATTTAGTAGCCCAAATGTCAAACAGGGGGTATTCTTCTGAAGAGGCCTACAGGATTCTGACCCAGTCGGATGAGGAATGGGAACCCTCATCTGACGAATCTAGCGGGTCAGAATATGAACCTGTAGAAAGCAGTGGCAGTCTGACCCAAAGTTCGGACGAGGAGGTTGAGGTCCCTGATAGCACCAGGCGTACCCGGCCCCGTGTCGCTAGACCATAGGTTGTGCAGGATCCGTTTCAAGAGCAGCAGAGTGGGGCTGGCGCTGTCGGATTACGTGGTGAGGCATACACCAGCAGCGCAGCCCTCCCTGGACCTAGTACCAGCACTGCCGTACAACATGGTGAAGTGGCGAGCACCAGAAGGGCAGTTGAAGCTGGTACGGTGGCATGTGCAGTAGTTACCCCGTCGCAGCCACCGCAAAGACAAGCCCGTAGAGCCCCTAGAATCCCTGAGGTGCTGGCAAACCCTGATTGGCAGTCACCAACTTCAGCCGCACCTGTAGTTCCCCCTTTCACTGCCCAGTCTGGAGTTCGGGTTGAGACAGCTCAGATCGGTTCGGCCCTGGGATTTTTTGAGCTGTTCTTGACTGCGGAGCTCTTGGACTTAGTCGTGGCAGAAACAAATCGGTATGCCACTCAATTTATAGCCGCCAACCCGGGAAGCTATTATGCCCAGCCTTTCCGGTGGAAACCAGTCCAAGTTTCCGAAATTAAAATTTTTCTGGGCCTTCTCCTGAACATGGGTCTAACTAAAAAGCATGAATTGCGGTCATATTGGTCCACGAACCTGCCCATGTTCTCTGCTGCTATGTCCAGGGCACGTTTTGAGACCATCCTGCGTTTCCTGCACTTTAGCGACAACAGCACCTCCCGTCCCAGATGCCACCCAGCTTTTGACCGGCTCCACAAAATTCGGCCCCTCATAGACCACTTCAACCAGAAATTTGCAGATTTGTATACCCCTGAGCAAAACATCTGCGTAGACGAGTCCCTAATACATTTTACCAGGCGCCTTGGCTTCAAACAATACATCCCAAGCAAGCGTGCCCGGTATGGGGTCAAATTGTATAAGCTCTGTGAAAGGGCCACAGGCTATACCCACAAATTTCAGATCTATGAGGGAAAAGATCAGACCCTGGAGCCGGTCGGTTGCCCTGACTACCTGGGGAGCAGTGGGAAGACAGTCTGGGACTTGGTGTCACCCTTATTTGGCAAGGGGTACCATCTTTATGTGGTCAATTTTTACACAAGTGTGCCCCTCTTCAGGCATTTGTTCCTAGAACAGATTGGCTGCTGTGGCACCGTGCGACCTAGTCGCCGGGGTTTCCCCCAACGGCTCATTACCACAAGTCTTCGAAGGGGGGAGAGGGCTGCCTTGTGTAACCAAGAACTGCTCGCGGTGAAATGGAGAGACAAGCGTGACGTTTACATGCTCTCCTCCATTCACGCAGACACGACAATACAAATTGAAAGGGCAACCCGTGTCATTGAAAAGCCCCTCTCAGTCCACGACTATAATGCACTCATGGGAGGGGTGGACTTCAATGACCAGATGTTGGCTCCCTATTTAGTTTCCCGACGCACCAGACGCTGGTATAAGAAGGTGTCTGTATATTTGATTCAATTGGCGATGTACAATAGTTCCTCAAATTTCAGGAAGAGATCATCGAGAACCTCCTGTATCCAGAAGGTTCCGTGGCCCCATCCACCAGTGTAGTTAGCCGTCTACACGAGCAACATTTCCCCAGTGTCGTTCCTGGTACCTCAACCCAACCGTCACCCCGAAAAAGATGTCGTGTCTGTAGCAGGAGTGGAATAAGGCGTGACACCCGCTATTTCTGTCCTGACTGCCCTGACCACCCTGCCCTATGCTTTGGAGAGTGTTTCCGGAAGTACCACACACAGGTACACTTAGCATAGGGATTGCATCTCACAGGACAGGCACACAGGGCTATTAGGGCCCTTACACTCACAGCTACTGCAAACCTCTCCTTGGGATAAAGTGCATAATGTACTTCGCCACATCTTTGGGCGATTTTCGCTTTGCACATTGTCCCATGGGGAAGGAGAGGTTTGTCCTATAAAGGTAAAAAAAAATAAAAAATCACCGGTAAGCCAAAAAGTTAACGTTCAGTTCAAAAGTTTAAATGTTCTGTTCAAAAGTTATTATAAAGTTAATAAATTTATTGTGTTGCGGCCTGGTTTTTTCTTTTTTGTTTTGTTTTTTTTACCTTCCAGGTGGACCAACCGATCGACTAGCTGCAACACTGATGTGCATTCTGACAGAAGCATTGCGCTGCTGTCAGATTACACAAAAGTCGGTGTATGCGGCGCTGCAAGACGAGATTTCTCCTCTGCAGTAAAAGATACGTTTGCCGAGGCATATGAGCTGAGGAGGTGGCGGTGTTCATATGCTTTGGCAAACACTTTGTATATAAAAAAAAATAAAAAATTCCCGGCAATGATTTATTCATCCACATCGATTGATGTGAATGGAGAAATCGGGTTTGCCAGGGCATACGAGCTAAGTGGGTATGGATGTTGGGCGGAGCTCCTATGTCCTGGCAGACGCCTTTCCCCTCCTTTTTCTTTTTTTGGCAGAGATTTTTTCATCCACATTGATCGATGCGAATGAAGAAATCTGTGCCGTTCATTTTTTCTTTCAGTCCGGAGGCTGAACGGAAAAAAAAAAATCTCATTACCAGTATGCTCAATAAAGGAGAATAGCAGAAACTCCAAATCCTGGCCATACATGTAATGATTGCGGAGACCCTCAAATGCCAGGGCAGTACAAACACCCCACAAATGACCCCATTTTGGAAAGAAGACACCCCAAGGTATTCCGTGAGGGGCATATTGAGTCCATGAAAGATTGAAATTTTTGTCCCAAGTTAGCGGAAAGGGAGACTTTGTGAGAAAAAAACTAAAAAAAATCAATTTCCGCTAACTTGTGGCAAAAAAAAAATAATTTCTATGAACTCGTCATGCCCCTCATTGAATACCTTGGGGTGTTTTCTTTCCAAAATGGGGTCACATGTGGGGTATTTATATTGCCCTGGCATTTTAGGGGCCCTAAAGAGTGAGAAGAAGTCTGGGATCCAAATGTCTAAAAATGCCCCCCTAAAAGGAATGTGGGCCCCTTTGCGCATCTAGGCTGCAAAAAAGTGTCACACATGTGGTATCGCCGTACTCAGAAGAAGTTGGGGAATGTGTTTTGGGGTGTCATTTTACATATACCCATGCTGGGTGAGAGAAATATCTCGGTCAAATGCCAACTTTGTATAAAAAAATGGGAAAAGTTGTCTTTTGCCGAGATATTTCTCTCACCCAGCATGGGTATATGTAAAATGACACCCCAAAACACATTGCCCAACTTCTCCTGAGTACGGAGATACCACATGTGTGACACTTTTTTGCAGCCTAAGTGGGCAAAGGGGCCCACATTTCAAAGAGCACCTTTCGGATTTCAGCGGCCATTTTTTACAGATTTTGATTTCAAACTACTTACCACACCTTAGGGCCCCTAGAAGGCCAGCGCAGTATAACTACCCCACAAGTGACCCCATTTTGGAAAGAAGACACCCCAAGGTATTCCGTGAGGGGCATGGCGAGTTCCTAGAATTTTTTATTTTTTGTCACAAGTTAGCGGAAAATGATTTTTTATTTTTTTTTTCTTACAAAGTCTCATATTCCACTAACTTGTGACAAAAAATAAAAGCTTCCATGAACTCACTATGCCCATCAGCGAATACCTTGGGATGTCTTCTTTCCAAAATGGGGTCACTTGTGGGGTAGTTATACTGCCCTGGCATTCTAGGGGCCCTAATGTGTGGTAAGTAGTTTGAAATCAAAATCTGTAAAAAATGGCCGTGAAATCCGAAAGGTGCTCTTTGGAATGTGGGCCCCTTTGCCCACCTAGGCTGCAAAACAGTGTCACACATGTGATATCTCCGTACTCAGGAGAAGTTGGGGAATGTGTTTTGGGGTGTCATTTTACATATACCCATGCTGGGTGAGAGAAATATCTCGTTCAAATGCCAACTTTGTATAAAAAAATGGGAAAAGTTGTCTTTTGCCGAGATATTTCTCTCACCCAGCATGGGTATATGTAAAATGACACCCCAAAACACATTGCCCAACTTCTCCTGAGTACGGAGATACCACATGTGTGACACTTTTTTGCAGCCTGGGTGGGCAAAGGGGCCCACATTCCAAAGAGCACCTTTCGGATTTCACCGGCCATTTTTTACAGATTTTGATTTCAAACTACTTACCACACCTTAGGGCCCCTAGAATGCCAGGGCAGTATAACTACCCCACAAGTACCCCATTTTGGAAAGAAAACACCCCAAGGTATTCCGTGAGGGGCATGGCGAGTTCCTAGAATTTTTTATTTTTTGTCACAAGTTAGCGGAAAATGATGATTTTTTTTTATTTATTTTTTTTCTTACAAAGTCTCATATTCCACTAACTTGTGACAAAAAATAAAAACTTCCATGAACTCACTATGCCCATCAGCGAATACCTTGGGATGTCTTCTTTCCAAAATGGGGTCAATTGTGGGGTAGTTATACTGCCCTGGCATTCTAGGGGCCCTAATGTGTGGTAAGTAGTTTGAAATCAAAATCTGGAAAAAATGGCCGGTGAAATCCGAAAGGTGCTCTTTGGAATGTGGGCCCCTTTGCCCACCTAGGCTGCAAAAAAGTGTCACACATGTGGTATCTCCGTACTCAGGAGAAGTTGGGCAATGTGTTTTGGGGTGTCATTTTACATATACGCATGCTGGGTGAGAGAAATATCTTGGCAAAAGACAACTTTTCCTATTTTTGTATACAAAGTTGGCATTTGACCGAGATATATCTCTCACCCAGCATGGGTATATGTAAAATGACACCCCAAAACACATTCCCCAACTTCTCCTGAGTACGGCGATACCACATGTGTGACACTTTTTTTCAGCCTAGGTGGGCAAAGGGGCCCACATTCCAAAGAGCACCTTTCAGATTTCACCGGCCATTTTTTACAGATTTTGATTTTAAACTACTTACCACACATTAGGGCCCCTAGAATGCCAGGGCAGTATAACTACCCCACAAGTGACCCCATTTTGGAAAGAAGACACCCCAAGGTATTTTGTGATGGGCATAGTGAGTTCATAGAAGTTTTTATTTTTTGTCACAAGTTAGTGGAATATGAGACTTTGTAAGAAAAAAATAAATAAATAAATCATCATTTTCCGCTAACTTGTGACAAAAAATAAAAAGTTCTATGAACTCACTAAGCCCATCAGCGAATACCTTAGGGTGTCTACTTTCCGAAATGGGGTCATTTGTGGGGTTTTTCTACTGTCTGGCCATTGTAGAACCTCAGGAAACATGACAGGTGCTCAGAAAGTCAGAGCTGCTTTAAAAAGCGGAAATTCACATTTTTGTACCATAGTTTGTAAACGCTCTAACTTTTACCCAAACCATTTTTTTTTTACCCAAACATTTTTTTTTTATCAAAGACATGTAGAACAATAAATTTTGAGAAAAAATTATATCTGGATGTCGTTTTTTTTGCAAAATTTTACAACTGAAAGTGAAAAATGTCATTTTTTTGCAAAAAAATCGTTAAATTTCGATAAATAACAAAAAAAAGTAAAAATGTCAGCAGCAATGAAATACCACCAAATGAAAGCTCTATTAGTGAGAAGAAAAAGGAGGTAATATTCATTTGGGTGGTAAGTTGCATGACCGAGCAATAAACTGTGAAAGTAGTGTAGTGCAGAATTGTAAAAAGTGGCCTAGTCATTAAGGGTGTTTAAGGTAGGGGAGCTGAAGTGGTTAAAGGGAACCTGTCATCAACTTTATTCTGCCCATATTAACGGCAGAATAAAGTAGAGACAGGTGACTTGATTTCCGCGGTCTGTCATTTAAAAGTTAAAAGTGGTTACCAAGAACCAACATCACAATCAATTCAGACTGGGCCTAGAAAAGAGTCACATCCACCTGAGAAGAGTCATGATTATTCATGAATTCCTGCTCTCCTGCCCGCCTGCTGATGATTGACAGGCATCTACCTAGTTGTCTCCCTTTCTCTCTAGGAGAGAACTTCCAATCATCAGCAGATGGGTGAGAGAGTAGGAGATTATGGATAACCATGACTCTTCTCAGGTAGATTTGACTCTTTTCAAGGCCCAGTCTGCAATGATTATGATGCTGGTTCTCAACAACCACTGACTTTTAGCTGATGAGTGACGGTGTGTCACTCAGCATTTCTGCATTTCTGTTACTAATTTATACTGCCCTCAGTGAGGTTAGTATAAAGTTGATGACCGGTTCCCTTTAAGTTCACCTGTAAAGGTTTTACCTCATCTACAGATAGTGATAAACGCCATTGGAACAAAGAATTTCTACTGGTGTGATATACCAGTTGCCCCCCGAAAAAATTGATTGAAGCAGGGGTGTTATATACCAATTATATACTTTCTATATAGGGAATTTAGGTAGTGCAGCATTTGTTTGCGGTTGTGCTGTGTTACCTCAGCTACAGATAGTGACAAATGACATTGGAACAAATAATTTCTACTGGTGTGATATACCAGTTGCTCCCCCAAAAAATTTATTAAAGCAGGGGTGTTATATACCAATAATATACTTTCTTTATAGTTCATTTGGGTAGTGCAGCATTTGTGTTATCGAATTTCAACTATTATCATTAGGGGTTTTTCGCGATCTTCGTCCATCATTATTATTTAACAATGTGTTAACATCAGCCTTATGGTTACCTTCAACAGGCAATAAATGTAGCTACAGTCCGGTCCATAAATATTGGGACATGGACACAATTCTAATATTTTTGGCTCTATACACCACCACAATGGATTTGAAATGAAACGAACAAGATGGGCTTTAACTGCAGACTGTCAGCTTTAATTTGAGGGTATTTACATCCAAATCAGATGAACGGTGTAGGAATTACAACAGTTTGCATATGTGCCTCCCACTTGTTAAGGGACCAAAAGTAATGGCACAATTGGCTTCTCAGCTGTTCCATGGCCAGGTATGTGTTATTCCCTCATTATCCCAACTACAATAAGCAGATAAAAGGTCCAGAGTTCATTTTAAGTGTGCTATTTGCATTTGGAATCTGTTGCTGTCAATTCTCAAGATGAGATCCAAAGAGCTGTCACTATCAGTGAAGCAAGCCATCATTAGGCTGAAAAAACAAAACAAACCCATCAGAGAGATAGCAAAAACATTAGGCATGGCCAAAACAACTGTTTGGAACATTCTTAAAAAGAAGGAACGCACCGGTGAGCTCAGCAACATCAAAAGACCCGGAAGACCACGGAAAACAACTGTGGTGGATGACCGAAGAATTCTTTCCCTGGTGAAGAAAACACCCTTCACAACAGTTGGCCAGATCAAGAACACTCTCCAGGAGGTAGGTGTATGTTTGTCAAAGTCAGCAATCAAAAGAAGACTTCACCAGAGTGAATACAGAGGGTTCACCACAAGATGTAAACCATTGGTGAGCCTCAAAAACAGGAAAGCCAGATTAGAGTTTGCCAAACGACATCTAAAAAAGCCTTCACAGTTCTGGGACAACATCCTATGGACAAGATCAACTTGTACCAGAGTGATGGGAAGAGAAGAGTATGGAGAAGGAAAGGAACTGCTTATGATCCTAAGCATACCACCTCATCAGTGAAGCATGGTGGTGGTAGTGTCATGCCGTGGGCATGTATGGCTGCCAATGGAACTGGTTCTCTTGTATTTATTGATGATGTGACTGCTGACAAAAGCAGCAGGATGAATTCTGAAGTGTTTCGGGCAATATTATCTGCTCATATTCAGCCAAATGCTTCAGAACTCATTGGACGGCGCTTCACAGTGCAGATGGACAATGACCCAAAGCATACTGCAAAAGCAACCAAAGAGTTTTTTAAGGGAAAGAAGTGGAATGTTATGCAATGGCCAAGTCAATCACCTGACCTGAATCCGATTGAGCATGCATTTCCCTTGCTGAAGACAAAACTGAAGGGAAAATGCCCCAAGAACAAGCAGGAACTGAAGACAGTTGTAGTAGAGGCCTGGAAGAGCATCACCAGGGATGAAACCCAGCGTCTTGTGATGTCTATGCGTTCCAGACTTCAGGCTGTAATTGACTGCAAAGGATTTGCAACCAAGTATTAAAAAGTGAAAGTTTAATTTATGATTATTATTCTGTCCCATTACTTTTGGTTACTTAACAAGTGGGAGGCACATATGCAAACTGTTGTAATTCCTACACCGTTTACCTGATTTGGATGTAAATACCCTCAAATTAAAGCTGACAGTCTGCAGATAAAGCACATCTTGTTCGTTTCATTTTAAATCCATTGTGGTGGTGTATACAGGGAGTGCAGAATTATTAGGCAAGTTGTATTTTTGAGGATTAATTTTATTATTGAACAACAACCATGTTCTCAATGAACCCAAAAAACTCATTAATATCAAAGCTGAATATTTTGGAAGTAGTTTTTAGTTTGTTTTTAGTTTTAGCTATTTTAGGGGGATATCTGTGTATGCAGGTGACTATTGCTGTGCATAATTATTCGGCAACTTAACAAAAAACAAATATATACCCATTTCAATTATTTATTTTTACCAGTGAAACCAATATAACATGTCAACATTCACAAATATACATTTCTGACATTCAAAAACAAAACAAAAACAAATCAGTGACCAATATAGCCACATTTCTTTGCAAGGACACTCAAAGCCTGCCATCCATGGATTCTGTCAGTGTTTTGATCTGTTCACCATCAACATTGCGTGCAGCAGCAACCACAGCCTCCCAGACACTGTTCAGAGAGGTGTACTGTTTTCCCTCCTTGTAAATCTCACATTTGATGATGGACCACAGGTTCTCAATGGGGTTCAGATAAGGTGAACAAGGAGGCCATGTCATTAGATTTTCTTCTTTTATACCCTTTCTTGCCAGCCACGCTGTGGAGTACTTGGACGCGTGTGATGGAGCATTGTCCTGAATGAAAATCATGTTTTTCTTGAAGGATGCAGACTTCTTCCTGTACCACTGCTTGAAGAAGGTGTCTTCCAGAAACTGGCAGTAGGACTGGGAGTTGAGCTTGACTCCATCCTCAACCCGAAAAGGCCCCACAAGCTCATCTTTGATGATACCAGCCCAAACCAGTACTCCACCTCCACCTTGCTGGCGTCTGAGTCGGACTGGAGCTCTCTGCCCTTTACCAATCCAGCCACGGGCCCATCCATCTGGCCCATCAAGACTCACTCTCATTTCATCAGTCCATAAAACCTTAGAAAAATCAGTCTTGAGATATTTCTTGGCCCAGTCTTGACGTTTCAGCTTGTGTGTCTTGTTCAGTGGTGGTCGTCTTTCAGCCTTTCTTACCTTGGCCATGTCTCTGAGTATTGCACACCTTGTGCTTTTGGGCACTCCAGTGATGTTGCAGCTCTGAAATATGGCCAAACTGGTGGCAAGTGGCATCTTGGCAGCTGCACGCTTGACTTTTCTCAGTTCATGGGCAGTTATTTTGCGCCTTGGTTTTTCCACACGCTTCTTGCGACCCTGTTGACTATTTTGAATGAAACGCTTGATTGTTCGATGATCATGCTTCAGAAGCTTTGCAATTTTAAGAGTGCTGCATCCCTCTGCAAGATATCTCACTATTTTTGACTTTTCTGAGCCTGTCAAGTCCTTCTTTTGACCCATTTTGCCAAAGGAAAGGAAGTTGCCTAATAATTATGCACACCTGATATAGGGTGTTGATGTCATTAGACCACACCCCTTCTCATTACAGAGATGCACATCACCTAATATGCTTAATTGGTAGTAGACTTTCGAGCCTCCACAGCTTGGAGTAAGACAACATGCATAAAGAGGATGATGTGGTCAAAATACTCATTTGCCTAATAATTCTGCACGCAGTGTAGAGCCAAAAATGTTAGAATTGTGTCGCTGTCCCAATATTTATGGACCTGACTGTATGTCTAACTGGCATACAGTAGTTACATTTATACAGTCGCAGAATTACTAACGGCCCTTTCAAGACAACCATAAAGCTGACGTGGCCCTCGGCAAAAATGAGTTTGACACCCCTGAACTAGACCATCATTGAACATAGAAGAGAACTTTATATTGAATTTTTGGGACCAAATTTTGACAGAGTTGTAAAAAGGTGACAATATCTAATTGGGTGTCAAACAGTCCAGGCAGAAATGTGACATTTTGACCCATGCTGGGGTCTTTGTCAGTGATGCTGTACTAATCCACCAGTAATTATAAAACATGATGGGAAGGACTGTAGCCCTTTACATGTGACATGATAGACATTAGGAGCCCTCTTGCCTGTGGAGCCCTTGTGCAGGTGGTATATATGGTACGTCTGCACAGGTTATCACAGCACACTTTGGAGCTACAGTCATCGTTTAATCCAGAGCGAGGAGCTAGTACATAGTGCCCAGCACAGCAGTATGGAGCTGTGTTTCCGGGGCACAGTGGTCACCGTTTGTGATGGGCAGTGGGCATCGTGATTGACAGCTGTCATCCTGCTGCGTTGGGTGGGATGAGAAAAAACTCAAGATGCTGGCCATTTAACACCTATAATGTCGCAACTGAAAGCGATTGCCGGGTGTGATGGTTTTAAAGCACAGTCCTGGGCCTAACAAAAAATTGAGACTGGATAGTAAGACTCCCCTTTGGGATAAAAAAAAAAGTATTAAATGGTTTGTCCAACCTAGACATTTATGGCATACCTACAGGATGTCCAGTAAATATCTGATTGGTGCAGGACCAGCTATCTTGAGAAGGATGCTCCGACTGGCACCACCATGAATGGAGAGGAGGCTGCAATGCAAAGGCTGAAAGCAGCATGGGACCCGCTCTACTCCCAGCAGCAATGAAAATCAGCTAATTTCGGGTGCTTTTTGTGGTAACGTTTTTCTTCCCGATCCGCCACATGTGAACCCACCCTAAGGCCTCATGCACCCCACTGTATTTTAGGTCCACATCCAATTCACATTTTTGACAGATCAAATGTGGAACCATTCATTTCTATGGGGCTGCAAAAAATGGTAACAGCCCACAGATGTCAACCGTGTGCTGTCTGCATCGTTGCTGCAAATTATAGAACGCGTCCTATTCTTGTCCGTTTTACAGACAAGAATAAGGCTACTTTCACACTCGCGTTTTAGGCAGATCCGTCATGGATCTGCAAAAACGGATCCGTTACAATAATACAACCGCATGCATCCGTCATGAACGGATCCGTTTATTATCTGTAACATAGCCAGACCCGTCATGAACTCTATTGAAAGTCAATGGGAGATGGATCCGTTTTCTATTGTGCCAGCTTGTGTCAGAGAAAACGGATCCGACCCCATTGACTTACATTGTGTGCCAGGACGGATCCGTTTGGCTCAGTTTCGTCAGGCAGCGTTTTGGTGTCTGCCTCCAGAGCGGAATGGAGACTGATCGGAGGCGAACTGATGCATTCTGAGCGGATCCTTTTCCATTCAGAATGCATTAAGGCAAAACTGATCTGTTTTGGACCGCTTGTGAGAGCCCATGCCGGATCTCACAAACGGAAAGCTAAAACGCCAGTGTGAAAGTAGCCTAAGCATTTCTATAATGGGGCCCACAAAAAGTGTGGAATGCACATGGACCCCATCTATATTTTTAAGGATCCATGATTTGTGGACTGCAAAACAGACGCAGTCGTGTGCAGGAGGCCTTACAGTAGCAGCAAAGTGGATGAGATTTAGGGCTCATGCACACATCTGTGTTTTTTGTCTGCATCCAATACGCATTTTTGTGGGTCTGCAAAATACGGAATGCACAGGGCCAGTATCAATATTTTGCCATTTGTGGACCACAAAAACGGCAACAGCCGTGTGCATGAGCTCTTAAAAAATAACTGGACAGGGGGCATGGACTTTACACCTGCAGCATGACAGTTTCTGTTTGCCGATACTTTTCTTTATTTCTATACAATTTTGTATTTGGCTGAAAAATCTGCCACGAAAACTGAATGAGCGATTTCAGCGTAAGCACTAGAGTTGAGCGAACACCTGGATGTTCGGGTTCGAGAAGTTCGGCCGAACTTCCCGGAAATGATCGGGTTCGGGATCCGAACCCGACCCGAACTTCGTCCCGAACCCGAACCCCATTGAAGTCAATGGGGACCCGAACTTTTCGGCACTAAAAAGGCTGTAAAACAGCCCAGGAAAGAGCTAGAGTGCTGCAAAAGGCAGCAAAAATGTAGTTAAATCCCCTGCAAACAAATATGGATAGGGAAATGAATTAAAATAACAATAAAATAAATAAAAATTAACCAATATCAATTGGAGAGAGGTCCCATAGCAGAGAATCAGGCTTCATGTCAGCAGAGAATCAGTCTCTTCATGCCATAGCAGAGAATCTGGCTTCACGTCACCCACCACTGTAACAGTCCATTGTCATATATTTAGGCCCCGGCACCCAGACAGAGGAGAGAGGTCCCATAGCAGAGAATCTGGCTTCATATCAGCAGAGAATCAGTCTTCATGTCAAAGCAGAGAATCAGGCTTCACGTCACCCAAAACTGGAACAGTCCATTGTCATATATTTAGGCCCCGGCACCCAGACAGAGGAGAGAGGTCCCATAGCAGAGAATCTGGCTTCATGTCAGCAGAGAATCAGTCTTCATGTCATAGCAGAGAATCAGGCTTCACATCACCCACCACTGGAACAGTCCATTGTCACATATTTAGGCCCAGGCACCCAGGCAGAGGAGAGAGGTCCCATAGCAGAGAATCTGGCTTCATGTCAGCAGAGAATCAGTCTTCATGTCATAGCAGAGAATCAGGCTTCATGTCACCCACCACTGGAACAGGCCACTGTCAGATATTTTTAGGCCCCGGCACCCAGACAGAGGAGAGAGGTCCCATAACAGAGATTCAGGCTTCATGTCAGCAGAGAATCAGTCTTCATATCATAGCAGAGAATCAGGCTTCATGTCACCCACCACTGGAACAGGCCACTGTCAGATATTTTTAGGCCCCGGCACCCAGACAGAGGAGAGAGGTCCCATAGCAGAGAATCTGGCTTCATGTCAGCAGAGAATCAGTCTTCATGTCATAGCAGAGAATCAGGCTTCATGTCACCCACCACTGGAACATATAAAATAAAAATTGCGGCACTCAGATGCTGGATTATTGCGTACAAAACTTCTTTTATTTTATCATATTTTCAAGCATTAGCAGTGATTCATCCAAACAGCCCAATTAGATCCTTGGTGCAAACAGTGGATTTAAGACCAGACGTTTCGGTCGTAACAGACCTTCATCAGTGGTCACATATTTTATCTGTTCTGGTAGGGTCCGGACATCTGGGCTTGGATGCATCCAAGGTAGTTAATGTCTAATCTGCACAAGGGATGGACAGGTCCTGTGGGATCCATGCCTGGTTCATTTTTATGAACGTCAGCTTGTCCACATTGGCTGTAGACAGGCGGCTGCGTTTGTCTGTAATGACGCCGCCTGCCGTGCTGAATACACGTTCAGACAAAACGCTGGCCGCCGGGCAGGCCAGCACCTTCAAGGCATAAAAGGCTAGCTCTGGCCACGTGGACAATTTGGAGACCCAGAAGTTGAATGGGGCCGAACCATCAGTCTATACGTGGAGGGGTGTGCACAGGTACTGTTCCACCATGTTAGTGAAATGTTGCCTCCTGCTAACACGTTCCGTATCAGGTGGTGGTGCAGTTAGCTGTGGCGTGGTGACAAAACTTTTCCACATCTCTGCCATGCTAACCCTGCCTTCAGAGGAGCTGGCCGTGACACAGCTGCGTTGGCGACCTCTTGCTCCTCCTCTGCCTTCGCCTTGGGCTTCCACTTGTTCCCCTGTGACATTTGGGAATGCTCTCAGTAGCGCGTCTACCAAAGTGCGCTTGTACTCGCGCATCTTCCTATCACGCTCCAGTGTAGGAAGTAAGGTGGGCACATTGTCTTTGTACCGGGGATCCAGCAGGGTGGCAACCCAGTAGTCCGCACACGTTAAAATGTGGGCAACTCTGCTGTCGTTGCGCAGGCACTGCAGCATGTAGTCGCTCATGTGTGCCAGGCTGCCCAGAGGTAAGGACAAGCTGTCCTCTGTGGGAGGCGTATCGTCATCGTCCTGCGTTTCCCCCCAGCCACGAACCAGTGATGGGCCCGAGCTGCGTTGGCTGCCACCCCGCTGTGAACATGCTTCATCCTCATCCTCCTCCACCTCCTCCTCATCCTCGTCCTCCTCGTCCTCCAGTAGTGGGCCCTGTCTGGCCACATTTGTATCTGGCCTCTGCTGTTGCAAAAAACCTCCCTCTGAGTCACTTCGAAGAGACTGGCCTCAAAGTGCTAAAAATGACCCCTCTTCCTCCTCCTCCTCCTGGGCCACCTCCTCTTCCATCATCGCCCTAAGTGTTTTCTCAAGGAGACATAGAAGTGGTATTGTAACGCTGATAACGGCGTACATCACCACTGGCCATGTTGGTGGAGTACTCGAAACAGCGCAACAGGGCACACAGGTCTCGCATGGAGGCCCAGTCATTGGTGGTGAAGTGGTGCTGTTCCGCAGTGCGACTGACCCGTGCGTGGTGCAGCTGAAACTCCACTATGGCCTGCTGCTGCTCGCACAGTCTGTCCAGCATGTGCAAGGTGGAGTTCCACCTGGTGGGCACGTCGCATATGAGGCGGTGAGCGGGAAGGCCGAAGTTACGCTGTAGCGCAGACAGGCGAGCAGCGGCAGGATGTGAACGCCGGAAGCGCAAACAGACGGCCCGCACTTTATGCAGCAGCTCTGACATGTCGGGGTAGTTGTGAATGAACTTCTGTACCACCAAATTCAGCACATGCGCCAGGCAAGGGATGTGCGTCAAACCGGCTAGTCCCAGAGCTGCAACGAGATTTCGCCCATTATCGCACACCACCAGGCCCGGCTTGAGGCTCACTGGCAGCAACCACTCGTCGGTCTGTTGTTCTATACCCCGCCACAACTCCTGTGCGGTGTGGGGCCTGTCCCCCAAACATATGAGTTTCAGAACAGCCTGCTGACGTTTACCCCGGGCTGTGCTGAAGTTGGTGGTGAAGGTGTGTGGCTGACTGGATGAGCAGGTGGAAGAAGAGGAGGAGGAAGCTGAGTAGGAGGAGGAGGAGACAGGAGGCAAAGAATGTTGCCCTGCGATCCTTGGCGGCAGAAGGACGTGCGCCAAACAGCTCTCCGCTGGGGCCCAGCCGCCACTACATTTACCCAGTGTGCAGTTAGGGAGATATAGCGTCCCTGGCCGTGCTTACTGGTCCACGTATCTGTGGTTAGGTGGACCTTGCCACAGATGGCGTTGCGCAGTGCACACTTGATTTTATCAGATACTTGGTTGTCCAGGGAAGGCACGGCTCTCTTGGAGAAGTAGTGCCGACTGGGAACAACATACTGTGGGACAGCAAGCGACATGAGCTGTTTGAAGCTGTGTGTGTCCACCAGCCTAAATGACAGCATTTCATAGGCCAGTAGTTTAGAAATGCTGGCATTCAGGGCCAGGGATCGAGGGTGGCTAGGTGGGAATTTACGCTTTCTCTCAAATGTTTGTGAGATGGAGAGCTGAACGCTGCCGTGTGACATGGTTGGGATGCTTGGTGACGCAGGTGGTGGTGTTGGTGGTACATCCCATGTTTGCTGGGCGGCAGGTGCCAATGTTCCTCCAGAGGCGGAGGAAGAGGCCGAGGCGGCGGCAGCAGCAGAAGAGGCCGAGGCGGCAGCAGCAGAAGAGGTAGCAGGGGGAGCCTGAGTGACGTATGTTGTTTTTAAGATGTTTACTCCACTGCAGTTCATGCTTTGGTGCCTGGTCATGCAGGTTGTGCTAAGGTTCAGAACGTTAATGCCTCGCTTCAGGCTCTGATGGCACAGCGTGCAAACCACTCAGGTCTTGTCGTCAGCATATTGTTTGAAGAAGTGCCATGCCAGGGAACTCCTTGAAGCTGCCTTTGGGGTGCTCGGTCCCAGATGGTGGCGGTCAGTAGCAGGCGGAGTCTCTTGGCGGCGGGTGTTCTGCTTTTGCCCACTGCTCCCTCTTTGTCTTTTGCTACGCTGTTGGCTCGGTCTCACCACTGCCTCTTCCTCCGAACTGTGAAAGTCAGTGGCACGACCTTCATTCCATGTGGGGTCTAGGACCTCATCGTCCCCTGAATCGTCTTCCACCCAGTCTTGATCCCTGACCTCCTGTTCAGTCTGCACACTGCAGAAAGACGCAGCAGTTGGCACCTGTGTTTCGTCATCATCAGAGACGTGCTGAGGTGGTATTCCCATGTCCTCATCATCAGGAAACATAAGTGGTTGTGCGTTAGTGCATTCTATGTCTTCCACCGCTGGGGAAGGGCTAGGTGGATGCCCTTGGGAAACCCTTCCAGCAGAGTCTTCAAACAGCATAAGAGACTGCTGCATAACTTGAGGCTCAGACAGTTTCCCTGATATGCATGGGGGTGATGTGACAGACTGATGGGCTTGGTTTTCATGCGCCATCTGTGCGCTTTCTGCAGAAGACTGGGTGGGAGATAATGTGAACGTGCTGGATGCACTGTCGGCCACCCAATTGACTAATGCCTGTACCTGCTCAGGCCTTACCATCCTTAGAACGGCATTGGGCCCCACCAAATATGGCTGTAAATTCTGGCGGCTACTGGGACCTGAGGTAGTTGGTACACTAGGACGTGTGGCTGTGGCAGAACGGCCACGTCCTCTCCCAGCACCAGAGGGTCCACTAACACCACCTTGACCATGTCCGCGTCCGCGTCCCTTACTAGATGTTTTGGTCATTGTTACCGTTCACCACAATAAGAAAAATATTATTCGGGCCAATGTATTGAATTCAAATTCAGGCCTTTTTTTACAGACACCTAACACTATCTGGCTATCTATTTAGGCACCGTATTACACTAATACAGGCACACCAGTAATGACAGATTTAGCTGAATATAAATTTGAGGCCTATTATTTAGGCGCTGAGTGACAGGTATACGTTTACGGACAGAATTAGACTTGGATCTGCACTGTAGCGTGTGTGTGAAGTTCTTGAGAATTACCCTATCAGCACCTTGAATCTAATATACCCTTTTAGGGATAGATTTAAAGTAGGCCTGATACAGCAGAAACCACTAATTTTGAGAATTGCAAAATTTGGAATTGTATTTCAACCCAGAACAAAAACTGTGCTTTGACGGACACTAAATAACTTGACCAGCTAAAGCAGTAATGACAGATTTGGATGAATATAAATGTGAGGCCTATTTTTTAGGCGCTGGGTGACAGGCTCAACTTGCCCCTGATGTAGGATATAGCCAAAAAATAACCACACTATTGATGGTTAAATGCACTTGGGTGACAGGCTCAGCTTGCCCCTGATGTAGTATATGGCCAAAAAATAACCACACTATTGATGGTAAATGCACTTGATGACAGCTTGACCCTGATGTAGGATATAGCAAAAAATAACCACACTATTGATGGTTAAATGCACTTGGTGACAGGCTCAGCTTGCTCCTGATGTAGTATATGGCCAAAAAATAACCACACTATTGATGGTTAAATGGACTTGATGACAGCTTGACCCTGATGTAGGATATAGCAAAAAATAACCACACTATTGATGGTTAAATGCACTTGGTGGTAGCTTGTGCTGGCGCACCACAAGCCACAAAATGGCCGCCGATCACCCCAGAAAAAAGTGACTGAAAAACGCTCTGGGCAGCCTAAAAACAGTGAGCAATTGAATATCAGCACTTCAATGATCCACAGCTGTAGATCGATCACTGAATGAAGTCTTTTGGAGGAGTAAATCTGCCTAATCTCGCCCTAACGTCGCAGCTGCAACCTCTCCCTACACTTGTATCAGCAGAGTGACGTGCAGCGCTACGTGACCCAAGCTTATATAGAGGCTGGGTCACATGCTGCACTAGCCAATCACAGCCATGCCAATAGTAGGCATGGCTGTGATGGCCTCTTGGGGCAAGTAGTATGATGCTTGTTGATTGGCTGCTTTGCAGCCTTTCAAAAAGCGCCAAGAAAGCGCCGAACACCGAACCCGAACTTTTCCGAAAATGTTCGGGTCCGTCTCACGGACACCACAAAATTCGGTACGAACCCGAACTATACAGTTCGGGTTCGCTCATCCCTAGTAAGCACCGATTTACTCACACACGTCCTGGATGTATTATACACCTGTATTAGGGCTCATGCACATGACTGTATGTATTTTGCAGTCCGCAAAACACGGATCTGCAAACAATACAGATGACGTCCGTGTGACATCCGTATTGCATCCGTTTTTTTGTTGTTGCGAATCCATTGTAACAATGGCCTATCCTTGTCCACAAAACGGACAAGAATAGGACATGTTCTATCTTTTTTGCAGAACGGCCATGAGGACATACGGAAACAGAATGCACACAAAGCACAGAGTTCACGGTTCGGGTCAGCTAAGCCCGTGGACGGACTGTGACACATGGTGGTCACACAGACCTAGCATACTAACAGAAGATGGCGTGTGCATCCAGCCTAATCATTGCAACCCTTGCAACAAGTCAAATTTGGTCTCTATTAAAATTAGTGCAGACATTACAATGAGGGGCAGATGACTGGTTGGTAAAATGACATATGTACATGAATCTGCTCTGCTTTCGGTCAGCACTACTTTTTTTTTTTATACAGGAAACCCATTACAACAGAAATCTCATTAGTTGGCCACTAGTGCTGGCACTGCCTGTAGTAAGATGGCGTCTCCGTGCGGGCGGATGGCCAGTGGGCATGCGCCGACACACAGGAAGTCACCTGGGAAAGTTTCCGGAGCAGCGGGAGAAGTGGGATTCGAGGCTGGAAGCCGCGGCCGGGCAGGTACAGTAGTCATGCTAATAGTTACCGCCTTGTAATGAGCCAGGCCTGCGGTAAATGAGATACGGAGCCCGTTATTTTCTCCCGGGTGCTTAGGTGGGGTTAGCAGTAACGGGCAGTGTGTGTGGAGGGGGGCGGGGGACGCCATTGCTTATTGCATCCAGATACAATAGGCTGCAGGGAGCACTCGTGTAATTCTCCTGCATGCTGTCCCCGTGTGTGTGTACAGGGGGCGACCTGTGTGTGTAGCCTGCAGGCACAGTGTATGAGGCCCTCCTCTGTATGCAGGGAGCTGGGGGCTTTGTGGGGGCTTCCACCCCCTTCCCCCCCCTGCTGGCCCATGTGCCCATTTCATGGCATCCATTATCCCTGCCAGTGTAGTGGCTGCTGGCTGTCCCCATGTTGTATGTTCTGATGAAGGGGAACCCTTCACAATAAAGCTCCCGTACACGCTATGGCCGCCGCCACCGCAATATTGTGCGTCCTGTAAGGATCTGACAGGTGGAGGTGGCAGCGTCCTCGTCTCCCGCTATCTGATTTAAACGTATAAGCGCACGCTGTGTGTACATGATCCCTTTTGTTTTCTGAAATCAATGGGTCACAGCGATGGGTTAAGAACGTTTTACGTTTGAGAAAAATAATTAAACCCGCCAACTTGTAATGTTTGCACGCCCCGCCACCCGTTTACTTCAACAATAAGGAAATGACGTGGCGTCTACTGGTATTTTTTTGTAGGACAGAATAGCGGAGTAGGGTAAAAGTGGAGAAAAGAAAAAATGAGGTTATCCAAAAGCTACAAGGGACTGTGCTTTGTCCCTGAAGAGAAGGATAGAGAAGGGGCGCCACCAGGACCGTACGATGGAGGGATTGGAAAAAAGGAAACAGTAGGATAAAACCAAACACCACAGGGAAGTCGAGATAAATCAGTGAAGGGTAGGGAACAGGGGGTAGTCACCCACCTCGAGTGTAGCACCGGTCACTGTAAGAAATATATATGCAGTTTAGCGCCAAACTCCCAAAAGACAGAGTATAAGTAAGTGATGGTGTTAGATAATTGTTGACTGTATCAAAAATCACGTAGTAGGGTAGAGGCAGACTACATGTGGCCCATTAAAGTCTTTGTATAAGGGTCCATTCACACGTCTGGCCATGTGCATTACGCATTTTGCGGACCGCACATGGCCGGCACTTTAAATAGAAATGCCTTTTCTTGTTCGTGTCTTCGGACAAGAATAGGACACGTTCTATTTATTTGCGGAACGGAAGTGTGGATAGCACATTGTGTGCTGTCCGCATATTTTGCGGCCCCATTGAAAATGAACGGGTCCAAATCCGGCCATATTTTGAAGACGTGAATGGACCCTTAGCAGAGCATGTTTAAATGCCTTTATTTTCATATCCAAATGTATCTGCACCGCGGAGAGAGTAAACATGATGTGAACAAGCAGAGATGTAATCTGATCTGGCCCTGTCTTCTCGCTCATGTGCTCTGGCCTCACATATCGGCTCATGCGCAGGACAGTCCTGATTTTGCCAGGGCGAGAAATTGCCTGCATTGCGCATACGAGATGACGTTAATCTCCTCCTGGAAGAGACGGACCTCTGCGTCTCATCATTAGGGCTCTTGCGGATTTGCGGAACCATTCACTTCAATGGGGCTGCAAAAAATAAAGAGGAAATGACTCGGATGTTTGCATGACCGTTCTGCCCAATTTTTTTTAAAACATGTCGTATTATTGTCCGCATTACGGACAAGGATAGGACTGTTCTATTATAGGCTGGCCGTGCTGTTCTGTAAAATACGGAACGTACATGGTTGGTTGCCGTGTTTTGCCGATCTGCTATTTGTGGACCGCAAAACAACAACAGTCGTGTGCATGAGCCCTTAGAGAACCTTTGAGAGACCGAGTGCCCAATCTGCAACCTAAAACCCACTTATTTATCACAAAATGCCAACACAGCAATTTCCCCTGAATACTACAGTCCGATATAGTATATCTTCCATGTACTTTATCATTTAGCTATATTAACCTGCCTACATTCAGTGCGCTGCCTGTGCTGTTCATGGTGCGCCCTGCACTGATGAATGGCAGAAAAAGTCTAAGGCTTTTTCCAGGGTGCGGGTGCCTACAGAGAGGGTCATAGGTTCGCCACCATTACTTTAGAGCGTCCACATTACTGGCGACAATGAGGGCTGTACTGGGCATGCATAGGGCCAGGTGAGATTCCATTATCATTGCCTGGCCCTGTCAGTCGTGGGGTGGGGGGTTGGGGTGGCTGGGTGCCGAAAGAAACTGAGCTTTGGCTCAACTAGAGCCGTGGTGATGCCCTCATGTTCCGATTGGCTCATCTGCATATTTGTTTTAGTGGTAGTTTTTGAGGGGAAAAAACGCCAGCTCCAGATGTTAGCTGAAAGTCTATGGGAATAAGAAATGCAGGGCATGCAAGCTTTTTTTTCCTAGTAGTTTTCTTTCCTAATTGGTGACGGTTTATAAAAGATACACAGCATGTTAAAGCTTCTGGCATTTTTTTCTGATGTTTTTCCATCTCCTCTACAGGGAGAAACCCTAGCGATATGCCACCAATGTCTCAGATGAAACAACCCCTTTAAGACCCCACTTGCAGCTTTTATGGTATTTTTCAGTGAGCAAAAAACCCAGACCAAACTAGTGTACGTGTAGGGATGTAGATTGTTTATACTGCAGACCCCAAATGTGGAGTGGGACAAGCACATAAAAGCATCTGCTGTCCTCCATTACAAGGTAGGACTCCGTTCACACTTGTGTTAGGCTAGTTTCACACTAGCGGCAGGGGAGTCCGGCGGGTGAACAGCCTGTCGGATCCGTCCTGCCGCTAGTTAACGTGTGCCCCCGAACTGCCGCTCCGTCCCCATTGACTATAATGGGGGTGGAGTTCCGGCGGCAGCACGCGGCGAGAGGCAACCGGACTAAAAGTACGACATGCAGTACTTGTAGTCCGGCTGCCGCCGTAACTCCGCCCCGTCACCATTATAGTCAATGGGGATGGAGCGGCAGTTCGGGGGCACACGTTAACTAGTGGCAGGACGGATCCGACATGCTGTTCACCCGCCGGACTCCCCTGTCGCTAATGTGAAAGTACCCTTAGATCTTTTCTGTAAGCAATCCTGTAAAAAAAAAAAAAAAAAAACGGCCAGAAACTGATGGACTCATGGTAATGGGGGGAACTTGAGATATCCATCTTGGAGCCTGTAAATGGAACCCATGACACCAACAGAATGAACAGAGCCATTGGTATCTAAGTGACTTTAGTGTGTAATTAGACCTTTCTGGGATCCGATAGGATGGTTCAGAAATTAGCTGAATACTTTTCCCAAATATGGGTACAAGTGGCAATATATTTAATGTAGAGTTGTTGCGATACCAAATTTTTGATTCGGTTTCGATACCATGAAAAAGTATTGCGATACTAGTATTGCGAAAAAGTATTGCGATATAAAAAATAAACAAAAAAAGCCACGTGCATTCCTCATTTTTAAAAATGGCGAATCGCGCAGTTTTTATTTTATTTTTTCTGTTCCGGCATTCACCACCTAGATTTTTTTTTTATATTTTAATAGTTTGGACTTTTCTGACGTGGCGATGTAATATGTTTATTTATATATTTTATATGTGAAATTGGGAAAAGGGGGGTGATTTATACTTCATATTTTAGTGTTTTTTTTTTTTTCACTTTTTATTTAATAACTATTTCCCCCCTTAGGGGCTAGAACCTGGGATCTTTCGTCCCTTTTCCTATTCACCCTGATAGATCTCTATCAGGGTGAATAGGACTCCACACTGTCCCTGCTGCTCTGTGCTTTGTGCACACAGCATCAGGGATGTTACCATGGCAACCAGGGCTTCTGTAGCGTCCTGGCTGCCATGGTAACCGATCGGAGCCCCAGGCTTACACAGCTGGGGCTCCGATCAGAAGCTGCCACTGCACCACCAATGAGGGGGAGTGGAGAGGTCCCTGTGGCCACTGCCACCAATGATTTTAATACTGGAGGGTTGAGAGGGGCCGGCGCACTGTGCCACCAATGATTTTAATGGGATGGGGGGATTGAGGGGGGGGGCACACTGCACCACCAATGATTTTACCCCTTTATACAGGAGGCGGGTACTAGCAGATCAGCGGCAGTTAACTGCCGCTGATCGCAGCTCCCTGTCAGGGGCAGGGTGCCGGCAATGCGATTCTGCTGCCGGCACCCGCCTCCTGTATGTGTTAAAGACTGACTACTGTATATGAGTCCAGACTTTCACTATTAGGCCACACAGAGCGGCGCCCAGCGATGTCTCAGCACTCACCATTTAGTCCTGGGCGCCGCTCCGTTCGCCCGCAGTGCCCCATTACTGTCTCCTCTCCTGCTACACATGCTGCTGATTACTATCGGAGCGATGGGAGGAGACATCAGCTTCACTAGTGGGCGTTCCTTCTCCCTGGCTGTAGCGCTGTCCAATCGCAGCGCAGGGAAAAGGAACGCCCACTAGTGAAGCTGATGTCTCCTCCCATCGCTCCGATAGTAATCCTATCATTGGGGGCGCAGTGCGCCCGCCCCTCCTCCGCCCCTCTCTTCTCATTGCCGCCCCTCCTCCACCCCCTCTCTTCTCATTGCCGCCCCTCCTCCGCCCCTCTCTTCTCATTGCCGCCCCTCCTCCGCCCCTCTCTTCTCATTGGTGGCAGCGGCAGCAGCACAGGGGGAGGGAGGACAGCTTCCTTCTCCCCGTGCTGCTGAGAGAGAACATGAGCGCGCCGATAGCAGCGCGCTCATGTTCAGAGATACTAGACTGCGCAGAAGCGCAGCCCAGTATCGAAAAAACGGAAATCCCGGTATCGTATCGATACCGGGACAAAAGTATCGATTGGGTATCGAAATTTCGATACCCGCAACAACCCTAATTTAATGCCCCATAGAAGTTTAGAGCCTGGAGCCTTAAAGGGGTTTTATTATTGATGGCCTACCATGAGGATAGGGTAGGACAGAGCTCTACTACAGTGCTGCGGTGTAAGAGCAGAGCAGCTGTATGTCTTCTCCAGTCAGCCACAACACGTTCCTAATATTGTGTCCCCCTCATGCTGCCAAAACAGCTCTAATCCATTGAGGCACGGACTCCACAAGACCACAGAAGCTATCAAACCTTTCATGATTAATTTTGCAGGGTGAGGGGCCAGTTGGTGGTATTGGATATGTTGTCTTAGGTCCTCCTAGGTTTGATGGATGACATGTCCTAAGCACTTTACAATGTTACATGTCATCAGTTTTGGGGGGGAAGTAGTTGGCCATTTGTTTGTTCTCTTTTGACATTAATCTTTTTTGCTCAATAAACTTTGTTCCCCAAATATCTTAAAGGGATATCACCATTTCCACTGCGAGATGGGACCAAGTGCTGGCCACAGGTGGCCACGCTTATGGAGATAGCCGAGTGGGCTGGTGCTCCACTCTTTTCGTAAATTCCATTGTAGTGGATGGGAGCTTCACAAACGGTGTAGCAGAACAAGCTTTGCTGCTTCATAACGCCAGGAGTCAAACCACTACTCCTATTGATAACTTGTCCTGAGGGTAGGTTGTCACAACTTAAAATGTTTCTCCTGAAGTTTTCATTATAATTAAAGGTTTTGGGACTTGTCCTCACACCAAGGCAGTGCTCCAGACAAAAAAAAATGACCAGGAGCCATTGGCTCCTAAACGAAAAAATTTAGGAGCCAAATTAAATTTTTTAGTCGCCAAATTTAAAATGCATATAATAAAAAAAAAAGGACTTTGAGAAGATGAGACGCAGGTGCACTACATATAGGAGAAAACAGCACCACATACCTCTCACATCCAGGGACATTTTCTGGGGGACAAGGTGACTAAAAATGGCGAATTGCGTGGTTTAGAGGTTTTTTTTCTGTTACGGCCTTCACCGAGCGGAAATATTTTTTTATATTTTAATAGCTCACACTTTTTGGGACGTGGCGATATGTAATATGTTTATTCTTTATTGTTTGTAAATTTTATATGTAAAACTGGGAAGGGGGCCATTTAAACTTTTAGTATTTTGGTGTTTTTTTTGTTTTTTTAAACTTTTTATTTAATAACCATTTCTTCCCTTAGGGACTAGAACCTGGATCTTTTCATCCCTTGTGCTATTCACCCTGATAGAGATCTATTAGGGTGAATAGGATCTCACACATCTCCCTGCGGCCCTGGGCTTTGTGCACACAGCAGCAGGGAGCTCATGGTAACCGATCTGAGCCCCAGCAGTGTAATCTGCCACTGCCACCAATGAAGGGGATGGGACCCTGTGGCCACCATATAAAAATGGGGGGGGGGGGACTTGTGGCCAGTGATAATGGTGAAGGGGGGGGGGGGGGGGGGGAGAGAAGAGGTTTTGGGGGGGGGGGGCGCGCTGCATCACCAATGAATGTTTAATAAGGACCTTTCGTGGGTCCAAAGAATATGAACTTAGTAGCAGGCTGCATAGAGCGGCGCCCAGGGATCTAAGTGCACTTACTGTTATTCCTGGGCGCCGCTCCGTTCACCCGCTGTGGCCCCCGGTATTTTCAACATTCAGAGCAAGGAGGAGGAGACGCCAGTGTCTCTCCTCTCCCTGACAGCAGCGCTGTCCAATCACAGCGCGGAGCCAGGGAGTTTTTTTTCTCCCTGGCTCTGAGCTCTGCGCTCTGATTGGACAGCGCTGCTGTCAGGGAGAAGGAGAGACACTGGCGTCTCCTCCTCCTTGCTCTGAATGTTGAAAATACCGGGGGCCACAGCGGACGAACGGAGCGGCGCCCAGGAATATTAGTAAGTGCACTTAGATCCCTGGGCGCCGCTCTATGCAGCCTGCTACTAAGTTCATATTCTTTGGACCCATGAAAGGTCCTCTTTAACTCCTTTATACAATTGTCTGCAGCGGTATCACAGACCCGGAACCTGGCCTCAATAACAGGGCATGCGATCTGGAGCACCTGAGGGGTTAATGGCCGCGCATCGCATGCCCTGTTATTGAGGCCGGGTGCCGGGTCTGTGATACCGCGGCCTATACTTATGTTTTACATTCATTGGCGGCGCAGTGGCGACAGCTCCTCCCCTCCTCCTCCCTGCTATCTCCCCATTGGTGGTAGTGGTGGCCGCGTCACAGTGGAGAGGGAGGGACTCCTTCCTTCTCCACTGTGCAGTGTGCTAGTGAAGAGAACGTAGGCTGCGCAGGATCGCGGCGGTACAGTCGCAAATGGCGACAAGACTAAAAAGTCTTGTCGCCATCTGCAAATTTTAAGGCGCATTGGCGACCGTTTTGGTCGCCATCTGGAGCCCTGCAAGGGGCAATTGGCTTATCGAACAAATTATATTTAATGAAATAAATGAATATATTTTTTGCTGTTTTTCTCAGATTTTCTTATTTTCATACATTTCAGAAGTGTTATGAACTGGTCGCGGTGAGAGGCTCCAGGAGAAAGACTACATCTCGCACAGAACATTGCCTAGTGGCTCATGATGGCGCATTTACAGAGAAGTCCGGTGAGTACTCATCGTATTCGTGTGTACATACCTAACCAAGACCAACCCTCAAAATCAATGGCTGCAAGCGACCGTGGTTAAAATGTGTCTATAGCGTATTAAGGCTTGGATTGGCCTTTTTGTGTGTGCAGCTTATAAATGCATGTTGGCACACATAGTTTTGTCATGATTTGAAATGTCCCAGTGGTCTGTCAGCATGATCAACCCTATTAAGCCACAGGGTTGATTATGCTGATTAAAACAATACCTCCTTTATGTCTGTACAGTACAATGTTCCACAGAAAACTGTTCTTTTATTAATATGCTAAATTGGCTAGTTGGAACACCAAGGGGACAGCCAGCGCCCTTGGAGCACCTGGTTGTGAACACCCCTGTAGCCTTAGCCACTCCCTCCATTCCCTGGATCCCACAGGATGTCTAGCCCTGTCAGTCCAGGGAAGAGGGGAATGACTAAGGCTGCAGAGGTATTCACAAACTGGTGCTCCAAGGGCGCTGGCTGCCCCTTTGGTGTTGTAACTAGCCAATTTAGCATATATATAAGGCTAGATCCAGCAGGCTGTGCACACAGCAGTATTCTTCTTGCCAGTTCTATGCATATTTGCCGGAATGCGGCTGAATCTTTTTCTGTCCCCATTACGGTTAATGAAGCTAGACGGAGCTTAACAAGCTTCTGACAATCCAGGAATGCAAAGAGATCCTGCAGGCTGTTCCTTGCTAGATCTCTACCACTAGTATGAAACGAGCCTAAAAGCACATTCTTCTCTGGAACCATGCAAACATACAGGACAGCATGACCCACCCTGCCTGGTAGTGTGCTTAACCACCTCCCGTCCGCCCATAGGATATAAACGTCCTATGGGTGGATCTCTATTTCTGAACGCACATTTTAAAACGTCCGTTCAGAAACAGCAGCTGCACGCTAATCGTGCAGCTACTGATCGGGTTGCCCTCTGTCAGTGACAGCAGGGCAACTCTTAGAGAAGGCAGGGACAGTGCCCAGGTGTCCCTGTCTTCTGGATCGCTGCATACACAGCGCTCACCGAGCGCTGTGTATGCAGAGCAGGAAGCGCTATACGCTTCCTGTTCCGGCCCGGCGGTCATGTGACCGCCGGGACCGGAGAGTGCAGGAGCTGTGTGAGGTCTTTCAGAAACCTCGATCAGCCCTGCACTGAGGCTGTACAGCACAGTATAGTGCTGTACAGCCTCTCTGGGGGGTGTATTTCTTCTGTAACTGGGGCTACTATGTCAGCCCCAGTTACAGGAGAAATCAACAGTGAAAAAGAAAAAGTGAAGCAAATGTCCCCCAGAGGTCTTGTATGACCTTATGGGGGACGAAAAGTGTAAAAAAAAATCTAAATAAAATAAAGGGTTAAAAAAATAAATAAAAAAAAGGTTCACATGTAAAAAAGAAAAGTCCCCAAGTAAGGAATAAAAAAAAAAAGTTTAAAATAGACATATTTGGTATTGCCGCGTCCGTAAAAACCAGCTCTATAAAAATATCACATGACCTAACCCCTCGGGTGAACACTGTAAAAAAAAAAAAAAAACTGTCAAAACAAGCAATTTCTGTCACCTTACATCAGAAGGTGCAACACCAAGTGATCAAAAACGCGTATGTCCCACAAAATGGTACCAATAAAACAGTCACCTCATCCCGCAAAAAATGAGCCCCTACATAAGAAAATCTCTCGAAAAATAAAAAAACTATAGCTCTCAGAACATGGACACATTAAAACATAATTTTTTTGTTTCAAAAATGCTATTATTGTGTAAAACTTTAATAAATGAGAAAAAGTATACATATTAGGTATCGCCACGTCCGTAACAATCTGCTCTATAAAAATGTCACTTGACTGAACCCCTCAGGTGAACGCTGTAAAAATAAATAAATAAATAGAAACTGTGCTAAAACAACCAATTTTTTTGGTCACCTTGCCCCATAAAGTGTTATAATGAATGATCAAAAAATCATATGTACCCAAAAATAGTAGCAATTAAACTGGCACCTTATCCCCTAGTTTCCAAAATGGGGTCACTTCTTGGGAGTTTCTACTGTAAGGGTGCATCAGGGGGCTTCAAATGGGACATGGCATCTAAAAACCATGTGGAGTTCCTTTTCTTCTGTGCCCTTCCGTGTGCCCATACAGCAGTTTATGACCACATGTGGGGTGTTTCTGTAAACGGCGGAATCTGGGTAATAAATATTGAGTTTTGTTTGGCTGTTAACCATCGATGTGTTAAAGAAAAAATTGGATTAAAATGGAAAATCTGCCAAAAAAGTGAAATTTAAAAATTTGATCTCCATTTTCCTTTAATTCTTGTGGAACGCCTAAAGGGTTAACAAAGTTTGTAAAATCGGTTTTGAATACCTTGAGGGGTGTAGTTTCTACAATGGGGTCATTTATGGGGGTATCCACTATGTAGGCCCCACAAAGTGACTTCAGACCTGAACTGGTCCTTAAAAAGTGGGTTTTGGCAATTTTCTTAAAAATTTGAAGAATTGCTTCTAAACTTCTAAGCCTTCTAACGTCCTAAAAAAATAAAATGACATTTCCAAAATGATGCCAACATAAAGTAGACATATGGGGAATGTTAAGTAATACATATTTTATGAGGTATCACTTTCTGTTTTTGAAAGCAGAGAAATTGAAATTTAGAAAATTGCGAATTTTTCTAATTTTTGGGTAAATTTGGGATTTTTTCAGCAATAAAGGTGAAATATTTTGACTCAAATTTATGACTATAATGAAGTACAATGTGTCACGAGAAAACAATCTCTGAATGACTTGGATAAATAAAGGCGTTCCAAAGTTATTACCACATAAAGTGAGATATGTCAGTTTTGCAAAATTAGGCCTGGTCAGGAAGGGGGCAAATGGCCCAGATGGGAAGTGGTTAATAGGGTTGATCTTGCCGATAGATGCTTTTTAAAATAGCGGTATTCCCACATATGGGAATATATGCCCATAAATGTATAGGGCTGGCACCTACCTCCAGAGCAGGGGGTCCAATTGGAAGCTCACATACGGGCCAACTTCCCCCTGCTCATATTCAAA
The DNA here is from genome assembly GCF_905171765.1 of Bufo bufo. Lineage (NCBI taxonomy): Eukaryota > Metazoa > Chordata > Amphibia > Anura > Bufonidae > Bufo > Bufo bufo. Next base: position 582,056,360 of record NC_053391.1, read on the forward strand.
CCTAGGACTTAATATTGCTGCAAGCAAACATTTTCTGCCAAACATACAAGCTCCTCGACGAAGGAAGCGGTTTCTTCTAAGATTGGTGAGGATTCTGTAAATTGTAACCTTGCCTCGAATAAGATTCTTCAAACACAAAAAAAATGTATGTGATCCCTTTAGGAACGGTTTGGCAGTGCTGTATGGTAATTTTTAGTTCTGGGCTTCTCTTCCTACCTTGCTGTAATGAGCAGTGTGAGTTCATATGTAACAGACCACACATAGAAATATGTCCCAGACCGACTGTCAAGTCGTGGTGGGTAGTTGTAATAGGACCACATACCTAGTATGCATTCTGTCTTGTGTTTCTCTGATGGCACAGCTTTTATATTCCTTTTTTCCCCCCATCATATTTAGCGTCGTCTGCTTGGTTGTGAGGGAATATCCGGGTTGAGTCTTCTCCATTCAGCGGCAGGCAAGAAGTTAGGAATGCTGAGCGCCAGCCTATCGCGTACAGTAGGAAGTGATGAAGGAGAAGATGACGACGATGATGTGGAAGAGGTTACAGAAATATCAGACTCAGAGGATATATCGGTATGATTTAAAAATCAAAAGGTGGATGTCCCAGTTAATCCTTGCATTTCTTTGTTAGATGCAAAACATAAAAGATATTAAAAAATAATGGTCCTTTGTCTAGATATTGCTGTTACATTCTGGTTATGGCACCCCCTGAGCCAAATATCACAGGGTGGGGTCTCAAAAATAAACATGGTTCATCAATTTTCTTTCCTCTCTCCTCTAGTTACCTTCCTCTGTAGTACTATACATACTTCCATCTAGAGTTGTTTCCATACCAAATTTTTGATTCGGTTTCGATACCATAAAAAAGTATTGCGATACTCGATACCATTCGATACCACGCGAAAAAAGAAACCAAAAAAGCCATGTGCATTCCGCATTTTAAAAAATGGCGAATCGCACAGTTTTTATTAATTTTTTCTGTTCCAGCGTTCACCGCATAGATTTTTTAAATATTTTTAATAGTTAGGACTTTTCTGACGTGGCGATATGTTTATTTATTGTTTACACATTTTATATGTGAAATTGGGAAAGGGGGTGATTCATACTTAATATTTTGGTGGGGGTTTTTTAACTTTTTTTTTTTTTTTTTTTTACACTTTTTATTTAACCACCTCAGCCCCCAGTGCTTAAACACCCTGAAAGACCAGGCCACTTTTTACACTTCTGACCTACACTACTTTCACCGTTTATTGCTCGGTCATGCAACTTACCACCCAAATGAATTTTACCTCCTTTTCTTCTCACTAATAGAGCTTTCATTTGGTGGTATTTCATTGCTGCTGACATTTTTACTTTTTTTTGTTATTAATCGAAATTTAACCTTTTTTTTTGCAAAAAAATGACATTTTTCACTTTCAGTTGTAAAATTTTGCAAAAAAAACGAGATCCATATATAAATTTTGCTCTAAATTTATTGTTCTACATGTCTTTGATAAAAAAAAAATGTTTGGGTAAAAAAAAAAATGGTTTGGGTAAAAGTTATAGCGTTTACAAACTATGGTACAAAAATGTGAATTTCCGCTTTTTGAAGCAGCTCTGACTTTCTGAGCACCTGTCATGTTTCCTGAGGTTCTACAATGGCCAGACAGTACAAACACCCCACAAATGACCCCATTTCGGAAAGTAGACACCCTAAGGTATTCGCTGATGGGCATAGTGAGTTCATAGAACTTTTTATTTTTTGTCACAAGTTAGCGGAAAATGATGATTTATTTTATTTTTTTCTTACAAAGTCTCATATTCCACTAACTTGTGACAAAAAATAAAAACTTCCATGAACTCACTATGCCCATCAGCGAATACCTTGGGATGTCTTCTTTCCAAAATGGGGTCACTTGTGGGGTAGTTATACTGCCCTGGCATTCTAGGGGCCCAAATGTGAGGTAAGGAGTTTGAAATCAAATTCTGTAAAAAATGGCTGGTGAAATCCGAAAGGTGCTCTTTGGAATGTGGGCCCCTTTGCCCACCTAGGCTGCAAAAAAGTGTCACACATCTGGTATCTCCGTACTCAGGAGAAGTTGGGGAATGTGTTTTGGGGTGTCATTTTACATATACCCATGCTGGGTGAGAGAAATATCTTGGCAAAAGACAACTTTGTATAAAAAAATGGTAAAAGTTGTCTTTTGCCAAGATATTTCTCTCACCCAGCATGGGTATATGTAAAATGACACCCCAAAACACATTCCCCAACTTCTCCTGAGTACGGCGATACCAGATGTGTGACACTTTTTTGCAGCCTCGATGCGCAAAGGGGCCCACATTCCTTTTAGGAGGGCATTTTTAGACATTTGGATACCAGACTTCTTCTCACGCTTTGGGGCCCCTAGAATGCCAGGGCAGTATAAATACCCCACATGTGACCCCATTTTGGAAAGAAGACACCCCAAGGTATTCAATGAGGGGCATGGCGAGTTCATAGAATTTTTTTTTTTTGGCACAAGTTAGCGGAAATTGATATTTTTTATTTTTTTCTCACAAAGTCTCCCTTTCCGCTAACTTGGGACAAAAATTTCAATCTTTCATGGACTCAATATGCCCCTCACGGAATACCTTGGGGTGTCTTCTTTCCGAAATGGGGTCACATGTGGGGTATTTATACTGCCCTGGCATTTTAGGGGCCCTAAAGCGTGAGAAGAAGTCTGGAATATAAATGTCTAAAAAATTTTACGCATTTGGATTCCGTGAGGGGTATGGTGAGTTCATGTGAGATTTTATTTTTTGACACAAGTTAGTGGAATATTAGACTTTGTAAGAAAAAAAAATAATAATTCCGCTAACTTGGGCCAAAAAAATGTCTGAATGGAGCCTTACAGGAGGGTGATCAATGACAGGAGGGTGATCAATGACAGGAGGGTGATCAATGACAGGGGGGTGATCAATGACAGGGGGGTGATCAATGACAGGGGGGTGATCAATGACAGGGGGGTGATCAATGACAGGGGGGTGATCAGAGAGTCTATATGGGGTGATCACCCCCCTGTCATTGATCACCCCCCTGTAAGGCTCCATTCAGATGTCCGTATGTGTTTTGCGGATCCGATCCATGTATCCGTGGATCCGTAAAAATCATACGGACATCTGAATGCAGCCTGACAGGGGGGGTGATCAATGACAGGGGGGTGATCAGGGAGTCTATATGGGGTGATCACCCCCCCTGGAAGGCTCCAGGGAGACGCCTGTATGTGTTTTGCGGATCCGATCCATCTATCAGTGGATCCGTAAAAATCATGCGGACATCTGAATGGAGCTTTACAGGGGGTTGATCAATGACAGGGGGGTGATCAGGGAGTCTATATGGGGTGATCACCACAGTCATTGATCACGCCCCTGTAAGGCTCCATTCAGACGTCCGTATGCGTTTTGCGGATCCGATCCATCTATCAGTGGATCCGTAAAAATCATGCGGACATCTGAATGGAGCTTTACAGGGGGGTGATCAATGACAGGGGTGTAATCAATGACAGGGGGGTGATCAGGGAGTCTATATGGGGTGATCACCACAGTCATTGATCACGCCCCTGTAAGGCTCCATTCAGACGTCCGTATGTGTTTTGCGGATCCGATCCATCTATCAGTGGATCCATAAAAATCATGCGGACATCTGAATGGAGCTTTACAGGGGGTTGATCAATGACAGGGGGGTAATCAATGACTCTATATGGGGTGATCACCACAGTCATTGATCACGCCCCTTTAAGGCTCCATTCAGACGTCCGTATGTGTTTTGCGGATCCGATCCATCTATCAGTGGATCCATAAAAATCATGCGGACATCTGAATGGAGCTTTACATGGGGTTGATCAATGACAGGGGGGTAATCAATGACAGGGGGGTGATCAGGGAGTCTATATGGGGTGATCAAGGGTGAATAAGGGGTTAATAAGTGGCAGGGGGGGGGGTGTAGTGTAGTGGTGCTTGGTGCAACATATTACTGAGCTACCTGTGTCTGGTGGTCGATCCAAACAAAGGGGACCACCAGAGGACCAGGTAGCAGGTATATTAGACGCTGTTATCAAAACAGCGTCTAATATACCTGTTAGGGGTTAAAAAAAAACACATCTCCAGCCTGCCAGCGAACGATCGCCGCTGACAGGCTGGAGATCCACTCTTACCTTCCGTTCCTGTGAACGCGCGCGCCTGTGTGCGCGCGTTCACAGGAAATCTCGTTAGGCGGTTCGGAGGTGGTTAATATCTATTTCCCCCCTTAGGGGCCAGAACCTGCTTTTTTTTTTCCCCATCCCTTGTCCTATTCACCCTGATAGGGTGAATAGGACCTCACACTGTCCCTGCTGCTCTGTGCTTTGTGCACACAGCAGCAGGGAGCCGACTATGGCAGCCAGGACTTCAGTAGCGTCCTGGCTGCCATGGTAACCGATCGGAGCCCCAGGATTACACTGCTGGGACTCCGATCAGAAGCTGCCACTGCACCACCAATGAGGGGGAGGGGAGAGGACCCTGTGGCCACTGCCACCAATGATTTTAATACTGGGGGAGGGGGCACTGAGCCACCAATGATTTTAATGGGGTGGGGGGTTGAAGGGGAGGGGGGGTGGGTGCACTGCGCCACCAATGATAATTACCCCTTAATACAGGAGGCGGGTACTGGCAGATCAGCGGCAGTTAACCCCTCAGGTGCCGCACCTGAGGGGTTAACTGCCGCTGATCGCAGCTCCCTGTCAGGGGTAGGGTGCCGGCAATGCGATTCTGCTGCCGGCACCAGCCTCCTGTATTATGTGTTAAAGTCTGGACCCATATAAAGTAGTCTTTAAGTATTAGGCTACACAGAGCGGCGCCCAGCAATGTCCCAACACTTACTATTATTCCTGGGCGCCGCTCCGTTCGCCCGCAGTGCCCACATTACTGTCTCGTGCTCCATATGCCAATTACTATCGGAGCAATGGGGAGGAGACATCAGCTTCTCTAGTGGGCGTTCCTTCTCCCTGGCTGTAGCGCTGTCCAATCGCAGCGCAGGGAGAAGGAACGCCCACTAGAGAAGCTGATGTCTCCTCCCCATTGCTCCGATAGTAATTGGCATATGGAGCAGGAGAGGAGACTGTAATGGGGCACAGCGGGCGAACGGAGCCGCGCCCAGGAATAATGGTAAGTGCTCTGACATTGCTGGGCGCCGCTCTGTGTAGGAAAAGTCCTATCATTGGTGGCGCAGTGCGCCTGCCCCTCCTCCGCCCCGCTCTCCGTTCATTGGTGGCAGCGGCAGCACAGGGTGGAGGGAGAGACTGCTCCCTTCTCCTCTGTGCTGCTGAGGGAACATGAGATGCTCATGTTCAGAGATACTAGACTGCGCAGCCCAGTATCGAAAAAATGGAAATCCCGATATCGTATCGATACCGGGACAAAAGTATCGATTGGGTATCGAAATTTTGATACCCGCAACCAGCCTACTTCTATCCAGGTATATATGTGCAGATTTCTAAAAACTCATTCAAGTAAAAATTGGAGAAGTTGTCCTCCAGTTTGGGAGTGTGTATGTATATATCTTTTAAAGAGAAAGGATACGTTTACTGGGGGGGAAACAACAATAGAATGGAGGCTCTAATACCCTATTAGGCCACCTTTAGCCTGGATACAAGATAAGGTTAGGCATGGAGACATACATTTGCCCACAGATGTTGCAGCTTGGCCTGTAGATCCTGCACAACTGTAGGTTCCTGAAGCTGATGTCCCAGCTTGTCCCATAACTACTCAATTGGTGATAAATCTGGCAACTGGACAGGCCAAAGAAGTTCTGCAGTCTGACAGACATTTCTGGGAAACCCTTGCTGTGTGGAGGCGAGCATTATCCTGCTGAAAAATACCAGTTGGAAGCCGTGCCATGAGAGGAGCACATGTGGCTGCAGGATGTCCTGCACATATCACTGAGATGTTAGTGTCCCTCTCATCACTACCAGGGGTGACTGACTGTCATATGCGATGGCCCCCTAGATCAGCACACCAGCAGTTGGGACAGTGCATCACTCCACAGCAAAGGCAGGATTGGCACAGCACGAGGCCTCCATTTTCGATTACAACCACTGTGGGATCCTAAACGGAACCAGGATTCATTGCTAAAGATGATACGGTTCCAGTCTAAAGTAGTCCAGGTTGCTCTTTTTCGACACCATTGCAAACAAAGGAGACGGTGGCTGGCTGTCAATGGCAGGATGGGTGATTGTCACCGTGACACTAAATTTCCTTCTGCTAAGCACCTAGAAATGGTCCAGGCAGAGACAGGTGTGTAAAGAAAGTCCCACCTGTGTCTGGATGGTGGACAATGAAACTGGGAGCTGCTTGTGCTTGTCAGCAAATCAAACCTGTTCACCATGTGTTCGTGCCCTCACATAATCGCTGCTCCCAACATCTCTTAACAGCTAGGTCAGAATGGCCTAGATGGCAGACAGTTCATCGAAACGACCATCCTGCTTCTCTCATTCCATTGATGAGCCACTTCTCAAAGTCTGTCAACTGGGCAAAATGAGTGCATCATAGAGGCATGTCTAGCAGTCGCCGATTTCTCACTAAGAGGTGCAATACCCAAAAGTAGCCTCTGAGATCCTTTTTATAGGGCAGTGGGAGAGGCACCTTTACTCCATCTTGTGGCAAGACCCAGTGTTTAATCAGACCACACCTGTAAGCATTTACATATCCGCCTTAGACACATCTACATGCCTATTTTAGCTGCAATCTGATATTTCTACCTGGGTGCGTTATTTTTTTGTCAATGAGTGTATGTATCATTAAAGGGGTTGTATTGCCTCCTGATTTTAGTTTTCAACACACGTCTCCCGGGGCATGTCCTGAGCTGTAGTGGCGGCGGTTCCTCTGCTGTGGGTGATAGAGCAGGCAAGTGGTGCTGGTATAATGCAATCTCGCTCCTTGCCTGTACATGCACGCCCCTGAGGCTGCTAGTGTATCAGAATCACTAGCAGTATCGGCGAAGCAGACCCTGTACAGATCATCACAACCAGTAGTAAGTGGTTGCCGCAATCTGTTTCTTACAGGAAAGGATGCCAGTGGAGGTAATGTGCATGCGCACTGTCCTATTCATGCTCGCTCCGGCAATTCCCGGCCACGAGAGAGGCTTTTTTATTTTATTTTTTTATTTTATTCTTGCTGTGCGCATTCACGGGCACCATCAATTGCTTTGTTACGGATCCTTTTTTTTATTTTAATTAACATACAGTACAGACCAAAAGTTTGGACACACCTTCTCATTCAAAGAGTTTTCTTTATTTTCATGACTATGAAGGCATCAAAACTATGAATTAACACATGTGGAATTATATACATAACAAACAAGTGTGAAACAACTGAAAATATGTCATATTCTAGGTTCTTCAAAGTAGCCACCTTTTGCTTTGATTACTGCTTTGCACACTCTTGGCATTCTCTTGATGAGCTTCAAGAGGTAGTCCCCTGAAATGGTTTTCACTTCACAGGTGTGCCCTGTCAGGTTTAATAAGTGGGATTTCTTGCCTTATAAATGGGGTTGGGACCATCAGTGGCGTTGAGGAGAAGTCAGGTGGATACACAGCTGATAGTCCTACTGAATAGACTGTTAGAATTTGTATTATGGCAAGAAAAAAGCAGCTAAGTAAAGAAAAACGAGTGGCCATCATTACTTTAAGAAATGAAGGTCAGTCAGTCAGTCAGCCGAAAAATTGGGAGAACTTTGAAAGTAAGGGCTATTTGACCATGAAGGAGAGTGATGGGGTGCTGCGCCAGATGACCTGGCCTCCACAGTCACCAGACCTGAACCCAATCGAGATGGTTTGGGGTGAGCTGGACCGCAGAGTGAAGGCAAAAGGGCCAACAAGTGCTAAGCATCTCTGGGAACTCCTTCAAGACTGTTGGAAGACCATTTCAGGTGACTACCTCTTGAAGCTCATCAAGAGAATGCCAAGAGTGTGCAAAGCAGTAATCAAAGCAAAAGGTGGCTACTTTGAAGAACCTAGAATATGACATATTTTCAGTTGTTTCACACTTGTTTGTTATGTATATAATTCCACGTGTGTTAATTCATAGTTTTGATGCCTTCATAGTCATGAAAATAAAGAAAACTCTTTGAATGAGAAGGTGTGTCCAAACTTTTGGTCTGTACTGTACGTTTGATGGATGTGCATATGTTTCAATAAATTTGTGTCTTTTTGTTTTTTTACAACAAAGTATCCGTTTTTGTGAAACCTTTCTTTTTTATAAACATTTGAAATGTATCTGGATAAAAACGGATATGTTTAAGAAAAGGAAACATTGTCCATCCATCCCCCATTCACTGTTACTATATGTTTTTTTTTTTTTGCAGGACCGAAAAGCCTGGTATGCTACATTATTCTATCTTGCAAAAAAACATAGAAACGTAAACGGTGACAGAGTCAGAAGTAAATACTTTTGAACTACGTTGCCCAATTATTGTCTATAGATGGGTCATGCAGCAAAAGCGAGATGTGAACAGCCCCTAACCAAGCCGGTGGCTTTTAACCCTGCCCTAAAAATAAATAAAAAAATTGTTGGTTGCTGTGGGCAACACTAACACGTTTATGTGTGACTGATTTTGTGTTTATCGTCAATTCAAGATATCTGCCTGCTTTGAGTGAGGGTATAGAAACTTTCTATAGTGTACTAAGAGATTCATTGTGCTCTCTCTTGGGATGAGCTATGCACTAAGGCCAAGCTAATCATGACGTCATCAAACTTTCCAGCTTCTGAACGTAGACACGAGATCTTGTAAATGATGACTGATTTTCAATATACTGTGATTAAACCCCCCCCCCCCCCCTCCCCCCCAATACATGTCCGTTCTCTGGGGTTTCTTTCCGCAGATTCATGTACATGTCCGTCATCCAACCCCTGTGGGTCTCCATGCTGCAGATTCACATACATGTATGTCCTCTATGGGTCTCCTTGCCGCAGATTCACATACATCTACGTTCTCTGTGGGTCTCCTTGCTGCAGATTCACATACATGTACGTCCTCTGTGGGTCTCCTTGCTGCAGATTCACATACATGTACGTCCTCTGTGGGTCTCCTTGCTGCAGATTCACATACATGTACGTCCTCTGTGGGTCTCCTTGCTGCAGAATCACATACATGTACGCCATCTATGGGTCTCCTTGCTGCAGAATCACATACATGTACGCCATCTATGGGTCTCCTTGTCGCAGATTCACATACATCTACGTCTTCTGTGGGCCTCCTTGTCACAGATTCACATACATGAATGTTCTCTGGGTCTTCTTGCTGCAGAATCACATACATGTACGTCTTCTGTGGGTCTCCTTGCCACAGATTGACATACATAAATGTTCTCTGTGGGTCTGTCTTGCTGCAGAATCACATACATGTATGTCGTCTATGGGTCTCCTTGTCGCAGATTCACATACATGTACGTCCTCTGTGGGTCTCCTTGCCGCAGATTCACATACATGTACGTCCTCTGTGGGTCTCCTTGCCGCAGATTTACATACATGTACGTCCTCTGTGGGTCTCCTTGCTGCAGATTCACATACATGTATGTCGTCTATGGGTCTCCTTGTCGCAGATTCACATACATGTACGTCCTCTGTGGGTCTCCTTGCTGCAGAATCACATACATGTATGTCGTCTATGGGTCTCCTTGTCGCAGATTCACATACATCTACGTTCTCTGTGGGTCTCCTTGCTGCAGATTCACATACATGTACGTCCTCTGTGGGTCTCCTTGCTGCAGATTCACATACATGAATGTTCTCTGTGGGTCTCCTTGCCGCAGATTCACATACATGTACGTCCTCTATGGGTCTCCTTGCCTCAGATTCACATACATGTACGTCCTCTGTGGGTCTCCTTGCCGCAGATTCACATACATGTACGTCCTCTGTGGGTCTCCTTGCCGCAGATTTACATACATGTACGTCCTCTGTGGGTCTCCTTGCTGCAGATTCACATACATGAATGTTCTCTGTGGGTCTCCTTGCCGCAGATTCACATACATGTACGTCCTCTGTGGGTCTCCTTGCCGCAGATTCACATACATGTACGTCCTCTGTGGGTCTCCTTGCCGCAGATTTACATACATGTACGTCCTCTGTGGGTCTCCTTGCTGCAGATTCACATACATGTACGTCCTCTGTGGGTCTCCTTGCCGCAGATTCACATACATGTACGTCCTCTATGGGTCTCCTTGCCTCAGATTCACATACATGTACGTCATTGCGATTGTACAGGAGCTGTGTCCATGCTATCACCTTGGAAGCCTGGCTGTAGCTGCAGTAATCAGACCTCTGGCAGTCTTTGTCGAGGGAGCTGCTTAAATGAAAGTGGGTGTTCTGATCAGACAATTTTGTTTTGTTATATTCTTCTTTGTATAGAAGATGCATTGTCTTTCCAATATGTGTGTAGATTTTCCTACATCTGAATTTTTTTTACCTTCCAGGAACCACATAAAGAGACGGCAAAGCAAATTCTTGCTAGAGATCAAGCCTCGCTGCTTCCTCAAGAGAGCAAGAGCCATAAGAAGGTATGTAGCCATTTACATTGTGTACATAAAGAGATTTCCCATTTGTTATAAGAATATATTACGCCCCCAGTGGTGTCACCCATCTGGTCCTAACTCCTTAACTGCAAACCTGTCAATTTATCCAGCTATTTGCCATTTAAGTACTCTTAGGGCTGTTTCACACAAGCGAGTCCATTGCGGGAATCGCTCTCCATGTGTGAGTGTGATCCTCCGCTCTGGACTTGCCGGAGCGCACGGCATTATCATGATTTATAATGCTATGTGTCTCTGCTTGACCTTATTTCTACAGAATCATACTGACAGCTTTAGGTCACTGTGATTCTTTGGAAAAAAGGCCATGCAGAGACACACACAGTCCTGATCAAAAGTTTAAGACCACTTGAAAAATGGCAAAAACTCATATTTAGCATGGCTGGATCTTAACAAGGTTCCAAGTAGAGCTTCAACATGCAACAAGAAGACATGGGAGTGAGGCAAAACATTTTTTGAGCATTCAATTTAATGAAAACAATGAATAAACTGAAACCGGCTGTTTTTCAGCTGATCCAAATTTTAGGACCACATGCCTTTAAAAGGCCAAATCTGTGCAAAGATGTGGATTCATTGTCACTAAACCCCCCCCCCAAAACAGAAATCCAACTTCCAAACATGAACTCAGCAATGAGTAGCTCCGCCGTTATTGTTTATCACTTCCAAAATTAGTTTCGGCATGCTTGATGCAAGCGTTTCCATGAGGTGAGTGGGAACATTTCTCCATCCCCAAAGGTTCTCAATTGGATTTAGATCAGGGGAACACGCAGGATGGGCCAAAATAGTGATGTTATTCTCCTGGAAGAAGTCCCTTGTCCTGCGGGCATTGTGTACTGTAGCGTTGTCCTGTTGAAAAACCCAGTCGTTACCACACAGACGAGGGCCCTCAGTCATGAGGAATGCTCTCTGCAACATCTGGACATAGCCAGCGGCCGTTTGACGCCCCTCCACTTCCTGAAGCTCCATTGTTCCACTGAAAAAAAAAGCACCCCAGACCATTATGGCGCCCCCTCCACTGTGGCGCGTAGAAAACATCTCAGCTGGGATCTGCTTGTCATGCCAGTAACGTTGGAAACTATCAGGATCATCAAGGTTAAATTTTTTCTCATCAGAGAATAAAACTTTCTTCCACCTTTGAATGTCCCATGTTTGGTGCTCTCTTGCAAAGTCCAAACGAGCAGTTCTGTGGCGTTCAAGGAGACGAGGTCTTTGAAGACGTTTTTTGTTTTTGAAGCCCTTCAGTCTCAGATGCGGTCTGATGGTTATGGGGCTGCAGTCAGCACCAGTAAGGGCCTTAATTTGGGTCGAGGATCGTCCAGTGTCTTGACGGACAGCCAATTGGATCCTCCGGCTCAGTGCTGATGAAATTTGTTTGGGTCTTCCACTTGACTTTTTTGTTCCATAACCCTCAGGATCATTTAAGAAATTCCAAATGACTGTCTTGCTGCGTCCCACCTCAGCAGCGATGGCGCGCTGTGAGAGACCCTGCTTATGCCGTTCAACAACCCGACCACGTTCAAAAAGGGAGAGTTTTTTTGCCTTTGCCATCACAACGTGTGACTACCTGACAGAAAATTACAATGAATCCACATCTTTGCTCAGATTTGGCCTTTTAAAGGCATGTGGTCCTAAATTTTGGATCAGCTGAAAAACAGCCTGTTTCAGTTTAATCGTTATTTTTAATTAATTGAATGCTCAAAAAATGTTTTGTCTCACTCTCATTTCTTCTTGTTGCATGTTGAAGCTCTACTTGGAACCTTGTTAAGATCCAACAATGTAAAATATTTTTTTTTTGCCATTTTTCAAGTGGTCTTAAACTTTTGATCAGGACTGTAGCATTATAAATCATGATAATACCGTGCACTCCTGCAAGTCCAGAGCGGAGGATCACACTCGCACACGGAGCGTGATTCCCGCAATGGACTCGCTCGTGTGAAACAGCCCTTACATCTAACCCCTTTTGGGTGTGCTTGTCACCCATCTTTCACTAAAATATTCTTCAGTAATTTTTTTTAATCATTATAACTACCTAGCAGAAGTCTGCTCAGGGAACTAAATTTTTTGCATTGTGCTTATACAAATAATTTACCTGTGTTGCAGGTGGACTTAACAGAGGAGAACAATCCGTATTCCTTGAACATACCCAAAAATTTTATCTGTGAGCATTGTTATGGAGCCTTCAGAAGTAGCTACCATCTTAAGAGACATTTGTACATCCACACGGGTAAGACACACAATATTTTTTTAGGCATTGTTGCACCCCCAGGGACAAAAAAAAGGTTGTAACATAGCTATACAGACTTATTTTGTTACTATTGATTCTATTGGTTGTTTGAAATCTTATGTAACTTTTTGCCCAGTTTTCATCCTTACTATTTGTTTCCCAGGAGAGCGACCATATGAATGTGACATGTGCGACATGAAGTTCATTCAGAAATATCATCTGGACAGACACAAACGAGTGCACAGTGGAGAGAAACCCTACCAGTGTGAGCGATGTCAGCAGGTATCTTGCGCCCTTGATGTTTGTTTTTATGACTGAATATAATCTATATAATTCTATTGACATCTTTTAATGAAAAATATAGGACAGCCTACTAATCTATATAGTTTGTGTATTGGAGTAAGTTTTATTGTATAATTGATAGTTTAGCCACATGGCCTTTCAATTAAACAATGGCTTATATTCAAATTGGCAAATTCCACTGTAATTAGACTGAATTTATTACGATGCACCGTACTGTCTGGGCGTCGTGTGGCTGCCTCAGCATCTCTACCACCAGTGTGTAGTAGTGTCCATCTACGCCCTATGTCAGATGCGGTGGATGCACACTTATGGTTGTTTCACACAAGTGAGTCCATTGCGGGAATCGTGCTCCGTGTGTGAGCGTGATCCTCTGTTGTGGACTTGCAGGAGCGCATGGCGTTATAGTTATTTACTATGTCGCGATGATCCTGTAGAAGTAAGGTCATGCTTAGGCACACAGCAAATCATGGTAATGCCGTGTGCTCCTGCAAGTCCAGAACGAAGCATAATACTCTTACACGGAGTGTGATCCCCACAATGATTCCACCCTTAAATTGACAGATTAAGGCTACTTTCACACTAGCGTTCCGGTCTCCGCTTGTGAGCTCCGTTTGAAGGGGCTCACAAGCGGCCCCGAACGCATCCGTACTGCCCTAATGCATTCTGAGTGGACGCGGATCCGCTCAGAATGCATCAGTCTGGCAGCGTTCAGCCTCCGCTCCGCTCAGCAAGCGGACACCCGAACGCTGCTTGCAGCGTTCGGGTGTCCGCCTGGCCGTGCGGAGGCAAACGGATCCGTCCAGACTTACAATGTAAGTCAATGGGGACTGATCCGTTTGAAGATGACACAATATGGCTCAATCTTCAAACGGATCCGTCCCCCATTGACTTTCAATGTAAAGTCTGGACGCATCCGTCTGAACTACTTTTACACTTAGAATTTTTTCTAAGCTATAATGCAGACGGATCCGTTCTGAACGTATCCAAACGTCTGCATTGATCCAAACGTCTTCATTATAGGAGAGGATCCGTCTGTGCAGACAGCAGACGGATCCGCTCTGAACGCTAGTGTGAAAGTAGCCTAAAGTGTGTTTTACTTATGTTCCTAAAATATGGCCATGTGTGATTTAATATTCCCTTTGCACTATAGTGTCAGTTCCAGTAACTCTTATTTCTCGCCCAATTCCTTGGGGGACACAGGAAACCTTGGGTATAGCTCATCTCCATAGGAGGCGTGACACTAAGTGAAAGACTGTTAAGCCCCTCCTCCAGCAGCTATACCCTCAGCCTGGAGCGAGCGACTACCAGTTTTTTGCTTAGTGTCAAGGAGGCAAGACACTCTCTGCACTGCAGAGCTGTCTTTGCTAAAGATTTTATTTTTTCTCTTTTTATTATTTTCAACTTTTTTCCTTTTTTCAACAGGGACAACAGAGTCGCAAAGACCTCTCTGTTTTCCCGGGGTTGAGCTGCGCCAGTGCCGGCTATCCGCACTGCTGCCTCCCCCACAGAAGAAAAGCCCAGCTCCCCTGCATCCCGCCAGCACAAGGGTCGCCCGCCTGCAAGCCCCTCTCCAGCTTCCTGCCACTTCGGTGCCAGTGGCTGAAGGGGCGTCCCTGCTGGATGGACTGAGGGTGAAAACGTCGACTGGTGAGGTGGCTATGCAGCCGTTCCAACCCCTTCCTGTTAGGGTTTTAACTTCTGTGTTCCCTCTGCCTAGCCTTGTCACATTACAAGGCTTACTGTCGGCTTCCCCCCCCCTTGTGTGTGGAGCAGGACGGAGCGGTGCTCGTGGGGGAGGGTTTACTGCACAAGTTTACCTCAGGTGCTGCGGCCTTGTGGGGCCGCCTTGCCGCCTTTTGTTATCTCGGCCAGTGCTGCCGCTGTGTTCAGCTGCCGGCTGACTTCTCTTGCCGGCTACCGGTGTGTCATTCGCCGCCGGTGTATAAGGAGGTGGTCGGGGGGCAATATTTTCTCGGCGGCATATTTGTTTGAATCGCGTGCGCGAAAGTTCCGGCGGGGGGTGGAGCTTCGTTCCGCTTCTCCTGTACATGTTAGACATTCAGTCGGGGGGGCGGACGTCTTTCTTCCTGCTCCTTGCATGCCCCGCCTCCTCTTCGTGCCTGCTCTCAGGACGGATCGTTTTTACCTCAGGTTTTACCCCAGGATTTGCCGCTGTTGCTGCTGCTGTTGCTGCTGCTGTTGCTGCTGCTGTTGCTGCTGCTGTTGTCGCTGCTGTTGTCGTCCGCTCCCACTGTGACCTGGTAGGACTGTTGACCCTTTCTAGCTCTGCAGCCCTCTGGACTGGACGCTTTTATATTACTTCAGCCAACATGTCTGACCCCTCAGCGCCGGCCGGTCCTTGGTATCACACCTGCACCGCATGTAAGGCGCCCCTCCCTCAAGGGCAGCCTGACCCGCATTGCTCGGCTTGCAAAGCCCCATTACAGGGTCCGCCATCTGTTGTGTCACCCCCTGGCCTATTGGATCCCCCTGACTGGGCTAGATCCCTTTCCCAGGCTGTGGTCAGCCTCTCTAACGTTGTGGGCCGCCTTGCAGAGGTATTGCCCTTATCGCAGCCGGATATTTCCCCTGCTGGGCCCTCCGGGTCCGCTATCTAAGCTGACCCGTCTGAGTCCCTCTCTCCAGGTGACACCTCCAGAGCCCGTCAACCCCAGAAGCGGTCTAGGGCGGAGCGCCTATCATCCTCGGATGCTTCAGTATCACCCCCAAGGGTGCGCTCTCAGTCGGGCCCTTCCTCGATACAGGATATGCCCTCTGAAGGGGAACTAGTTGATTCAGATTGTGATATGGACTCGGCCTTGCCTTTAAAACTGGCTTCTGCTGTGGGCCATCTTATTAACAATATTCGTGATACCTTTAAGATTCACGATGATCCTCCTAATTCTGAAAAAAACAGTGTTTCCTTTTTTCGCCAAAAACAGATGTCTGCAGTTTTTCCCCTCCACACTGACTTCTCGTCGGTGGTTTCCAAGGCCTGGGCCCGCCCTGATGCCCGTTTTACCCCGCCTAAGAAGTTGGATATCTGTTATCCATTCCCGGCGGATTGCATTACAAACTGGGCGTCACCACCCAGTGTCGACCCCCCGGTGGCCCGTTTGGCAAAAAGCACGGCTATTCCCGTTGCTGATGGCTCTTCCTTACAATCCACTGAGGATCGCCGTATAGAGGCCATTACCAAAGGTATCTTTGCAGCCTCCGGTTCCGCCCTCCGGCCGGTCTTTGCTTCCGCTTGGGCTGGAAAAGCGATTTCAGAGTGGGCTTCTCAGCTGGATCAGGAGCTTAAATCCGACGTCCCTATTCAGGACCTCCGTGCTCTAGCCCAACTTATCGTTCAAGCTGGCAAATTCGTCTGTGAAGCATCCCTTGATGCGGGGGCTCTCATAGCCCGTTCGTCTGCCCTGGCCGTTTCGGCCAGGAGGGAGCTTTGGTTAAAGGTTTGGACGGCGGACTCCTCGTCAAAGCGGTCTCTTACTGGCCTTCCCTTTACTGGTTCTCGATTGTTCGGGACCCGCTTGGATGAAATCATATCCGAAGCCACGGGGGCGCATCTTCCTCAATCTAGGACTAGGACCACCACTCGAGGCCGTCCCATTTTTTCTCGCTTCAGGTCTTCCCGCAGGGCTCCCGCACCTCGCGCCTCTTCAGGTCCATCCCCTAGCTCTGTCCAAGACAGACGTAAGAAACCTTTTTTTCGGACCCAGCCCTCCTGGCGCAAGTCACAACCTGCTCGCCCTCCCGCGACCAAGCAGAACACTACCTGAAGGTGCGCCCCCACCCGCCCGGGTGGGGGGACGTCTCTTCCTGTTCAGGGACTTCTGGCAGGCGCACGTCTCCGACGCCTGGGCTCTCGAAGTTGTGTCTGCGGGTACAAACTTGAGTTTACGTCCCTCCCCCCAGTTCGGTTCTTTCGCTCCCGGGTTCCCCGGGATCCCCAAGGGGCGGCCGATTTCTTTACTGCCACTCGCACCCTTCTGGACAAAGGGGTCATCGCTCCGGTTCCCATGGAAGAAAGATTCAAAGGGTTCTATTCGAACCTTTTTGTGGTCCCCAAAAAAGAAGGCTCGGTTCGTCCCATTCTGGATCTAAAACGGTTAAACCGTTTCCTTCGTCTTCAGCGATTCCGGATGGAGTCTCTCAGGTCGGTGGTGGCCTCTCTGGAAAAAGGGGAGTTCCTGGCCTCTATCGACATCCAGGACGCCTACCTTCATATTCCAATCGCTCGGTGTCATCAGTGCTTTCTGCGCTTTGCAGTGGGGTCCGACCACTACCAGTTCGTTGCCCTCCCCTTCGGGCTGGCGACGGCCCCTCGCGTTTTCACAAAGGTCCTAGCCCCTGTCCTCGCCTTACTTCGTTCCAGGGGAGTTTTTCTTCTTCCATATTTGGACGATCTCCTTATCAAGGCACCCTCTCTGTCACTGACATCTGCCAGTGTGGACCTCTCGCTACAAACCTTACGCCGGTTCGGTTGGATTATCAATCTTCCCAAATCCGCTCTTGTTCCATCCAGGCAACTGATCTTTCTGGGGATGCTGCTGGATACAGATGCAGCGGAGGTTCGGCTTCCGTCAGAGAAGCGCCAGCTCCTTCATCGGTCGGTTCGGAGCCTTCTGAACCACCGCCGTCCTTCCTTCCGGTTCAGCATGCGGGTCTTGGGACAGATGGTGTCCTGTTTCGAAGCAATCCCTTACGCGCAGTATCACTCCCGCACCTTTCAGACTGCCATTCTGTCCGCATGGGACAAGTCCCAGGAAAGTCTGGATCAGCACTTTCCCCTTCCCCCCCCCAGGTTCGCTCCTCTCTACTCTGGTGGTTACGGACCCCTCTCCAAGGGAAGTCCTTCCTACCGATAACTTGGTTGGTGATTACCACCGATGCCAGTCTGCGGGGTTGGGGGGGGGTGTTTCCTCCTCGGTCCGTACAAGGCACTTGGTCTCCATCGGAGTCCAAACTGCCAATCAACGTTCTGGAGCTGAGGGCGGTTCTCCTCTCACTCCGGCATTGGACTTCAGGGTCACCCTGTTCGTGTCCAATCGGACAATGCCACGGCTGTGGCATACATAAATCATCAAGGGGGCACTCGCAGCGCGGCGGCAATGAGGGAGGTGTCTCTAATCCTTCGCTGGGCGGAAGTTCATGTTTCAGCCATTTCGGCCATTTACATCCCGGGAGTGGACAATTGGGCGGCGGATTTCCTCAGCCGGACGACGATCGACCCGGGCGAGTGGTCTCTGCACCCCGACGTCTTCGAGTCTCTTTGCCTCCGTTGGGGTCGTCCGGACGTGGATCTCATGGCCTCCAGATTTAACCACAAGCTCCCCACCTTCATGGCCAGAACCAAGGATCCGGACGCTTACGGCGCGGACGCGCTCGTCCTTCCCTGGACGGAGTTCTCTCTCCTCTACGTTTTTCCGCCCCTGCCTCTTCTTCCACGAGTCCTTCGGAAGATCGCGGCGGAGGGCACGCCTGCGATCCTAATAGCCCCGGATTGGCCTCGTCGTCCTTGGTACGCCGACCTTATGTTGCTCCTGGCAGACGCCCCCTTGCCTCTGCCTCTAAGAGAAGATCTCCTCTCTCAAGGGCCGATCTTCCACCAGCATTTAGAGTCGCTACGTTTAGCGGCGTGGCTATTGAAACCGCGGTCCTAACGCGGCGGGGGTTTTCTGCTGACGTGGTCCGTACCATGATTCGTGCGCGTAAACCGGCATCGTCCAGGATTTATTACCGAACCTGGCGGGCCTATTTGAATTTCTGCGAGACCTTAGATGTTCATCCCCTTCGGTTTTCTCTCCCCACGATTTTATCCTTCTTGCAGTCTGGTCTGGACTTGGGTTTGGGTCTCAGTACCCTAAAGGGTCAGATCTCAGCGCTTTCGATCCTTTTTCAGCGACCTCTGGCTCCGCTCGGTCCAGTTAAAACTTTTCTTCAGGGGGTTGCTCACTATGCTCCCCCGTATCGCGCTCCCGTTCCATCTTGGGATCTTAATGTTGTGCTGACGGCTCTCCAATCTTCTCCTTTCGAGCCTCTGCGCAGGGTTTCCCTTCGCTTGTTGTCTTGCAAAGTTTTTTTCCTCGTTGCCATCACGTCTCTTCGGCGTGTGTCTGAATTGGCGGCACTTTCTTGCATAGAACCCCTCTTGGTTTTTCACCAGGACAAGGTGGTTCTCCGCCCGGTTCTGGATTTCCTTCCGAAGGTGGTGTCCGCTTTTCACCTGAATGAAGATATTGTCCTTCCTTCTCTGTGCCCGTCCCCGTCTCATCCTCGGGAACGGGATCTTCACCGTCTGGATGTTGTTAGGGCTCTGAGGATCTACTTGGATGTAACTAGACCCTTTCGGCGCTCGGATTCTCTATTTGTGGTTCCGGAGGGTCCGCGCAGGGGGCTGGCGGCATCTAAAGTGGTTATTGCCCGCTTCATCAAGATGGCTATTGCTGAGGCTTACCGTGCTAAGGGCAGGGAACCGCCCTTTGGTGTTACCGCTCATTCTACCAGAGCGGTCGGGGCTTCCTGGGCTCAGCGAAATCGAGCTTCGGCTGAACAATTGTGTAAGGCGGCCACCTGGTCTTCTTTGCACACCTTCACCAAGTTCTACAAGGTGAACACTTATGCATCGGCGGATGCTGCTTTGGGCCGCCTGATCTTGCAGGCGGTGGTGCCTTAATGCCTATGGTGCTTTAATTCTTCTTGGGTTGTGGTCCCTCCCTATTTGTGGACTGCTTTTGAACGTCCCAAGGTTTCCTGTGTCCCCCAAGGAATTGGGCGAGAAAACGAGATTTTTGTATAACTTACCAGTAAAATCTCTTTCTCGCTCTTCCTTGGGGGACACAGCACCCACCCATTGTTTTGGTTGCCCTGACGGGAGTTTTGACTTGTTGGTGTTAATTTGGTTGATCCTTGCTTTTGTTTTAACTACTTGGGCACATAACTGGTAGTCGCTCGCTCCAGGCTGAGGGTATAGCTGCTGGAGGAGGGGCTTAACAGTCTTTCACTTAGTGTCACGCCTCCTATGGAGATGAGCTATACCCAAGGTTTCCTGTGTCCCCCAAGGAAGAGCGAGAAAGAGATTTTACTGGTAAGTTATACAAAAATCTCGTTTTTTCCCCCTGCTTATTGTGTTAATTATGTCTGGTTAAAAAGGGACTATCACTACACTGTTATCATGTGTAATGGTAGTCACTACCCAGCCTGCCCTCTCACCTGTGTGGTCTTATGATGAGATCACATGTCTTCTCTAAGGCTACGTCTGCAGTTATGCTGCCTGTGATAACATTTTTGGAACAGATTCTAAATTTAATCAGTGAAGCATCTGCTTTAGAGATGAGCAGATGAATTGATTCTAAAGGCTGTACTGATAACTTTTTTAACATGTCAAAAGATATGAATCGCCCAATGATCGAGCATTTGGCAGTATTACGCCGCAAGATGTTCACTAATGAGCGTTCATGCGAACGCTCGTTAGCGATCATCTGCCGAAAAATCATAATGCAGGCTTAATAAATATAAGAGGATTTGTCTCATCAGCAGGGAGACAGCCCTCCACAGGTAAACAAGAGCCCACCTGCCGCAAGATTGACAGGGCTTTTCATTTAGCCTGGCCATGACAATTTCCTGTGCCCTTGCTCTGATTAACAGAGCAAAGGCAGAGGCTCTGCTTCGGAGCAGTGGCTTGTGCAATGCTGCAAGGTATTGTTTTATTAAAGGGGCTATCCTGGAAAAGATAATGATGACATCCTCAGGATAGGCACCCCTGCTGATTAGCGGTTTCAGGGAGCCGCTGTGCTCACCGGAGCTCTAGTGAGTGATGCAGGCTCCTGGCAGCTTTCCAAGGACAGCGCCATACATTGTATAGGGGCAGTGCTTGGTGATGTCACTGGCTTAGGAAGAGTCCTGGGTATTGCACCCCCACAGATCTTATGCTGATGTCCTATCCTCAGGATATGTCATAAATATCTTTTCCTGGATAACCCCTTTAAGGGTCCATTTACACGTCCGTAGAATGGGTCCGCATCTGTTCCGCAAATTGCGGAACAGGTGCGGACCCATTCATTCTCTATGGGGCTGGAATGGATGCGGACAGCACACAGTGTGCTGTCCGCATCCGCATTTCCAGAGCGCGCCCCCGATCTTCTGGTCCGCGGCTCCGGAAAAAAATAGAGCATGTCCTATTGTCCGCAATCGCGGACAAGAATAAGCAGTTCAATGGGGGTGTCGGCCGGGTGTATTACGCATCCGCATTACACTACGGACGTGTGAATGGCACCCATAATAATACATCTTAGTGTAGGTGCATGTCATATAGGGGCTGTATGTTTGGTTGGACCATGGGAAATTATTTAAAAGTATCTTTCTAATGTTCCCTTTGGCATTTGTTTGAACAGTACATATTACTACTACCTCAAATATAGTAGTAATAATATTAATAGAGCCCACCTTTGCTGTGAATGTAGTTACTTACTGACTTCAGTTGTCTTCAGTAATACCTGGACGTTCTTTTTGGTGAACGATTGCAATCGTGTTTTTTTTTCTCTTTTTCTCTCTAGGCTTTTTCACGGACAGACAGACTTCTGAAGCATAAGAGGATGTGCCAGGGCTGCCACACCAAAATTGCCGAATCAGAGTATGTGTTGTAGCTTATGAATGTGTTTGGGACGCCCTGTAATCTCTACATTCAGTTTATGTTCTTTCACTCAGCACATGAATATACTCAGTCCTGTTCTGTTTCAGCATCTGAAAAACTCTCGGAGGGCACAGGACTGGTAACAAGATAATTTTTTTTTAAAATAGAAACAAACCACTTCCAGTTCAGAATTGTGCTCATGAGTTATGAACTATATAAATGTGTATATACAAATATATATCTTTGTAGAGCGACTCTTTTAGAGCGACCCTGCTTGCCTATATGCTTTTTGGAAAATTGTTAAATAGCCAATGTTTTCAGTGACAGACGAAGGAGTCTTTCTGTGGCCCACAAGGGTTGTGTGCACAGCACATCTCCAGTATAAAGGTACACAGGGTAATATGTTTGGAAACTTCTTTATCAAGCCTTGCAAGCCTTTGGTTGTACTTCGTCTGTCAGTCCTCCTCCTCCTTTGGAGCATGGGCTACTAACTTTCCTTAAACACTCTGTAGCCTGTTGACCGGTTGATTTTAAGTTGTGGAAAAATTCACCTGCAGCTTCCTTTTTGTAGTAGGATTCTGCCAGTGGATGTATTTCCAATAATGCATCCAAATATATACTGCAAGGGGTTGGTCCAGCTAGGACATTGACGGCATCTCACTAGAAGTTGGTATGAATGTCATATGGGTGCAGGTTCCACCTCTGGGAACCCGCTCCTATCTCTAGAACGTGACCCCCGAAGTGAACTGTGAGCGCAGCATGCATGGCCGCCCTCCATTCATCGCTGTGGGAGTTCTTAAAATAGGCGAGCGCCATAGAAGGGAATGGAGAGGTGGCCGCACTTGTGTGGTGTGCTCTCCGTTCACTGCTAAGGAACTTCTGAAAGCCGCCAATTACGCTCGCTTGGCTATTTTTGGAATTCCCAAAGTGATAAAAGGAAAGCATACCGTATCCTTCACTTCGGGAAACGTGTTCTGGAGATCGTTTTGGGTCCCACCTCTGTAACTCGCTTCTATCTGATATTGATGGCATATAGTAACGATATGCCAGCAGTGTCTCAGATGGGCCAAACCCTTGAAAGGGAACATTCTACTTAGCTTGGAGCCACTAAGCCACCAGCATGTTGTTAAAAAGCTGGGGTTTAGCTTTCTAACCATGGTCATGTCAAAACCATCCATCTCAACATTAGTTAGTAGGTAGTAAAATAACCCAAGATGAGTCAGGCGGCAGTGGGCACGTGCGCATTGTGCAGATGAAAGTAAGGACAGTACACAGCATGTGCAGTGAAGTGCGGTTGCCGAATTCAACAGTTTTTGGCATGAGCTTGTTAAGACCAATAAACCCCGGCTGCATTAACATGCTGGTGGTTTGGTGGCCCCAAACCTAGTAGCAGGTTCCCGTAAAAGGGGTTGCCCAAATAAAAAAATAAACTTTGCTGCTTTCTTCCTGAAATCATGCCACTCTCCGTGGATTTCATTAGCGTGAATGGAGCAATGCCACACGCATCCTGTGGACAAGAGTGGTGCTGTTTTTGGAAGAAAGCAGCCATGTCTTTTCTAATCCTGTAAATCCATTTAACCATTGCTTTCCTGCCTGTCTGACTTTTCTACCATTGTACAGGTTGCACAGGGTGTAGAAAGTCAATGAAAATGTTTGTATTAAGTGTTTGTAGATTTCCGCGTGTAGCAATGACCGTACAGCTATTTTAATTGACAGAAATATGCTTTATAACATTTCATTACTCTTGTAGCAACCCCTTGCGTTTCAGTCCTCTATTAACCCTATTATGTCCTCGTACCACGGCAGGTTTATTGTGCAGGCTAGAATTGTTGTAAAGAGTTAGACAGTTCAAATGAATAGTTTTGCTTATTATATTTCTATTTTATAGTCTGAGCATTTCAAATTATTTTTGTAGCATTAGGGGGCCAAATCTGAAATGCAAATATCTCTAAGTTGTTAAAAGGGGTTTATCGCTTTCTGGCCACAGAAATCAGATCGTAAAGCTCTCTAGGCGTTGTGGCATTTTTATGTTGTCACTGGATCCTATGTATAAAAACGGTCTCATTGGCTTTGTCACTTCTAGCCACCATTCAGAGTCCATGTTTCTTTGTCCTGATCTCTGATTGCAGTAGGTAAAATTTTGTTGCACGATCACCAGTGAGTGACCGCTGCGGAGGTTGTGGGGAAATGCTAGCCTCTGCCTAATTTATTGGCGCTTTGTATCTTCTACCAGACTGTGTGCATGTGTTCCCAAAGGGGAGGGTGGAATATTCCGTTGTCAGACACCTTTTGGCTGCGGCTTATCTCCTGTGAACACACAAGATTGTGCACGCTGAATTTCCACCAGGCACACAAGGTAGTCCGTGGGTTTGGCATCCTTTACTCTTTTATGTGTAAGGGCACCTCAGAGATCAGTTCCTTTTTGGTTGAATGAATGAAATTCTTTATGGCATTTTATATTTTGTAAGTTATGTTTTGGTTTTTAAAATAGCAATTTGTTCAGTTTGACTAATGACTTTCCCGAACGAATAGGTTCTTTAATTTTATTCTATTGTATTAGGTTAGACCGATGGGTTTTAGGGATAAACAGACACTTAAGGGCCCATTCACACGACCGCATTTCTGGGTCCGCAGGCCCTTTCATTTCAGTGGGGCCACCAAACATGCGGACAGCGCACCGTGTGCTGTCCACATCCATAGTTCCGCTCTGCGGCCCCGCAGAAAAGATAGAGCATGCCCTATTCATGTCATCAATGACAGACAAAAACTGCCATTTCTTTCATAGGGCTGGCCGTATGCATTCAGCAACATGCGGAATGCACAAGGCCGGTACCCGTGTTTTGCGAATCTGCAATTTGCGGACTGCAAAACACTTCCGGTCGTGTGAATGGACCCTAATGTTCATAAGAATATATATTTTTTTTGTTTTATGTTCGCAGTACTATGCAATTAACAATTATAACATGATATACAAAATATTGCCCGTCTGTGAGCAGCCAGCTGTCAGAATGTAAGTGCAGAGCAATCTGCAGGCAGCATGTTATAGAGCAGGAGATGCTGAGCAAATATAGTTTAATGGGAAAACATTCAGCAAAACTTTATAATTTATAAGATCTCTGCTTTTTCTGAACTTAAAGGGGTATTCTGGTTAGATTACGTTATCCCCTATCCAAAGAATAGGGAATAACTATTAGATCGATAGGGGTCCTACCGCTGTACTCGGCTATCTCCAGAACTTCCGTAAAAATGAACGTCGCTGGGGCATGCATGCCCGACCAGCCGCTCCATTTATTGCAAGGGGAGCAGGGCCTCCCGTTCTTGTGATTGGTAGTGGACCCACCGGTAGGACCCCCACCAATATGATAGTTATCCCCTATCCTGTGACTAGGGGATAACTTAATCTAACTGGAATACCCCTTTAAAGGGAACCTGTCACCACATAATGCAAAACAATCTGCAGGCAACATCAAAGCCCAGAATGAGCAGACATTTAAATGTATAATTTACATGTTTTACTGAATCTTTTCCCGTAAAACTATATATCAATCTGCTCAGCTCCTCCTGCTCTAAAACATGCTGCCTGAAGATTGCGTTGTGGTGACAGGTTCCCTTTAAATTCTGTGTAGGAGGGCAAACCTTTTGTCAGTTTAGAGCTGCTGCAAGGTAATCTCCTTAGGATAGTAGGTTGAGGTTTTGGAATGGCACGATGACGGCTATAATTCTCTTGGTGGGATAAACATGGTGTAGGCAGAGGCAATGACTAATGTAAAAAAAAAAAATGGAGGAGAAAAGGTGTAGCATGTACCACACAACTGTAGACCTCCGTATAAAGTAGTATAGTCTGCAACGCTAATCTACCACACAACAAATGGTATCCCAAGACATACTGGCCTGAAGGAGGCGTGCTTTGGATATTTTTGGCTTATGCATCTCTGACTATAGGCCTGACTATTTAACAATCAGTGACCTGGAAGGTAACAGTCCAGGAGATACAAAGAGGAGGATAAAGGAACTAGTTTACATGGAGTAAAAAAAACACAATTTTTTTAAATTACGAATACCTTAATTACTTATTGCATTTTTATTTAAATAAAAAATAGACCCAAGTGTCCCAGTTATCTGATGTACAAAATCCAAACCCCACCAGATATATCTGAAAACATAGCTAACGGTTAGAAATGTGGTCTGCACGTATATATGTTGTGCGGGGCAGATATGTTCCATTTTATTGACAGATCTCAAGTGGACACAGAAGTATGTGAACGGAGTGGTGGGCATGCTTGTGTGATGCGCTCTCCATTCATTCATTTCTATAGGACTTCAAAAAAATAGCCGAGTGTGCTTGCTCAGCTGTTTTCAGACATCCCATAGAAATGAATAGAGAGCGTGCCGTCCTTCACTGTCCTTCTGGAGGTAGGTGTGACACCTATGTATCTGACATTGGCAGCGTATCCTAGTGATATGCCATCAAAGTGTGAGATGACACAACCCCTGTAACATAACTACAAGCAGACATCACAGCATTGTGTATCACATGGCAGTATTCTGGTCAGTATTTTTCATCCATATTTAGAAGCCACCACTAGGAGTGGAACCTACAGAGAAAAGTATAATGAAAAGATTTGCGCTTCTTCTGCATTTTGATTACACTCCTGGCTTTGGCTTATAAAGTCTGATGACAGATGTAAAAAAGATGCTTTAGGCTACTTTCACATTAACGTTTTTTGCTGATCCGTCATGGATCTGCAAAAACGCTTCCGTTACCATAATACAACCGCATGCCTCCGTCGTGATCAGATCTGGTTGTATTATGTCTTCTATAGCCATGACGGATCCGTTTTCTATTGTGTCAGAGAAAACTGATCCATCCCTATTGACTTACATTGTGTGCCTTGCTCCGCGCCACATGGCGGACAGAAAAACGCTGCAGGCAGCGTTTTGGTGTCCGCCTCCAGAGCGGAATGGTGACTGAACTGATGCAAACTGATTCATTCTGAGCGGATCATTTTCCATTCAGAATGCATTAGAATGCAAACTGATCCATTTTGGACCGCTTATGAGAGCCCTGAACGGATCTCGCAAACTGAAAGCCAAAACGCCAGTGTGAAAGTAGCCCAAGTCCAGTGTTCAGTGTCCAGCTTTTCTGTTACGTTTCCTTTAATGTCACTGCAGAACATCGTGCTTATATTTGCTAGTTTCTAGCACTATCAAAGTGATCACTAACCAGATCTGTCACTTTAAGAGATCCACTTGGTCCTGTAGTTTCTCTAGTTA
Organism: Bufo bufo; assembly: GCF_905171765.1. NCBI lineage: Eukaryota > Metazoa > Chordata > Amphibia > Anura > Bufonidae > Bufo > Bufo bufo. The sequence continues at coordinate 582,083,376 of NC_053391.1, forward strand.
CAGGAGTGCTGTTTAATTGACAGTGCTGCATATAATGTGTATTTTACTTTTAAAATGTAATTCTATCACATAGAGATGTATAAATATCTGATGGACCGTCTGGTCGAACAGCGTAACAAAAAAAAAAGTACGCTTTTGCTCCAACATTTTATTTTTGGTGTGATCCACCTTTATACTTACACCGGACTGTCAGCAAACTGCGCTAAAAACTGTGAGATCTTATACGGGCACCATACACATTAGATAAACAGTCATCTGAGGAATGATCGATCCATCTACATAGCCATACACATTTTAGTCCATTTTGGCTGTTAATGAGGACCTTTCACCAAGATACATGTATTGAAATAGTTATATTACCTTACAGTGCGGTCCCCAGTGAGGTTTTTCCGTTTTTTGTTTTTTTTTTCTCAAAGGACCCACCACCCCTTTAGTCCGCTGTGGTCCCCGTTTGTTTTGGCACCTTATATGCTAATGAGGCGATTCGGTTCAACTAGGCAGGGACTTGAATTTGTCCTGGGCGCGGTTATCTTCTCCCTGGCTGCGAGCGCATCCAATCAGAGCGCCCCGCTCTTAGCCAGGGAGAAGGAGCAGCTCCTTCTCCCGCGAGTCCCCGCCTAGTTGAACCGAATCGCCTCATTAGCATATGAGGCGCCAAAACAAATGGGGACCACAGTGGACGAAAGAGGGGGTCCTTTGAAAAAAGAAAAATAAAAGCGGAAAAAGACCTCACTGGGGGCTGCACTGTAAGGTACTATAACTATTTCAATACATGTATCCTGGTGAAAGGTCCTCTTTAATAAGCTAATACATATTCAGTGACACCAGGGGAAGGATAAAGGTCTTTCATGGACTAGCGAGTATTGGATGACAATTTTAAAGAGCCACTCTCAAAATTTTTTGCTTATCCCTGTTTGTGAGATGGCATACATATTCGTGTGAAAGGGGTCTGTCAGTGTTGCTGACAACACTAGGTAGGGGCTTTGGAGAGCAGGACAAACATATCTTTATAATTTCCTTTTGTTATGTGCTGCAGTGTGAATATGAACTTTTAGGCTACTTTCAAATCTGCGTTTTTGCTAGATCCGTCATAGATCAACAAAAACGCTTCCGTCCCGATAATACAACCGTCTGCATCCGTTATGAACAGATCTGGTTGTATTATCTCTAACATAGCCATGTAAGTCAATTTGTCTTTTGTCCGAGAAAACGGATCCGTTACCATTGACTTAAGCCTCATGCACACGTCCGTGCAACACCGGCCTGGATTTCTTCTGAGTGCAGGAGCGCACGGTGTCATTGGTTGCTATGAGGCCGTGCGCTTCCTGCTGCCGCCGCAGTACGGTAATACACTGGTATGATCTATAGCAACCAATGACTCTGTGCGCTCCTGCACTCAGAAGAAATCCAGGCCGGTATCACACGGTCAGTGTTCCACGGACGTGTGCATGAGGCTTTACATTGGGAGTCATGACGGATCCGTCTTGCTCCGCATCTCAGTACGCACTCAAAAGTGCTGCTTGCTGTGATATTTTTTTTTTGTGTGTCATGGGAACGCAATGAAACGGAACGGAAGGCATTCTGGTGACTCCGTTCCCTTCAGTTCAGTTTTGTCAAATGGGGACAAAACTGAAGCATTTTCCCCCGCTATTGAGATCTTATGACGGATGTCAATACCGGAAAGGGAAAGCGCAGATGTGAAAGTAGCCTTATTCTGCTAGGATCTATTCCTGCAAGTGCCCAGGGCAGAGCTTCACTATGAAGTGCTCTCAGCTGTGGTGGTCCCCTGGCTGGTTCCCCCCTTTTAGGAGGATAGTTTTATCAACTTTAGACTGTGTTATAGCAGCATTCCCTTTAAATTATGCTACTGAACGAGCCTCAAAATCCATGTTCCATGCGGATCTTGATGCAACATATAGGGCATGCGGCAGAATCTCTTCATTGTACTGTACTTCAATATGAATTTCACAACAAATCCGTTGCGTGTGAATCTGGCCTAGTAGCTGTTTATTAGCCACATTTCCCATTAACCCTAATACATATGAATTCATGTAGAATAAAATGTCTCATTTATTTTAAGATTTTTGTAATAATTGTAAAGTCTGAACTATTTTCATAATGTTTCTGTATGGCGCTGTCCAGCCAAATGATGATTAGCTTTAATGTAAAGTCGCTGTCACTCGCCTGTGCTCTTTACATAGATTGTCATCAGTTCCATTGTTAGCAGGTGTAGATTTTTTTTCCACTTTATTTTTACTTTTTAGCGATTCTTGGTTTTAACATTAGACTAGTGACATTTTTCTGAATAAGTGTAGTTTTATAACATTGTACAGTCTGTTGTATCCTTTCCCCTTCCTATTACAAGTGTGTGTAGAATATTTAAATAAACTTGTGATTTTTTTATACATATCCTCTGCTTCAGCTGTGTTTTTTATCTAGGTACATAACGTTTAAAACACAGTGACAGAACTGTAAAATTTATTAAAGCGACCCTCCGGTTCAAGGAAAAAAACATATCCATTTTGCGTTCTGCCAACCGCGGATCCACAAAATATGGATACTGGCTGTGTGCATGCCACATTTTTTTTACTAGAACTGGCTATTCTTGTCCTGAAACGGACATGTTTAATAATTTGCAGGACCTCCACATGGATGAGGACAGCACAATGATGAAATCCACGTGCTGACTGCATGTTTTGCGGATCGGATGCGGATCAAAACTAATTGGGGGACAACCTGAACACAGATGGTGCCCTCCTTTTCATTTTTTTTTTAGCTGCAGATCTGCCAATTCCTAGGATCCTCTTCTGCCACCTGAGATTGGCACACCGCTTTTAAGACTACATAACCAGTGCTGGCCAATCCAATCCAAGAACCAGAGCTGGACCAGCGAGAAGAGTCACAGCGTGCATCAGTATGGATGCTGTGCGGCCATGTTGGATGACAGAAGAGGACCCAGGAATCTGTAGATATGCGACTGAAAAGGAGGGCACCATATAAGTATTCTGTTCATTCCCCTTTTTGAATTGGAGGATCGCTTTAAGGAACTTAATGTGCCAGCAGCATGTTCTAGAGAAGGAGGAGGTGAGCAGATAAAAATTTCGCCTAGAGGGAAAAGATTCAGTATAATGTGGATATACAAAATGTACCTGCTTATTCTGGTCTTAGGTGGGTGGTCACTGAGACACTCCTCCCGCTGAACTTTAGATCAGGAAAATACAAGTTAGACCCATGCGCATGACCATATTTTTAGTCCACATCCAATTCACTTTTTTTTTTGTGGATCATTCATTTCAGTGGGGCCACACAAAAAAATGCGTTCTGCTGTCTCGCAGGAAAGATAGAATATGTCCCATTATTTTCGATTTTGCAGACAAGAATAGGCATTTTCTCGTGAATGGCATTGGGGGAGACAGCATCGTGGATATATGCCCAGCTGACACTAGAAGTGAAGTGTTGGCTCTCCCTATCTGGGCTATACCCACTGCACATGCAGGAGCAAACCAGTTTTTTTTCTAGTGTCTGTCTATAGGAGGCAGACACAATCTGCTTTTTTTTTCTGCAGGTCTTGCTGTTATTTTGTTTTATTTTTTCATCTCAATGTTTTTCTTCCTTATGCAGGTTTTTCACCTGCTGCAGATGGGTGCTCCATCGTGGGCTGCCACTTTAGTTGCTCCCCCTGCGGGCGCGCTACTTCGGTACCTCGCCTCCGCCTTCGGGTGACTGAGTCCTTCTGCCGGTCGGACTCCCTCTTCGTAGTCCCTGAGGGCCCTCGCAAGGGCCTGCAAGCCTCCGAGGCCACCATATCCCGTCTGATTCGGTCAGCTGTCAGGGAGGCCTATGTGGCAAAGGGTAGTGTTACTCCCTTTCGGTTGACCGATCACTCCACTAGGGCGGTTGTGGCTTGGGCGGTTCGACATCAGGCCTGCAAGGCCGCCACATGGGCCTCTGTTCATACGTTTTCCAAGTTTTACCACATCCACTCCTTGGCTTCTGCTGATGCCAGTTTGGGTCGCAGAGTTCTGCAAGCAGCCGTGAGTTGCGTTGCATGGCTGCTTTCTGCCCTCCCTCGGGGACTGCTTTAGGACGTCCCATGGTGCTGTGTCCCCCAATGTTATTCATGAGAAAACTGGATTTTTGTACTCACCGTGAAATCTTTTTCTCGTAGGATGCATTGGGGGACACAGATCCCACCCTCTTTGGATCGTTTTTTCTATTGTTGGTCCTCTCTGGTTTAGGACTTGTTGGCTTCTCATTTTTTTCAGTTGTGCTTCTACTGCTTTTCTACCTACTGTTTTGCTCCTGCATGTGTAGTGGGTATAGCCCAGCGACTAGGACCCAACACTTTTTACTACTAGTGGCAGCTGGGCATATATCCATGGTGCTGTGTCCCCCCAATGCATCCTACGAGAAAAGGATTTTACGGTGAGTACAAAAATCCAGTTTTTAATATACTAGCAAAAATGCGACGTTTCGACCGTATTGGTCTTTCTCAAGCAATGTTGCTTGAGAAAGACCATTACGGTCGAAACGTCGCATTTTTGCTGGTGAAATAAATTCCACAGAATTGAAGACAAGTGAGTGCTGCGGTTTCTTCATATACAATGCATTCAAGGGGGAACTCCAGACTGGCTCCCAACACGGCTGGCACCACCACAAGATAAGGCTTTTTATTTTTCTGTCGTGCTGCTATACACATTTTTTCTACAGTTTTTAATACAGCTCTAAATGGGAAAATGCAGGACACGCAGCCAGTATCCTTGTTTTGCAGATTCGTGATATGCACTCCACTAAACAGATACGCTTGTGTGCATGAGGCCTTATACTGAATCTATAGATCAGTCTGCTCCTTAACATTCTGCTCAGACCTCGTTCATCCTGACATGTCTGCTTTAGAATACTAATCAATGATTCAGACTTTACCAGTTATGTCATGTTTTGGTACTGATGAATTACGGTACATAATGGGGCAAGACCTAAAGCCGGCCAAATACATAGGATAGCAGTTGGTGGACAGCTGTCTGTCTTCTACATATATTAACAGGTCAGCCAAACGCATGTTATTCCAGTCTCTTAGAGATGAATGGAGCAGCAGGACACATGCATGAACGGCACTCCGTTCACTCCGGGGACTCGGGTACTTATTCCCTACCCTGTGGATAGCAGATAATTTCTTATAATGGGACAACCCCTTTAAATATGGGGCTGAAAAATAATTTCTTAAATGCCTGGCTCCCCATTGTTTGTTTTCTATGCCTTGTCTTCCCATCCATGTCTGCACTTTGAATTTGTATTTGGCTCTATCACTTGTGCCCAGCCAAATGACCGATATGTGAGCAGCCATTATATACGCAGGTGGGCTGTTTGTAGTTCACAACTGAAGAGGTCTTTGATGCGTTGATATAGAAAAGAACAAGCAGACAAATACAACAAAACCCATCTTTAAAGATGGTTGCTTCGCGTGGACAAACCCTTTCCATATGTCCTATTAAGGCATAAAAACATCTTCTCTGGACCCTCCCTATGAGCCAGAGTGCAGAGCCGCAAAGTATCAGTGTATCCCGCTATCGCGGACCCGTGTCCTCCTTCTATTCAGTATATTTCCCACAACTGAGCGCAAAAAGGGCTAATTGACCTATATAACAATTATCTATGATAATGTCAAAGGGGTTTTCTGGGATTTAATATTGATTATCCACTGATCTGGGGGGGATTCGTCATACCGCACCCTCGCTAATTAGCTTTTCTGCAGTCGCTCTATTGCCAGAACTACTCGGCTCCCTTTATTTTTGTGGTGGGCAGAGCTGGGCACTACAGTAACCGCTCCATCCACTACAGAAATAGGCTCCCGAACAGCTAATTGGTGTGGGGTTTCCCACCCCCTGCCGATCAGATATTGATGGCCTATCCTGACAGGCCATCAATTAATGTAAGGTTCACATCTGCCTTGGGTTTTATCAAGCTTTTCCATAGTTTTTGCATAAAGAATGGTCTGTTGGCTGCCATTTGGTTGCATTGTACAGTAGATCTGGTGTAATGAAGACATACTGCATCTGTGACCAGAAATGTATAGAAGTCATCCAGAGGAAAATATATTTAATATATACAATCAGGTCCATAAATATTGGGACATCAACACAGTTCTAACATTTTTGGCTCTATACACCACCACAATGAATTTGAAATGAAACGAACAAGATGTGCTTTAACTGCAGACTGTCAGCTTTAATTTGAGGGTATTTACATCCAAATCAGGTGAACGGTGTAGGAATTATAACAGTTTGCATATGTGCCTCCCACTTGTTAAGGAGCCAAACGTAATGGGACAGAATAATAATCATAAATCAAACTTTTAATACTTGGTTGCAAATCCTTTGCAGTCAATTACAGCCTGAAGTCTGGAACGCATAGACATCACCAAACGCTGGGTTTCATCCCTGGTTATGCTCTGCCAGGCCTCTACTGCAACGTTCTTGTTCTTGGGGCATTTCCCTTCAGTTTTGTCTTCAGCCAGTGAAATGCATGCTCAATCGGATTCAGGTCAGGTGATTGACTTGGCCATTGCATAACATTCCACTTCTTTCCCTTAAAAAACTCTTTGGTTGCTTTTGCAGTATGCTTTGGGTCATTGAGCAGCTGCACTGTGAAGCGCCGTCCAATGAGTTCTGAAGCATTTGGCTGAATATGAACAGATAATATTGCCCGAAACACTTCTGAATTCATCCTGCTGCTTTTGTCAGCAGTCACATCATCAATAAATACAAGAGAACCAGTTCCATTGGGAGCCATACATGCCCATGACACTACCACCACCATGCTTCACTGATCAGGTGGTGTGCTTAGGATCATGAGCAGTTCCTTTCCTTCTCCATACTCTTCTCATCACTCTGGTACAAGTTGATCTTGGTCTCATCTGTCCATAGGATGTTGTTCCAGAACTGTGAAGGCTTTTTTAGATGTCGTTTGGCAAACTCTAATCTGGCCTTCCTGTTTTTGAGGCTCACCAATGGTTTACATCTTGTGGTGAACCCTCTGTATTCACTCTGGTGAAGTCTTCTCTTGATTGTTGACTTTGACACACATAGACCTACCTCCTGGAGAGTGTTCTTGATCTGGCCAACTATTGTGAAGGGTGTTTTCTTCACCAGGGAAACAATTCTTCGGTCATCCACCACAGTTGTTTTTCGTGGTCTTCCAGGTCTTTTGGTGTTGCTGAGCTCACCGGTGCGTTCCTTCTTTTTAAGAATGTTCCAAACCGTTGTTTTGGCCATGCCTAATGTTTTTCAGCCTAATGATGGCTTGCTTCACTGATAGTGACAGCTCTTTGGATCTCATCTTGAGAGTTGACAGCAACAGATTCCAAATGCAAATAGCACACTTGAAATGAACTCTGGACCTTTTATCTGCTCATTGTAATTACGATAATGAGGGAATAACACACACCTGGCCATGGAACAGCTGAGAAGCCAATTGTCTTATTACTTTTGGTCCCTTAACAAGTGGGAGGCACAAATGCAAACTGTTGTAATTCCTACACCGTTCACCTCATTTGGATGTAAATACCCTCAAATTAAAGCTGACAGTCTGCAGTTAAAGCACGTCTTGCTTTAACTGCAGACTGGCTGTATACATGGACCTGGCTGTATACATATTCATCTGGAATCCCCCGCTGCTCCTGTTCCAACTCTGCCTAGTCCCCTTTCAATTTTCTACTTCTTGTTGAGCGGTTGTGTCCCAACACAGGACATATGACTGCTGCAACCAACAGCCCGTTGTAACAACATTTTATTTTACTCCTGGAAAATCCTTTTAAGGCTTCCTTGACAGTCTACTTTAGCATTGTTTGCCACAAAAAAAAAGCCATAGAAACAGGTTGGGTGTTTTCAATACTACATGAAATTTGATGATGTTTTTTTTTTCAAAACCAATGTGTGAATGCATTTTTTTTTCAGATGTTTTGTTTCCCTATGGTGATGGAAAAATGGCTGAAAAAACACCATTGGTTTTTTTCAACAATTTTTTTTGTCAGCAATTTTTCAGACAGTCCCCACCTTGCCCAAATTCCCCTACCAAATTGAAAATAAACTTCCAGTAGCCAAAAAACGCATGCTTATCTTATTTCCAATAGACTTTCAGCTAACATCTGGAACAGCGACTGCAGAAATATTAAACTAAAAACCTACGTGTGAATCAACCCAAACAACTCCTTTGAGAGTGATAATAATGAGCCAAGGATCCTGGTGCAAGATTATTAAAAACATGGCTGCTTTCATCCAGAAACAGTGCCACACCTGTCTTCCGGTTGCATTTAGTATTGCAGCTCAGCTTTCCAGTTTTGTGAAGCTGATCTGCAATGCCAGGTGTGGCCCTTGGACAGGTGGCACAGTTTCAGTAACAAAGCAGCCATGTTTTCTAATCCTGTAGAACCCCTTCAAGGACATAGATATCTCGCTCACCTTTACCTGTGCATTGCTAATGTTTGAGGCTGCCATGGGGTTGGAATTAATATTTTGTGACCGTATTAATACATGATGCTTTGTATTACTGCTTTATTTATCAGAGGCAAGCCACCATATCTACCTCAAAGAAAAGATTTTGCAAACTTACAGTCAAATATATATATTTTAGGTCTGGAACAAGTTTCCCCCCATACACCCCAAGTTTCCGTATTCACAGAGACGTGTTCATTAACCCAGGTAAGAGATGGGCCCCACACTGCTGCGAAGACCATTTATAATTGTATTAGGTATAAACACCCTCAGTGTACCAACCTGTTATGTCGTAGGGGAGCGCCCTTTTGAATGTGACATGTGCGACATGAAGTTTGTTCAGAAATATCATTTGGACAGACACAAACGAGTGCACAGTGGAGAGAAACCCTACCAGTGTGAGCGATGTCAGCAGGTGAGTGATGCCCCAGACCTATCTGTTCATTATTGTTCCGTCACATGAAACTAAAGGAGGCTGGAATATCCTGTGTCAAACCTCTGGGACCCGCACCTACAAGGAGAACGGAGCGGGGAAACTTGAGGAGGGCGCACTGCGCATGCGCAGCCGCCCTCCATTCATTTCTATGGAGCCGCCGAAAATAGCTGAGCGCTGGCACGGCTATTTCCGTCGGCCCCATAGAAATGAATGGGTGCGGTGGCCGCGCATGCGTGGTGCGCTCCCATTCACTTCAATGGGAGAGGCGGGGAGCTGCGCCTGGTGGTGGACGGGTCCTCCAGCGACAATTCTCCCCGGCTCCGTTCTCCTTGTAGGTGCGGGTCCCAGATGTGGACCCAGAACTACGGTTGTGTAAATGCACCATTATTGTGTGGTTGGTGAACTGATTTTTTTTAGACCACAAAATGTCTTCATGTAGTCTGGTCTGTAGACGTATATCACACGTAATCCTACATTCATTATTCTGTGAAAACTGTTGGCTGTCTTTAATGTCGGGATAAGTTATCAAGAAAAAAATGCCGGTTGGCAACCTTGAATGGATGCCATGGTGGTACAATGGGGGCGGGGGGGGGGGGGGGGGGAGAGAGAGAGAGAGAGAATCAATCTCCAGCACCACAACTCATTTCATACAATCCATTCAATAATTATAGGGGTAGATAAAATTTGTGTACAGCATGTGACTCATCTGAAAAGATTCCTAATTATGTTGGTTTAGGCACCTTTTAATACTGCGACTGTACTGCATGTTGGGCATATGGGTCAAGTCAACCCTATCCCCCACCCAGTGGAGGCCAAGTGAGTGTCCATGTGGCCTCCACTGGTCTGAAGCACATTGGTGTACCACAGGATATGCCATAAATGTCTAAGTGCAGATCTCACCTCTGGGAACAGGGACCCGTTGATCACCGCCCACAATGGAGACATGGCAGCGCATCTCCATTCATTGTTATGGGACTTCCCAAAATAGCCAAGTGTGCTTTCCTGGCTGTTTCTGAGAGTCCCATAGCAGTGACTGGAGAGAGCTGGGCACGCGTGGCCATTCCTTTATTTCCAGCTGCACACGACGTGGCTCCGTTTTTGAGATAGGAGCTGGACCTGAACCTATTGGACATTTATTTCATATCCTGTGGCAATGTCATAGATGTCCTGATAGGACAACCCTTTTAACATGGATACCTATAAGTCTCAGCCTATTGTTGGTGGTATACGTTGCTGCATTACTTGTCATTCTTCTATTAAGATGACAAGCTAAAGGGCCATATTTGGGCCCCAGTGATTCTGATTATATTATTGCTCTTTTTTTCTTTTCTTTCTTCATTAGGCTTTCTCTAGGACAGACCGCCTTCTGAAACATAAGAGGATTTGTCAGGGGTGCCACACGAAACCTCTCGCATTGTGAATTTCAGTGAAATTTCAGCCGCTCTTCCTTCACTCAGGACTCATTCTCTATCACTACTGGTAAACCACAGAAGTATTGAAGAATTTACCCCCCGACACGGGGCTGGTAACAGCGAAGGCCTACTCCATCATCCTTTGCAACTTGTAATTATATAGTTGGGGGGGGGAAGGCCAAATGTGTTTTATACGAAAGACTAGGCAACATTTCATCACTCTGTCTTAACCTGGTTAAAGAGATTTCATTCAGTGGAAGGGACTGATTTTAAAAATAGAAAGTCTCCATCCGCTTCCTGCTGTTACCCTGTAGTATCCGTAAAAGAGGACTTGCTGTCTTTAATTGTTCTTCCAATGATAGAACAATGTTCTTCCAATGTTCAGGCTTTTCATAGAACTCTGCATTCTAATGTTCCTCTGTCACTACTCCTGGCAATGTATAAATACAGTGACAACTGGGTTTTACCAGTCCCCTTGTCCCTAGACCCTCTGACTCTGCCCATCCAATGCCGTCACAGTTGGTATGTGTAGGGACAGTCCCCGTAGACAAGGGGCACGCTGATATGCCCTGACAGCCGCAGGCAGCTGCAGTTTTGGAGCCTCTTTGGGTTCTTCTCCTCCACTCAGAATCATGTCTCTAGCTATTACAGATTATCATATTTGTAGTGGTAGCACCCGCTAATCTTTATTGAATGTAGTGATTATTTTTGTACAGACTGCTATATAATGGTAAAGTATTTTAATAATTTGAATTCCTGCACGTTCGGGCCTTTGGAGTCAAGTGGGCCTATTAGTGATGGACAGCAGGGATTAAAATGAATGACATGTATATTGTCTCATCCCACAAAACTATATATCAATCTGCTCAGCTTCTTCTGCTCTATACCATGCTCCAGACGGGCACTGCATTTTCACTGCGACAGGTTCTCTTAAACAATACTTTTTTCATACGGTATTATTAAACAGTCTTAAAACATTCATGGAAATTTCCATGTAACAAAATATAGATGTTAATTCCCAACCCCCTAGCTTGTTGTCTTCCCGTTCTGGCCAAACTGGCCTAGGTTTGTTGATTGTTCTGCATACTCCCATGCCAAGGAGAATGAGATTTGTTTTCCTCCTCACCTCCTTGCCAGGATCCATTGAACACCAACGTATTGTGGAGCCAGTTTTAGATTAAAGGGACCAGCTCCGTATTGATTTTTTAACAGTATAATTAGTGTACGTCATCTTTGTAGAGATCAATTAGACCTCATGATACGGGTTACATGCGTCACCTCAGTTGGCCACTTGATGTGCAGGGGACACATCACCACCTTATTGAGAACTCTTCCTTGGCTGGTGTTGCGTATTAAAAAAATAATAATGCCATGCACGTAAGAAACGACCATATAAAAATGTGACTAAAACCATATGAATGTATTGGCAATATATATATTTTTTTAAATTAATAAACGTAGCAGAGGAAAGTACTTCCACTGCAGTAAGTTGGTGTTAGGGCCCGTTCACTTGGCGAATTTTGACACTGCCTCATTGTTTCACTTTAGAGGCCGCCAAGCCGCGAGTGGACAGCCACCTTGGCTTCAATTGGCGGCTGTCTACACAGTGCTCTTGCTGTGGTCCCGGCTCGCGAACTGCAGCGTTGCCTCTCATTGAAAACAGTGGGAGGCAGACACCAAGTGCTCCCACCAGAATTTTGGCATGATGTCTGCACCAAAATTCCAGGACTAAAATCTGCCATGTGAACAGCCCCTTATATGAAGGCTAGGAGGGGGGATCCTAAACTGATTGAGACAATCTCAGATCATTGCTTTTTTTTAGCTGCACACCTTTCTGTCTTGGCATAATCTGGACTACTGAAAACAAATGACAGTAGGACTGCTCAAGTATTAGACAATACTGTCATTGTCATTCTGGCCTAGGTGACCTAAAGCTGTATGAATTTTTTTGTGCAGGTGGTCTGTTTGGCCGACTCCCAAAATCTGTGTCGGCCAGGCCGTAGTTTGAGGATAAATTGAACTTCCATGATTTATGTAGCTGCTACCTACAAATGCTGATATCAAATTCTACTATCGAGTCTTCAATCCTGTTCATTTTATAGGCCCTTAGTTACTAGATCTTACCTTATTACAAGGTCTTTTTCTGGACATTATAAATCAAGTTAATGTGAGATCAGAGTGCTCGCATCAATATCATTCAGTCCCAGCATAGGGACTCCGTGGTGATCGTCCAGTTATAGTGCCCTGTACTGCCCAGAGAATGCATTGTGCTGTCCTACAAAATGCTAGTATGGTCTCTTCTTCAATCAACTTAGTTTTTTTTATCTGTATACTGTAGAACTGAGACATCCTGAACTTTTACACATTCATTGACAGTCAACTTTGAGATTGTCAAAAAAATAGAAAATTTAAAGGGGCAGTTGATGGATTTTTGTACTGCTATATACCATATTGCCGCACAAAAGTATTAGGTGTCATTGTGTTTGTTGATTTTTATTTTCTTAATATTTGAGCAGTATAATTCATGTGTAATATAGCAAGATGAAATGGAGAAAGACAAGGCCTAAAGGGGTTGTCCGACCAAAATGAATCAGATGCAGCGGTTACTCGGTTAACAAAGATTCTGTTAATCCAGCTCCATGGCTGCCTTCCCCGCCATTCCCACTCACGTGAACGTAGTTGCAAGAACAGCACATCACTGCAGAGGCTCCGCGGTCGCATGCCGTTCTTGCAGGGATGACCACGTGTGGACTACATCAGTCACATGAGTGAGAATGGCACGTCATCAAATCCATGTTCTGACAGGGACCTGAAACACCAGAAACGGGAGCCGAACGGTGCTGTACCAGCGGGACTTTAATAAAATGGGTGAGTCTTTTATTTTTTTACACCCCACACCCTCCTCTGCCTCTGTTTTAATTTTCATTTTGGTCATCCCTTTAAGGCCTGTCAAGCTTCCTATCCTTACACCTTTTTTGTCCTTGGTTCAGTGGCAAAATCTGACTAAAATGAGAGAGACTGGTTGCTAGTGAAGGTACTGCCTGACAACCCCATTGAAAAGGCTATGTTAGGAAGTTAGGAATACTTTGGTGACTGAAGAGGATGGCGAGAAGAAGCTTGCAGGCCCCCACACCATTCTCCATCTTGGGCTATGTTTTATGTTTGTTTTTTGCTACTAACCTTGCAATGTTTCATTATGTGAAAGGGAGTCCAAAACTGTAGGAGAAAAGTATTAAGACTGGCATTTCTTACATCAGGCTTAATAATAAACCCCACTGGCATATCATGTGCCAGAATTATTAAGAGAGTCACGTGTGCCAGGGAATTAACTCCCCTGCCCACGCCATGCCTACTTTTTGTAAATGTAGCTAGGCTGAAGGAAAAAGAGCAAAAAGTTGCAAAGTTTGGCACAAAGCTGGCCGAAAAGAATGGTACATTTCCCTCTAAGTGTTTTTTTATTAACTTTTTTTTTTAAATATATATATTCTTCCATAACAACAGACTTTCCTGCTCTTTTTATTGCACTACTGCAGTTTATACAATAAAAACCGCAAACACAATTGCTCCAAAGCCAAAAAAAAACTATGTGTAGAAGGAGACATTGCAAATCCAATTGGATGTGTTTTTAAAAATTATTTTGGGTGGAGAACTCTATTTTGTACAGGAATATAAATTACTTTTTACATCTGTAGATATAAAGAAAAACACGGTACCATTAGTAACAGATTTAGTGTAAGTCTACATTCACACGACCGTATGTTTTTTGCGGATCCGTTGTAACAATGCCGAATTTTGTCCGCAAAACGGACAACAATAGGATATGTTCTATTTTTATTTTTTTTGCGGGGCTACGGAACGGACATACAGATGCGGATAGCACTCGGTGTGCTGTCCGCATTTTTTGCGGACCCATTGAAATGAATGGGTCCGCATCCTATCCGCAAAAAAAAAAATGAACGGACACTGAAACGTGTAAATGTAGCCTAATGTATATAAAAAAAATGTCTACAAGTGTGTGACCTAAAGGAGGGTTCAGTTATATGATATGCTAAAGACAGAAATGATGTATGACCCAACGACAGGTCTAATTGACATGGATATATGCTTTGAGCAGTTGCTTTATCACTTAGAGGTCTAGGTATATACGCTGTTCATGTTTCCGCAGGTACATATAAAGATAAAGACCTCTTAAACCTTTATTGATAGACTAAAACCCTCTTAAAAGTATACGTCCAGTCTCCTGCTGGGTTTACCACTCTTACTCTTCGTTGCCTCCCTAGCAACAGACTACAAATTAACACTGTCAAAGTGACAGTTTGTGGTCTGTTGCTAAGGAGTAACTGTACAGGAATCTTGAAGGGAATGTGTCCTTAGAAAATGACCTATTGTGTTTAAATCATATTTTCATGTTAAACATATTTTTAAGAACTTTTGATGGTAATCTTTAATTTTCCATGTCAATATCTATTTTTTTTTAAAAACTAAGATATTGCGGTTTTCGCACTGGCGACTAAGCCTAATAATAGTCGCCTGTTCTTGTTTTGTACAGATCACTTTACTGTAGTATCTGCTCATCATCACAGATAGAATTACAATGACAGATATCACTTCTATATATATATCAATAACACTTGATCCACCAGTCTGCACCTAGAAAACGCTCCCATACAAGTCAATGAGGTCCCCTCCTGTCTATTGTGTCTATGGCCCATGGTGGGTGGCTCTGCTGAAAAGCATATCTATAAATGCTTAAGAACAGGTCAGACAAGATGGCTGCCCCCATAAATTTATTCATGAAACATTACATAAATTTCATTGAAATCTGTAGGCTGTCCATATACCTGAACATGCTGGGTCCTGGGACCAAAGCAACTAAACACTGCTGTGGAGGACCCAACAGGAACAGTGGATCCATCCCAGACCAGACAAACCCTTCAAGTGACGAGACATCCATCTCAGCTAGACTGAACCTCTGCTTTTAGCAATCTTCACTGCCGCATTTATGTTAATTCAGTAACGTATGCTGAAAATTCTTTGTTTTAATTTTTTACTGTATTTTGTCTGTTATTGTTTTATTGAATTTAATGTGCTTCGGCACTACTACTGTATGTAATGGACTGTAGCTTTAAATCTGAAATGTGAGATTTAATGCTCTGCATTTTTTTGTATTATGCAGTAATTTGCATTTTTTTTTATGTCACATGACCTTGGTTATACTTTTTCAGATAGTATCCAAACTATTCCTCTATTTCTAAGTAGGTTGTGGCTATTTGACCCCTGGTAACAGACCGCAGGTCACACGTCTCTGTATTATTGTATGACTACTCTGATTGGCAGTGAGCCACTGACCGGGCATTCAGCTTTTCGGGGGCTGTTTTAACCCTATTTTGTCTTATATAAAGGGATACAGAATCATGAAAGTAAGGGCTTTTTCACACGAGCGGATCGCGAGCGGGTAATCCGCTGCGTGAAAGAGAGCCAAGCCCCGTTCCGGACAGCAGAGACACGGAGAATTAACATGATTGATAATGCTCCGTGCCTCTCTGATATCTTTTTACTACAATATCACAGTGAGATAAAGTTGTCACCATGATTTTGTAGTAAAAAGATCTCAGAGAGGCACAGAGCATTATCAATCATGTTAATTCTCCGTGTCTCTGCTGTCCTGAACGGGGCTTGGCGCTCTTTCACGCAGCGGATTACCCGCACAGGATCCGCTTGTGTGAAAGAGCCCTAATACTTTAAAAGGGTTTTCCAGGCCTACTAAATGAATGGCCTATCCTTAAGATATTTGATTCATCTGTCTTTTGGCAACCTACCCAATTAGCTCTTTGACAGTGCTATGGTTTTTAGGATGAGTGCTGTGGCCTGTTTATTGTCTACATTGCTCCATACACCTGCTTTCTGTACATCTTGTTGGTATTGCTCTGTATATTGCATCTTTGTCCCTTTAAAGTCAACATGCTGAATGAAACTAGGTTGCATTACCTAGCACAGAGGCTGCTAAATGTACGGCATGTTGTGTGTAGGAATTGTAAGAGGCCGCTAGACTCATCTGAGCACTATAGTTCCCTTAAACAACTGCTTGGCGGTAATGTGGAGAGTTGGACCCCCACCAATCTGATATTGATAACCTATTCTATGAATAGGCCCTGAGGCTTGAGCGAATCGACCTTCGGATCATAGATTCGTAGTCGATTCGTTCAAAATGCTGTTTCCGTACTTCTCGCTTGAAGTCGTGCAAGACTTCAGTGAATTCCTGCGTATATATGCGTATTTAAAAACAATTTAAAATAGAAAGCCCACTTGGGATTGCTATTTTGAATTGTTTTTCAATACGAAGTTATGAATACAGTAGGAATTCAACGACGTTTCGCACGACTTTCAGAAGAACTTTGGCTCTACGGAGCTAATACATTTTAATGCTGTACGGAAACGGTATTCTATGATCGGAGGGTGGAGTTCAAGCCTATAGGCCATCAATCTTCTAGCCCTGGAGAATCCCTTTAAGAGGGATAAAGTGCATGATGCCCATCAGATCACAGTATTCTTTTTTTTAACCTTTTACAGAAAAAAAAATAAAACTAAACAAAAAATATCTGGTTTGCTATGGGCAATGATTTTATTTCCTATCTGTTCTACACAAGTTTTTTTTTTACATGTTGCCCATTGTTTTTGTACTATGTCAGTGTCCCGTGTGGGTAGATGGAACCAAGAGCTCTATTCCACACTTAGAGGTTTTTCACTCTTTTGATATTGGTGATCTATCCTTCAGATAGATCATCATTATCAGATTGTGGGACTCAACACCCGGGACCCCACCAATCAGCTGTTTTCGGCAGGTGCCAGTGCCGGAAACACAACAGTGAACAGCACGGGAGGCAGGAGGCTTGGTCTAGCGCACTGCAGCTCAGCCGCAAGGATGGTAACTGCTGATTATTGGGGATGCCAGTTGTCGCACCCCCACCGTTCTGATACTGATAACCTGTTTGGACCTTTCCTAAAGAGTGGAAAAGCCCTTTAAAGAAAAACACTGTCAGGCCACTGTTTGTTAATCACTGTCTGCATCATATTTTCCTAGAATTAGAATAGAGGGATAGTTCTGTTATATTACACTGAGCAGTCTGATGTACTGTACTCTTGCCTCCTTCTGCCGGTGTATGTAGAATATTTAAATAAAGATTGTTTTTTATATTTACTGTGTTATGTTCTGTAACGTACATATAAATATACTCTACACATCATATAAACTAAGCATTTCACAGAAGTGTCAGACACAGAGGTTCTGCTTTCTTTCTACTAAACACCCAACTATCTTCTGTATTCACCCGGTTGTTTAAAGGGAGTCTATCAGCAGTTTTGACCATACTAAACTGCTGACAAGCTTACCTTTTGTAGAAATTTTATTATGCGGAGTAGTGTGAATATAAACTGCCAGATTCTGCTCCTGCAAGTACCCAGGAGGCAGAGCCTCAGTGTGTAGTGCTCTCTGCATTGAGCTGCTTTACAGCCTCCTACCCTCTGCTCTGAGTATAACCTTTAGCATCCAACCGTGAGATCACTACAGCAGAGAAGAGGAAAAGGGCAGTATATAAAAACTGGGAAATAGTTTTTATATACTTTTTTATTATTTTTATTTTTTTTTACTTTTCCTCGTGAACAGTGTTGAGCGAACTTGTGTTTTAAGTTCGGGTTATCAAAGAATCTCGTTATGGATTTCGCTACCACGGACCATAATGGATTTAGAATCCATAATGCGATTCTTCAATAACCCGAGCCCGAACTTTAGACGCCGAACTTAAAACACAAGATCGCTCAACACTACTCGTGAACTAATAGGAACCTTTGTACTGGAGTACGGAACCCCCTGTGGCTGCACTGAGCGCTGTACAGGCTGGAGCATGGCTGCTCTGCCTGTGCGAGTGCTGCTCTTCTCAGGCTGGGCATTGATGTGTCTGGCCAGCTCCCTAGTGAAATTGATAGCATTTTAGGCATTAGAAGAGGAGCAATGTGCTGTGTGAGGATACCCTGCACTGCAATGTTTTATGCAGAAGTTCCAGCAGTGCACAGCAATAACAGGCAGGAGCAGCGATGTGCTGTGCAGAGCTCCTGCCTGTCTTCGCTACGCTCTGCTGGAGCCTCTGCATTGAACATCGCAGTGCGGAGTGTCCAGAACTGATATTCTATGGCAGAGCTTTCAGCGGGAGATACAGGCTGGGAGATGTGCTCTCATCAGGACAGTGCTCACTCTAGCGCCTATAATACAACTCAGTATCCGTACACCACATACCTAGCTGTAGTGTACGGATTCTCTGTCCGCTATAGTGATTCAGGAGGCCTCTTGGTTGTAAAATTAGAAAATGAATACATAAAGTATAATAGTAAAATTATATTTAGTGCATTTCTAACACTTTCAAAAAAAATGTACTAGAATTTTTAGATTTTAAGCTTTTACAAGCCCTTGAGAAACTTTTATAGGACGACTACATAGTTAAGGAAACATCAGTGTATAGTCAATTCATACAGCAAATAATATTCCCTGATATTACTTTCCTATTGAAGAGAGGTTCAGCTGTGGTATCAAAAATGGCTGTTGATTGTAGGGCTTAAAGGGGCCCTGTCACTTGCACTGTGCTGCCCTCACAGAGGGCATAGTGTAGTGCAGACCCGTTGATTTTAGCAGTCTGACACTTCTGTGATGGTAGTCAGTACTAACATGCCAAACCGTGCAGCTAACGCTGCGGGCGAGATATGTCCGATACTGCTTGTTGCCTCTCCCCACCTCCTGCTTTGCAAAGGTAGGAAACCTGTTAATCATCCTCCAGAGGCAGGTCACAGTGGGGACAGCAAGCCTCATCGGACTCATCCCCCTCACTGCGCTGGCGTATAAAAGTACTGACTGCCGTACCATTAGTGACAGACCTCTGAAATCAGAAGATCTATCACTACACTATGCAGCATAGTGAAGGTGACAGGTATAATTTAACGCAGGGATGCCCAACCTGTTGTCCTCCAGCTCTTGCAAAACTATATCTCCCAGCATGCCTGGAAAGACTACAGCTATAAGGGCATGCTGGGAGTTGTAGTCCTGCAACAGCTGGAGGGCTGCAGGTTGAGCATCCCTGATTTAAATCATCCACCCAACTACCAGAAGTGGTATTGCCTGTCCCAGACCCCAAGCTGTGTGTGCCCAGAATCTGGCCTGCAATGAGAGACATGCTGTTCCCCCTTGAGTTGATGACAGTTAGAGGCCTTCCAGGATGATAAAGAGGACGTTCCTTATTTGTGACCTTCAATTAGCCGGAGCAGAGAACAGCTACAAAGTGCATCCTTTGCAGTGGAGGGAATGTCACATCTGTGCTTTTCAGTGGACTCAGTTTAATGCTTGATTTCTCCTGTGGAGGCGCTGCAGGCAAACTGAACACTTGCTGCTGGATTTCCGTACATTATTGCTGGGGGTCCTAGTTTGCAATCAGCTTATCATCAGGGTGCCTCTCCTAACAAAAGATCCATTTGAAGGTAGTTTGTTGTTCGGTGTCCAGTGGATATTACTGTATTTTTCATGACAATTTTAGTCCTTGTGTTTGTTAAAGGGAATATTAATTATTAATATTTGGTATACATACACCAATTCTGTCATTTTCCTCTACAGTGTTTCAGCATGGTGTTGGAGATCCGTTATGTCTACATGTTCTCTGAAACCCTTGGGAATTTCTTGAATGTTGTTGGTTCATGTATTCTATTAACTCTCTTGTACTTCCCAGGTTTCTTGCAGTGTTTCTTGCAAGAAATGTGGGTTTACCACAGTGGTTATAGCACTTTTATAAAGCGGGTTTTGGGCCTGTAGAAAAACAAAGGACATGACTTAAACGTTTTTACTGGCGCAAATACTGAGGCCGAACACTAGATGTCAAAGGAATATACTAATGTGATTGTGTATAGTGCCTCCTTTCCTGCCTTGATTCGTTTTGTCCATCACATGCAATCCAGCAGTGGTGGTCGTGCTTGCACACTGTAGGAAAAAGCAGCAGCCTATGCGCGTTCCTGCGTTCCCGGCACTTTTTCCTATAGTGTGCAAGCATGGCCATCGCTGCTGGATTACAGGGTGGTCGTAAGTGTATAATGTGATGGAAAAATGAATCAAGCCAGCAGAGGAGGCAATATGGATAATCACAATACATTAGTAAGTGCCTTGTATTAACTTTCTCTACATGATAAATGTCATTTGCTGAAGTGGGAGCTTTCTCTTACAAATGAAGTTCTGCAGCAGAGATTTGTGCCAACCCAAATGTGCCCCCAAAAGCCAACCACACTTTCTCCCCAGTGTCAGCCAACCAGCATAGGTAACAACTGATGGGTGATACTGAGGCTACTGTCTGTACCTCAAGGCAACATGGCTCCTATTCAAGAATTGGAAAGGGGTATATGAAATAATTATTATGTTTTTTAGTATTGTGGTGAGAGGAAGAAAGGCAGTAGGAAAAAAGTTTTCCTTTATTAGAAAAAGTTTTTCTTCAGGGTAAAAACCAAATGATGTAAAAAGTTAATCATCTTTAGGGCACATGAACAGAGCTTTATCGTGCACTCAGACCCTTTAGAGCAGCATGCTGCGTCCCAAAAGGTCCTTGTATCAGAATCATAGGTACTCCATGTGCCACTGTAATGATGCCCCTGTTTTAAGGCACTGTATTCTTCCTCCAAAAAAGCATAACATACCTCATATAACATAGTTTAATAACATCATTGGGAGTGTTCCTCTGTGTGGCCCCTTATAAAATCAGAGGCACTGTATGGTGCCGACAGCAGGCTATGGAGACTTACAGATCCATTCATCACTGATCCATAATACAGCCATGGGCATGAAGCCTAAATGTATAATTTATTTGATGTCATTTTGCATAGCGTTATCAGTAAATAATGTATGAGGAGCTCTGGTCTCTGTCATTGTGCATGGTGCCCTCATTGATCAATATAAGTTCTGATAGTATTATATAGATACTGACATCAATCCACTGCTCCTGGTGTCGAGCTGTCATGAAGCGACGGTACTCCTGACGGTCATACACCTCCACGGTGACTCGATACACAATAATAACGAGTAACCCAAAGGAAACTATACCCAGAACCAAGCCCAGGATGAGTTTCTGTCTATGATCTTGGATCTCTGAAAATATAAAAATAAAAAGTTTGTTGTTTCCAGCAGTTCAAGACTTAGCGAGTTTTATAAATATAGCAGAAATTCAATAGAAATCAGATTTTTCTTTACTTTTACACACTTGATCATAAGATGCATCTAGGTTTTAGAGAAGAAAAATATTTTTGATCAGACCCCCAAACTTTATCGGATCCCACAATCAGACCCCAATCTTTATCAGACTTCAGATCAGACCCCCCAAAAGGGCATTTCTCATCAAGATAAAAAACTGGGGCAGATTTACTAATCCTATAGAAGGTGTAACCTTAGACTGGTTGCCTATACCCTCACCAGATTTATCACAGGGGCTCAGGCTTGGACAATAAATATGGTACATGGATAGACACTTTTGTCTAATTCTATACCATATTGGTTGGCATAATTTGAGACAACAATTTACCCCCAGAATTGTGGGGCAAATTTATTTTAAAATGTTGCATATTAGGCCACTCCTCTTCCCACAAAGATACCCCTTTTCTTTAAACCACCACTCCTTGTGCTATTCGCAGATAACTTCTCTAAACTAAGCGGTGCCACATTACTCCACATTCTGGTGCAATATACTCCAAAATCTAGGTGCATTGAGCTCATGGCAAACAGGAAGATTGGGAATGGGGTGGGGCTTAACACGTAATTCACTTCAATAGACACTCAGAACACTGTAAAAGAGCTGGAAGCTGAAAAAAAAACTTTTGCAGCTTCTTACAAAACCTCCCCCTGTATGTGTGCAGGGATACTAGGCAGTACCAGGGCATTAACACTACAGAAAGTGCTACCAAGCCTTCCTAGGTGCCTGGATGTCAAGTTTGCCTATATAAGTGTCAGGGATTTCTCACTGTATAGGCAAATTTGACATTCATCCATGTTGGATACATGGATTACAAGTCTTGTGGAGGTGGACACACTGACCATGAAATGTTACTCTTACATTGTGCAAGTAACCTAGCTTTCCCTGGACCCTCACTATTTAGGAATGGGAGGGGGATTTATCTTATTTTGTTTTCTGCAGTCTATTACAGTTCTATATGATTGTAACACAGCTTTCCTAGGACGCTGAAAGGCAAATCTGCCTAGCTATTACACTATTTAGGAGTGAGGACAGGAATTTATCTTGATAGATTCAGCATTCTGCAGTCTTAGGGCTCTTTCACACGAGCGTATCCCTTGCGGGAATCGGGCTCCGTGGGAGAGAGGGATTGTGCAGTCTGGACTTCAGAAGCGCACTGCATTATCATGATTGACAATGCTATGTCCCTCTGCGTGACCTTTCTGTAACAGAATCATACTGACAACTTTATGTCAGTATGATTCTGTTACAGAAAATTCACAAAGGGGCACACAGCATTATCAATCATGATAATGCTGTGTAGTTCTGTGGTCTAGACCGCACAATCCCTCTCTCACAGAGCATGATTTCCACAAGGGACACGCTCATGTGAAAGAGTCCTTACTGTTCCACTTGGTGGTAACCCAACTTTCTTACGACCCTGGAAGGCAAATCTATTTAGCTATGGCACTATTTAGGAGTGAGGAGGGGGGTTTATGTTATTAGATTTTGTATTCTGTAGACTGTTTTACAGCTCCACGTGGTGGCTATGAAATAAAGGAGCCAGCCCTAGGAAGCAGGTAAGTTCACACTTCAGTTATTTCCATCAGTTATCGTAAGCAAAAGCCAGGGGCAGGTCAAAAACATAGAAAAGGTGCAAATCTTTCTATTATACCTTACCTCTGAGTAAGCTTCACTACTGGTTTTGGCTCAGAATCACTGATGCAAATAACTGAGTGTGAACTGAGCCTAGGTATGCTTTTCTTCACAGATCTGCTCAGGAAGATGAGGGTTTGCCAAAACTACCTCAAAAGGTGCACAACTACTTTAAAGTCAGGGCAGACATTATTTGCATTTTAGTTTTTCTAAACGTGTTTTCTTATGGTGAATGTCATATCTATTTGGTCTACGAACGAAGCACAGATTTTCAATTCTATTTACTATGAGAGATTTTTCTTTTACTAGAAATTAAGGGAAGGAAAGGACCAACTGCTCAGTCTGAGCACATCCCTGACTCAGAAACTGCTTGTCACTCCTCCAGGCCATTCAGTTGAATATCATTTGTGGTCAGGGCACCGATGGGAGAACGTAACTCCTACCTGTTGATGTATAACTAAAGCGGTTAGATTTGTGCCGAAACCGCGCCGTTGTGGGGATACCTGAAGGAGGGCATCCCCTTGGTGTGAGAAACTAAGGGTGGGAGTGTTGAAACGACGTTCGTTGAGGGAGAGGGCATGCTGTCCTGATATAGGCAGCAGTGCCCCTCCCACAAATACAGGCCAATGAATCGGCCTTAAAACTAGTCTGTCTGCATGGCCTACTGTCATACTCCACCCTACAGGATGTGATGTAGGAGGACTTCCTATCTGCTCTTGAACACTTTCAACAAAAACCATCATCATCACCTTGCTTTTCCTTTACAAGAATATGAACGAAATCTCCATCCTCCGTGACGTGGAAAGTTATAAGTGAGTCTTCCCCTTTCTCTTGGCACCAGACGTCCTTCTCCTTCCCACTCCACTCTGAAGCTTTCAGCATGGTGACTTTGACATGGCCACAGTATAGGGTGCAGTTCTCCTTCAGCAGTTCGGTTGTAAACGCCTTACACTCTGCACATGCACTGCAAGAAATAAGTAGAAAAAAAACGTAACTTTCTAGCTATGATCTATAGTTACTTCAAAAAAGAAATTCATTTAAAGAGAGTATGTCACTAGGAAATTCACAAATAAACTAAGCATGCTGCCTTGCGGGGCCAGCTCAGCCGCATGTAGTGATATCACTTAATTTCACTTGATCCGTTGCTTTATTCTAGTGAACAAAGGCTTTTAAGGGTGTGACACAACATGGCTTTGGTTGTGTACCGCGCAGTTGACCAGTCTGTAGTGGGCTATAATTAAACTAATGAAACCGAGCTGTTGCGGTGCAGACCCTTCAATACTGAGCGACCATTAACAAAGACAGACTAAAAAAATGTGGACTTCATTAGTTTAATCTGAGCCCACTGAGGCCATAGGGATGCGTGATACTCAACTGGCCGCATCACAACTGGAACACGACTGCGCCGTTTGGTTATACCTTGCTTAATCTATATGCAAATGAACAGTTAAAGAGGATATGCCCCCATTGTCTGATAGGTGCGGGTCCCACCTCTGGGACGTACACCAAGAACGGAGGCCTGAAAGAGTGGTACACTGTGCAGCCTCCCTCCATTCATTTCTATGAGGTTGCAGAAAATAGCTGAGCACTGGCTCGGCTATTTCCATCAGGCCCATAGAAGTGAATGGGAGCGGTGGCGACGCATTCACAGTGTGCTCCCATTCACTTCTCTGTTCAGACATTGTGCTACTTAAAGGGAACCTGTCACCAAAAAATCGCCTATTGAGCTGTTAAGAGTACCTTATAGTGCTACATAGTTGTGTCCTATAGCACTTTTTCGTCCTTTTCCTGCATTTATCGTCACTAAGAAATCAATGTTTTAATCAGCCGCTGCCCCGTGTTTCAAGTCAGGCTTGAAGTCAAGGGGGCATGCGGGCTGAGAGCGGCGTGTCAATCAAGGCGGCGGGAGGCGGGGAGAGCAGGATTGGAGATGCCTAGGCCGCTGCCCCCTTGACTTCAAGCCTGACTTGAAACACGGGGCAGCGGCTGATTAAAACATCGATTTCTCAGTGACGATAAATGCAGGAAAAGGACGAAAAAGTGCTATAGGACACAACTATGTAGCACTATAAGGTACTCTTAACAGCTCAATAGGCGATTTTTTGGTGACAGGTTCCCTTTAAACATGATGCCTACCATTACGTGTGATATGTATTTTATAGATAGTAAGAAATGAAGCATATTTGCTATTTACATGCTGTTATAAAAGCCATCAGGTGCAGAGTTATGACATTTACTTAGTATTGCGCCACCTGGTGTTCAAAGCGTATAGCAATGTGCATGTCCATCTACTGCACTTCGTATTGCTGGTCAGGCATGCTGCCGCTGCCAGGTTTCTGCATAGTGATCTTCTTTTCACTGCACAGCAGGTAATAGAAATCATTATTCTTCCCTGTCTTCAGTACAGAGTTGCTTATAAAAATGTGTCTCTTCCTATTTCTATTATCTGCTCTGCTGTCATCACTATGCAGAAACGTGGCTGTGGGAAGGATGACTGGTCATGACCAGCAATACTCAGCTCAGTACATGGACATGCATGTTGCTATTTGCTTTGATCACCAAGTGGTACCATACTATGTAAGTAAATGGCATAACTTTTTGCTGAATCATTTTTCTATAAGCATATACATGGCAAATATGCTTCATGTTTTATGGTTTATAAAATAAATATGATATGTAATGGTGGAACAATCCCTTTAAGGGTTATAAGCTAGCAATCTGGCTCTGTGCAGTCCCAGCTAAAACCTTGTAGTTACCTGTACTTCTGGCATGGCGTCTGGCATCCAGGGCAGTCACTGCACAGCTTGTTGAAGTAGCCCTTGTCACAGACACATTTGCTGCATTGGCACTTTCCATGTCCACTGCATATACCATTAGGTGTCATACAAGCGCTGGTATCCAGGCTGCAGCCGCATGCGCTGCCGGTGTAGTTGGAAGTACACTTACAGGTACCACAATTACAGACTCCCCTGCTGAGACCTGAAAATGAAGGAAGAACATTTACCTATATCCATGAGAATTATTCTAGCTACCAATGCTTGCCATAAGGAACAAGTCCTGGTCATAATGGGGTAATACTCGAGTTAAAGGGTTTTTCCTGATATTGATGACCTATCCCTCAGGGTAGGTCATTATCCAATCGGTGAGGGCCTGACACCCTGCACCCACCCCACCCCACCCCACGATCAGCTGATAACTGCGACCACTAGCACTCTGAACTTAGCTGCAGGCACAGCTCCAAAGTATAATGGCCGTAACCCAGCCCGGCCACTGCACTTTTAATGGAGCTCTGCTTCCGGCTCCGTTCAGAGTGCTAGTTTCTTTGCAGGAGGGTGTAGGATGGGGGACCCCCTGAAATCATATATTAATGACCTCAATATCAGGAAAGACCCGTTTCATTTTCTCCTTCCCTCCTCTGATTTTTAGAATGAATGGCTCTGTAGAACCCATACACCCCTTTGGCACTGTTCAGAGATTTCTCTTACTGAAAATCTAACTTCAATAGTCCTTTGCTAATAATGTTTCATATTTTCAGTAACAAATCTCCGAGCAGTGACAAAGGGGTGTATGGCAATGCTAGTCAATGGTGGTTCAAGATCACAATAGGGTCTTCTCACATGTATTTATGACTTTTGTCAGAATCTTCCATTCAAAGAAGGCAGTAGACCAGGGGCAAACACTGGATTTTTTAAAGTGGGGTTCCAAGCCTGTTAGTGCTTATGGTGGAGATGACAAAATCCCTCTTTCTCCTCTGTATTTTGCAGATACTACAGGGATTTATGTACAATTGGCATCTACGGTTAGGATGGTGTAGGTGTTAATGGAAGTTTTCTAGGGCAGAAAAGCATATATATGTAATTTAACTGTATTTCATCTAAACTGGTTAAAAATTCTTTATAGAATT
The DNA here is from genome assembly GCF_905171765.1 of Bufo bufo. Classification (NCBI taxonomy): domain Eukaryota; kingdom Metazoa; phylum Chordata; class Amphibia; order Anura; family Bufonidae; genus Bufo; species Bufo bufo. Next base: position 582,110,513 of record NC_053391.1, read on the forward strand.
TAGATCTCAGGGTTTTTTATACTGAGCTTCTAGTCTTCTGCTTTCCTCCAAACTGCCATAGAATGACATGATAAAATTCTGCCTGCTTGCAGTGACCACTAGGGGGAGCTCACTCCATAAGAAATTATACACTGCCACCAAATCTTATAATAAACAAATCCCTAAGCACTAAGCTCCCCCTAGTGGCAGCAGAAATAATTTTTTATCATTTAACTACATTTCTCATGTAAAGCCAGATGGGTTTCCTGGTACAGTGAAACCTTCCAAAAGGCCACCTCTTTGAGTAGACCACCTCGTTATCCAGACTGATTTACAGTTCCTATCATATATATGATGCACACTGGCCATCTGCTTTGAGAACCCACCCCTGATATACCACTTTCAACTGCAGATTTGTGTCATCTCAACAGCGTTTTACTGACAGTCTGTAGTTTGTGTCCCAGTCACAGACTACAGACTACCAAAACCAGTAGTTGGAAGCTCACCCAGTGCTTTTGGACCACTCTCCAGGGATATAGAAGGTAATTTTTTATATGAAGTATTTAGAATGAATTCACAATGGGAACTGTTTCTTCATTTACCTCCACATAGCTGTCCTTCATATCTTTCACAGCTCGCGTCATCACACTCGCAAAACTGTCCTCGTACGTGCTTATTGCATGCGCAGCGCCCACATTCACACTTTCCACGTCCATTACACGTCAGTGCGCCATTGATGCAGCCTTCATTGGAATCATATTTGTTTTGGTGGCATTCACAGTGTTTTCCTTTATAGCCATCCACGCAGCTGCAAAAGAAGAACTTCACTGAGTAATATGAAATCCGTGGGCTGCAGAGCGTGACAGCTTCTGGTATTTAGGAGCCTTAGCTGGTAGCCTCCTTATTCTGTAAGGTTACCATCCTAGAACATGTATATGAGTCAGAAGTTCAGGTTTCACTAGGGGTGCTACATGTTTTGGGGTAGGGAACTCACTATTGAAAAGAACCATGGAACAAGTGACCCTCACAAAAACTAGCTGCACATAAAAGTGAGCCATCAACCAAATTTAAATATTAATTTTATCTTCTCCTTTTAATTTTTACCTTGGGAAATGCAAATACTGCAATTGACCATACACCTTCCAGACTGCATAAATAGAGTAGAATTAACACAGAGAAATATAGGAGAGAATTTATTAAGACTGGTGTTTCATATGCAGGTCTTGGTATAAAGTATCCCCTAGCTTAAAGGTGTTGTGCAGTTTGTTTAAACTGATGATCTATCCTCTGGATAGATCATCAGCATCCGATTGGCGGGGGTCCGACACCCGGGACCCCCGCCGATCAGCTGTTTGAGAAGGCAGCGCGCGCTCCAGCAGCGCAGCGGCCTTGTCACTTATTACCGCAGGCTCAGTGACATCACGACTTGTATAACTGGCCTGGGCGCGGCTAAGCTCCATTCCCTTGAATGGAGCTTAGCCCCGCCCAGGCCAGTTAATACAAGTCGTGACGTCACTCGGCCGGCAGTAAACAGTGAGAAGGCCGCGGGGGTCCCGGGTGTCGGACCCCTGCCGATCAGATGCTGATGATCGGATAGATCATCAGTTTAAACAAAGTGCAGAACCCCTTTAAAGGGGATGTCCCACAAAAATATTCTGCAGTTTTTAAGCCAGCTTCTGGATCTGAATACTTTTGTAATTGCATGTAATTAAGAATTGAGCATAACCACTGAGTTATTCAATAAAATGTATCTGTCTAGCGCCACCTATGTTTTTTTTTCTTGCTTAGTTCCATCCTTCAACTGCCTCCTGCATTGTGATAGGGAGAGAGCTCGCCCCATGCTTGAGGAAGAAATAGCCTAGAAGGAGAGCTGAAAAAATAGCTAAGAAGTGGGCGAAACGTTGCATGCATTTGGGTTGATTGTAATTGGACCTCCATTTATGGATTTGGGATGCTGCTTCCATTCTTTTACGTCACCCCCTGAGCTGCCAGCTTGAATATATATCTAGCAGAGCAATTGGAGCAATGAATGTGGAGATCTCTGGATCCATGTGAGGTACAGGGCTGGTTCTAGCTTTGTTAGGCTACTTTCACACTAGCGTTCGGGGCTCTGCTTGTGAGTTCCATTTGAAGGCTCTCACAAGCGGCCCCGAACGGATCCGTCCAGCCCTAATGCATTCTGAATGGATGCGGATCCGCTCAGAATGCATCAGTCTGGCTCCGTTTGTCCTCCGCTCCGCTCAGCAGGCGGACACCTGAACGCAGCTTGCAGCGTTCAGGTGTCCGCCTGGCCGTGCGGAGGCAAACGGATCCGTCCAGACTTACAATGTAAGTCAATGGGGACGGATCTGTTTGAAGTTGACACAGTATGGCTCAATTTTCAAACGGATCCGTCCCCCATTGACTTTCAATGTAAAGTCAAAACGGATCCGTTTGCATTATCATGAACAAAAAAAACAAAAAAAAAAATTTTTTAATTTTTTTTTTTGTTCATGGTAATGCAAACGGATCCGTTCTGAACGGATCCAAGCGTTTGCATTATAGGTGCGGATCCGTCTGTGCAGATACCAGACGGATCCGCACCAAACGCAGGTGTGAAAGTAGCCTTAAAAAGAGATTGTCATGTTCTATATGATGTCTGATTTTCATTTTTCACATTATTCATGGGATAACCCCTTTAATGTGCCAAATTTTTAGAAAAGTGGCAAGCATGGTGTAAGAAAGTCGCATAATTCTGTGTAAAATGTGGCTTGTGCAAACACTTGAGGCTTTTCTATGCCAGAAAACTGGTATAGAAGCCTTCATAAACTCCCTCCCAAATGAGTCTTCAGGAAACCTTCCACCCCTTTTTGTAAAACCTGTTCTGGGAAGTTCTGGCATCATGTCAATGCGGCCATATGACTGTACTTGTGTATTTTGCACACACACATCTGTGCATGTACAGGTGCATCTACTGGCTAGAGCCCGTGGACAATAATGTGATGTTTTTTTTATACAATCAGTTAGCACAGACATGGCCAAATTCAACCTTGAATCTGATTTTCACTTGAGTAGTTCTCTTATCACCTGCAGATGCCACAGCTGTAGTTTCCATAACCCCCTGTGCAGTAACTGGAGAAGGCCTCCTCATCCTTGCAGTCACAATGACATACAGGCTCAACGTCCACATTTATCTCTTCGTTGAATCCCAGCACCCTGAGCTTGAAGCTCTGGAGTCCATCCTGGCAAGTCTTCTCATCCATCCATAATGTCACGTTAAAATCTACCTGTGAGAATTCAAATCAGGACAAAGTCAGATTTAATCTCTGGTTCCTTACTATTTCATACAAAAAACCACAAGATCTTGTGAAATGCATGTCATGATGCTGGACAGATCTGCCTATACATCAAAATCCATCTAGAGGAGGGGAGGAGTGCAGTTGTTTGTAATCTGCGACCCATAATGACTCCCACAGCCAAGAAACCAAAAATCGAAGACAGACTGCAAATCTTACTAGAAATTGGTGCGGATAACCTTGTCAAATGGAAAGGATGAATTCCTTTTTAAGCATATTTTCACCATAGAATACAATTTTTCATGTAGAATTAAAGGGGATGTCCCACAAAAAATATTCTCCAGTTTTCAAACCAGCACCTGGATCTGAATACTTTTGTAATTGCATGTAATTAAAAATTTCGTATAACCATTGAGTTATTCAATGAACTCTATCTGTATAGCGCCACCTGCTGTTTGCTCTTTTTCTAATTTCTCTGTCCTGCAACCTGAGATGGAAGCACATGCTCAGTTCCATTCTTCAACTGCCACTAGCAGCGGCAGACAGAACAAGCCCTCTGAGACAGGACATGCCCCCATGATCGGCCAGCTTGAAATAAACCTAGCAGAACAATTGGGGCAATGAATGGGAGATCTCTGGATCCATGTGAGGTACAGGGCTGGTTTGTCATGTACTATATGATTAGACTTGAGCGAATCGACCTTCAGATCATAGATCCCAAGTGGATTTGTTCAAAAACTTCGATGTTAATGCTGGTTCAGTACAGCATTAAAATGTATTGGCTCCATGGAGCCAAACTTTGTCTCGCCCAAAGTCGCGCTAGACTTCGGTGAATCCCTACTGTACTGAATGATATCTGCGTACTTAAAAACATTTTTAAATAGGAATCCAAAGTGGGCTTTGGTACTGGCTGAACCCCCCATACCAAAGCCCACTTCGGATTCCTATTTTAAAATGTTTTTAAATACGCAGATAGGAATACAGTAGTAATTCACCGAAGTCTAGCGCGACTTCGGGCAAGACGAAGTTTGGCTCCACTGAGCCAGTATATTTTAATGCTGTACGGAAACAGCATTAACATCGACGTTTTTGAACAAATCAACTCAATCTATGATCCATAGGTCGATTCGCTGAAGCCTATAAATGATCTCAGTTTTTTTTTTGTTTTTTTTTTATATAACTCCGGTATATTTACAGAATTTTTTCAGACAATAGATATTTCAGATTGAAAGAAGATACAGAAGATTTGGCTCATGTGTCTGTGCATGTAATAAGTGTTTCCAGTGCAAGCACAGAGGAGCATGTGTCTGGGGCAGCAGCCCCCTGGTTAATCATGTGACCGCCACCATATTGATTGCCAAGGCACGCGACAGAGGCTAGCATCCACAATTTCCATGGGCAGCGGGGGGCACTGAATTGGGGTGCCCTGGTAAAAAATAAGGGGTCTTGGGGGTTCTTATGCTAGTGGCCAAAATGGCATTTTAGGCATTTGTTTAGAAAGTGGCCAACCCCTTCAAAGGGGGTTTCTAGGGGGATATTATTCATGCAGGCTCATGTCCTGAAAAACGCTGCAGCTCACACCTCCTACACTGAAGGGGTTAAAACATTAAAGTGCAGTGAAGGCCTAATGCTTCCTCAAGATTAAAACTGTTCATGCTCTTTCCTGTATTACACCTCCACACGGCACCTGTAGACTGCCAAGAGGCCATGCTGGATCTGTGCAAAAAGAACACTGGGGAAGATTTATCAAAACTGGTTTAGTTGCCCATAGCAACCAGTCAGATTCCAACTTTCATTTTCAGAGCTCCTTCGGAAAAATGAAAGAATCAATATGATTGGTTGCTATGGGCAACTAAGGCTACTTTCACACTTGCGGCAGTGTGATCCGGCAAGCAGTTCCGTCGTCAGAACTGCCCGCCGCATCCGCTGATCTGGATGTGACTGAAAGCATTTGTGAGACGCATCCGGATGCGTCTCTCAAATGCATTGCAAGAATGGATCGTCTCTCCGCTTGTCATGCGGACTGACGGATCCGTCTTGTATGTTTTTTCACATTTTTACCGGTCTGTGCATGTGCAGACCGGAAGGACGGATCCGGCATTGCATGCTGCGATTTTATCTTTTGCCGTATCAGTCAAAAAGACTGAACTGAAGACATCCTGATGCATCCTGAACGGATTGTTCTCTATTCAGAATGCATTAGGATAAAACTGATCAGTTCTTTTCCAGTATAGAGCCCCTAGGACGGAACTCAGTGCCGGAAAAGAAAAACGCTAGTGTGAAAGTAAGCCAGTTTTGATAAATCTCCCCAAGTGTTCATTTTGCACAGATTCTGTCGGCACACCTCCATTTAAAATTTGAGACACAAATATCTATCTATCTGTTTATCTATTTACCTGTTATCTATCTATCTGTCTGTCTTCTATCTATTATCTATCTATCTATCTCTCATATCTATCTATCTGTCTGTTTATCTATTATCTATCTATCTATCTATTATCTATCTATATCTATCTGTCTGTTTATCTATTATCTATCTATCTATCTATCTATTATCTATCTATCTATCTATTATCTATCTATCTATTATCTATCTATCTGTCTGTCTGTTTATTATCTATCTATCTATCTATCTCTATCTATTATCTATCTATCTGTCTGTTTATCTATTATCTATCTATCTATCTATTTACCCATTTACGTACCATTTGGTTTATTTTGACCCCTGAGCACAGACCGTGTGGCTTCCCTTGCTTCGTCAAGTCAGGACAATGGGAATCATAGGAGATGTGAATTCCTTTTGGTAACTTCACATGTTCCAAGTTCACCGTGGATGACAAATTCTGAAAAGAAAGACAGAATTAGCTAAAATCTGTAAATTCTTTTCTTGGCTTTTCTACTGTAAAGTATAAACTACTCACATTGTAGGCTTGAGAAATCAGATTAACCACGTTGCTGGAATCTTCCTTCAATTCACCCACTGCAGATTTAGGAATCAGCTCACTTAGCCCCTACAAAGACATAACAATACGGCCTTCTGCATTCTGTTTTATCCTATTTTTTACATTTTATTCTATGAGGAGTAGTGCAAATGTCAAAAACCTAGCAGTAAATGAGATGGTGTTACAGTGATTATTGCAGTACAGATCTTACAGAACCCCATCATTTACATAGCTCAAGAAAGGATCTACTGTTATATCTAAATACACACTTTGCTGAGCTGAGTTTGTCATCTGGCACTACTCTGTGCACATTTATCCATAATGGCTTGATAATGACACCATACAAAGGAAAATTGTGTGTATTTTAGTAGGTTGAACATTTTGCCATGTTAATGCAGTACATTTGTGCAAAGTTTAAAAAGTGACACTTTCACTATTGCTACATCTGTATATGAACTGTATACCTAGCAGAACATTTTGCAGTGAGAGATCTACAGAGTAATCACAGAAATGAAATTGTATACTTAGAGGGGTTCATCTCACACCTTGATAGATATCACTTGGATATATTGGACCTGCACCTATCTGACATAGATGGCATATCACTAGGACAGGGATGGCCAACCTGCGGCTCTTCAGCTGTTGCAAAACTACAACTCCCAGCATGCAAAGACTGCCTACAGCAGGGCATGGTGGGAACTGTAGTTTTACAACAGCTTGAGAGACGCAGGTTGGCCATCCCTGTCCAAGTGATATGCCATCTATCTCTGAGTTGAGCCAACTGCATTAAGGCTATGTTCACATCATATTTCCATTATCTGCTTAGATACACTAGAAAACATATATGGATGCCAAGACAAGGGAATGGACTTCAGTATTAATCCAGAGCATAGCACCCCTAGTGGTCAGTCTGAAGCTCACTAAATCCCAGACTGGAAAGTCAGTGGCAGTGAAGCCCAGTTACTCCTCCTAAATAGATGTCTTTTTTGTACGCACCTGATAGGTGGGGAGGACATTACTTGTGACCGCAAATATAGGTTGAATATTGGCTGCTGTAAGGATCTGCGAAAGATGCCCCACTGATGGATAATCCTGTACAAGAGACACATGGAGAATGAAAGGTTTCTTCCAGTCCAGAGGTTATAATGGGCATAATGAGGACTAGGGGTATAATGATTAGAATGACTCACAAACATATTACTGTTGTAATACTCTCCATTCTCATTTAGGTGGCAGTGCCCATCGGTGGGGATATAGATACCACCCAATTTACCATCCCCTGCCATGTGAAACACATCATCAGAGGCAAAGACCAACAGCCGCGTAACGTTCCTCCAGCCGATGTGATCCTGCAATAGAGATTTCATTCATAGAGGAAGTGATCTAGTATATCTGATAGACTACCATAAAGGGATTGTCTAATGTTCTATATCTTACTTCAGCCTATCATGAGCGCAGTGTCTATCTATGAGCCCACAGTATGTAAGACCTTGTCTATGGCTAGGAGCACATTTATTGCAGACAATTCACAATCTTTCTTGGTCTTGCACATGTTCTGTTATGCAGTCTAGGTACCATTTACCCTCTTACAGTGCCTTGAAAAAGTACTCATACCCTTTAAAATTTTCCAGATTTTTTTCACATTACACTCACAAATTTAAATATATTTTATTAGGATTTTATGTGATAGACCAACACTAAGTAGCACGTATGTGTAAAGTGAAAAGAAAATGATACGTTTTTCAAAATAAAAAAAAATAAAAATCTGAAAAGTGTGGTGTGCATTTGTATTCAGTCCCTTGTACTATTATAAATAGAATCCAATGTGACTAATTTTGCGTTTGTAAATGTGACTAATTGCCTTCAAAAGTGACCTAATTAGTAGAGTCCTCCTGTGTGTAATTTATTCTCAGTATAACTACAGATTTTCTGTGAAGGCCTCAGAGGTTTGTTAGTGAACATTAGGGATCAAACAGCATCATGAAAACTAAGGAACACACCAGAAAGGTCAGGGAAAAGTTGTGGTCCAGCTAAACTGACAGCCCGGCAAAGTGAGTACTAATTAAAGAAATAGCCAAGAGGACCATGGTCACTGTGAAGGAGCTGCAGAGATGCACAGCTCAGGTGGGAGTATCTATCCACAGGACAACTATTAGTTGGGTACTCCACAAATTTGGCCTTTATGGAAGAATGGCAAGAAGAAAGCAATTTTTGAAAGCAAGCCATAAGTAGTCCTGTTTGCAGTTTGCCACAACCCATGTAGGGAACACAGCAAACATGTGGAAGTAGGTACTCTGGTCAGATGAGGCAAAAGTTGAACTTTTTTGGCCTAATGACAAAACCCTATGTGTGGTGGAAAACTAACACTACACATCACCCTGAACACACAATCTCCACCATGAAACATGGTGGTGGCAGCATCATGCTGTGGGGATGCTTTTCTTTAGCAGGTACAGGGAAGCGGGTCAGAGTTGATGGGAAGATGGATGGAGCTAAATACAGGGAAATCCTGGAGGAAAACCTGTTAAAGGCTGCAAAAGACTTGAGACTGGGGTGGAGGTTCACCTTCTAGTAGGACAACTAAACATAACATACAGCCAGAGCTACAATGGAATGGTTTGGATCAAAGCATATTCATGTGTTAGAATGGCCTAGTCAAAGTCCAGATTTGATAGTTGGTGATCAACAGACGCTCTCCATCCAATCTGACTGAGCTTGAGATATTTTGCAAAGCAGAATGGGCAAAAATATCAGTCTCTAGATGTGCAAAGCTGGTAGAGACATACCCCAAAAGACTTGCAGCTGTTATTGCAGCAAAAGGTGGTCCTACAAAGTTTTGAGCTGAATACCAATGCATGCCACACTTTTCAGATTTTTTTTTATTAAGAATTTTGAAAACCATGTTTCATTTTCTTTTCACTTCAGACAAACTTGCTACTTTGTGTTGGTCTATTACAGGGATGGGCAAACTGCGGCTCTACAGCTGTTGTAAAACTACAACTCCCAGTATGCCCAGTCTGCCTACAGCTAATAGCCTACAGCAGGGCATGATGAGATTTGTAGTTTTACAACAGCTGGAGAGCCGTAGTTTGCCTATCACTGGTCTATCACATAAAAGCCCGATAAAATACATTTAAAAAAATATAGGGGTTTGAGTCCGCACAACATGCATGGAGGGCAGAGTGCGGGATGCAGTGTGCGATCACATTTGCATTTTCCGTTTGTGTATGTAAAATACATTTAAGTTTGTGGGTGGAGTGTGAAAAAATGTGAAAAGGTTCAAGGAGTATAAATACTTTTTCAAGCCACTGTATAACTGCTGCTTATAGTAATGTTTGGTCTTTTTTTTTTCCCCACAGCGACTTAGTGATAAAGGTCCAAAGACCAAAACGTAATTTTTTATTTACATCACCCCATATTGGGTATACATTGCCTCATTTGAATTTTCTATGTGTGTACATTTTTTCATAATTTTTTCCACAATTTTCCACATGGTAATGTAACTTCTTAAGACCACTTGAAACTGTGAGCATTCTAACCAAGACATACACTGATCCTATAGCAAAACTTGCATGGACCACCCATTCAGTTTCCCAGTATGTGTGTGACAAACATTCCCACGTAGTGCAGAATACCAAGCGCGACTCTCCAAATTTTTTTTACATTTTTTTTAATAGCCCTCCATCTCACCCTTTTCATACAAATTCTATGTTTAGAAATGTGTAACAGATGCTTTATAAATATAGTGCTTATTTTCAACATCATATTTCTTTATACACTGCTCAAAAAAATAAAGGGAACACTTATACAACACAATGTAACTCCAAGTCAATCACACTTCTGTGAAATCAAACTGTCCACTTAGGAAGCAACACTGAGTGACAATCAATTTCACATGCTGTTCTGCAAATGGGATAGACAACAGGTGGAAATTATAGGCAATTAGCAAGACACTCCCAATAAAGGAGTGGTTCTGCAGGTGGTGACCACAGACCACGTCTCAGTTCCTATGCTTCCTGGCTGATGTTTTGGTCACTTTTGAATGCTGGCGGTGCATTCACTCTAGTGGTAGCATGAGACGGAGTCTACAACCCACACAAGTGGCTCAGGTAGTGCAGATTATCCAGGATGGCACATCAATGCGAGCTGTGGCAAGAAGGTTTGCTGTGTCTGTCAGCGTAGTGTCCATAGCATGGAGGCGCTACCAGGAGACAGGCCAGTACATTAGGAGACGTGGAGGAGGCCGTAGGAGGGCAACAACCCAGCAGCAGGACCGCTACCTCCGCCTTTGTGCAAGGAGGAACAGGAGGAGCACTGCCAGAGCCCTTCAAAATGACCTCCAGCAGGCCACAAATGTGCATGTGTCTGCTCAAACGGTCAGAAACAGACTCCATGAGGGTGATATGAGGGCCCAACGTCCACAGGTGGGGGTTATGCTTACAGCCCAACACCGTGCAGGACGTTTGGCATTTGCCAGAGAACACCAAGATTGGCAAATTCACCACTGGCGCCCTGTGCTCTTCACAGATGAAAGCAGGTTCACACTGAGCACATGTGACAGACATGACAAAGTCTTGAGAAGCCATGGAGAACGTTCTGCTGCCTGCAACATCCCCCAGCATGACCGGTTTGGCATTGGGTCAGTAATGGTGTGGGGTGGCATTTCTTTTGAGGGCCGCACAGCCCTCCATGTGCTCGCCAGAGGTAGCCTGACTGCCATCAGGTACCGAGATAAGATCCTCAGACCCCTTGTGAGACCAAATGCCGGTGCGGTTGGCCCTGGGTTCCTCCTAATGCAAGACAATGCTAGACCTCATGTGGATGGAGTGTGTCAGCAGTTCCTGCAAGACGAAGGCATTGATGCTATGGACTGGCCCGCCCGTTCCCCAGACCTGAATCCAATTGAGCACATCTGGGACATCATGTCTTGCTCTATCCACCAACGTCACGTTGCACCACAGACTGTCCAGGAGTTGGCAGATGCTTTAGTCCAGGTCTGGGAGGAGATCCCTCAGGAGACCGTCCGCCACCTCATCAGGAGCATGCACAGGCGTTGTAGGGATGTCATACAGGCACGTGGAGGCCACACACACTACTGAGCCTCATTTTGACTTGTTTTAAGGACATTACATCAAAGTTGGATCAGCCTGTAGTGTGTTTTTCCACTTTAATTTTGAGTGTGACTCCAAATCCAGACCTCCATGGGTTGAAAAATTTGATTTCCATTTTTTTATTGTTGTGTGATTTTGTTGTCAGCACATTCAACTATGTAAAGATCAAAGTATTTCAGAAGAATATTTAATTAATTCAGATCTAGGATGTGTTATTTTTGTGTTCCCTTTATTTTTTTGAGCAGTGTATTTCTCAATGTATTTATATGAGGTAACTGGCATAAATACAGTGATAAATCTTCTGCTTCGTTTCACATGGTAAAACTGGTTGCCTGCAACCACCACTCAAGGGAGCTCAATGCATAGAAATTTCTACAGTTACAACTGACTTCAGTGGAAGCTGTAAATCATCACTTTGCTCTGAGCTCCCCCTAGTGGTAGCTGCTGGATTGTATCTATTTTTGGAGCAGAAGAAGTATTTCAGCACTAGGCTTCCTTCCCCTGGCCTCCATTGTAGGTACTAATCCAAAAAGTGTACATTCTTGCAGTAATCTGAAAGGTTCATAGCCAGTCCAAGCTTTAAACCACTAAATCTGGCTTGTAACCTTTATCTAATGAAGACCTCATGCTATGTATCAATGTAATGAATGGAAATCTAGTTCGGACTCTGTGCCAAATTTTAGTCATTAATTATTATCAATAATTTAGTTGCTGTTTTTTTATTTATAATAAGACTTCTGTAATATTCTAAAATTAGCAATTGTCCGTAAAATTTGGTTTCTATCAATTTTGCTATTGCATCCATGGGCACCAACGCTTTTGAAAAACTCCCACTACAAATCCTACATTTTCTTCAAACAGCATCAGTGTAGTCACATGTTCTCTCAGCTATCTCTAGTACTCCTATAAAGAATGAATGGAGTAGCAGGGTGCATGCTCAACCTCCGTTTTTTTGTGATTGGTGTTGGTTCGATTGATTGGACCCCACCAATCAAATACTTATCCTGTGGTTATTGGATATCTTTTTATCTTGGCACAAGCCCTTCAAAGAGGTCCTGTCATGCCCTCCAGACACGGTGGTCACCATTTCCTGACTGTAACTACCATTCCATGAATTCCAATGCTGTAAAAAAAAAAAAAACAGCACCAAAATCTGTGGATTGGTGGCTACAGCCAGGTAATGACGGTTATTTTTTCTATGTGACATTTCTTTCAGTGGAAAAAATGTGGTACTGTATTTAAGGAGTAACTAAACCTTTGACTAAAATTTTAATAAGATGTCCCTAATGCCCTAATAAAAGTTTTTCTAATATACTTTATTAATGGATTTTGTATTTTTCTTAGTCTTTTTACTACCTAAAGTGCACCATTCCCTGTGTACTTAAAATTCAGTACTCTGCACACCGCTGACTGCTCAGCGGAGTACGGCTTACAAAGATGACATTTTTATGAATGGGGCACCATTGCAGTGGGTACTGGCAGGAGCGCATATTGCTGCTCCTGCCCATGCCCCCCGGATGTTTACTAACTCCTGGCATAGCACATGGGTACCCTGTACCTATGTACTATGCCAGGATTAGCTGAGCGGAGCGGGCTCCTGCTTCTGCCTGCTTCACTAAGCTAAGAGCTGACATGCAGGACTATTAGCTTAGCAAAGCAGGCAGAAGCAGGAGCCCGCTCCACCCAGCTAATCCTGGCTTAGTACAGAGTAGCCATGTGCTATGCCAGGAGTTAGTAAACCTCCTGGGGGGCAGGAGGAGCAATATGCGCTCATGCCAGTACTCACTGCACTGCTGCCCCATTCATAAAAATGTAATCTCTGTACTCCGTACACCGCTGAGCAGTCAGCGGTGTGCAGAGAACTAAATTTTAAGCGCACAGGGAATGGTGCGCTTTAGGTAGGGGCAAGTCTAATAAAAATACAAAATGAATTAATAAAAAAGCATATTAAAAAAACTTTTATTAGGGCATTAGGGCCATGTTATTAACATTTTTGTCAAAGGTTTAGTTACTCAGTATTCATGCTGGTGGATTTTGAAAATCTATGCCTTGTGTTCTTACAGTGCACACAGCTGCCTGTAGTATTGCATCAAATCCTCCCTCCGGCGTGTCCAGATTTCCTGAGATATTCTCAGCACTGACTCGTTGTTGGAATAAGGTTAGATTTGAAGTTAAAGACAGGACGTGGCGGTAGCTGAAGGGCGGCTGACAGCTCTCTGTTCGGGATGGACAAGGATTCTGCATGTGCCATTTCATGGTGTTCACAAATGGTAACACTGTCTTATCCACGAATGAGCCGAAACCTGCATAGAAAATGTATAGTCAGAGACACATACACCACTGGCACAATTCACAGACTACCCATTACAGCAATGTTTTACGTCACAGAGTTCATTAGTGACTGGACCATAGGAAGTTCTGCATGTAAACTTCCTGCCAGGATGCAGTAATGGTGAGGACATCGGATGAAAAGTACTAACATGAAAGAAGGTATATAGGGCAAAAATATAAGGTGTCTGGACAGATATAAAAAGTTCAATATGAAACCAGAGAACAGATTTAAAGATTTATTCCATTGCTACCATAAGTGGCAACCATAGTTCCAACGTTATTTATATATCTCTCCATAACTTACTTCTTCCACACTTCTGTCCTGTTTGATATGCTGATGCATTAAAGGGCTAACAGATTCATGGCCTTTGCCAGGAATAAGCCAACACTTTTTAATAGATGGGTCCCCTGCTGATGATGGCATTGCTGGACCACTGAAGCCCCTTAAGCATATCAGAAAAAAGTGTAGAAACCGAGACGTAAATCCATTTAGTACCATGTAAAACAATGCTGTTTCAAAATCAAATCCTACTGAGAGACTTTCTCTTCTGCAGGAGACTAACAATAGAATGTATCCCCACTCAGCCAGAGGCTTAGTAAACTACAATAGTCTGACATACAGTACAGACCAAAAGTTTGGACACACCTTCTCATTCAAAGAGTTTTCCTTATTTTCATGACTATGAATTAACACATGTGGAATTATATACACAACAAACAAGTGTGAAACAACTGAAAATATGTCATATTCTAGGTTCTTCAAAGTAGCCACCTTTTGCTTTGATTACTGCTTTGCACACTCTTGGCATTCTCTTGATGAGCGTCAAGAGGTAGTCCCCTGAAATGGTCTTCCAACAGTCTTGAAGGAGTTCCCAGAGATGCTTAGCACTTGTTGGCCCTTTTGCCTTTACTCTGCGGTCCAGCTCACCCCAAACCATCTCGATTGGGTTCAGGTCCGGTGACTGTGGAGGCCAGGTCATCTGGCGCAGCACCCCATCACTCTCCTTCATGGTCAAATAGCCCTTACTTTCAAAGTCTTTCCAATTTTTTGGCTGACTGACTGACCTTCATTTCTTAAAGTAATGATGGCCACTCATTTTTCTTTACTTAGCTGCTTTTTTCTTGCCATAATACAAATTCTAACAGTCTATTCAGTAGGACTATGAGCTGTGTATCCACCTGACTTCTCCTCAACGCCACTTATGGTCCCAACCCCATTTATAAGGCAAGAAATCCCACTTATTAAACCTGACAGGGCACACCTGTGAAGTGAAAACCATTTCAGGGGACTACCTCTTGAAGCTCATCAAGAGAATGCCAAGAGTGTGCAAAGCAGTAATCAAAGCAAACGGTGGCTACTTTGAAGAACCTAGAATATTACATATTTTCAGTTGTTTCACACTTGTTAATGTATATAATTCCACATGTGTTAATTCATAGTTTTGATGCCTTCAGTGTGAATCTACAATTTTCATAGTCATGAAAATAAAGAAAACTCTTTGAATGAGAAGGTGTGTCCAAACTTTTGGTCTGTACTGTATATTCAAATTTACAATAGGTAATTCAGAGATACAACCATTCTTTACCACTCTTGGGTCCCACTTATATGTGTAGATTACCAGCCAATAATTGGAATGAATGTCCCTACAAATGCTTGATGTTGAAAACTAGCCCATGTAAATGTGCTTCTGATCACTCAAAAAAGAGCAAGCACTCTTTCATTGGGTCATCCAGATGTTTATGTGACAAATAAAGTGATCATTTGCCAGCAGCACATTGCCCTGTGTAAACACTCGTTCATCAGGTAAATAGACCTTTCATACAGTGACCTAAATCATTGTTTGCCATCAGCAGATTGTGCCGTTTCAATGGGCTCTGGTGCCGACAAACAATGATTCTGTATGGGGATGGCATTTGCAGCAATCACTCTTCCCTATACTATGGAGATCGCTGAATGTAAATATAACGGTCTCCTCCACTGACTAGCAGGTAATTGCTGGGAAGGAACGCTTCCCTCCCGACAATCGTCTGCTAAATTGTGCAGTGTAAAGGGGCCTTTAGCTATTGCCATTCTCCTTTGTTGATGGCTTATCTCCCCAAGAACAAAGGTTTGGGCATGTTGGAATCCACCAGCCAAATCTTTATCTGCAGTTAAAGGAGAATCAGGAGGCCTCCCCCCCATACAATTAATGGCTCCTAAAAAATTGGAAATTGGCGGGTTCGTCCATTATATATCTATACGGCCAGCTTTAGTAGGTACCAGTGGCGTAGCGTTGGGGACGCCGGGGGGGTCCATTGCTCTGGGTGCAAAACTGCAGGGGGCGCCAGCAGGGCCACACCGCCAATTAGGTGAGGTGAGGCGATCCCCTCAGGCGGTGCGGCCCTGTTGACAAGTGGGCCGGTGCATCAGAGGCCGGTGCCTCTGATGTCATCGCGCCGCCTGAGCCGTACAGCGCGGCCTGCATCGCATTGCTGCCAGCCTAATGGAGGTAAGTATAAGTGTTTATAAGTACAAGTGCGCTATAGGGGCGCTATAGGGGCACTTGTTACTGGCACATTATTGGGGGGCATCTATGGGGGCACTTCTTATTGGCACATTATTGGGTGGCACTATGGGGGCATCTACTGAGGCCACAAAGAAGGGGTATTTTATATGGGAGGCACTATGGGGGAAGGGGGGAAGGGGGGAAGGAACAATATGGGGGCTTTTACTGAGGCCACAAAAAAGGGGTATTTTATATGGGGGGCTCTGTATAGGGGAATTTTATACTGGGACACATTATGGTGGGTACTATGGGGAAGGGGGAGAGGAGCACTATGGGGTCATCTACAAGGGGCACTTAGAAGGGGTATTTTATACTTGCAAATTATGGGGGACACTGAGGGCATCTACTGGGGCACTATATATGGGGAATTTTATACTGGTACATTATGGGGGGCACTAGGAGGAAGGGGGAGAGGAGCACTATGGGGGCATTTACTAGGGGCACTATATAGGTGTATTTTATACTGGCACATTATGGGGGTACTATGGGGACATTAGCTCAACTGGGGGATTAAAAGGGGATATTTTTTGCACTAGCACACATTATAAGGAAGCATTTTTTGTACTGTCACATTATAAAGAGAATTATTACTACTGGGGGGCATTATGGTAGGCTATATTACTACTGGGGGTCTATGGGGAACATGATTACTAGTATGGGCATTATGGGAGCATTATTACTTCTGGGGCACAGTGGGGACATGTTGGGGGCACTGTAGGAGCACTATTACTATCATGTGTGCTCTAGCAGAGAATTATTACTATTGGTGGGACTTTTGGGAGCACTATTACTGTGTGGGTACCTTGGCATAGTATCAGATTACCACAATTATTTTTGGGGGACGTTATGCTTACACTATTAGTGTCAGGGGCACTATTTGCTGGGGGCAGTTATTTTAGGACAGTGTGTGGAATAATTATTGAAGGGGGCATTATCACTAGTATTTTCAGCGGGTTTATCTGTTTCTGCAGTATAGTATTGGGGAGCACAGTATGGGGGGTGGTAGGATTATTTGTCCAGAAGATGGGAGGATGATGGAAAAGTAGTAAATCGAGATTTTTTTTGTCAAACTGCAGAGATGAGGAATGGCTGAAAAATGGTGGTCTGGTCTGAAGGTCTGAAAGGAGAAGATGAGGAAAGAGAACATCT
This sequence comes from Bufo bufo, assembly GCF_905171765.1. Classification (NCBI taxonomy): domain Eukaryota; kingdom Metazoa; phylum Chordata; class Amphibia; order Anura; family Bufonidae; genus Bufo; species Bufo bufo. Next base: position 582,127,846 of record NC_053391.1, read on the forward strand.
ACATCAAAGGAGACGTCACTGGATGTAAGAGGTATGGGGCACTGTATTACCCTGTATGTTCTGTAGTGATGGGAGGGTGGATATAGAATTTTAGCCCACCCTGTAGCAGCCTGGCCCCAGTCTTCAGGTCACACTGTGCGTGTTCTGAATTCTGGGGGCTCACACCCATCTACTACATTATCTGTACACAGAGAGTTATCACTGTGTTATCTGTGGTGTTACATAGGACTGCAGGTGATATATACTACATTATCTGTACTTAGAGAGTTATCACTGGGTTATCTGTGGTGTTATGAATGACTGCAAGTGATATCTACTACATTATCTGTAAAAAGGGTGGTGGCCACAGGTTGGGGGGCGCAATACTTGGCTTGCCCTGGGTGCTGGCAACCCACGCTACGCCATTGGTAGGTACACATAAATAACTTGTGAATAAACAGTATTGAATGATAATAATCTGGAGGTAAGGATTTTTTATTTTAATATTTCACGTCTTTTATTGAGCACATGGAGCAAATCCTGTATTACGCTGAACCAGCAAATGGTCAATTGTCGGGCAATCCAAATCTTTTGATACGTTCAAAAATTATCATTTAAGGCGACAGGGCAAGGTGTCTAATAACGATTTGCAGTTGGCAAACCACTAGACAGCATGGGGACCAGCGATGGCATAGAGATCTCTCCTCCCTGTGCTGCAGAGGAGATTACTGCATGTAACAGCAGAATTCTCCTCCGCTATCGAGCAGGCGATTGCCACGAGGGACCGCTTCCCTACCGTCAACCGTCTGCCACATTGGGCTGTGTAATACAGCCTTAAAGGGGTGGTCTTATCATAGACAATGGGGGCATATCGCTAGGATATGCCCCCATTGTCTTATAGGTGCTGTTTCTACCGCTGGGACCGGCACCTATATTGAGAACGGAGCCCCGCAAAGTGGTGGCTGGAGGACTCCGGTCCAGCCACCACCAAGCCGGCTCCCTATAGAAGTGAATAGGAGCGTACCACACATGCGTGGCCCCCGCTCCCATTTATTTCTATGTGGCCGATGGAAATAGCCGAGCCAGTCCTCGGCTATTTTCGCCAACCCCATAGAAAATGAATGGGGGGCGGCTGCACATGAGCAGTGCACCCTCCTTCACTTGCGGGGCTATGTTCTCAATATAGGTGTGGGTCACAGCGGTGGGACCCACACCTATAAGACAATGGGGTCATATTCTAGCGATATGCCCCCATTGTCCATGATGAGACAACCCCTTTAAACATCTCTGCATTAATGACTTCTGCAAAAGCTTACTGGCAGAAGGTATTTCAATTAAAGAGATAAGATTAGAAGTGTGGGTTTCACAGGTTCCTTGGCAATTAAATAAATGCATACAAAGCTTGGTTAGTGAAAAATCTATTGTTCTCAAGAAAGATTGGTTAGCGCGAACCATGATTTCATGCGAACAACTTTCAGAAGACTTCAAAACAGGTATTATAAAGAGTGATGCTGCTGAAAAAGACAAAAAAATTCATTACTAGAGACCTGGATGTACATTAATCCACAGTTATACAAATGTATCTAATGTAACAAGGTAACTGGAATCATCGTGGATGGAAGGTATGTGTCACCGAGGTTCCTGGCCTCGGTGAAGTAAGAGCCAGTATTTTATGTTTCAGCAGCAGCTATTGCTACATGACACCTAAAGATTTAGCATGGCTGTTATAGCTGATCCGGGACGGCTCTTACTGGGAGTAGTCAAAGTGCTGGGTGGGTGACTACTCCCCATGTTCCAGGCCAGGTTTTGCCAGGCATAAAATCCAGCCAGCACTGCCAGGTGTGTGGATTTACCTCCCTCTGACAGTTGAGCTCAGGAGTCTGTGTGCTATGAACTGAGGGCTGTGCTGGGATTTGAGGTTTTGGCCGGGCTGCAGGACTCAGGCCCCTCTAAAGGCGAACAGGCCGCCTATGGACTTGATGAGGCTGAACGGCTAACAGGGTGTGAATTAACATCCAGGAGAAAAGGTGACTTTTATTGTTTATGGACTTTCTTTGTGCGTGAACAAACACCAAGCCACCTGCGTTATGTGATACACCTTATCTGCATTTTGTTATACACCAATGTATGAATAAACACCGCAGTTTGATTTAAGAACTGTGTACTTTGCCTCTATACTGCATCCGCTAGTCCTATTTACCAGAGCGAATCCCCACACTACACATGGAGAAAATTTAGGACTGTTGCTATTCTCCCTGGGAGTGCGTGTCCTGTTAAGATCACTTTAAGAGCAAAACAGGCAATTCTGGAATATATGAGAACCCAAGGGTAACAGGAAAAGACCTACAGAAGATTCAAACACTGCAAAATCATCTGTTCACGTGTCCACCATTTGAAAAACACTGAACACAATGGTGTTTTATCCTGTACTGTGACATTGTCTTGCCTGAACTACACCTGCGAGTGTGCTGTCTGTTAATTGTTCTATCTTGGAGTTGTTGTACTCTATTAAAACTTAATAAAAAAAAGAACAAGAATAGTGTTTATGGGAAGACACCACAAAGGAAGCAACTGCTGTTGAAAAAAAAAACATTGCATCCCATCTGAGGTTTCCCAAAGACTATCTGGATGGTTCCACAAGAATATGTTGTATGGACAGATCAGAAAAAAGTGGATGTTTTTTTTTAGCACAAATGCACAACACTGTGTTTGTGATAAAAAGAACACTGTACACCAACACCATAACCTCATCCCAACTGTGAAACTTGGTGGAGGAAGCATCATGGTTTGGGGCACCTTCTCTGCTTGGACCCCTTATGATCACTGAAGGAACAATGGAATTGTGAGGTGTATAAAAACAGAAGAATGTAAGAGCAGCCATCTATGACCTTAAGCTGAAGAGATGTTTGGAGATGCAAAAAGATAATGATCCAAAGAACACAAGTATATAAAGGTTGAAAAAGAAGGAGATTTGCTTTTTGGAATGGCCCAGTCTGAGTGATGACCTTAAGGCCTCATGCACACGACCGTTGTGTGCATCCGTGGCCGTTGTGCCGTTTTCAGTTTTTTTTCGCGGACCCATTGACTTTCAATGGGTCCGTGGAAAAATCGGAAAATGCACCGTTTTGCAGCCGAGACCGTGATCCGTGTATCCTGTCCGTCAAAAAAATAGGACCTGTCCTATTTTTTTGACGGACAACGGTTCACGGACCGATTCAAGTCAATGGGTCCGTGAAAGAACACGGATGCACACAAGATTGGCATCCGTGTCCGTGATCCGTGGCCGTAGGTTAGTTTTTATACAGACGGATCCGAAGATCCGTCTGCATAAAAGCTTTTTCATAGCTGAGTTTTCACTTCGTGAAAACTCAGAACCGACAGTATATTCTAACACAGAGGCGTTCCCATGGTGATGGGGACGCTTCAGGTTAAAAAATACTAAAAGAACTGTGTACATGACTGCCCCCTGCTGCCTGGCAGGTGCTGCCAGGCAGCAGGGGGCAGCCCCCCCCTGTAGTTAACACACTGGTGGCCAGTGGGGGCGCCCCCCCCCCCCTCCCTCCCCTGTAGTTAACTCATTGGTGGCCAGTGGGCCCCCCTCCCTCCCCTGTAGTTAACTCATTGGTGGCCAGTGCGGCCGGCCCCCCCTCTCCCCTGTAGTTAACTCATTGGTGGCCAGTGGGCCCCCCCCTCCCCTGTAGTTAACTCATTGGTGGCCAGTGCGGCCGGCCCCCCTCCCTCCCCTGTAGTTAACTCGTTGGTGGGCCCCCCCTCCCTCCCCTGTAGTTAACTCGTTGGTGGCCAGTGGGCCCCCCCTCCCTCCCCTGTAGTTAACAGGTTGGTGGCCAGTGGGCCTTCTCCCCTCCCTCCCCCTCCTAATTAAAATCTCCCCCCTATCATTGGTGGCAGCGGAGTGTACCGATCGGAGTCCCAGTTTAATCACTGGGGCTCCGATCGGTAACCATGGCAACCAGGACGCTACTGCAGTCCCGGTTGCCATGGTTACTTAGCAATTTGTAGAACCATCATACTTACCTGTGAGCTGCGATGTCTGCGTCCGGCCGGGAGCTCCTCCTACTGGTAAGTGACAGGTCATGTCACTTACCAGTAGGAGGAGCTCCCGGCCGGACGTCACTTACCAGTAGGAGGAGCTCCCGGCCGGACGCAGACATCGCAGCTCACAGGTAAGTATAATGGTTCTACAAATTACTAAGTAACCATGGCAACCGAGACTGCAGTAGCGTCCTGGTTGCCATGGTTACCGATCGGAGCCCCATCGATTAAACTGGGACTCCGATCGGTACACTCCGCTGCCACAATGATAGGGGGGAGATTTTAATTAGGAGGGGGAGGGAGGGGAGAGGGCCCACTGGCCACCAACGAGTTAACTACTGGGGAGGGAGGGGGGGCCACTGGCCACCAACGAGTTAACTACAGGGGAGGGAGGGGGGCCGGCCGCACTGGCCACCAATGAGTTAACTACAGGGGAGGGGGGGGCCCACTGGCCACCAATGAGTTAACTACAGGGGAGGGGGGGGGGGGGGGGGCGGCCGCACTGGCCACCAATGAGTTAACTACAGGGGAGGGAGGGGGGGGCCGGCCACACTGGCCACCAATGTGTTAACTACCGGGGGGGGGGGGGGGGGCCGCACTGGCCACCAATGTGTTAACTACAGGGGGGGGGCTGCCCTCTGCTGCCTGGCAGCACCTGCCAGGCAGCAGGGGGCAGTCATGTACACAGTTCTTTTAGTATATTCTAACCTGAAGCGTCCCCATCACCATGGGAACGCCTCTGTGTTAGAATATACTATCGGATTTGAGTTTCACGATGTAACTCAAATCCGGCGGTATATTCTAACATAGAGGCGTTCCCATGGTGATGGGGACGCTTCAAGTTAAAATATACCATCGGATTGGAGAAAACTCTGATCCTATGGTATATTAACTCCTGACTTTACATTGAAAGTCAATTGGGGACGGATCCGTTTAAAATTGCACCATATTGTGTCAATGTCAAACGGATCCGTCCCCATTGACTTGCATTGTAATTCAGGACGGATCCGTTTGGCTCCGCACGGCCTGGCGGACACCAAAATGACTTTTTTTTCATGTCCGTGGATCCTCCAAAAATCAAGGAAGACCCACGGACGAAAAAACAGTCACGGATCACGGCAAAACGGAACCTGTTTTTGCGGACCGCAAAAAAATACGGTCGTGTGCATGAGGCCTAACCCTATCTAAATGCTGCAGTATGACCTCAAGAGGGCTCTGCAGGCAAAACATCCCAGAAACATTTATGAACTGAGACACATTTGCAGGGAGGAATCGTCCCAAATTCCTCCTCAATTAGATAATACCACACCACAATTTATTAATAATCAATGTCGAAATCCATGTCATTCCAAAAGGGGTTACCTACTTTATCTTGAAACTGTACTGTTATCTATTTTAATGCTATATTTGTCACATGGATCATACCAATGCGTACAGACTTGGTGGCATTCTGTAGCACTTCTTGAATGTCACTTCCTAATTTCTTCACATTCTCCAAATCATCCTTCATGGAGTAAGACAAGTCCATCAGGTAATAGAGATCAATAGGGTACCCCTCGGCACGTTTGAATCTCACTTGAAATGTTCTTTTCTCTCCTGAAATCCAGTTAGTAATAATGAGACACTGGCTGTACATAATAAAATATAGAGATTGTAGGGCAAAGTGCCATCAGGAAGAGACATTTTCAAATTACTTTTAGAAAAAATACTTTGATTTTTGCGCCAATCCATGCAAAGATAATTGTTGAAATATTGCAGTTGTTACACTGACCACTAGAAGGCAGCAGATACTTCCAGATCTTTATAAAAGCATCTCGCTTTACAACATACAGAAAAACTAATGTTATCACCTCATTATCATTAGAAGACAAAGGCTTAAAGAAATATTTTTAGGTCTCTAGTAATTTCAGTGCAGATTTTACACTGCCACTGGTGAAGACAAGATTGCAGAGTGGAAGGAGGAAGTAGGGTTATCTGGCTATTGCTGCACAAAGAGGGTGAAAGGTGTTTGATTATGGACGTCTTCCAAAATATATTAAAATATATTATAACAAAATAAATACATATGATATGTACTAAAATGCACTAAAGATTTTTTTTTTTTTTATATTTAGCTTGTAAAAGGAAGGTATAGCCTACTTTTTTTTTTCTATTTTCTGTATATATGTATGGGGGGCAGACATCTTGCTTAAGCTGTGGACTGCAGATCTTCATTGCCTTCTATGGAAGAATGTTGTGGCCATGCTCTGTGGCCTGTGCAGAGGTTATTGTGCAGGGAGGAAAAGGAAGTAAGCTGTGACCATACCTTAGTGTGAATGGTAGGTCTTGTGTCTGTGATGATAATGAGATGACTTCTGAAAATTGATTTCTACAAAGCAGGAAGTGTAAGTCTATTATGAAGCTCAGTAGCCAGGGTGTAAACTGCAACTTTTCAGGGTTTTTAAAATATATGCAGTCACATGGAAAATGAAAAATGAAAAAAATCACTAAAAGCTCTTTAAAATATATTACAAATACTAACCTGATTTAAACAATAGAGAATTTTTTATGGGTGATGCATTTCCTTTAAAGATTTAACAAATGTAGACAGCAGTGCCCAGTTACCCATGCCTTCATTGTACTAGTTTACATGAAGGTTTGTGTGAAATATCTGTATATCTGTTAGTAAATGACCCCCTTAATACATATTTTTACCATCTACAAACATTCTTCACCTAAAACTACTAGAAATCCCCTAGTTGGCATGAGGATTCTTATGGGCCAGACAATGCTCCTTTGGAATTCTGGGAAAATGGTATGCAAATTAGCTCTTAGCAAGCTCTGCCTCTAATGCCATCAGAGCTTGTTAACAGCAAATTTGCATATCCTCTTCCCAGAATTCCGGAGGAGTATTGTCTGACCTATAAAACTCCTCACACCAATTAGACTTTCTCCATAAGGAGACATAGTATCCCCAAATTCCTGACTCTTACTCCATTAAGCTTCTCTGGTCTGCACTGGGGAGAGGCAGTCACTCCAAAGAATCTGTCTGCAGATGAGGTACTGGCTTACTTATTATCCAAGTCATGTTGCAAGGCCTGTTTAAAAGGTAGAACATTGACTTATAGGATAGCTGCTTTATACCTGGTGGCATTAGAGGCAGAGCTTGCTAAGAGCTTATTTACATATCATTTTTCTAGAAATCCCCTGTACATTGCACATAAATGGTTTCGGCAGATTATATTTCTTTAGTTTTTATATAACCAGCAAGAAATGTTATGTGGGTCTTACCAGGACGTAGCTTTAGATAGACCTTCTGTGGAGCTAGTTGTGTGACTGTCTCTTCATCAGCATTGTCACTCAAGGGCACATCCTTAAGGAACTGAACAAGTCCTTTCGGGTCCATCAATTGTTTTTCATCACATCCACGCTGGAGGAGTTCCAGACGGGTGGCACATCGAGAACCTTCTGACTCGCCTCCTTGTGTAAAATTCTGCATAATATAACAACTGTCATTGAATTACATTTTAATGTAAATATAATAATATTCTTTATTTTAGAATAATTGTCCAGTTTAGAAAACCTATTTCATACTCACTATTATCAAATTGTGAGTTAATAGAGGTGTCTATAAAAATACCAATTGTTCACAAGATGCAGCTGCCTTTCCCGTGTACTAACATTGTCTTTTGGATACCCTATGAATTTCAGTACGGCTGAACTGCAGAACAACCAGACCATTGCAAGAAAAATTTACAACAATTTACTGAAATAAACTCACCAATAGAACTAAATGATGATGGCCAGGGATGAGATGGGAGTCCAACAATGGAGAAGATGGGAGCATATAAATGATAAGCCAGCATGACAGCCAACAAACAGAAGCACAGGGAAATAATAATCAACCAATTTAAATGTTGACTTGCAATGAAAAACTGAAGGACTACAAGTCCCAGGATACACAGACACAATAGACTAGAATGAGATGCTAAAAATCTGGCAGCAAATTGACAGAGCATACACTATCCCAAGCAAACAGAGAAGCAAAAGGCCTGGACTTTTAAAGGCTAAGTAATCATCAGCATCTCTCTAATTTAACCAGGCCAAGTACAGATTCAGATCCAAAGCAGTTGTAGCCTGCCCCAAACAATGCTTCTTCATCTCCTTGTCTCCCACTTTAGGAGCAATGGGGTGTCACGAATACGGGAGAGGAGAGGGACAACAGAAGGGAGAAGACAAAGAACTAGGCCTCAAGGCTAGGGAGAAGATAAAAGTCACCTCCTAGGAAACCCCTAGATCTGGCCCTGACTCCTGTCAGTATGTATATACCGTGAAGGTGGGAAAATACATAGGCCGAAACCTAAACTCTAGGAGCCCTGAGATTCCTTAGAGGTCACTACCTGAGATGCCTTAGAGGTAGTGAAAGGGAATGAGACTACTGGTTCCTTCCCAGGTGAATGGACCAGCGTCTCCCTGAGGCCTAGTAACAACAAGCACAAGGGAACAACCAAATACAAAGAGCAGTACAACTTATCTTATAGAAAATGGATGAGCAGGAACACAGGTAAGGTCCACACACCAACTCTTCCAAATCCAAGCAGAAAATATCAACCGCATGGTATGAAGTGTGAAACCAAACTCAATAGGGAAGCAGTAATGACCAACAGCTGCACCTGACAAGAGGTGTGGTCACTACCAAACAACAACACTGACAATCAAGAGACTGTCAGTTAACCTAACAAGCAGTCAGTCTCTCCGATCTTCTAACCTCTGTCACAGAAGGTACCGTGACATGGGGGCTTTGCTCTTACACCTACAGGCTCTGCTCTCTCTGCACTGCCGCGCCCTCCCCACTTTTTTTGACAGAGTCATGAGTTATGATGTTTGCACTGCTTGGCCCTGTCAATAAACTGTAGAGGGCGGAGCAGTTGCAGAGAGATCAGAGCCTCTAGGTGTAACGGTAACACCCCCATTGCTCCTAAAGGCTCAGTCACATACAGGGAGTGCAGAATTATTAGGCAAGTTGTATTTTTGAGGATTAATTTTATTATTGAACAACAACCATGTTCTCAATGAACCCAAAAAACTCATTAATATCAAAGCTGAATATTTTTGGAAGTAGTTTTTAGTTTGTTTTTAGTTTTAGCTATTTTAGGGGATATCTGTGTGTGCAGGTGACTATTACTGTGCATAATTATTAGGCAACTTAACAAAAAACAAATATATACCCATTTCAATTATTTATTTTTACCAGTGAAACCAATATAACATCTCAACATTCACAAATATACATTTCTGACATTCAAAAACAAAACAAAAACAAATCAGTGACCAATATAGCCACCTTTCTTTGCAAGGACACTCAAAAGCCTGCCATCCATGGATTCTGTCAGTGTTTTGATCTGTTCACCATCAACATTGCGTGCAGCAGCAACCACAGCCTCCCAGACACTGTTCAGAGAGGTGTACTGTTTTCCCTCCTTGTAAATCTCACATTTGATGATGGACCACAGGTTCTCAATGGGGTTCAGATCAGGTGAACAAGGAGGCCATGTCATTAGATTTTCTTCTTTTATACCCTTTCTTGCCAGCCACGCTGTGGAGTACTTGGACGCGTGTGATGGAGCATTGTCCTGCATGAAAATCATGTTTTTCTTGAAGGATGCAGACTTCTTCCTGTACCACTGCTTGAAGAAGGTGTCTTCCAGAAACTGGCAGTAGGACTGGGAGTTGAGCTTGACTCCATCCTCAACCCGAAAAGGCCCCACAAGCTCATCTTTGATGATACCAGCCCAAACCAGTACTCCACCTCCACCTTGCTGGTGTCTGAGTCGGACTGGAGCTCTCTGCCCTTTACCAATCCAGCCACGGGCCCATCCATCTGGCCCATCAAGACTCACTCTCATTTCATCAGTCCATAAAACCTTAGAAAAATCAGTCTTGAGATATTTCTTGGCCCAGTCTTGACGTTTCAGCTTGTGTGTCTTGTTCAGTGGTGGTCGTGTTTCAGCCTTTCTTACCTTGGCCATGTCTCTGAGTATTGCACACCTTGTGCTTTTGGGCACTCCAGTGATGTTGCAGCTCTGAAATATGGCCAAACTGGTGGAAAGTGGCATCTTGGCAGCTGCACGCTTGACTTTTCTCAGTTCATGGGCAGTTATTTTGCGCCTTGGTTTTTCCACACGCTTCTTGCGACCCTGTTGACTATTTTGAATGAAACGCTTGATTGTTCGATGATCACGCTTCAGAAGCTTTGCAATTTTAAGAGTGCTGCATCCCTCTGCAAGATATCTCACTATTTTTGACTTTTCTGAGCCTGTCAAGTCCTTCTTTTGACCCATTTTGCCAAAGGAAAGGAAGTTGCCTAATAATTATGCACACCTAATATAGGGTGTTGATGTCATTAGACCACACCCCTTCTCATTACAGAGATGCACATCACCTAATATGCTTAATTGGTAGTAGGCTTTCGAGCCTATACAGCTTGGAGTAAGACAACATGCATAAAGAGGATGATGTGGTCAAAATACTCATTTGCCTAATAATTCTGCACGCAGTGTGTATAAAAACATCATTTTTCTCAGCAATGCAGGCACATATGAACATGGAACCAACACAGATGTCTTCAGCTGCCGAGCACACATGTAACAGGTCAGCCAGTTTCATAGGTAGAAATCTGCTGACAGATGCCCTTTAATTTGAATGAAGAGAATACTGCTCATTGTAATTCCACAATCTGCTTGACTACTGGAACTGACAGCAGAGTGAAATGTTTTTTCTCTCCATTCTAGGAGTTCAGTCCAGGGCCCCCCTAGGAAATCGGGCTTTGGCAGTTGCCTTGTTTGCTGTCCTCTAAAACCTTTCCGAAATAGTGTATGTGTTTTTCGCTGGGACATTTTGAGTTTTCAAGCCGTTAGTGTACATTTTTGGAACAAAGTGAACCTCTGAGGCAATACACAGAGACATTTTTAAAATACTTGGTAATGACTTTACAACTTTCCATGGTTTTCTCACCCATGGTACACTAAGCAGAAGGAAATGTCAACTTCCGATATGAAAACCTCAAGACAGTGTAGTTCAGTGAAGCAGACGCTGGCAGAAATAAAAATATCCCTTTTACTAGACACTTTGATGCCAGGCAGACTCTTCATGTTGTGGTTTATTAGATTGACTCAGAGGCTCCATAGAGCCAATAAAAAAAAAGCATGTACTACCCATACTACCTGGGTAGCGGGCAGCTCCTCTACAAAAACACTGTACAGGGGAGCAGCTTGGTTTACCACAAGTAGATGATCAGGTGAACAATTGCAATTAAGAATACTCATTTCCATTCTGATCTTAGCCCCACATACAGGTGCCCATTGATCAGCTTTCCAACAAGCAAATGCTTCTACAGTATGTTCGCTGATCGGACCTTTTATGTGCCTATAAAAATTAAATCATTTGTCGGCATCAGCACATCGCTGGGATTTGCTACCAACAATAATGGAAATTAATCCACATAAGAAAGATTATAAGTAGTGCCTGATTGTCCACGCTTTCATCCGTTTGTTCAGACAATTGTCTGCCCGTGTAAAAGGCTATATCGTCAATCGGCGCTTATTAAAGTCAGAAATCTGTCCGTGTAAATGGACCCTTTCACACGAGCGAGTATTCAGCGCGGGTGCAATGCGTGATGCAAACGCATTGGGCCCACACGGAATCCGGACCCATTCATTTCAATGGGTCTGTGTACATGAGTATTGGTTTTCATGCATCACTTGTGCCTTGCGTGAAAATCGCAGCATGTTCTATATTCTGCTATTTTCAAGCAACGATGGCCCCATAGAAGTCAATTGGGCTGCATGAAAATCGCATCGCATCTGCAAGCAAGTGTGGGTGCGATGCGTTTTTCACGGATGGTTGCTAAGAGATGTTGTTTGTAAACATTCAGTTTTTTATCACGCGCGTGCAAAACGCATTAAATCGCATTGCACCCGCGCAATAAAAACTGAACAACTGAACAGGATCGCAAACAAAACTGAATGCACTTGCTTTCAAAATCGCGCAGTTTTCACTGAATGCATCCGCAACGCATCCGGACCTAATCTGGACACGCTTGTCTTCAAGGGCCTTTAGGGTTATGGCCACACGGTCAGGTATCTGAATGCAGTTTTGGAAGCTAAATTCAGAAGTGGATCATAAACAGACAGAAAGTATGAAGGACAGATACGACTTCTACCCTATTTTGAATTCACTCCTGGTTTTGGCTCCCAAAACTGCATGCAGAAACTTCACTGTGTGGTCGTACCCTTACGCCTCGTCCACATTTCTGTTTTTTACTGACGTGTGCTGTCCGCGTTTTCCCCGGACAGCACAAGTACCCATTGATTTAAAGAGGACCTTTCACTTGTATACAAACTAAAAACCATCTATATCAGTGGGCAGAGCGGCGCCCAGGGGTCCCCCTGCGCTTACTAGTATGTCTGGGCGCCGCTCAGTTCGCCCGGTATAGGCTCCGGTGTCTGCGCTCACTGGACTGATTTTTTGTATGAGGCGTGTCCCTTGCTGCAGCGCTGGCCAATCGCAGCGCACAGCTCATAGCCAGGCTATGTCCCCACACCAGCCATCAGCTAAAAGATAGCAGAGGTAGTGAACTCCACAGGGGTTCTGGCTTCAAGGAGGCCACATGCGTATGAATTCACACCTCAACCAGCCAGTACAGAGGCCAGCTAATCCTACAGGAAAACCTCTCTGTAGAGGGTCTCAGCCCTTGCCCAGATCTTATATTTCCCCCCAGACATTATGAATCGCCCGTCCATCCCAGACATAAGTTAAATATATTTATGCGATCCTAGGGCAAAGACGAACATGCCCATGGTCATAGGTTGGAGGTCGGGTGCCAGGGAAGGGATATATACATATCTCATCACAGAAACCCAATAGTGGTACCATGCTTGGACTCTAATTGTAGCCAGAACCCAGGCGGGTCTGTTGGTCCCAGAACCATCTCCCTGTGACCTTCTGGTCTGGAGCTATGAACCCTAAAGGGTTTTGTGGGTCATTGAGCTGCCAGGATCAGCAGGGAGGGGGGGACCCTTCCCAGAGGTGGGAAGAGGAGGGGCCGGCTACAGTTTAAAAGGCTTGTGCCAGCAAGCGGGCGTGTCTTTCTCTGAAAGGGGGTCACATCGTGCCATGTGTTTGGAGATACCTGGAAACTGCTGACATTACTGCACCCACGTGACCACAACCAAGGACTACTACATCATAACCCAAAGGAACATTCATCTACCCAGTAACTGACTTGTTACTGTTTCACTGGGGAAGTGACCAGGCTCCCTCAGCTTGTTGCCTCTCTGTGCCCATGTAGACAGGAGAAGTCGGTGTAAACTGTACCAAGCTGACCTTACATGCTCCTCCGGGAGGGCGTAACGTCATGCCTTGGTAACCAGTGACCATACTGCATCTCATGAGCTCGACGTAGTTGCCGTCAAGCTGGCACGAGCGGTGGTATCCCTCACATATTGGTGGCAGCAAAGTGGGATCGAGATACTAGTGTGTGTGAGTGTGGGACCCATACTCCCAGACACTAAAGAGTACAAGCAGTAGCTTTTGCCGCTCGAGTCTTAAGATCAGCTGAACACTAGACAGTCTGAGTGCAAATACAATAAGGTGTGTGTGTGCATCAGGTTGCAGTCTGTGTCAGTTATCATCAGTTGCCATGACGGCCAGTATCACAAGGAGCAAAGCTAAGGAGATAGCCGATGCTATGAATGGTGGTGGGGAGGACGCAGTCCAGATAGGAGGCCGAGAGGAGGTGGAAGGCAACTTTATTCAAGGCGAGGTGGAGCACAGCTAAAGCTCCCCAAGGAGCCAGTTGCCGGAGGTGAGGTCCGCGGTGGGCCTCACTTCACCTGCTCATCCCCCCAGCCTGGCAGGCTCGGCTGCTCTCCTACAAGCTGCCCTGGACCATCTCCAGGCCAGAGACCAAAGAGCCTTTGTGCTGCTCCTGGTGGCGGCAGAGCGTCGGGAGAAAGCAGAGGCTGCAGAGTGTCGCAAGCAAGCAGAAGCTGCAGAACGTCGCGAGCAGGCACAGGCCGAGCGTGAGCACCAGCTACAAGTGTTCCAGCTCCAACTCCAGCAGCCCTCTTCAGCCCAATGTGGGTCTCCAGAGATCCAGATTCCCGAACTGCGGGCTGAGAACTTCCCCCTGCTGGACAAAGATGGGGACTTGAACACTTTATTGTTGGCATTTGAGACGGCCTGCCATCAGTACCAGCTGCCGGAGGACCAGTGGGTCAGATTCCTGATGCCACGTCTCAGGACAAAAGCCCTTGAAATCTTCGGGTACCTGCCCAGCGAGACCATCCTGAGCTATGAGGACATCAAGCAGGCTCTGGTACGGCAGTAGAACCTGACCCCTGAGACATACCGGAAAAACTCAGTAGTTTGCAGAGGGGTTCTACCCAGAGCTGGGCCGATCACATGCGGGCCTTGCTGAGAGCGGTCGACCAATGGACCACAGGATTGGAGCTCACCACTGTCCAGCAGCTGAAGGAGCTCATTGCCACAGAGCAGTTCTTGTGGAATTGCCCAGAGAACCTACAGCAGTACCGCCGCGACCGGAAGCCAAAGGGGGCCTCTGCAACAGACATAAGTCAAATATATTTATGCGATCCTGGGGCAAATATGAACATGCCCATGGTCATAGGTTGGAGGTCGGGTGCCATGGAAGAGAGATATACATATCTCCCCACAGAAACCCAATAACGGTACCATGCTTGGACTCTAATTGTACCCGTAACCCAGACGGGTCTGTTGGTCCCAGAACCATCTCCCTGTGACCTTCTGGTCTGGAGCTATGAACCCTAAAGGGTTTTGTGGGTCATTGAGCTGCCAGGATCAGCAGGGAGGGGGGACCCTTCCCAGAGGCGGGAAGAGGAGGGGCCGGCTACAGTTTAAAAGGCTTGTGCCAGCAAGCGGGCGTGTCTTACTCTGAAAGGGAGTCACATTGTGCCATGTGTTTGGAAAGACTTGTAAACTGCAATATTCTTTGTGTATAGTGTGTTATCTAGTGTGCTCTTAAGGTGATTAAATATATAATTTAATCTTGTGCTGTCTTGTATCTCGATCACGAATCCCCACATCCGTGTTTCGTCCACATTCTTGCACCTCATAAGGGGCATTAAACAGGTTCAACCAGACTGCATTTTGGCTACCCTTGATGTTGTAAGCCTCTACACATCCATTACACACAGCAAGGGTCTAGCTGCCACTAAGAGATTACTCGAGACAACGGGCACCAGACCTGAAATCTCCTCACTGTGTATGGACCTCCTCCAAATTGTACTTACCCAAAATTACTTTCTATTTGAAGACACATTCTTCATTCAAAAACAAGGGACCGCGATGGGGGCACACATGGCACCACCATACGCCAACTGCTACATGGCCACGCTAGAGGAGGACCCTATTTACACGAACATAGCATTCCAACAACACGTAGTAATTTGGAAAAGATATATAGACGATGTCTTCTGCATATGGAACAGCACTACAGAATCACTACAAAACTTCCTCACCTACTTGAATTCCATCCGGCCTGAACTTCAGTTCACCCTACACCATAGCAGTACATCAGTTAACTTTCTAGACACTACAGTCTCCAAGGATCTCGACGGCACTTTACATACTGACCTCTACACTAAACCGACCGACCGCAATAGTCTATTACATTACTCCAGCTTCCATCCTACCAGTATGAAAAAATCCCTTCCACGATCGCAATTCCAAAGAATATCCTGCATAGTCGATAACATGGCAATTAAAGAAAAGAGATTGGACGAAATGTCCACACGCTTCATAAACAGGGGCTATCCCGACACTGTAATAAAAGAATGCCTAAAACCCAGCCAAAAAATCAGGGAAAAACAGACCCAAAGGGTACCCTTTGTGCACACATTTCACCCCTTTGCCCACAAGATACAACACATCTTACGGAAACATTGGCACCTCCTACATCAGGCGTACCCGCACATCGAGGCATTTTCACTTCCGTTCCTACCATGCAATAGAAGCCCCAAAAATCTAAAAGACATGCTTGTGAGGGCAGATGTGGGCTCCAACATCAAGAACCCAAGACAACTATTCCTACAAACACAACGCAAGGGCACTTTCCTCTGCTTGCATTGTACGCAATGTTCACATGTCACAAAGGGGGACAAAATCTTCCACCCTCTTACAGGCAGGGCCGATCCTACACGGGGTGCAGTGGGTGCCCCGCACCCCAGCGCTGTCACCCGAAAGGCGCCGAGCGCAGGGCCGGACTGGCCTGCCGGGATAGCGGGAAATTTCCCGGTGGGCCGGCAAGCCTGAGTGCCGCAAGGCCGCGGCCCTGGTGACAAGTGGGGGCGGCCGCGGCCGGCGGCAGGGCAGAGCAGGAGATGAGCGCCTCCATTGCGGAAGCGCTCATCTCCATAGTCATCTGTATTGCCGTCCTCAGGACGGCAATACAGATGCCTGTGCTGCGGCAGAGGAGGGAGAGGTGTGTCCCCTCCTGTTCCTCTGATAGGCTGCCGGCTTAGTGCTGGCAGCCTATCAGAGGCCGGTGCAGGCGGCGCGATGACGTCATCGCGTCGCCTGAGCCGTATAGCGAGGGACACAGACGGAAGAGGCGGCCTGCATCGCATCGCATTGCTGGAGGTAAGTATAAGTGTATTATTTTTTTTTTTTTTTTTATATAGGTACAATACTGGGCTGGCACATGATAAGGGGGGGCTACTGGGCTGGCACATAAGGGGGGCTACTGGGCTGGCACATAAGGGGGGACTACTGGGCTGGGCTGGCACATGATAAGGGGGGCTACTGGGCTGGCACATGATAAGGGGGGACTACTGGGCTGGCACATGATAAGGGGGGACTACTGGGCTGGCACATGATAAGGGGGGACTACTGGGCTGGCACATGATAAGGGGGGCTACTGGGCTGGCACATGATAAGGGGGGACTACTGGGCTGGCACATGATAAGGGGGGACTACTGGGCTGGCACATGATAAGGGGGGACTACTGGGCTGGCACATGATAAGGGGGGCTACTGGCACATGATATGGGGGGCTACTGGCACATGATATGGGGGCACTCTGGCTACTGGCACATGATATGGGGGCACTCTGGCTACTGGCACATGATAATGGGGGGGATCTGGCTACTGGCACATGATATGGGGGGGGGATCTGGCTACTGGCACATGATATGGGGGGGGGCTCTGGCTACTGGCACATGATAAGGGGGGGGGGCTCTGGCTACTGGCACATGATATGGGGGGCTACTGGCACATGATAAGGGGGGCTACTGGCACATGATAAGGGGGTC
This sequence comes from Bufo bufo, assembly GCF_905171765.1. NCBI lineage: Eukaryota > Metazoa > Chordata > Amphibia > Anura > Bufonidae > Bufo > Bufo bufo. Next base: position 582,145,208 of record NC_053391.1, read on the forward strand.
TACTGGCACATGATAAGGGGGGCTACTGGCACATAGGGGGGCTACTGGCACATAAGGGGGGCTACTGGCACATGATATGGGGGGCTCTGGCTACTGGCACATGATATGGGGGGGCTCTGGCTACTGGCACATGACATTTATTTTGACTTGTCAAAGCCGTTGACTAAGTTATTGTCAAAGCAAATTGGTGGGGCTGAAGTTGGGGGCTGAAGTTGTTGCCATAGAAACATTGTAAAGGGGAGGAGTTAGTAAGATAACCACGCCCATGTGGGGGGGCGCCAGAAATATTTCTGCACCCAGGCGCCTGTGACCCTAGGATCGGCCCTGCTTACAGGACAAGGAATCCCAATACGGGGTTACTTTACATGTGACTCAACCAATGTAGTCTACACCATCAAATGCCCATGCGGCCTGACCTACGTGGGCGAAACCACACAGACCATTAGGGACAGAATATGCCAGCACAAGTCTAATATCCGATGTGAAAACAACCACCTGCCCATTCCCGCACATTTCACAGCCAAACGTCACACTATCGCCCAACTACGGTTCCAGGTAGTGGAACAAGTAACAGTTCCCAGAAGGGGCGGAGATTTATCACGCCTCCTCATGAGCAGGGAAGCCATGTGGATACACCGCCTTCAAACACTCGAACCAAAGGGTCTAAATCGGGACTATGACATAGGAAGCTTTATATAATCCCTACAGCTCATAGACTTAAACCAATGCGGCGACGCTAACGGTGCCCACGGGCAATCATAAATGAACCTCCATCTATATAATACACAGCATATACACAGCATATACTTTGGGTGCAGATCCATCACATGAACTACCCCATGAACCACAGATAACATATAAGTTACAGACATTGATTTTTCCTAAAATAAACAGCTCTAACAATACCTCTATTCTTATTCTAGAGCAGATATTGATCCTCATCTTAATTCCTAATTGGGAACTGAATAGATCATATCCTTTTAGCCTACTACATTGGTCATCATCTAGAGGTAATTATGACAGACACTGCTCTGATGGACATCCATAGGTAAATATGACAACTATAGACAAACGAATCCATGGTTTCACCAACTAAGAGGTAAATATGATAGATACTCCCCCAATGGACCTCCACAGGTAAATATGACAATTCACGAGCTTTACCCCCCCAAACCACAGTCCCAGCGCTTCCCCCACTATCCTAATAGCTAACTGTTAGCAGGATCGCATCCCGGCGCATGCGCGTCTGCACATAGTGGCAGACAACAGCTGATCACCCCAGCGGCCGCACGGACGCAGCGCGCGCATGCGCAATTACACTTGAGAAGCTCCGGACGCCATCTTCACTTTACCCGGAAGTACGTCAGCTAGGACCCGCCCCTCCAACCACGCTGCGCAGCCGGATCCCACATAAGGGGAACGGAGACACAAGCGGCAGCATGGCATTCCGGAATACAGGCCTCAGCCTCCCGGACCGCACGCCAGATAGGGACACAGAGCCCACACAAACAGCAGCATCCCTGCCGACCACAGAGGAAATTCTTCTCATCCAAGCTTTTTTTCGGATTCGATGCGGCCGTAATCCGGGTAAGAACTGACAATGAATAAGCGGTTACTGAACTACTCTTCTATATGGTATTCATATCGAGACAATAGCCTGTTCTAATATGTTGTATATTCTATACCCAGTCTGACTTAACAATGTGTTGTGAAATCCTTGCCCAGCAGACTCTGCATGTAATTAGACTGTCTAACCACTTGTGATGAAACATTCTTTAGCCTAGAGCATACGATATATAAGCTTATTTATGTACACCACGTTCAATTTTGGTTTCTATAATACGGTCCATAGAATACGGTATTTGCACATTCTCTGTCCCACTCCGCAAATTATGTTCCTTAACCCCACCTACTGCTACCCATTGACCAACTCTGTAACCAGTGAAGCACCACAGTCTCACCATGGAAAAAGCGCACCACCTCAAACCACCTACTGACCACAGACCACTCCGATGATGATCCTGCTGGATCACAGACCACTCCGATGATGATCCTGCTGGATCCCCAGAAGACAGCTAAGACTCTCTTCACGTGCCATATCGACACGTCCCCCTTTTGTATATAATATATTCGATATACTACCTGTTATTTGTCTGTGACGCACCTGTTTGCGATATTATATGTACTATACAATTGATCCTATACCTATTGTGATTATTGTATATTTATCTATGACACTTTGTATGCCTCTCCAGTTACACTGAAGAAGGCTTCTCAGCCGAAAACGTTTTGACTGGAACCGCACTAAAATAAAAGCTTTGCATTGAAACTCAAGTGGAGTACAGGAGTCTTTATATATTACATTTATCCGGTTTGGGAACCATCTCCTAACACCCACGCTATCCAATTGGAGAACCATCCAACCTTTTATCACCGTGTTTCGGCCTAGTTATAAGCTACCGCGGGTTGGTTTCTCACCCTATATAATCCCGTTAGCAGACCGGGCTTATATCAAACGAGAAGCTGGTGGCAGATTTCCGGGCTGAGGAAGCTCTGTTTCACTGGGGCAGTGACCAGGCTCCCTCAGCTTGTTGCCTCTCTGTGCCAGTGTGGACAGGAGGAGTCGGTGTAAACTGTACCAAGCGGACCTTACATGCTCCTCCAGAAGGGCGTAACGTCACGCCTTGGTAACTAGTGACCATACCACGTCTCGTGAGCTCGGCGTAGTTGCCGTCAAGCGGGCACAAGGGATGGTATCCCTCACAAGCACCTTCAACTATGTCCCAATGTCCTGAAGCCTTGGGGCCCAAAGTCCCCCCCCCCCCTCCCCAGCCACACAAGAGAGTAAAGCTAAAATTGATCATGCATTATTAAGAAATTGTGAACCTGTAAAATATATATGTTGCATAAATCTAAGTTGTGTTTGAAAATGGTGGCATATAAATGTTTATAAGGGCTTGCAGTGAGGTCCCTTAGTGCCCCAGTTAGTGAATAGTTGGTAGTCAGAATATTGGTGATATTGTGCTCTTCTAGGGGATTGACATTTTTATCATTTTTGCTGTCTTTTAAGTCATAATATCGCTATTTAAAGTGATTTTCCAGTGAATAGATATTGATGGCCTATCATCAGGATAGGTCATTAATATCAGATCAGTGGAGGTGTGACACTACGCACCCACACCAATTAGCTGTTTTGGGAATCTGCTATCATTGGAAACTATACAGTGGATGTAAGGTTCTGTTCATTCTTTAGTTTCCAGTAGTCTCCAGTGTCGACATACTGCAGCTCAACTCTCATTCACATGTGCTCCGGCACGACCACTACACATTGGATGGCGCATTCTGCATTCGGCTTTGTTCACTGTATAGTCTCTGGTGCCAGTAGCTTCCCAAAACACCTGATCGGTTGGAGTGTGGGATGTTGGGCCCCTACCAATCTGATATTGATGACCTATCGTGAGAATAGACCGCCAATATCTAAATTCTGTAAAACCCCTTTAAACCATGGAATGCCCTATCCATCACAGTTTTGTAGCATATGCCACAGTAGGGATACAGTAAAATGCAAGTGTAATCTTCCTTGAAGATTTCTTGGGGTATCACAATTTCCAATTGAAGCAACTGGAGGGAAATTTTCAAAATAGATGTCATAATAAATAAATAAGTAATAATAAACCCTAGCTACCGATTATGTCAAAACTGCTTCTAAGGCCTCATGCACATGACTGTGTTAGAAATCAGTTTGGTATGAATCTATATTATGGCGTTCATAACCTGTTTGTTAACCCATATGGTACTGACTGTAGATCATACCGGCCAAATCGTCTAAAATGTTTTATGGGACTACTGGAAAAGGGAGGGACCTTCCAGGCTCAAAGAACAAAGAAGAGAAGGTAAATCTCCTGAGTATGACGCAGACATCCTGAAAGCTCTTCTCAAGAAGTACAACATAGTTTGCACCAGTGTCTGGGCAGTGCAGGAAAAGGGAGTAGTGAGTATCTACATATCTTCTATAGTGACTGTCTTAGTTTAAGTTTTCTGATCAGTTTGAGTCCATATTACTTCTAGAGTCTGGGTTTTTTATTACTTAAAGGGGATCTGGTCTGGTATCTGTCATTTTAGATATTGTTCTGTTCTGGTTTTATAATGTTTTTTTTTCTGATTTTAGACCTTGACATAGCAGGAAATAAGACATACAAACAGTGCCTTGAAAAAGTATTCATACCCCTTGAACCTTTCCAAATTTTTTCATGTTACACTCACAAACTTAAATGTATTTTATTGGGATTTTATGTGATAGAACAGCGCAAAGTGGCAAGTATGTGTGAAGTGTGAAGTGAAAAGAACATAAAACATTATCAACATTTTTAATAAATAAAAATCTTAAAAGTGTGGCGTGCATTTGTATTCAGCTCCCCTGAGTCAAAACTTTGTAGGACCACCTGTTGCTGAAATTAAGACTGTAAGTCTTTTGGGGTATGTCGCTACCAGCTTAGCACATCTAGAGGCTGAAATTTTTGCCCATTCTTCTTTGCTAAATATTTCAAGCTCAGTCAGATTGGATGGAACACCAACTTTCAAGTCTGGACTTTGACTAGGCCATTCTAACACATGAATATGCTTTGATCTAAACCATTCTATTGTAGCTCTGGCTGTATGTTTAGTGTCGTTGTCCTGCTGGAACGTGAAACTCCATCCCAAGTCTTTTGCAACCTTTAACAGGTTTTCCTCCAGGATTGCCCTGGATCAAACTCCATCCATCTTCCCATCAGCTCAGACCAGCTTCCTTGTCCCTGCTGAAGAAAAGCATCCCCACAGCATGATGCTGCCACCACCATGTTTCACAGTGGAGATGGTGTGTTCAGGGTGATCTGCAGTGTTAGTTTTCTGCCACACACAGCGTTTTGCATTGAGGCCAAAAAGTTCAACTTTGGACTCATCTAACCAGAGTAACTTTTTCCACATGTTTGCTGTGTCCCCTACATGACTTGTGGCAAACTGCAAACAGGGCGTCTTATGGCTTGCTTTAAAAAATGGCTTTCTTCTTGCCATTCTTCCATAAAGGCCAGATTTGTGGAGTACACGACTTATGGTTGTCCTGTGGACAGTTTCTCCCACCTGAACTGTGGATCTCTAAATCTCCTCAAGAGTGACCATGAGTTTCTTGTTTGCTTTTCTAATTATTGTTTTCCTTTCCTGGGCTGTCAACTTAGGCTAGTTTCACACCTCCAGTGTGAATTCCAGCAGGCTCTTCCGGCAGAGAACAGCCTGCCGGAATTCACAGCATTCGGCCCCATCCAGTATAATGGGTTCCAGCAGAGATCTGGCCGCATTCCAGCAGACAATGTGGAGAACTGGCCGAACACAAACCACTGAATGCTGCGGTTTGTGTCTGGCCAATTCCCAGTATGTCTGGAGGTGTGAAACTAGCTTTAGTTGGACGGCCATGTCTTGGTAGGTTTGTAGTTCTGCCATACTCCTTCCATTTTTGGATGATGGATTGAACAGTGCTCCAGGTTTACAACTTAACCCTGCTTTACACTTCTCCGCAACTTTATCCTTGAACCATCTGGTGTGTTCCTTGGTTTTCATGATGCTGTTTGATCACCAATGTTCACTAACAAACCTCTGAGGCCTTCACAGAACAGCTGTAGTAAAACTGAGAATGAATTACACAGAGGTGGACTCTATTTACTAATTAGGAGACTTCTGAAGGCAATTGGTCACACTGAATTTTATTTAGAGGTATCAGAGTACAGTGAGTTGAATACAAACACAAGCCACACTTTACAAATTTAAACATTTTTAAAACTATGTATCATTTTTCACACATACTTGTTATTTTGTGTTGGTCTATCACATAAAATCCCAATAAAATACATTTAGGTTTGTGGGTGTAATGTGAATAAATGTGGAAAGGTTCGAGGGCTATGACTACTTTTTCAAGGCACTGTACATATAAATGATATAACATATTTTTAATGTATTCTTCATGGTGAACCATGAGTTTTTTTTTTTATTATCACATATGTATATAATGCCACAACACCACTACTTGGAAGGTAATTGGAGGCACTGACCTTAGCTGAGCACCAGACGCAGCTGGGATGGGACTTGATGCACTCTGAGCAGGATAAAGTGTGCTTACAGATGTCTGCAACAAGATAAGAAACCAGGTTACGTAAATCACTCACCACCTATGGACCCATTAACAGCCAACATCTGTCATGTCTAAACAGTCATATTCAATGTTAAAGGGGTTACCCGATATCTGAAATATCCCCCCCAATGCCCGGGCCAGCTCCCCAGCAACCGCGTCGCTCCAGATCCCTGCTCGTCCACAGCTGCATCTTCCCGTTGCTTGGATCAAAACATCTGGCGACGGGGGGAGCAGCCAATACACAAAAATCCTTGTTTCCCGGTGGCAGATTATGCTGAGTAAACACCCTCTGCTGCCGGGAAAATGACAAGTTGGGCCAGCTCAACATTATTATACAATGACATTATATACAGCGGCACTGTAGGAAACGGATGGAGCGGCTGCCGGGCCTCGTCTGAGAGCTCGATCTTGACTAGCCACAAGAGTGAGGGTTGCACGTGAGTTGGGGGTTCCAAAGAAATTGCTGGTGGGAAGCCCCATTAAACAATTTGCTGTGGAGCTCAGTCAATTGTAGTTACTCCACTGTTTACAGGGTTCACTATTTCATTTATACTATTGAATTATCACATACAGAAGTTTGCACTTGAGGAGTAGGTTGACATTACATTACATTACAGTTGTTTAAACTAGCCACACATGTTCAAGGACACTGGGCAATGGAGAATAGATCTTTCTCGGAAAGATAGTTTGTGGAGTAGTGACTATTTGATGAAAATTTTAGCCTCACGCACTGTAGAGATGTCTGCAGCAGGCTTTATGGCGGCATATCAAGGTCTGAACATTGTGTCCGAGTGTACCATTCTCCGTTGGCAAGCCATATATTTACAGAGCTATTCTCTCCTAGAAGAAATACTATGATTGTTGTCTATTCTCTAATGGGATATGTCAGATGAATTTTTGAAGTCTAAGATGTCCCATCCTTTATCGTGTCTGGAGTCACTGTCAGAAATGTCTAGCAGTGGTTTGTCACTACTGATATAAACATATATGCCTTTTCTCAAAGGACACATATAATGGATCAGCCATGTGGCCTCTATTCAAAAGCTGAGCTGGACAGGCCCCAGCCCAAGTTCTTGCAATTGGCAGTAGCTACATCAGTTGTCCTTCACCGTTCAGATATTATTTGTATGTCCTAGCAATTTGCTATCAATGTATTTAGTGAGACAGCTTCTTTTAATGCCCTAGAACTAAAGCAGTTCTGTATGAAGGAATAATCCAAAAGCTACCAAGCTGATGTGTAGGACATTTACTGCAAATTACTGATTGTAGGTTCACACCTAGTACTAAGTGCAGAATGGACAATTCCAGAATCTAACATGGGGGGAAATCACTTCCCTTTATATATTGATCATAAAATCCTTAACAGGACAAACAACACTCACGCATTTCAGGGCTCACATGGCACTTAGTAGTCATAGCAAAAGGTGAGCTGGACTATACCTTGCCTTTGTAGTATTGTGCTGCAAGTTAAAGTGGCTTTTCTGGACCCAGCAGGACCCATCATCCCATCTTAATTACCTTGCATGCTGAAGAAAGTTAGGAAAGTTCCCATTATACTTACTGTCTTGAAGTTGTGTGGATTGGGCACTCTGGAACCCAGTCACGTGATGCACCTCTCTTCAGAAATTCTACATCTGCTGATGTGAAGTCCCCACCGGGGGAAATTATTCTCAGGGCCCAAATTCCATGTCATCAATAAAGTCTAATAAGTTTTGATTCAAAGAAATAGACCCTAGTGCCAAGGTAGTGGCTCCAAAGGCAGCTCCAAATCTTGCGGCTCACTATGATATCAAAGACTGGGTCCACCAGAAGGTCCTCTGGTACTGTGATGGGCCAGTCCAGCGCTGATACCAGGTTTCCCATATGGTCTATGGACAGGCATTTCACTTTCATAGCCAAAGACTATGCAGCTCCCTGAATCAACCAAATTTTTTTGCATATGCACCAGAATACAAATAGTTCGGGCCTCATCCATGGCAAGCACCCTGGGCTGTAGAAATGACATCTCATCTATAGACCAAACCAGAAACCTGGTATCCAGACTTAAGGATGTGAAGAGAGGCCTCTCTGAAGAGAGGCGTATCACGTGACTGAGCTCCAGAGCAACAAATCCACACAGCTTTGAGACAGTAAGCATATTGGAAGCTTTCTTCTGCAGGTAAGTTATAACTAATTAAGGTAGTTTGATGGATCCAGCTGGAAAACCCCTTTAAGTAGTATTTGATATATATGACATTTTTGCCATTTTGTCAAGGTTCCAATTGGCAGTTTTGAAAGAAACAATTCTAGGAAACAACAAGCCTAAATATATGCAGATTTCAAGGTGTAAATGGGATTTTCAGAATATTAATGGGTAACTAGACATGAGCAAATTGATCTTGAACAAACAAAATTTGTTATAAATTTCCTAAACATTTTGAATTTTAGAAAATTAGAATTGTTTTTAATTAGTTTCAGACAAATTGCTCAAAGTATCAGTCACCAATATATAGGTCAGAAGACAGAGAAGAGGTCGTCTGCCACCACAAAAGGATACTTTTTTTGGACCTTTTTTAATTTTAAAAAATCTGACAGCGCAGTGTGTTATTAAGTCTGTTTGTTACCACCATCTACCATGCGTTTACCCATAGCCATATATGTTGTTGTCACTTTGACATTACTAATGATGTTTTGGAGTTAAATAGATTGAAAGGGGTTGGATACAGTTCTAGGAGACCCCATGGTGTCATACAGGACTTTTCAGGGCAATTGGGCCACTATCGATTTGGGTGGAATTTAATCAGACCGAACCGAATCTGACAGCCAATTCGACTAAATCGGACCTGAAACAAAGTTCAATAAATTCTCTCATTTTTACATGTAACATCTGTCTCACACCACAATATAGGTTCCTTATTTTTTTCAGTCTGACATTTGATGTACTTTGTTCCCTTTATCTTTATGACTTACATGGAGGTTTGTTCACAGAGTGTCATTTCAGTATTTTCGGCATGTACATGTGTTATTTGGTAACTTTGTACGAGCGTCACTAAGACGTGCGTTCTTTCACTTTCAGATCCTGTCCGTTCCTCGTTCTCGCACGTGTCTCGCCTCACGTCGTCTCTCACTTCAGTCCTTCTATTGTCTGTGGTTTTAGTAACATTATTTCCCATTTTCGTGTAGAGGAAGCAGTCATATTCGTAGTTGGTAAGAAATACAGTAACTCATTCTGTTACTACGGTTTGTAGTTTGTAGTGTCTTTTCCCACAGAGTTACAAAATGTGCAGTTAGCAACCATATACTTTACATAGTGACATGCAAATACATTTCCCCTCATTTCATGTTAAAATATGAAACTTCCTTTTAAAGGGGTTCTCCGGGCTTTTGTTCCCTTCCTGACGCAGCCATTTTCAGTTTTTTTATTTTTGTTTTTTCCTGGAGGCTGGAGCCATAAGATTTTTATTTTACGTAGTCGTATGTGGCCTTGTTATTTTGTGGGACAAGTTGTACTTTCTATTTGCACCATTATATATTGCATACAATGTAGTGGGAAACTGGAAAAAAATGAAATTTGTTAGTGTTGAGCGCGAATATTCGAATAGCGAATTTTAATTGCGAATATCGGCACTTCGAGAATTTGCGAATATTTAGAATATAGTGCTATATATTCGTAATGATGAATATTCGTCATTTTTTTCCATCTGAACACATGATTACTCCCTGCTTCTTGCTTGTGGGCCAAGGACGTCATTGGCCCACAAGCAAGAAGCAGGGAGGAATCATGTGTTCACTTCAGATGGAAAAAAATGATGAATATTCTAAAAAATTTATATATAGCACTATATTAAATATAGTGCTATATATTCATTTTTTAGAATATTCGTCATTTTTTTCCATCTGAACACATGATTCCTCCCTGCTTAAGTTGCTTGTGGGCCAATGACTCATTGGCCCACAAGCAAGAAGCAGGGATGAATCATGTGTTCAGATGGAAAAAAATTACGAATATTCTAAAAAACAAATATATAGCACTATATTCTATAGTGCTATATATTCGTTTTTGACCCACGCCTGTATTGAGCGTGCAATATTCACATATTACGCGATCATTACCTTGCCGTTTTTCACGTAAAAAAAAAATAGAATATACGAATTCGCGAATATATGACGAATATTCTACAAATTTTCGCGAAATATCACGAATTCGAATATGACCCCTGCCGCTCATCACTAAAATTTGTATGAAAATTGTAAATCGGAAATTGAAAATAAATAACTGAATTCTGCCATAGTTTTATGGGTTTTGTTTTTATGGTGTTCCTGATGCAGTAAAACTGACCTGTTACTTTCATTCCCTGGGTCAGTAGGATTATAACGATACCACATTTATATAGTTTTTATTGTGTTTTAATACTTAAAATAAATAATAACTTAGAGAAAAATAATTTTTTCTTTGCATTGCCATATTCTGACCCTGATAATTTATTTAATATTTATGTCTACAGAGCTGTGTGAGGGCTCATTTTTTGCGGGGTGATTGATACTATTTGGGGGTCTGTATGACTTTTCAATAATTTTTCGGAGATGAAGCAACAAAAAAACTGTGAATGGGACATTTTGATTTTTCCCTGTTAAAACTTTCACTGTATGGTATAAATATTTTTATATTTTAATAGTTCAAGCATTTTGGGATGTGGTGATGCTAATGATCTTTATTTTTTATTGGTTATTTATTTTTAAAATGGGGAAAGGGGGTTATTCGAATTTTTGTAGTTTTGCAACAGCTGGAGGGCCGCAGGTTGAACTTCCCTGGATTATGGCATTGGATAGGTTAAAAGGAATGTGTTATCAGAAAATGACCTATTGTTTAAATATATTTTTTTTGAATTTGCGGTGACTTTTTAAAAATGTTTCCCATGTTACTATCTATATTTAACAAAAATGTATATAATCCTGCAATTTTCACTCTGACCACTAGGTCTACAAAATTTCTTGTTCTGTACAGGTTAAGGTGGCTTTACACTGCCTGATTGTCAGGCAGATTCATATGAACGCTTGTTCCCAATAATCTGCCCAATCGTTCATGAAGTTGCAGCAAGCCCCTGAGGAGCTGGGGCAGAGAATGGGAGTAGTAGTGGCCCTGATGATGATGTGTCATGGTTTAGGGTGCATTTACACCAACAGATTATCTGACAGATTTTCTGACTAATCATTGGTCAGGTGAACGTTTACACACACAGATCTTTTGTTATACATATCAACTTTTGGTCTAATTGGACAGAAATTGGTCAAATAATCTGTTGGTGTCAATGCACCCTTATTCCCTTAGGCCATCGCTCACTGGGGTCAGTGAAGGAGGGACACCTTATATTCCCTCGGTGCACTCCCTGTAGCTAAGGCTCCTGCCTGATAGTAGTTTGGGGTGCCCTTGATATTAAATGTCCACATGGGTGCGAGCGCGAGGCAGGGCTTGAAATGGTGCAATGGCCAGTGTGTGGTGTTAGAAGATTTAGTACCCAGGCCAGATTAATCAAGCGAAAGTCTCTCTTTACTGTGTAAAATATAGGAGTTGTAGTACATCCGGCAATTATCTGTACATAGTGCAAATTATTCCCAGATGTCCAAGCATGACCTAAGCAAGTAGTGTGCAGCAATGGCCCTGTGAGTTTCTGGGACTGGTATCTTATAGTCTCATAGTAGTGTCAAATCATTTGCACAAAGGAGGACCTACATCAACATAGAAGAGGATTCTTTACGGTAAGGGCAGTGAGACTATGGAACTCTCTGCCTGAGAAGGTGGTGATGGTGAGTTCACTAAAAAGGGGCTTGGATGTATTTCTGGAGGCTATAGGGGAGAGGGGTCGTTGATCCGGGGAGTTATTCTGATTGCCTGATTGGAGTCGGGAAGGAATTTTTTCCCCTAAAATGAGGAAAATTGGCTTCTATATCATGATGATTTTTTCCCTTCCCGCTGGATCAACTTTGCAGGATAACAGACTGAATTGGATGGGGGGGATGTCTTTTTTCAATGATACAAACTATGCTACTATGTAAGGCCAAATACACACTTCAGTTATTTGGTCAATTATTTCCATCAGTTATTGTGAGCCAAAACCAGTAGTGAAACCCACTCAGAGATAAGGTGTAATATAAAAACCTGCATCTTCTGTGTTTTTGACACACACCCGGTTTTGGCTCACAATAACTGATCGAAATAACTGTAGTTACTTACCCTACCTATATATTAGAGTCAGATGACAAAAGATGCCATCCTATTGTCCCAAGAAGAAGAGCATTTCTGTACCCCTGGGTGAGCCCCGTCAGATCCTGAGTGTCTGCTACAACTGTAGCTGCACCCATTATATAGAGGAAATACAGATCATAGCATTCAAGACACTATACAGAAAGGATCATCTTTATGTGCATCATCAAAATTCATAGGTAGAAAATTATAACAAATTGTTTGCATGAAGCCTGCAGTCACACCCTGTCCACAAACCACATCTGTTTCACATCATTTTGCAGGTTTTCTAGATCTTTTAGATTTTCTCATCGGCATGTTTCATGTAAGTGAAAAAAATAATCTAAGGGTAGGGTCAGAAATCTGGTAGCCTGATCCGACAGAGGAACAGGCTACTGGATTTCATCGTATCTGGCACAGCCGGATACTGCCGTTCACTGCTGTATCCCTTTTGACTGTAATGGGATCTGACGGGGATCTGGCTGCATTCCACCAAAATGCCAGCTTTGGACTGGACAAAAAGTCAGATCCCTGCCAGATCCGGTGATAACGAAATATTGTTTTGACTCAAAAAACTGAAGAAATTTTAACCTCTAAAAAATCCTTAGCTAAAGGTTTACTACCAGGTTTGCCAGTCCATGTTCCTGAGTGGAGTAGTTTTCACTCTGCTTTTACTCCTGTTTCCAGGTAAAAAAAAGTTGTTAAATGTGTTGTGCCCAATTTCCTGGCCTGGCATGCCCCCATCACTCCACTTCCAAGTGGTAGGCATGGTGTAAAAACACCTGTGCAACAAAATATTGTCGCATGGCAGTTCAAAAAGTCCCAAAACAGGGTCTTGCGACTTTTTTTTTTTACTGAAGAAATTGGTGTAATGCTGACTGTAAATGACCCCCAGTGTGCTGCTGCATATAGTTTATTACATCATGGTGATCGGGCGGGCACCAGAGAGGTGCGCGCCAGATCACTTCAGGGGTCCAGCTGTCACTGATAACGGCGCCCCTGCTGTATCTGCCAGCATCACTGTAAAAGCTGATGCCGGCGGATTACCCCTTCTATGCTGTGGTCAGCGCTGACCGCGGCATAGAAGGGGTTTGCGGTCAGTGTAGGAGCCCATCAGGTCACCGCGCTGCTGTGGCGGGGACCTGATGGGTGAGAAGGCAGTCCGATGCCTTGCAGAGGCATCGGGACCTGCCTTCTATGTAAGCCGAGGAGAGCCAGCCCCAGGCTTAGTCTCCTAGGCAACCTGTTAGTGTATTACTCAGTGTAAGGCTACATTCACACGAACGTTGTGTTTTGCGGATCCACAAAACACGGATACTGGCCCATGTGCGTTCCACAATTTGCAGACCGCACATGCCGCGGCTATCATAGAAAATGCCTATTCTTGTCTGGAATTGCAAACAAGAATATAATAATTTCTACTTTTTTTGGGGGGCCGCAGCATGGAGCAACCATAGAAATGAATGGGTCCGCACCCGTTCCGCAATTTTGCAGACTCATTTATACGGTCGTGTGAATGTAGCCTAATAGGCTAATAGCCAATGCATTACAATACAGATGTATTGTAATGCATTGCAGACCCCCAAAAGTTGAAGTCCCAGAGTAAAGTTTCAAGTAAAAAAGGAGAGAAAAGCCATTTTTGTCACCTTACATCATAAAAAGTGCAACACCAAGTGATCAAAATGGTACCAATAGAACCGCCACCTCATCCCGTAAAAAATGAGCCCCTACATAAGACAATCGCCCAAAATTTTTAAAAAAAACTATGACTCTCAAAATATGGAGACACTAAAACATCATTTTCTTTTTGTTTCAAAAATGCTATTATTGTGTTAAAGTGAAAAAAAAAAGTAGACATAATAGGTATTGCCGAGTCCGTAACTACCAGCTCTATAAAAATATCACATGATTTAACCCTTCAGGTGAACGTCGTTAAAAAAAAAAAAAAAACTGTTCCAAAAAAAGCCTTTTTTTGTCACCTTACATCACAAAAATTGCAACACCAAGCGATCAAGAAGGCGTATGCCCCCCAAAATAGTGCCAATTAAACCGTCACCTCATCCTGCAAAAAATGAGTCCCTCTCTAAGACAATCGCCCAAAAAAAACAAAAAAACTATGACTTTCAGACTATGGAGACAAAAATGCTTTTATTATGTAACACTTAAATAAATAACAAAAGGTATAAATATTAGGTATTGCCACGTCCTTAACGACCTGCTCTATAAAAACATCACATGACCAAATCCCTCAGGTGAACGCTGTAAAAATAAAAACGGTGCCAAAACAGCAAATTTTTTGGTCACCTTGCCCCATAAAGTGTAATAATTAATGATCAAAAAATCATATGTACCTAAAAATGGTACCAATAAAAACGTCAACTCTTCCTGCAAAAAACGAGCCCCTGCACAAGATGATCGGCAGAAAAATATAAAAAAATATGGCGTTCAGAAAATGGAGACACAAAAACATAATTTGTTTTCAAAAATGCTTTATTATGTACAACTGAAATAAAGAAATTAGACATATTTGATATCATCGCGTCCGTAATAACCTGCTCTATAAAAATAGCACATGATCTAATCTGTCAGATGAACATTGTAAAAAATAAAAATGGTGCCAAAACAGACTTTTTTTGTTACCTTGCCTCACAAAAAACTTAATATAGAGCGATTAGAAATCATATGTACCCCAAAATAGTACCAATAAAACTCTCACCTTATCCCACAGTTTCCAAAAATGTGGTAACTTTTTGGGAGTTTCTACTTAAAGTCGGTTTTGTAAATTTTCTTAAAAATTTTAAGAATTTCTTCTAAAATACTAAGCCTTCTAACGTCCTAAAAAATAAAATGACATAGGGGGACGGAGTCTGACCACTAATGGAGGAAGACGTGTGAGAGTACAACTCCTCCAAAACAGTCCCTGCAAGCAGCCTGAAAATCACCGTATCCAGGTATAACATGGTCAAATACGGCAAGGATAGGAGGTCTGACCAGCCAGGTGCACAACAGCATAAAAAAAAAACGTTCGGACCTTCACTGATTCCTGCAACAGAAGACCTCGAGCTCCCAGCCCAAGTCTGCAAAGATGGCACCTGAGGAGTTGGCGGCAGAGGAGAGACAGAGCTGCAGCAAGTGAACAAGGGGACTCTGACTTAGCTGCTACCTGCAAAGCTTTCTTCAACCATCACCCAGGCACTAGGCCCTGTTCTAACTGAGCTTTCGGAGATTCAAACAAAAATCAAACACATCAGGGCGAGCGTAGAGGGCCTAGAAGCCACGTGCCTCTGCCATCATGGCGCATTCCACAGCCCTCGAGTCGCGATCCACGGAGCACCTCGCTCACATCAATAAGGCGCTAACCTTAATAGAAGATTAGGAGAACAGGAATAGAAGATTAAATATTCGTATTAAGGGACTACCCGAATCCTGGTCTTCTGACTCACTACGTAAAGTGGCACTCGAGGTCTTCACAAAGCTTATTGGGGAACCAGCTGCACAGGGAGTTATCATCGACAGGATTCACAGATTTCATAGGCCCAAGCCACCTCCATCAGATCCTCCCTGAGATGTAATATGCGGCCTGCTCTCCTTTGTGCACACAGCCAAGAACTTAAAAGCGGCGAGAGAAAAGGCCCCTGTGTTGTATGCCGGATCAGAGCTCGCCAAGATGTAGCTCTATCCATACTTGCAAAACGGAGAATCCTCCAACCTCTTTTGGAGCAACTACGCATGAAAAATGTAGCCTACTCCTGGCTATACCCGTTTGGTCTCTCGACCACACATAATGGTCGGCGCCTGAGAGTTAACACCCAATATGACCTCTCTACCGTGTGGAAAGCCCTGGATATAGCCTCGATCAAGATACCTTCCTGGATGCCGGTGGACACCAATATCTTCTTTCCCTCGCTGCCTCGACCAGAGCCATGGCAATCAGTATCCAAGGGCAAGCGCCAGTGATTCGGACCCCACACGTAGAGTATTAATAATCAAGGGAGATATATATACAGTACAGACCAAAAGTTTGGACACACCTTCTCATTCAAAGAGTTTTCTTTATTTTCATGACTATGAAAATTGTAGATTCACACTGAAGGCATCAAAACTATGAATTAACACATGTGGAATTATATACATAACAAACAAGTGTGAAACAACTGAAAATATGTCATATTCTAGGTTCTTCAAAGTAGCCACCTTTTGCTTTGATTACTGCTTTGCACACTCTTGGCATTCTCTTGATGAGCTTCAAGAGGTAGTCCCCTGAAAATGTTTTCACTTCACAGGTGTGCCCTGTCAGGTTTAATAAGTGGGATTTCTTGCCTTATAAATGGGGTTGGGACCATCAGTTGAGTTGAGGAGAAGTCAGGTGGATACACAGCTGATAGTCCTACTGAATAGACTGTTAGAATTTGTATTATGGCAAGAAAAAAGCAGCTAAGTAAAGAAAAACGAGTGGCCATCATTACTTTAAGAAATGAAGGTCAGTCAGTCAGCCGAAAAATTGGGAAAACTTTGAAAGTAAGGGCTATTTGACCATGAAGGAGAGTGATGGGGTGCTGCGCCAGATGAGCTGGCCTCCACAGTCACCGAACCTGAACCCAATCGAGATGTCTTGGGGTGAGCTGGACCGCAGAGTGAAGGCAAAAGGGCCAACAAGTGCTAAGCATCTCTGGGAACTCCTTCAAGACTGTTGGAAGACCATTTCAGGGGACTACCTCTTGAAGCTCATCAAGAGAATGCCAAGAGTGTGCAAAGCAGTAATCAAAGCAAAAAGTGGCTACTTTGAAGAACCTAGAATATGACATATTTTCAGTTGTTTCACACTTGTTTGTTATGTATATAATTCCACATGTGTTAATTTATAGTTTTGATGCCTTCATAGTCATGAAAATAAAGAAAACTCTTTGAATGAGAAGGTGTGTCCAAACTTTTGGTCTGTACTGTATATATATATATATATATATATATATATATATATATATCAGTTAGGTCGATTGACAGGCTATGTGACAAGCTACATGATCTACACTTGGTAGAAGTCTGGAGATCTTGCAACCCATCCACGAGAGATTTTACTTTCCATTCCACCCCTCACAACTCTTTCCAACGTGTAGACTAAATCTTTGTATTGGCACCTGCTCTATCCCTCTTTTCATCAGCACAAATAGGCTTCATCCCCATCTCCGACCATGCCCCATGTTCTGTGATAGGACTCCTATCCCAAGTCCCTCGAGGAGTATGGATCTGGAGACTCAATGAATCTCTACTTCATTCTGATGTTCACCAGACTTCTGTCAGACAACACCTACAATCATTCTTTGACACTAACTCCTCCCCACAACTCACACCTTCCCTACTTTGGGAAACGCATAAATCCTATATTCGAGGAGTTTTTGTTGCTTTAGCAACAAAAGTTAAGAAGGAGAGACAGCTGAAAATAGACTCGCTATTAGAACAAATAGCCACGGCTGAAAAACTTAACAAAACATCCTTCACTCAGGACCGGCAAAATGCCCTGGTAGCTCTAAGGATGCAACTTAAACACATATTAGACCTTTGTCAGGCCAAACAACAATTATACTTCAAGCACAAACTATATGCTCATGGGGATAACTGCGATCTACACTGCTCAAAAAAATAAAGGTAACACAAAAATAACACATCCTAGATCTGAATTAATTAAATATTCTTCTGAAATACTTTGTCTTTACATAGTTGAATGTGAACAAAATCACACAAAAATAAAAAAATGGAAATCTAATTTTTCAACCCATGGAGGTCTGGATTTGGAGTCACACTCAAAATTAAAGTGTCACAACCAGACAGTTGAGAAGCTCTGACAGGAGCTTTCCAGATCCTCCTCCTTGAGTTTCTTTGTTTTGGTTAAGTTCCTCATCTCGTTAGTCTATCTCAGCTGTCATGCAGTTGGACTGATTGCTTCCCTTTAAGTTCCTCCCCATGATGCATTAGGTTGCGGCTTATACAACTTCCTGGAGTGTGTGTGCATGCTGTTTCTATTCCTCAGTCCTCTGCAAGATAAGTGCTGTTCCTTTATTTGTGATTTTCTGTCTGCTGGATTTTCAGGTGACCCTGACTCCCTCCGTGTCTTGTGTAGGGAGCCGGTGGTCGTGTCCCCTCACTATTGTAGGGTCTTCAGGTATTAGATAGCTGAGGTACGTGGATATGCGCCCATCCACCTTTGGGGTGTTCGCATAGGCTGAGCAATTAGGGAGAGTGGCAGGTCGCATGTAGGGGTCTCCCTTTTGTTCCTTAGTTGTGGATCCAGTGAGTCATTAATTGTATTGCATTGTCTTGTTTCCTGTACACCATCCGTGACATAAAGTGGAAAAACACACTACAGGCTGATCCAACTTTGATGTAATGTCCTTAAAACAAGTCAAAATGAGGCTCTGTAGTGTGTGTGGCCTCCACGTGCCTGTATGACCTCCCTACAAGGCCTGTGCATGCTCCGGATGAAGTGGCGGACGGTCTCCTGAGGGATCTCCTCCCAGACCTGGACTAAAGCATCTGCCAACTCCTGGACAGTCTGTGGTGCAACGTGACGTTCGTGGATAGAGCGAGACATGATGTCCCAGATGTGCTCAATTGGATTCAGGTCTGGGGAACGGGCGGGCCAGTCCATAGCATCAATGCCTTCGTCTTGCAGGAACTGCTGACACACTCCAGCCACATGAGGTCTAGCATTGTCTTGCATTAGGAGGAACCCAGGGCCAACCGCACCAGCATATGGTCTCACAAGGGGTCTGAGGATCTCATCTCGGTACCTAATGGCAGTCAGGCTACCTCTGGCGAGCACATGGAGGGCTGTGTGGTCCTCCAAAGAAATGCCACCCCACACCATTACTGACCCAATGCCAAACCGGTCATGCTGGAGGATGTTTCAGGCAGCAGAACGTTCTCCACGGCGTCTCAAGACTCTGTCACGTCTGTCACATGTGCTCAGTGTGAACCTACTTTCATCTGTGAAGAGCACAGGGCGCCAGTGGCGAATTTGCCAATCTTGGTGTTCTCTGGCAAATGCCAAACGTCCTGCACGGTGTTGGGCTGTAAGCACAACCCCCACCTGTGGACGTCAGGCCCTCATATCACCCTCATGGAGTCTGTTTCTGACCGTTTGAGCAGACACATGCACATTTGTGGCCTGCTGGAGGTCATTTTGCAGGGCTCTGCCAGTGCTCCTCCTGTTCCTCCTTGCACAAAGGCGGAGGTAGCGGTCCTGCTGCTGGGTTGTTGCCCTCCTACGGCCTCCTCCACGTCTCCTGATGTACTGGCCTGTCTCCTGGTAGTGCCTCCATGCTCTGGACACTACGCTGACAGACACAGCAAACCTTCTTGCCACAGCTCGCATTGATGTGCAATCCTGGATAAGCTGCACTACCTGAGCCACTTGTGTGGGTTGTAGACTCCTTCTCATGCTACCACTAGAGTGAAAGCACCGCCAGCATTCAAAAGTGACCAAAACATCAGCCAGGAAGCATAGGAACTGAGAAGAGGTCTGTGGTCACCACCTGCAGAACCACTCCTTTATTGGGGGTGTCTTGCTAATTGCCTATAATTTCCACCTGTTGTCTATCCCATTTGCACAACAGCATGTGAAATTGATTGTCACTCAGTGTTGCTTCCTAAGTGGACAGTTTGATTTCACAGAAGTGTGATTGACTTGGAGTTACATTGTGTTGTTTAAGTGTTCCCTTTATTTTTTTGAGCAGTGTATAATACGTAGCCTCCCCCCTTTAAAAAGCCCAGGCCCCGATGGCCTTCCTCTTCTCTACTTTTGAAAGTTCGAGGATGTCCTACTGCCCCTTCTAGTTACTCCCTTTTCCAACAAACACAGGAAGCACACATCACCTTAATTCACAAAAATGGGAAAGACCCTCAAATGTGTGGGAGTTAGCACTTCCCTACTGAACCTTGACCTGAAAGCGTAGGCCAAGTTGCTAGCTGTTCGTATTAGCTCCCTACTTCCCCGTCTCATCGGAAAAGAACAAGTAGGGTTTATGAAAGGTAGAGAGGGCAGAGACAATTCATGTAAACTGCTTCATGAAATACATATTGCACACAAGCGTAAACTACCTCTTGCGCTACTGGGAATAGATGCTGAAAAAGCATTTGATCGGGTCAACTGGTCCTTTATAAAGGCTACCTTATGTAAATTTAATTTCCCCCCTGAGTTGTCCCTGCCATCTTTACACTTTACGCACAACCGACTGCCCACATCAAAATAAACGGCACCCTGTCTCCTGCCTTTCGCATTGCCAATGGAACGAGGCAGGGTTGTCCCCTCTCCCCCTCCCTTTTTATTCTAGTAGTAGAAACACTTCTACAAAGCGTGCACCAGAACTCTTCCATCATAGGTTTTAAGACTGGTCCCATACAGCTTAGGCTACTTTCACACTCGCGTTTTGTGCGGATCCGTCTTGTATCTGCACAGATGCGCACCAATAATGCAAACACTTGTATCCATTTATAACGGATCCGTTTGCATTATTCATTTTTAAAAAAAGTCTAACTCAAAATGGATTCATCTTGACTTACATTGAAAGTCAATGGGGAACGGATCTATTTTCAATTGCACCATATTGTGTCAGTGAAAAACGGATCTGTCCCCATTGACTTGCATTGTAAGTCAGGACGGATCTGTTTGGCTCCGCATAGTCAGACGGTCACCAAAACGCTGAAAGCTGCGTTTTAATGACCATCTAAAAAATGTAACGGAGACCAAACGCAGCCAAATTGATGCATTCTGAATGGATCCTTATCCATTCAGAATGCATTGGGGCTTAACTGATCCATTTTGGGCTGCTTGTGAGAGCCCTGAAACGGATCTCACAAGCGGACCCAGAAACGCCAGTGTGAAAGTAGTCTTAAATGTGTCGCCTTTGCAGATGATTTATTATTCCTCCTTTCTAACCCAACCTCTGATCTCCCACTACTCACAAAAACATTGGATGACTTTGGCCTCCTCTCAAATTTCAAGGTAAATGTAACAAAATCTGAAGTTCTTAATGTCAGAATCCCAGAACATGAGATCTCCAGTGCCAAACAACACTCCTCATACCCATGGGTCCCCACATCCCAAAAGTATGTAGACATCCAACTCCCAAGCTATCTCACTGATTTGTATAAGCTTAACTTTCTACCCCTTTTAACAGAGCTTAAACAACGTCTGCAAGATTATGATTTCCATTATATCTTGTGGATGGGTCGCAAGAACCTACTCAAGACTAGTGTTGGGTGCGAATATTCGAATAGCAAATATTAATCGCAAATATTTAGAATATTGTGATATATATTAGTAATTTCGAATACTCTAGATTTTTTTTTCATCAGTAACCTCCCTTCTTGCTGTGGGCCAATGAGAAAGCTGCAATGTCTTTATCTGAGCTAAGCAACTTCCCTAGCAACCAATAGGAAAGTTGCCTACCCCTTACTATATAAGAACCTCCGCAGCAGCCATTTTCTGTAGTTTTATGGAGTTCTGAGAGAGACAGCAGCGTCATTGCTGTGCTCTGTGCTTTACTGTGTCATTACATTAGATAGTTAGCTCATATATATAATACAGATAGTTAGTGGGAGATAGTCAGTGTAGGTTAGATCCTGATATAGTGTAGCTGATAGGTTCTGCTGTCCATACATACATACATACATGCTACAGACATAATGCTGTGATGTCACAACAATACTTAGTGCACCAATCAGTAATATGTAGTCAGACCTACTAAAATGTGAAGTTGCGCGTATTGTGCCAAAATATTCGCATCATTAGTGCCGATTTCGCATTCGCGAATATTTGGAGCACTCTATCTGCATATAAAGCTATTCTAATGTTCTGCTGTGCCAACCATTTTCTCCAGTCTCAGGAAACTTCTAGCTGCTTGAAAAATGTAGCTATAGTGACCCACTCCTATATTTCACGCGCATTACGCAAATATTACATTGCCGATTTTTCGCGATCAAGAAATTAATCGCAAATTCGTGAATATATGACGAATACTCTACCAAATATTAGCGAAATATTGCGAATTCGAATATTGCCCCTACTGAAGACGTATATTATGCCTAAAATACTGTATACCCTATCAATGCTTCCTATTTACCCTAACCCTGCCTCCTTTTTTAGCTCCGTTAGTTCCCTGTTCACTAAATTTCTGTGGAAAGGACAGAAACCCAGATTGCCATATTCGCTACTGATGAAGAGACGTGAGCATGGAGGAATGGGGGTTCCAGACATTGCTTCATATTACAAGGCTGTACAGGTGGTTAGAATTGCTCAAACCTAGCAAACAACTATACCTCGAAGCCTGGGCGCAACAGTCTGTGGGCTATCCACTGCCCAAAGCCCTGTGGTTGCCTATGGTGGGTACCAATAGACACCCAGATTATGACCCACTACTCAGAAACACTTGTGCTGTGTGTCTCTCTCTAAGAGATAGAAAACCAAAATATCGCCAACAGGAGCATAACCCTATCACTCATTTGTGGACACATAAAAGCCTCTCTACCAAATCACATAGACCACACATGTAATATAACAAAACATCACTTTATTGAAACACAATGTAACAATGGCAATAAACACATATATAAAATAATGCAGATGAGTACTGTGATAGAGACCCCACCTGGCCAGTAAAGTGCATCCAATATTAGATAAAGTGACCAGGGCAAAATGGCAAGAACTAGGAATTACTGTAGGGAAAACAACTCCGACTACCAACGAAGTAAAAGGCTAAACCCACATTAGTTGGCCCATACGGGTATCAAAATTCAAATATGATCAATACAGTCAACTGGTACAGCCACAGTCAATGCATAAATGCAAAAATAGACATAAATTGATGCGCCATACTAAACCGGGGGGGGGGGAGGAAGCAGTTTTCCTAACGCGTGTTTCGCCTCGCCAAGCTTTTTCAAAGGGAACATAAAGACCATCAAAAAGACTTGAAGATCATCTGACTGTCCACCCTTCCTCTGTCTCCCGTTTTCAACTGGTTGTATCTCAACAGGATTGCGTTATGTTATGCTATTGGATAAAAATATGTATGTACCTCTCCTTTGGCTGTATAGAATGTACACACTGTCTTGTCCATATGGAGACTCTATTTATCCTATTATGTTGATTATAATATTAAAATAAAGAATTCATAAAAAAAAAAATGAAATTTACAAAATAATGCTAACATAAAGTAAACATATGGGGAATGTTAAGTATTTTATGAGGTATCACTTTCTGTTTTAAAAGCAGACATATTGAAATTTTGAAAAGTGAGAATTTTTCATTTTTTCTTTAATAAAGGTGAAATATATTGACTCAAATTTATGACTATCATGAAGTACAATGTGTCACGAGAAAACAATCTCAGAATGGCTTGGATAAGTAAAAGTGTTGCAAAGTTATTACCACATAAAGTGACACATGTCAGATTTCCAAAAAATGGCCTGGGCAGGAGGGTAAAAACTGGCCCGGGGTATAGGAAATCATAGGAACGAGCCGTCCCATTGAGGTGAATGGGACGGCTTGTAGTTACACCTGCTCACTGCTGCAGTTTCTACAGCAAGCAGGTAAACAATAAGGCTGCGCTCGCACGGTGTAAGTGTAAAGAGGCCTTCAAGGGGTTATTCGGTAATAAATATTGATTACCTATCTTCTGGATTGGTCATCAATATCAGATCGGCGGGGTTCCGACAGGTGGGACCCCTGCGGATCAGCTGTTAGAAGGGGATAGGGCTCTGTGAGTGGCGCGGCCTCTTCCTAGGGCATGTGACGTCACCATACATAGCGGTCACATGGCCTAGTTTCAGCTCAGCCCCATTCAAGTCAATGGGGCTGAACTGCAATACTAAGGTAAGCCGCTATACAATGTACATTGCTGTACTTGGAAAGCTGCGAGGGAGCCAGCTGCGCTCAGCAGAGCTCCAACTCAGACCCCCACTGATGTGATAATGAGGACCTCTCCTGAGGGCAAATCATTGCCAACAAGAATTTGTAGGAGAGCTCGTTATCGATAACCTGGTGGTTTAAAGGTGCCGCTGATTACTCGATGAATGAGCGATACGCTTGTTCATCGGGTAATAGGATCTTTCATGCAGACACCTAAACCATTGTTTGCCAGCAGCAGATCATGCCGCATAAACAGCCTCTACTGCTGGCAAGCAATGATTCTGTATGGGGATGAGTGATGGCATTAGCGATCACTCCTCTGCATACTGTAGTGGAGATCACTGCATGTAAATGTAATAGTCACCTTCACTGACGAGCAGGAGATTGTTAGGATGAAACGCTTCCTTCCCGACAATAATATGCTTAATTGAGCAATGTAAAGGGCCCTTAAGTGACATAATTTTTTTTTTTAGATCTCTAGGTTAGCTCCAAAGCTTGGGAACCAAGAGTTTGATCATATGCATCTCACTCACAAGTGTTTCAGTTCCTTGTGTAGTCTCCCAGTAATCTAGAATCTCTTATTTGGAGCAAATAATCACAGCGTTTCTGTAATTTGCTCTTGTTCTTCTGCAAATTGAAAATGTGGTCATGACAGTGGGAATTTACATAAATGCCGGTACTTGTCCCACCATCAAACACCCCCTTACTATTTCAACTTACATTGTAAATAAGGCTACTGTATGTGCATATTAGTGCTAAGATATTGGTATTCTGCATAGGAAAAGAATACAGGAACTGCCATGTCTGGATTATACTACAGTATATACTGCCAGTGCCCAACAGATACCATTCACTATAACAGTGTCTGTTGGGTTTCTAACATGAATACCAGTATTTTGCAGGACAAAAGATCACTGAAGTGGTATTTTGTTCTATTTATTTAATGCCAGAATTTGCGACGGAGGCTCCTGACAGAAATGCTGTCACAGATGTGAACCTAGCCTAAACCACAGTTTTCATATGCCTGGAAGGCATCATCTCAGATTCTGCTGGGTTTGATAGGAAAAATAGTTCTGCATGCAGCATCATTTTCCACATAGAACAACAGACACGTAGAACCTTATGAACCCTATCAAGTACCGATAACGTCTGTCACAGATCCTTCACATGTGTTATAAAGGGAAGCCATAATATAAGTGTGAACAGATCCTGAACTAAAACATTTCTTAATAAATCTATTACTTAATTATGTATATATTTAGATTTATACAACATAAATTATAAACAATTTCCAACCAGAACTATTAAATGGAATCTGCCACCTTCCCAAACCCTATCAAGTGCAGTACTACATGAATAGTACAGCTGCCCCCCGACACTGGAGTTCAAATGTATATGTCCATACTCACCTTCATTCCTTTCCCATGTAAACTGGCACTGGAATACCTTTCGCAACGTAGAGAGGACTCCAGTATGTGTCCTCTCCATGAGTTCCAACGCCTGTTTGTGGGCACACAGCAGTGGAATGAAGATTTGGTGTAAGGGACAGCAGTACTATTCATGTAATATTGTACTTTAAAGGGTTTTCCAAGATTCTGATATTGATCACCTATAATCAGGGTAGGTAATCAATATCAAATTGGCGGGGTTCCATCGATCAGCTGTATGAGGAGTGCCTGGGCACTACGGTGTGTGCCATGGCCTCCTCGAAGCTTACCAAGCACAGAGCCGTCCATTGGATAGGGACCATGCTTGATATTGTAGCTCATCCTCGCCAATCAGATATTGCTGAGGATAGGCCATTAATATCAAATTCTTGGAAAACCCCTTTAATAGGGTTCGGGAAGATAATAGATTCCTTTAAAAATGACCCGATAGACAGGTATACATTTGAACTTTATTGGTAAGTTTCCATAAGTCCGCAAAACATGGGCTCTGGCTGTGTGAGCTCCGCATCGTGAGTGTGGACTCATTGACTTGAATGTGTTCATAATCTGCAGCATACGACTAAAGATAGGACATATGCTATCTTTTCCAGAGCAGAGACACGGGCACGGAAGTACATGGAAAAACACAGAAGCCCTTCCGTGAACTTCTGTGCCAGTGCCTCTGCCATATGTTACAGATCGCGGACCCATTCAAGTCAATGGGTCTGCACTGCGATGTAGAGTTCACACAGCCAGTGCCCGTGTTTTGCGGACCTGCTGTTTGCGGTCTCCAATACGGGCACTGCAGCCAGTCATATGAATGGTGCCTGAGGGTGCATTTACACATACCAACAGGTTACCTACCTGATGTTGTCCACCTTCCAAACTATACAAAGTAAACTCTGAAGAACCATATTACCTGTCTCCTTGTTTCCATATGATCCTGGATACAGAAGTAGTCCCAAAGTCAAAATGAACGTCACAGCCACCATATTCTGGAAACAAATGTAATATAGTCATGGTCTGACTTAAACACGATCATTAGGAACTAGCCATACATAGCTACAAAGGAAAGAATTTCTGTTCATGCTGCTATAATACAACTATTGCCTACAGTTCTGGGCACTTGTGTAGGACATAGCTAAACTAGAGCAGAGGAAGGTGACCTAGGAAATTAAAGGGGTTATCCCATGATAACTGTAAAAAATGAACATCAGACATATAGTACATGACAAAATCTTTCTAACAAAGCTAGAACCAGCCCTGTACCTCACATGGATGCAGAGATCCATGTGAGATACAGGGATCCAGAGCTCTCCTCATTCTCTCTCCAATTGATTTGGTAGATTGTTATCCAGCTGGCAGCTCAGGGGCATGTCCTTTCTGCTGCAGCTGTATCCCTATCTCAGCTCTATAGGCAGCTGAAGGATGGAACTGAGCATGTGCATCCACCTCAGCGAGATGGACAGAGCAATAAGAAAAAGAGCAAACAACAGGTGGTCCTATACAGATTGCTACTGAGTTATTCAATTAAATCTATAATACATTTTTAACCCCTTAGGGACGTGTAACGTACCGGTACGGCATGTTTCCCGAGTCCTTAAGGACCCATGACTTACCGGTACGTCATGGGTTTAAACCGCGATTGCGGCGCGGCGGGGGTTAATCGGGACAGGATGCCCGCTGAAATCATTCAGCGGGCATCCTGTCACAACGCCGGGGGGGTCATGTGACCCCCCGTATCGGCGATCGCCGCAAACCGCAGGTCAATTCAGACCTGCGGTTTCGGGCTTTACATGTGGTTGCGAAGGCGATCGGGCGGTGCCATAGGGTCCCCATGCGGCTGTAGGGGGGACCCGATGGCATGGAAGGCAGTGTGATGTCTAAGGAAGGCATCGCGCTGCCTTCCAGTGAAGAGCCTGTGAGATCCAGCCCCCTGGATCTCACAGGCCCCGGAAGCTGTATGAGAATTAAGGCTACTTTCACACCTGCGTTAGGTGCGGATCCGTCTGGTATCTGCACAGACGGATCCGCACCTATAACGCTTAGATCCGTTCAGAACGGATCCGTTTGCATTACCATGAACAAAAAAAAAAATATATATATATATATATTTTTTTTTTTTGTTCATGATAATGCAAACGGATCCGTTTTGATTTTACATTGAAAGTCAATGGGGGACGGATTCGTTTGAAAATTGAGCCATACTGTGTCAACTTCAAACAGATCCGTCCCCATTGACTTACATTGTAAGTCTGGACGGATCCGTTTGCCTCCGCAAGGCCAGGCGGACACCCGAACACTGCAAGCTGCGTTCAGGTGTCCGCCTGCTGAGCGGAGCGGAGGACAAACGGTGCCAGACTGATGCATTCTGAGCGTATCGCATCCACTCAGAATGCATTAGGGCTGGACGGATCCGTTCGGGGCCGCTTGTGAGACCCTTCAAACGGAACTCACAAGCGGAGCCCCGAACGCTGTGAAAGTAGCCTAATACACATTCATACAGCCAATGCATTCCAATACAGAAGTATTGGAATGCATTGTAAAGGAATATACCCCCCAAAGTTCAAGTCCCAAAGTGGGACAAAAAATAAAGTGAAAAAAAAATGTTGAAAAAATAAAGTTTTCCCCAAAAAATTAAAGTTTCAAGTAAAAATAAACAAAAACGTCACTTTCCCCAAATAAAGTTAAAATAAATTGGTAAAAAATAGGGAAAAAAAAAGTATACATATTAGGTATTGCCGCGTCCGTATCGACCGGCTCTATAAACATATCACATGACATAACCCCTCAGATGAACACCGTAAAAAATAAAAAAATAGA
Organism: Bufo bufo; assembly: GCF_905171765.1. NCBI lineage: Eukaryota > Metazoa > Chordata > Amphibia > Anura > Bufonidae > Bufo > Bufo bufo. Next base: position 582,173,740 of record NC_053391.1, read on the forward strand.
AACTGTGCTAAATAAACAATTTTTTTGTCACTTTACATCACAAAAAGTACAACAGCAAGCGATCAAAAAGGCGTTTGCCCACCAAAATAGTACCAATCTAACCGTCACCTCATCCTGCAAAAAATGAGCCCCTACCTGAGACAATCTCCCAAAAAATAAAAAAGCTATGGCTCAGAATATGGAGACACTAAAACATGATTTTTTTTTTGTTTCAAAAATTATATTATTGTGTAAAACTTACATAAATAAAAAAAAAGTATACATATTTAGGTATCGCCACATCCGTATCGACCGGCTCTATAAAAATATCACATGACCTAACCCCTCAGATGAACACCGTAAAAAATTGAAAATAAAAACTGTGCTAAATAAACCATTTTTTGTCACCTTACATCACAAAAAGTGTAATAGCAAGCGATCAAAAAGTCACACACACCCCAAAATAATGCCAATAAAACCGTCATCTCATCCCGCAAAAATCATACACTACCCAAAGTAATCTCCCAAAAACTGAAAAAATTATGGCTCTCAATGGAAACACTAAAACATGATTTTTTTTGCTTCAAAAATGAAATCATTGTGTAAAACTTACATAAATAAAAAAAAAGTATACATATTAGGTATCGCCGCATCCATGACAACCTGGTCTATAAAAATATCACATGATCTAACCTGTCAGATGAATGTTGTAAATAACAAAAAATAAAAACGGTGCCAAAACAGCTATTTCTTGTTATCTTGCCTCACAAAAAGTGTAATATAGAGCAACCAAAAATCATATGTACCCTAAACTAGTACCAACAATACTGCCACCCTATCCCATAGTTTCTAAAATGGGGCCACTTTTTTGGAGTTTCTGTAGTGTACGGGAACTGTAATACCCGTCACTACCAAAGTGTCACTTGGTGTGCTGTCGTCCCTCCTTATTTATGGGGAAGTTGGTATATGTCAGTTTTATAAAGTGTCATGTAATGTAATGTTATGTATTTCCCTGTTGCTGTGAAACTTGCATGTACAGGCCTGCAGGGGTGTCATTCCAGCTTCTGGTCGCTAGAGGGAGCTAGAGAGCCCTAGTTTATATAAGGCCAGACAGGGAAGTGCAAGGCAGACGGAGTCTAGTATCTGTAATCTACAGTTGGAGATTAGACAATGTCCGAGACAAGTCCAGGCCTGAAGCCTGTTGTTCAGGAGAAGATTCCCTCCTGAATTCCCATATGCAGAAGCAGGAATACCGTAGACTAAGAGCCTGAGGAACCATTCAGAAGCTGAGAGAGACAGAGGCAAAGATCAGGAAAGCCAGAGGTACTCAGAAAGACAGAAGAGGTACTTATAGAAGCCATAGCCAAGGATATAAAGCCAGAATTAGGTTAATGGGCCTTGGTGAAGAATTGCTGTATTCCAGGATCAGACAGAATTAGAGTGCAAGCTCCTGTGCTGCAAGTCCTGTGTTCAACACTCTGTAATTACCCTGCTGTAACTGAATTGCCTGCATCGACCGAATTGCAAAATCGACTGTATGCTTAGGAACTGCATTTCCCATATTGTCTCTGCTTGGAAAACTACTAAAGTTGGAGTTCTGTTTTAAGACTACGTTTCCTCCATTTATTCCTGCATCCGCAAACGGCGTGCCACCGTTTACTTGGCACTGGCGTCACGAACTATTCCTTACCTATACCTGCCCTTGCAGAGAGTCAGCTGTACCAGGTTAGTGTATATTGCACTACATCACCCAGAAACACCTATTACACACAACTTGAGTACGCTGCACCTCTCTTTTGGCGTCACGAACAGGATACGCACGCTTTCTAGTGCAAGAAGCGTGAACTTTGTGCCTTATACAGTTGCCCTGTGACCAAAGTAACAATTTGCCTGTTTATTCAAGTGGACTTTGTGGACTGAAAATCATACCCAAAGTGTACCCAAAACTTCTAAAAAGCGCTGTGCAGTATTGCGCTGCACAGAGGAAGAAAATCGCCGCATTGGAATGTGGTTTTGTGGACTTTTTACGATCCTGCTTGCTGTCAGTGAATAGACAGCGTTTGCACCTAAAGATGGCCGCTGAGCTTGCTGAATTTACTGCTGCGTCACCTTCATCCCGAAAAGGCGGGAAAAATTGGCGCCTTTCTGAGGAAAAAGCGGGAAGAAGGTCAAGGGCAGGCGCCACGGCTTATCTGGACATTTGCATGTCTGCCAGCATGGACACCGCCTTCCATATACTGGAATACCTGGGGGGCGGCTCCCCAATGCAATGGGAGGAGCTGGCTACTCTAATTGACGCGACCCTATCGCTCTCCTCAGAAGGATCGAGCATGTTGGATTGTGAGCAGAGTGTTGCTGCAGCGTCCGCACCAAGGATTGAAAAGATGACTGACATCGGTGTAGAGCTAGAGGAGGCTCCACCGGCCTACGCTCCGGGACCGGAGCAACCCGCCTGCCGGCCAAGGGAGAAAGAACCCGAGCCCTGCTATGGCTCGTGGAGGGACTTTTTCCAGCCATCTTTCAAATGGTCTTCCCTGATGGCGGAGATCCGAGAGGCCGCTAGCAAGCGGAACACAAAGACCAAAATTATCTATGAGGAGCTAACCAAGACCATACATGAGAAGCATACGCACACCCAACCCCGCCTGGAAAGGAGAAAGGGAGTGGTGCTATCGTTTGACAAACCCCGTGGCTACGGGTTTATTCAGGACTATCTAACTGGCAGAGACCTCTATGTTAATCGAAGGTCTGTCAAAAGAGACTACCTCCCTTCGTACCAACACAGCCTCCGCGAGGGAGAGGAAGTGGAGTACACCCCTGCCGAGAGCCTACGAGGCCCTTATGCGACTGCTGTGACCCGTCCCAAGCGAAACCCTGAGGACTGGGAGGCAGAAGAAGAAGAAGACTACTCTGGCTGCGAGCGGGAACCTGAACGCTCTCCAGAGCCGGCCCATCACGCCTTTCAGGAGCGGAGCTCCTTCATTGGGCCTAATGTCTTCTGGCAGCCAACCGTGTTGGAAAAATGGGTGAGCCCCTATCCTTCCCCCGAGCTGCCTCGTCGGGAGAGGACCATCTCCGAGCTGGAGCAGTTAAAAGGACTTAGTGCTACCTTCCAGAACATCCGGATGGGACGGAGACCAGACGCATCGCCAGAACCTGCAGAGGCCGAGTCCGCGTCATCGGTGACTGTACCTGCGCCGGCGGCGCCAGCAGAAGACAGCGACTCCGACACTGAGAGCATCGGTGAGCAGATCGTCCGGCTGGAGGAGAAGTTGCGGGAGTTGCGCAAGACATACACCGCCAGGATCCAGACGCCGCCGAGGAAGGATGAGGTAAGGGTGCCTGTCACCACCCGTAAACCGCCTTCTGTTGCCACCGCTCCGTCAGTGCCCCAGACCGGACCCGCGATTGCCGTAAACTGCTGCACCCAGAGCACCGGACCGCTTGCTGCGGCGGTGCCAAGCACGTCACACCCTGCAGTGATCATGCCAGAGCCGGCACGGTCCATCAGAGGGTTCACCCCTAGGCCTATGGGGCCAATACCTATTAGGGGCCCCTTTACCTTACAGCTGCCCCCTGATACAGTTATGGGGGCACATCCTCCTGTAGAGGACTACTACAGACGATACTTGCCAGCGGAGCCAAGTGATTACAATATTTCACTGTGAATCAGCCTGCTAGGCCTTTGATTGATTTCATCAGAAGTGATGTTAACCCTTTCAGGACAGGAGTCCTATGTTTCCTGGTCCTTTGTTGCGGCTGCCAGTTTGTCCACGGCTCAGTGGTAGGTGTTGACCACTGAAATTACAAAGTCAGCAAGGCCAGGCTTGTTTCCAGGACCTCCTGCCTGCTTTTGTTACCCCACGCCAAGTTGTGCCTGTTCCTTTGTTGCACCTTTTACCCTTCACCCCCTTTTCAGGTTGATCAGGGGTATTACAGCACTTTTCTTGCTGTCTTTATATTGTGCAACTTCATACTAAGGAACCGTGCCCGGAGACAGACTCAAAAGTACCTGAGCCTCTGAGATTCTTACTCTTTTAAAAGTATTGTGCCCAGAGATGGACTCCACCGCATGAGAGCCTCTGTGATTAATAAGAAATAACCTGGGTACGGACTCATGTTTGTTATTTGAGCCTCCAAGAACTTTTATACCGTTTTCTACTGTTTTATCATGGACTTATTCATTGTCATGGACTATCCTGGTTATAATGTTACGCTGTGCCAGGTCAGCGCCCCCGTTCCATTCACTATCCTGAGAGAAGAGAACGACGCCCCTTGTCACTACCCTTCACCTTTGCCAATTGGACCTGATGTAAATGTAAATGCAGATGAATTACATGTATGTATGCCTGCATGTCTCTATTTTCTATTTCAGGTAGAGATTCCCGTTGGGAGACCCATGATGGAGTACGAGGTCGTACTCAGCTTAAAGCAGTGGGGTATGTAGTGTACGGGAACTGTAATACCCGTCACTACCAAAGTGTCACTTGGTGTGCTGTCGTCCCTCCTTATTTATGGGGAAGTTGGTATATGTCAGTTTTATAAAGTGTCATGTAATGTAATGTTATGTATTTCCCTGTTGCTGTGAAACTTGCATGTACAGGCCTGCAGGGGTGTCATTCCAGCTTCTGGTCGCTAGAGGGAGCTAGAGAGCCCTAGTTTATATAAGGCCAGACAGGGAAGTGCAAGGCAGACGGAGTCTAGTATCTGTAATCTACAGTTGGAGATTAGACAATGTCCGAGACAAGTCCAGGCCTGAAGCCTGTTGTTCAGGAGAAGATTCCCTCCTGAATTCCCATATGCAGAAGCAGGAATACCGTAGACTAAGAGCCTGAGGAACCATTCAGAAGCTGAGAGAGACAGAGGCAAAGATCAGGAAAGCCAGAGGTACTCAGAAAGACAGAGGAGGTACTTATAGAAGCCATAGCCAAGGATATAAAGCCAGAATTAGGTTAATGGGCCTTGGTGAAGAATTGCTGTATTCCAGGATCAGACAGAATTAGAGTGCAAGCTCCTGTGCTGCAAGTCCTGTGTTCAACACTCTGTAATTACCCTGCTGTAACTGAATTGCCTGCATCGACCGAATTGCAAAATCGACTGTATGCTTAGGAACTGCATTTCCCATATTGTCTCTGCTTGGAAAACTACTAAAGTTGGAGTTCTGTTTTAAGACTACGTTTCCTCCATTTATTCCTGCATCCGCAAACGGCGTGCCACCGTTTACTTGGCACTGGCGTCACGAACTATTCCTTACCTATACCTGCCCTTGCAGAGAGTCAGCTGTACCAGGTTAGTGTATATTGCACTACATCACCCAGAAACACCTATTACACACAACTTGAGTACGCTGCATTTCTACTCTAGGGGTGCATCAGGGGGGCTTCAAATGGGATATGGTGTCAAAAAAAACAGTCCAGCAAAATCTGCCTTCCAGAAACCGTATGGCATCCCTTTCCTTCTGCGCCCTGCCGTGTGCCCGTACAGCTGTTTACGACCACATATGGGGTGTTTCTGTAAACTACAGAATCAGGGCCATAAATATTGAGTTTTGTTTGGCTGTTAACCCTTGCTTTGTTACTGGGAAAAATTGATTAAAATGGAAAATTTGCCAAAAAATTGAAATTCTGAAATTTCCTCTTCATTTGCCAATAACTCTTGTGGAACACCTAAAGGGTTAACAACGTTTTTAAAATCTGTTTTGAATACCTTGAGGGGTGTAGTTTCTTAGATGGGGTCCCTTTTTATGGAGTTTCTACTCTAGGGTTGCATCAGGGGGGCTTCAAATGGGACATGGTGTCAAAAAAAACAGTCCAGCAAAACCTGCCTTCCAAAAACCGTATGGCATTCCTTTCCTTCTGTCTGTGCCCTGCCGTGTGCCCGTACAGCTGGTTACGACCACATATGGGGTGTTTCTGTAAACTACAGAATTAGGGCCATAAATATTGAGTTTTGTTTGGCTGTTAACCCTTGCTTTGTTACTGGGAAAATGGATTAAAATGGAAAAATTGCCAAAAAATTGAAATTCTGAAATTTCATCTCCATTTGCCAATAACACTTGTGGAGCACCTAAAGGGTTAACGACGTTTGTAAAATCAGTTTTTAATACCTTGAAGGGTGTAGTTTCTTAGATGGGGTCACTTATATGGAGTTTCTACTCTAGGGTTGCATCAGGGGGGCTTCAAATAGGACATGGTGTCAAAAAAAACCAGTCCAGCTAAATCTGCCTTCCAAAAATCGTATGGCATTCCTTTCCTTCTGCGCCCTGCCGTGTGCCCGTACAGCGGTTTATGACCACATATGGGGTGTTTCTGCAAACTACAGAATCAGGGCCATAAATATTGAGTTTGGTTTGGCTGTTAACCCTTGCTTTGTAACTGGAAAAAAATTATTAAAATGTAAAATCTGCCAAAAAAGTGAAATTTTTAAATTGTATCTCTATTTTCCATTAATTCTTGTAGAACACCTAAAGGGTTAACAAAGTTTGTAAAATCAGTTTTGAATACTTTGAGGGGTGTAGTTTATAGAATGGGGTCATTTTTGGGTGGTTTCTATTATGTAAGCCTCGCAAAGTGACTTCAGACCTGAACTGGTCCCTAAAAATTGGGTTTTTGAAAATTTCTGAAAAATTTCAAGATTTGATTTAAACTTCTAAACCTTGTCACACCCCCAAAAAATAAAATATCATTCCCAAAATGATCCAAACATGAAGTAGACATATGGGGAATGTTGTCAAACTTGGGTTTATTTAGTCTGGAAAAAAGACAATTTAGGGAAGGAATTAAAATGTTCAAATATATGAATGGACAGTACAGGGAATTCTATAATGTTTACCCGCCTTCCTTACCAGGCCATGTTTTTTTGGATCAGAAGGTGTCTCGGGACGACATTCTGGCGGCTTTCAAGACTGTCAACCTGGCGATGAATTTACTGTCTGATACAGCGCAACATCAGCTGAAGTTGGCGGCCAAAACCATAACCCTGGTATCAGCGGCCCGGAGGCCTTTGTGGCTTAAGCCTTGGGTCGCTGACAATTCCATGTAGCCTTCCCTTTGAGCCCAACCGTTTGTTCGACTCAGAGTTGGATAAGATTATGGAAGACCTGTCAGATTAAAAGGGGAAGAGTCTTCCCCAACAGTCCTTTCGGGGGCGGGGCAGACAAAACCGTGGTGGTAGGTCTGACCAGCAGTCAAGAGCCCGGAGGGACTGAGGAGCGCAGCGAAGAGGTTCGAGGCGCTCTCGTGAAGGAGCCAAGGATAAAAAATCCACCTCCTGACTACGGGCCTCCTCAAGGCTCTTGGATGACTCCCGTGACTCCTGCTATCCTGCCAGAAGACTTCCCCACTCCTCTGCCTCATCTTCCCATCGGAGGTCAACTCTCCCACTTCAAGGACATCTGGATCCGAGAGATTTCGGATCCCTGGGTCCTGAATGTCATATCAGAGGGGTACTCAATCAATCTCAATTTCTCTGTCTCCGGACAGGTTCATCAGAACCAAACTTCCACAGGCCGCAAGACAGTCGGTTCTCGAGGCTTACATTCAGGATTACATCCACAAGAGGGCTCTGGAGGAGCTTCCGGCAGGGGAACGGGGCTTAGGTATTTACTCACCAGTGTTTCTGGTTCCCAAGGCGTCAGGGGATCTCCGGATGATTATCGATTTGAGATTCTTCAAATCGATACGTAAGGAAAGTAAGGTTCCGTATGTAAACCATCAGGTCAGTGGTTCACGTTCTCAATCCTGGAGATGTGACGGCAACCCTGGACCTCAAGGATGCATATTTGCACATCCCGATTCATCCTGCTTCCAGGAAATATCTCAGGATCGCGGTCCAGGTGTCAGGTGTCACCAGACACCTTCAGTTCGTTGCCCTTCCCTTCGGCATTTCTTCTGCCCCTCACACTTTCACCAAGGTGGTAGTTTCTGTGGTGGCGGCTAGCACTCCAAGGACTGACCATCATTCCTTATCTGGACAATTGGCTTCTAAAAGCCTCTTCCTTTGTGGTCCTGACCCACCATCTTCATGTAGCGATTTCCTTTCTGTTCCGCCTAAGGTGGATCATCAACTGGCAGAAGTCGAACGTGAGCCCGTCGACTTCAGTAAGATATTTAGGCTTCATAATCGACTCCGTTGGGAGATCTCTCCTGTTGACTCCAGAAAGAAGATCTCGAATACAGAACATGGCAGAATTCCTATCCGTGCCTTGGCGAGTTCCAATTTGGACTCTCATGAAGATGTTGGGGCTCATGTCAGCGTCTGCGAAAGCAGTCCTTGGGCTTTATGGCACCTCCGGCCGCTGCAGTCGGAGGTTCTCTCCAAATGGAATGGCAGCCCCGCCGGGCTGAACTCCCTGTGCTCCCTGTCTTGGCAAACTCGGCATTCCCTCAGATGGTGGAGCCATCTTTTAGACGGGAAGTCTATGACCCAGCCAACCTGGGTCATATTGACAACAGATGCGTCCAAAGTAGGCTGGGGTGCTCATCTAGACGATTCTCCAGTGCACAGATCCTGGTCTCCTCAGGAGCGGCTCCTCTTATCCAATCTCCGCGAGATTCAAGCTATCCGGCTAGCCCTCCATCACTTTGCCCCTCAGATCCGGGGCAAAGCGGTGAAAGTCCAGTCAGACAATATGACTGCGGCACTTTACATCAACAAGCAGGGAGGCACAAGATCACTTACCCTCTTATCAGAGATCGGGGTGATTCTGGATTGGGCAGAATTGAACCTTTCACACTTATCTGCGATCCACATTCGAAGCTCCCTCAATATGATAGCTGATCGGTTGAGCCGCGGTCTTCCAACAGTGGAGTGGTCTTTAAATCCGGAGATATTCAAGCAGATAGTCCTCAAGTGTGGAATGCCAGAGGTGGATCTTATGGCAACAAGGTTCAACGCCAAGGTGGAGAGGTTTTGCTCCCTTTACAGGGAGGACAACCCCCTGGCGATAGATGTTCTGTCAATATCCTGGAGGTTCAGGCTGGCTTACATCTTCCCTCCCTTTTCTATGATACCGAGGGTATTGATGAAAATTCGTCAGGATCAGGCCTTTGTAATAGCCATCATATCGTTTTGGCCCAAGAGATCCTGGTTTACCCAGCTCATTCAGATGAGTCGGGGACATTATTGGAGGCTCCCCCCCATGGCAGACCCTGGTGTAATGGGACACTTACCTCTGCCCAGATCTGCACAGGTTCAACCTGACAGCCTGGAGGTTGATCAGTCCCTTCCAGGAATAGAAGGGCTTTTAGAGTCGGTCCTGAGAACGCAGTCTCATTCAAGAGCAGACTCTACTAAGAGAGCCTACTCACAGATTATGAGGATATTCTCTTCTTGGTGTTCCTCAAAGGAGGTGGCGTCTGCAGATCCAACCCCTCCCCATCATCCTTCAGTTTCTGCAAGATGGCCGTGACAAAGGCCTTGCTCCATCTACCTTGAGGGGTCAAGTTTCAGCCATTCCAGCTTGTTTCAACAAGTCTTTTTCGCAGGACCCGCTCATTAAACGGTTCCTTAAAGGAGCTGATAGATTAAAGCCTACAGTACTGAAACCCATTCCTCAATGGGATTTATCAACCTTGGAGGAGGTAGATTTCAAGTTTGTCACATGAAAACTTGTTTTTTCTTCTTGCTGTGACTTCGGCCAAGAGGGTCTCTGAGCTTCAAGCTCTATCAGCGCACGAGCCCTATACCATTTTTTTGCAAGACCGGGTCCTTTTAAGATTTCTCCCGTACTTTAGGCCTAAGGTTCCTTCTTTCCAGAATATCAACCAGGTGATATCCCTCCCGGTTCTTTCTAGACCTTCTACCTCCTCCGAGGAACCTGCTATACATCCTTGGATGTCTTGAGATGCCTCCGGATCTATGTGGATAGTTTAAGGAGTTCAGGAAAGATGAAAATCTTCTAATCCTGTTTGCCGGTAAGTTTAAAGGCCGTAAAGCGTCTAAACCATACATCAGTCGATGGATTAAGGAGGCTAATGGGGAATCCTTTTGTTTCCCAATCTCTAGACCCTCCGGGGTTTGTAAAAGCCCATTCTACGAGGGCTGTAGCTACTTCTTTTGCCGAAAGGAGTCTTCTTCTGCTCGACATGATTTGTAAATCTGCCTCCTGGAGCTCTGAATCAACATTCATCTCACATTATAGACTAGATGCCAGATTAGCTGAGTACTCGGCCTTTGGGCAGACTATTCTTAGTTCTGCCAGGCATGATGGCCCTCCCTAGGGGTTCTTCTTGCTATTTCCACATCTGTGCTGCTGGTAGGACGTAAGGGAATCGTTAATTTCTAACGATAATTTGTTTTCCCTTAGTCCTAACAGCAGCACACAAATTTCCCACCCTAGTAAGACTAGTTTTTTCTTGCTATAACACAATGGGCTGGAGGTGATTCCCTCCTTTATAGGGGAGGTTTAAGTGTTTAATTATTACTTGGGCTCATTAAAATTCCGCCGGTCCTACCAGTCCATGGGGGGTGGTTAACCCCATCTGTGCTGCTGTTAGGACTAAGGGAAAACAAATTATCGTTAGAAATTAACGATTCTTTATTGGCTCATCATATAAAATCCACCAAAATCACAGGAAAAAGGTGTACAGTAACATGTTTCGGGCTACAGAATCCAGCCCTTCATCAAGACATATCATGAGGGATCACTGTATATTTTCTTGTAAGGGTAAGTACTGATTGGTTCTCTCCCATTTAATGTTGTCTCTTTTATATTACTTTTAGTATTCTGTGTAAGTATATTTCTTGCAGTTCCTTTTAATGTAGTACCTATTCCCTGTTGTGCTGATTAGGCTACATTCCTGAGTAGTGATCTCATAGACACATATCAGGACATGCTTGATGTACACCGGGGGCGGGGCTGAGGTGTATAACTCTGGTTACACATATACATTAGGGGGGACTCCACTTGGAACTTCATCCTAGGTAGGATGTAAGTATTGATTTGCCCTATCTCTTGTACACCCTGGGGTGTATTGATTTTCCCTATCTCTTGTACTCCCTGGGTGCCAATCGAATCCCTACATTTAGGCTAGTGTTTTAAGTTTATTAACTTTTTATTATTTTTTATGTTATTTGTCTGTGTTATCTAATATTTAATCACACTTAGTAAATATATTTATTCACTTAGGCCGGCGTAATCTTATTCCTTCTCAAATCATTTGAATTCAGGTTACACACACACACATATATATATATTTCCATTTTTTTATGAAAGAAAAAGGGGGGTAAAATGTGTTTATGTGTGCATGTTGTCTGCTATACTTTTGCTAAAACTAGTAACTATAGCTATAACTTTTTATTTTCTTTATTTCACTTTTTAATATTTTTTATGAATTTTTATTTATTTATTTTTACTTTTTTTAATGAAAAAAGTGAATTAAAAGGAGTTAATTCAGAGACTACGGGCTCACAGTTAATTTTACAGCCATTGGGGACGCTTTCACATAAAAAAAAAGGGTTTTGTGGCAGCTTTTTTTTTACTTTACAGTGTGGTGGATACTACACAGGAGACCATTTTGCCTGGTCTCTGGGCTCCTTACTGTGACCGCAGCTGCGTAATGACAACGTATTCACAGAGATATGCAGAGCCACGGGGCATTGCCAGATCTCAATGTAATCTGGGTAACTTGTTGAGTTACGGTTAAGAGCTTACCGACATGACATATAAAGTCGTGTGACAGGAAGCAAAGGGTTAACAAATGTTTTCAGCCTTGCCAGTAATAATGAATGTAAACCGAAAAAATCAAACCCAGCAGCACCCTGTTAGCCCCACAGTCCATCTACTAGAAGTATCAAAATAATACTTATCAATATTAGGGTAGGGACTAACTGAATGGCTGTAGTCAGGGCAGCTGCAGGTTCCTCCAGTGGCTGCACAAAAAATTAGTGGGAGCCATCCGCAGCGTAAATGTAACATTGGCCCATGCTCTTAGGAATTTGCATAGTTCTGAATACTATGGACACTGTCCATTAGGAGCTGACTGTCACAAACGTACTGAGACATACGGACGTTCCCGCGACAGGTGGCTGGAGATCTGTGAGACTGCCAACACGTGGTGTGATCTGACATGTTTTCCTTTTGGATCAAATTATGTCTGTGTTGTTACTGGTGCTTGCCACACCTCCTTTCCCCAGGTGTGGCTTTTGTGGTCATTTAACCTTCTCTATTTATTCTTGTTTCTCCCACTTTGCTATGCGGTTTATAGCTTCTGTTGGGCTTGTGGTTAGCTTGTTTTTGGTTCTTGGCTGAGTTCCTGGTGCTACCAAAGCTTCATTGAAGATAAGTGTTTCCTTTCCCTTTTGTATTTTGTTTATATACAGTATATATATGTGTTTGTTTCCTTTCCCGGTTGTTTGTCATTAGGCCTGAGGGAGACTCCTTCCCTTTGGAGGAACATGTAGACTCAGTCCTGACATTAGTTCCAGGTCCTATAAGGTGAGATAGGATTCTAGGTATCCGGTGTATGAACTTGCCTAACTTTGGGGCCTGTTCATACTGGTAGCCTGTCAGGACTGGAGTTAGGGTTTTCTCTAGGAGGTGTCCATCTTCCTTCCCTAGTTTCCAGGCCTTATTCCGGTATCCCCTTTCCCTCCTATGCTCGGTGTGGTGTCTTCCTCCCACACACAAGCGTGACATTATAAACCGCCAAAACAGTAATTTTTGCTTGTTTCAGTACAGCCATGGATCCTATTGCTGCACTGGTCAGACAGCTGCAGGGGCTGTCTTTGGAGGTAGCTAACCTCTGCAAAACCGTCTAGCAGATCCTGAGACCACAGGCTGCTGGTCCTAGTGGTGGTGGTGGTTACCAGGCCTGTCTCAAGCCTAAAGTTGCCCTCCCGGACAGATTCTCTGGGGGATGTGATAATTTCATTTTGTTTAGGGAGGCATGCAAATTGTATTTTAGGCTACATCCACATTCATCTGAGAGTCAGAGAATCAGAGAGTTGCTTAAGGGGGATGCTTAATCATGGGCTTTTTCTCTACCGACTGGATCGCAGTCTCTCTGGTTGGTGGATGAATTTTTCAAGGCTCTGGGTTTCATCTATGATGACCAGGATCGGACCTCCTTGGCCAAGACCAAGCTATGCGGCCTTCGTCAGGGAGAGCGCTGAGATCTATTGCTCTGAGTTTAGGAGGTGGGCTACGGATACTGAGTGGAACGATCCGGCTCTCCGTAGTCAGTTTTGTCAGGGATTATCAAATAGGCTGAAGGACGCTTAGGCCTTTCATGAGAATCCTAACTCTCTGGAAGCCGCTATGTCTCTTGCATTACGCATTGATGGACGCCTGAAAGAGAGATCTAGGGGCCCCAACTCTCAGGACGTACTATTACATCGTGAATCGTCTTCCTCTGACACTTTGGGTCAAAATACTCCTGGGTTTATGTCTGGGGACGAACCCATGCAGTTAGGGGGAGCTACTCCCGGATTTTAAGCATTCTGGTCGCAGGAAGAGAGTATGTTTTTTCTGCGGACAGAAAGGACATTTTATCGATGTCCATGCATTCAGCCTCAAAAAGAAAAAAAAAAAGGGACGTTTAATTCCCATCTGACTCTTGGAGGGGTGGGAGGAGAGTCAAAAAATGTGCATTTGTTTGCATGGTAGTATCCAATTTCTCCTGACTGCTGAGGTGGCGCTACAGTCCAAGACTGTGGGGATTGAGGTGTTTATCAACAGTGGTGCAGAGGTGAACCTGATTGATGCTCAGTTCGTCTGTATGCATGGGTTGTCTCCAAGTGCATTAGAGAAAAACATTCCCATTTTTGCTATTGATTCTGCACCTCTAACTCAGAAGTGTTTATCTCAGATGGTGCATGATATTAGATTAAGAGTGGGTGACTTTCATCAGGAATTCATCTCGTGTTTTGTGTTGAAGGGTCTCCCTGCTCTGTTGGTTCTGGGTTTACTGTGATTAAGCAGGCACAATCCAACCATCGATTGGCAAGCTAGACAGATTCTGGATTGGGGTCATTATTGCGTTGACAATTGTCTGAATACATCTTTTTCTGCTTTAACCAATAAAACATTACCCTCTTTTAATCAGATTTTTCTGATGTATTTTCTGAAAGTGGATGCCAGGATTTACCTCCACATCTGGAATATGATTGTCCTATCAACCTTATTCCCGGGGCTAAGTTGCCCAAATCTAGGTTGAATAACCTTTCCGGACCGGTAAGAACGGCTAAGAGAGAGTATATTACCGAGAGTTTGGATAACGGACACATAAGACCTTCCAAATCTCCAGTGGCAGCAGGGTTTTTCTTTGCTAAAAAAAAGGACAAAACTCTTAGGCCAGGCCTGGATTTCCGTGAGCTCTATCGGATTACTGTCCGTGATCCTAACCCCCTTCCTTTGATTCCTGATTTTTTTTAACCAGATTGTTGGTGGCAAGGTGTTCTCCAAGTTGGACATAAGGGGGGAATATAATCTGGTCAGGCTCAAGCAAGGGGATGAATGGAAGATGGCTTTTAATACCCCAGAGGGTCACTTTGAGAACCTGGTCATGCCTTTTGGGTTGACCACTGCTCCTGTGGTTTTTCAGCATTTTGTGAATGACATTTTTCATCACCTGGTAGGGAGGTTTGTTATTGTGTATTTGGATGACATACTAATTTATTCTCCAGACGTGGAGACTCATCAGGATCACGTTAGACAGGTGTTACAGATCCTAAGAGATAATAAATTGTACGCAAAATTAGAGAAGTGTGTTTTTGCTGTACATGAGGTGCAATTCTTGGGCTACCTGCTGTCATCTTCAGGTTTTCGAATGGATCCAGAGAAAGTCCGTGCTGTATTGGACTGGGATCGACCTGAAAATCTGAAGGCTCTTATGCGTTTTTTGGGGTTCACCAACTATTACCGAAAATGTATTCAGAACTATTCGACAGTGGTAAAACCCTTAACTGACATGACTAAGAAAGGGACGGATGTCTCGGTGTGGTCTGATTCGGCGCTGCGAGCATTTTCTGCGGTTAAGGAGTGCTTCTCTTCTGCCCCTATATTGGTGCAGCCGGATGTATCACAACCTTTCATTATGGAAGTTGACGCGTCCGAGGTGGGGGTAGGAGCAATTTTATCGCAGGGCCCGTCACCTGGTAAATGGCACCCATGTGCATTTTTATCTAAAAAACTCTATGCCGCAGAGAGAAATGATGATGTGGGTAACAGAGAGATGCTGGCCATTAAGTTGGCTTTTGAGGAATGGCATCATTTAGTTGGAAGGGGCGAGTCATCCAATCACGGTGTTCACAGATCCCAAAAATCTGGCTTACCTGGAGTCAGCTAAACTACTGAACCCGAGGCAGGCCAGATGGTCTTTGTTTTTCACCAGATTCAATTTCATTGTCACTTATCGTCCTGATGCCTTGTCACATATTTTTTCTGGAGGTGGTTATTTTTTAAAAGCCGAGTCCGATACTGTCGGAAGGGGTGGTGATATCCGCTCTATACCCTGACCTAGAGGTGAAGGTGTTAGAGGCTCAGGGAGTCTTGCCCCTCTGGGAAATTGTTTGTTCCTTTAGAATTGCGTCATAAGGTGTTTGAGGAACATCACTCTACGGTTCTTACGGGACATCCTGGGAGTAGATCCACTGAGGACCTCATCTTTCGTAGATTCTGGTGGCCGGAGTTGCATAAGTGTGTTGAGGACTATGTGTTGGCCTGTAGTATCTGTGCACGCGCTAAGGTGACACATACTCAACCTTCTGGATCTCTACTTCCGTTGCCCATCCCGCCCAGACCATGGACTCACTTTTCTATGGATTTTATTACTGATCTGCCTAATTCGTCTGGAAAGACAGTTATTCTGGTGGTAGTTGATCTTTTTAGTAAAATGGTGCACTTTATAGCATTGCCTGGCCTACCTAATGCTGAAATACTTGCGCAAGTGTTTGTTGACAACATTGTGAAACTTCATGGCATTCCCTCTGATATGGTCTCGGATCGTGGGACTCATTTTGTGTCCAGAATCTGGAAGTCGTTCTGTACTCGGCTGGGGGTACAACTGTCTTTTTCTTCTGCTTTTCATCCTCAGACGAATGGACAGACGAAGCGCACTAATCAGAGTCTGGAGTATTTCTTAAGATGTTTTGTCTCTGAGAACCAGGAGGAATGGTCCTCGTTTTTGTCTTTGGCAAAGTTTGCCATAAACAATCGTAGACTGCTAAGTCGCTGTTTTGTTGGGGCTTATGGGTTTCACCCGCAATTTGGCACATTCTCTGGTTCAGATACTTCCGTTATCCCTGAGGAGGAACGTTTTTCATCATCATTGTCTTCTATATGGCGGAAAATTCTAAATAACTTGATGAATATGGGCAACAAGTAAAAATGTGTGGCTGACAGGAAACGTATTAATGGTCTGGACCTAAGTTTGGTTGATTTTGTTTGGCTGTCCACAATAAATATTAAGTTGAAGGTTCCTTCTTCGAAGTTGGGTCCAAGGTTTATTGGTCCATATAAGAACACTGCCATTATTAATCCTGTACCTTTTCGTCTTGAACTTCCTCAGGCTCTGAAAATTCATAATGTGTTTCACAAATCTTTGTTGAAGAGATATGTTGAACCTTTGGAGTCATCCCCCTTGCCACCCGCTCCTGTCATGGTGGATGGCAGTTTGGAATTCCAGCTCGCCAAGACTATTGACTCCGTTCTCCGTAGATCTCTTCAATATCTTGTTCACTGGAAGGGTTATGGACCAGAGGAGAGGATGTGGGTACCGGCGTCTGTCGTGAATGCCAGCCTTTCACAGATCTCATCCAGATAAGGTTGTTCCTGGGTGCCCGGAGATCACCCATAGAAGGGGGGGGTATTGTCACGGACGTACCAAGACATACGGACGTTCCCGCGACATGTGGCAGGAGATCTGTGAGACTGGCAACATGTGGTGTGATCTGACATGTTTTGCTTTTGTATCAAATTATGTCTGTGTTGTTTCTGGTGCTTGCCACAACTTCTTTCCCCAGGTGTGGCTTTTGTGATCATTTAACCTTCTATATTTATTGTTGTTTCTCCCACTATGTTATGCGGTTTATAGCTTTTGTTGGACTTGTGGTTAGTTTGTGTTTGGTTCTCGGCTGAGTTCCTGGTGCTACCAAAGCTTCATTGAAGATAAGTGTTTCATTTTCCTTTTGTATTTTGTTTATATATATATATATATATATATATATGTGTGTTGCCTTTTCCTGTTTGTCATTAGGCCTGAGGGAGACTCCTGTTTGTCCTGCCCTTTGGAGGAACAGGTAGACTTAGTTCTGACATTAGTTCTAGGGTCCTATAGGATGAGATAGGATTCTAGGTATCCAGTGTATGAACTTGCCTACCTTTGGGGCCTGTTCATACTGGTAGTCTGTCAGGAATGGAGTTAGGCCTCTTTCAGACGGGCGTTGCGGGAAAATGTGCGGGTGCGTTACGGGAACACCCGCGATTTTTCCGCGCGAGTGCAAAACATTGTAATGCCTTTTGCACTCGCGTGAGAAAAATCGCGCATGTTCGGTGTTCTATAGATTGTATTATTTCCCCTTATAACGTAGTTATAAGGGAAAATAATAGCATTCTGAATACAGAATGCATAGTAAAATAGCGCTGGAGGGGTTAAAAAATAAATAAAAATAATTTAACTCACCTTAGTCCACTTGATCGCGCAGCCCGGCATCTCCTTCTGTCTCCTTTGCTGAACAGGACCTGTAGTGAGCATTCATTACAGGTAAAGGACCTGTGGTGATGTCACTCCGGTCATCACATGATCCATCACCATGGTAAAAGATCATGTGATGGATCATGTGATGACCCGAGTGACGTCACCACAGGTCCTTAACCTGTAATGAATGCTCACCACAGGTCCTGTTCAGCAAAGGAGACAGAAGGAGATGCCGGCATCGCAATCAAGTGGACTAAGGTGAGTTCAATTATTATTATTATTATTTTTTTAACCCCTCCATTGCTATTTTACTATGCATTCTGTATTCAGAATGTTATTATTTTCCCTTATAACCATGTTATAAGGGAAAATAATAATGATCGGGTCTCCATCCCGATCGACTCCTAGCAACCGTGTGTGAAAATCGCACCGCATCCGCACTTGCTTGCGGATGCTTGGGATTTTCACGCAAACCCCATTCACATCTATGGGGCCTGCGTGGCGTGAAAAACGCAGAATATAGAGCATGCTGCGATTTTCACGCAACGCACAAGTGATGCGTGAAAATCACCGCTCATGTGAACAGCCCCATAGAAATGAATGGGTCGGTATTCAGTGCGGGTGCAATGCGTTAAACTCACGCATCGCATCCGCACGGAATACTCGCCTGTGTGAAAGGGGCCTTAGGGTTTTCTCTAGGAGGTGTCCATCTTCCTTCCCTAGTTTCCAGGCCTTATTTCGGTATCCCCTTTCCATCCTATGCTCTGTGTGGTGTTTTCTTCCCACACACGAGCGTGACACTGACAGTGTCAGACTGTGTCTGGGCATATCCTATTGACAAGTGAAATGGTAACATCCAGTTGCTCATTCATTCATACTCTTCCAGGAGGAATAACAGAGGAATGGCAGTACACAGTTCTATTACATGAGAAATGCAAGAATTTACTGAAACAGATGTGTCAGAACAGCTGACAGGTCCCTTTTAATGTAGGTAGAGTTAAATTTTTAGAGTCCCAATTCAGCTATCGGCTGATTGTTGAGTTTTGTTTTACCTTAGAAGAGGATAAAAACAGATCTAAACTACAGGATGAATGGTGCACCTGCTATATGTGTGGTTTATCACTTGGCTGAAGATATATAGCAATCATAAAAACGGTTGCATTCATCTAGTAAAACAGCTGCTCAGAGTGAGTGAATGTGGTTTGTAGAACCAACCGATAAAAACAAAAATGATTCCTAAAATACAAAATAGTATTTTTTTTTTAGTTAACCTCTTCTGTGCCCCTATCTATTCCACCCAGCTCTTTCATTGCTGTCCATCTTCTAACTTCTCTAGGGTGCAGCCCACGGTACAGCCACACCCGCAGCAACTAAGGCCAGACACACACAAGCAAGAACTCGCAGCGTGTAAGGTCCCGTTCTGACCTCCGTTATGATTTATAATGCTCTGTGACCCTGAGAGTCCTGGAATCTACTGAATTATACTGACATAATGCTGTCGGTGAAATACAGTAGATTCCAGGACTCTCAGGATCACACAGCCTTATAAATCATTACAGAACGGGAACTCACACTGCCACATGTTATAAGTTCCTCGCATTCAACTAGCTCGTGTGTGTCTGTCCTAAAGGCCGCATGAGTTTGTGGCAAACTCGTACTGCCATTGGTTGCCACAGGGGGGCATAGGTTAACGAAGACTTTTGTTTTTACCTTTTTGCATTTTAGCGGATTGGATGCAGACCAAAAATACATTCTTGTGAATGGGGCCTAAAGGAGAGCAGCGATAAGGGCTACAGAGTGAACAGAACTCGTCTGATGGATTTCACTCTGAACAGGACTGAGCAGCTTGCAACGTATGTGAACACATGAAGCTGCATAGGACAAACAGATGAGAATTTGTAATTACAAAAAGTATTTTATCACATAATAGATGCATTTAAAAAAAAATTATGAAATTTTAACTTAATTTTAGGTTTATGCAGGGTAAAAAAGCTGGTCTTTGAAAATGAACCCCATAGATATCTAACTTAGGGGTTATGCACCTAGGAGTATTACAAATGGTTAGGGTGCCCAGGTTGTAACATGTTGCCCTTTGACCTTTCTTTGTGCCATTTAAGGAAAAACTGTGAAAATTATGAAAAAAAGTTTATTTTTCCTTTCTTATTTATTTTCTGTTGCAAACGATTTCAAGACAAAACATTTCCAAATTTATTTATTTTGAAAAGCAAAAAGGAAAAAAAATGTGTACATTTGTATTGTATATTTTACACACACAAAATCGGCTATACCATGCTAAAACTAATAAATATATACAGTGGTCCCTCAAGTTATAATATTAATTGGTTCTAGGACGACCATTGTATGTTAAAACCATTGTAAGTTGAGTAATCGGTTCCAAAGCTCCAAAATGTAATCCAAGATAAGTGAAAATTAAAATTTAAGAAAAATAAGCAGATAACTAAGACAGATAAAAACAAGTCCTTACATATAACAGTCAAGAAAAGCTGCTAACTAGTTATGAATACAGCTACTTTACCAGAGAATTGGCCTTGATTGGTTGGATCTTAGTCTGAAGCATTGTATGTTTATTTTCAACTTACGATGGGTCAGAAAAGACTTAACGATATTTCTAAGTTCACCGCGTATCCCATGCCCCGGATGGATGAGCTTGTCAGAGGTTAGGACAAGCACGGTACTTTTCTGTTTTGGACCTCACGAAAGGGTACTGGCAGGTGCCCTTAATGGAGGCTGCCAAAGAGAAAACTGCCTTTCGTCACACCTGAGGGGCTGTATCACTATAAGGTGTTACCCTTTGGTCTGCATGGCGCCCCCCGCCACTTTTTAGCGACTTATGGACATTGTGCTTCGTCCACATCGTCGGTATGCTTCAGCTTACCTGTACGATATTGTCATCCACAGTACCGACTGGGAAAGTCACCTACCCAAGTGCAGGCTGTAGTGGACTCCCTTCGGAAGGTGCTAACCCGAAAAAATGTGCGATAGGGTTAGAGGAGACTAAGTACCTGGGGTATGTCATTGGGGCAGGGAGTCATCAAACCACAAGTAAACAAAATAGAGGCGATAAGAAATTGGCCCCGACCTGTCACCACTAGGCAAGTAAAGTCATTCCTAGGAATAGTGGGCTAATACATGAGGTTTGTTCCCCACTTTGCTATGGTGGCCGCGCCATTGACAGGGCTCTTGAAGGGACACAAGTCAGTGATGGTTCACTGGGATGATCAGGCGGAAGAGGCTTTCTCTATTTTGAAGTCGGCCCTGTGTGGGTCTCCGGTTTTGGTGACGCCCGACTTCAAAAGGGAGTTTATAGTACAGACCGATGCCTCCGAAGTAGGCCTCGGTGCTGTACTGTCTCAGGAAGTCAACAGGGAGGAACCTCCCGTTGTCTTCCTCAGCTGTAAGTTCACCCCAGCCGAGACCAGGTATAGTATAGCGGAGAGAGAGTGCCTGGCCATCAAGTAGGCACACGAGTCTCTCCGCTATTATTTGTTGGGGAGAAAGTTCCGCCTGGTGACTGACCACTCCCCTCTCAAATGGATGAGCCAGGCAAAGGACAGAAATGCCTGGGTCACCTGATGGTTTCTGTCCTTACAAAACTTTAACTTTTCGGTGGAACACAGGGCAGGCCGGTTACAAGGAAAGGTGGATGTCCTGTCCCGGGTACACTGTCTGGCATGTGTTCACCCCCTCAGGGTTTAACTAAAGGGGGGGGGTATGTGACACAGTGAGGCAGGTATTTTTCTCCCAACATGTGCGGCTGGGCTGGTTTCCAACCAGGTAAGGTCAAATACCGGACTGGAGTTTAAGTGCCGGTACACGTTTTGGCAGCACCTGGCTATCCTTAAATAGGCAGCTGGGCTCAGCAGCTGAGTCTCTGTGGTGGGATCTGAGGTTTTGTGCCGGACTGCCGGAGAGCTGAGACCCATGTGCAGGGAGAACAGGCCCCCTAAAGCCTGCTGTGGACTACTGGAGGCAGAACTGCCAACAAGGTGACTTGTGTAATATGAACTTTCCATTGTGTGTGAATTAACACCAAAGACTGCAAAGTGACATGTTGTTCTGTGCAAATTGAACTTTCCATTTGTGTGTGAATCAACACCAAAGACTGCAAAGTGATGTGTTGTTTTGTGCAACTGCCGCAAGTGTAAATAAACACTGAAGTTTGAGTTAAGAACTTGTATTTTGCCTCTGTACTGCGTCCGCTTACCCTATCTACCAGAGCGAAACCCTACAGGGGGTACTGAGCACTTTGACCCGCTAAGCGTTTTACAGAATTTGGAAACACTTGGCTGTGAAAATGAAAAGTTTAATTTCTTCCAATAAAAGGTTGCTTTAGCCCCAAATTTTTCATTTTCACAAGGGGAAACAGGAGAAAAAGCACCCGATAATTTGTTACCCATTTTCTCCTGAATACGGCAACACCCCATATGTGGTGATAAACTGCTGTGAGGGCACATGGCAGGATTCAGAACGGAAGGAACGCTATATGGCTTTTGCAGTGCAGATTTTGATGGATTGGTTTACGGGTTGAGTGATTGTCTTATATGGGGGCTCATTTTTTGCGGGATGAGATAACGTTTTCATTGGTACCATTTTAGGGTACATAAGACATTTTGATCACTTGGTGTTACAAATTTTGTGAGGCAAGGTGAAAAAAAATGGCTGTTTTGGCATAGTTTTTTTTCAATTTTTCTACAGTATTCACCTGAGGGGCCATCTCATGAGATAATTTTATAGAGCAGGTTGTTACAAACGCGACGATACCCAATGTGTCTATTATTTTTAGTTTTGTTAAGTTTTACACAGTAAATGCATTTTTCAACAGAATAAAATCTTCTTTTTGTGTTGTCATTTTCTGAGAGCCATATATATATTTTTTTGGGCGATTGTCTTAGGTAAAAAGGTAAAAATGGCACTATTTTTTTTTTTTTACTGCATTCACCTGACAGGATGGATCATGTGATATTTTTATAGAGCCAGTCGATTTGGACGCGGCGATACCTAATATGTGTACTTTTCTTTTTCCTATTTTTATTTTTTTTATTAATTAATTATGGGAAAAGAACACTTTTTTTAACTTAAAACTGAAATTTTTTTATTATGCAAAACCTTATTTAAACTTTTTTTTTCCACAACTTTTAGGGGTCTGAGACCCTCTCCAATGCATTACAATACATCTGTATTGTAATGTATTGGCTGTAAGTGTATTACTCACTGTAATACACTTACAGCCTTCCTGCCTGTGAGATCCACAGGGCTGGATCTCACAGGCTAACAGGGAAGGCAGCACAATGCCTAAGGAAGGCATCGGGCTGCCGTCCCAGCCATCGGGTCCCCGTCACAGCAGTACGGGGACCCGATGGGAGCAGGGAGGGAGCTCCCTCCCTCCACACACTGACGCTGACCGCGGCATAGTAAGGGTTAATGCGCTGGCATCTGTGTTTTCACCGATGCTGGCACATATAGCAGGGGTCCGGCTAACGGGAATACCGGGTCCCCTGCAGCTGATCAGTGCGTCGTAGTACTATGGTGCTGGTCGAGAAGTCACTTCCCGCAGCGCCGTACTATTACGGAGCTGGTCAGGAAGGGGTTAAAGGCCAGATGGTAATTTAAAATCTATAGTGCATTATGAAATACACTGCATACAAAGTGGGGATTTATTTGGCGTTTTGCACTGCGGTTAAGCATCTTTAGTGTTTTTGTATTTAAAATGCAGCATGCTCTGGGTATGGTGTTTTTTTTCTGGAGCTTTTCTAATAGACTTTTATATAGGACAGAAAAACACCAAAAATATGCATGTGAAGGAAACCTAAGGCCTCTTTCACACGAGCGAGTTTTCCGTCAGGGAGCGATGCGTGAAGCAAAAGCATAGCATTCGGACTGAATCCTAAACCATTCATTTCAATGGGTCTGTGAGTTTTTCACGCATCATTTCTGCATTGAGGAAAAATTGCAGCAAGTTCTATATTGCGTGTTTATCACGCAGCTCTGGTTCCATAGAAGTGAATGGGGCTTCAGTGAAAAACGGATTGCATCCGGATGCAATGCGTTTTTCACTGATGGTTGCTAGGAGATGTAGACTGTATGTAGATATTCTTCTTTTTTTTTTCACACGCGGGAAAATCACATCAAAAACTGATTGCACCCACACGGAAAAAACTGAAACACTGAACGCACTAGCAGACAAAACTGACTGAACTTGCGTGCAAAACCATCCGTTTTTTCCCTCAACAGACCCTGAGAGAATCTGTAACGGCCGTGTTAAAAAGACCTAAGGCTTCTTTCACACAAGCATTACAGATTCTCTCATTTGGATGCAATGCGATTTTCACTAAAGCCCCATTCACTTCTATGGTGCCAGAGCTGGGTGAAAAACGCAGAATATGCTGCGATTCTCATGCAATGCAGAACTGATGTGTGAAAAACAATGCTCATGTACACAGACCTATTGAAGTGAATGGGTCAGGATTCAGTGCTAGTGCTAGTGCTATGCGCTGACGTCACGCATTGCACCCGCACGGAAAACCTGCTTGTGTGAAAAAGGCGTAAGGGTGAAATCCGCAATCCAGGTCAATTTCCACACTGTAAAAAATCTACAAAGTGTACATGAGATGTGTGCAATCTCATACACTTTGCTGATACTGCAATACGCTGTGGTTTTTCTGCATGGCATTCCGCGAGGAAAAAACACACATACTCCGCAACGTGTGCAGGTGGCCTAAATATCTGCACAATTTCTAGCATTTTTGGTGCGTTTATATGCGGTTTTGGTGCAGATTTGAGGGAGATTTTCCACAGATCTCACCCTTCCATTGAAACTGGTGAAAATCGCACAAGAAAAATGCAACGATTGACATACTGCAGATTTCAAGAAAAAAAGCTAAGTGTACATGAGGTTTGTGTAATCTCATACACTTTGCTGGTACTGGATTACGCTGCAGTTCCTCCCACACGCAATCCGTGCGGAAAATCTGAGCATAGTCCACAACGCGTGCAGGCACCCTTACAGTATTGACGAGTTCTTTTTCTTGTCTTTATGGACTGTATGAGCAGTAACTAGAGATGAGCGAATCGAAGTTGACGAAGTGGAATTCGATCCGAATTTGAGGAAAAATCCTATTTGCACCGAATCTGAATTTTCTCACGCTTTGTGGCAATGAATCGCTGCTGCACCTGTTCGGACATGGAGCAAGTAACTCTGGGAACGAGGGATCACCCATAATGCCATGCATGCAGCCAATCAGCCGCCAGCCAGCCCTGTGATATCACAGCCCTATAAATAGCCTCAGCCATCTTGGATTCAGCCATTTTCCAATGTACTTAGTGCAGGGAGAGACATCAGCAGGAGCTAGGGAAAGTGCTAGGAAAGACTTGAAAACTTATATTTTGCTGTATAGAAGTTCAGGGAAAGAGCATTAGAAGTGTAGGGAAAGGATTAGGGAGGAATTATTCCACAGCATTTATGTTGAACAGGGTTCAGTAGGGGAGGTTACAGCCTGGGTAATAGGAACAATCCTATTACACCTTGCTGCACTGAATGCAGATCCAAATTGCCATTATACAGCTCTGTAATTCCAGCAAACCGTTCTTGTTATTGGGATGCAAGTGCTGTTTGATACAGCAATTAACAGGGTTTATTAAAAGGAAATATTTCTATGTCTTATTTGCCCTTGTGTGGTGCAGTTATATGTTCTAAGGCATTTTTTGGCTTGTATTAGTGGAAAAAATAGCTTATTAGCCGTTTTGTGATGAAGTGAGAAAATTACAGCCCTTTTTGGCATGTATTAGTGGTGGCAAAAAAAATAAAATTATTTGCCATTCTGCGGTGCAGTTATATGTTCTAAAGCCCTTTTTGGCGTGTATTAGTGGCACAAAAAAAGTATTTGCCGTTGTGTGGCAAAGTGAGAAAATTACAGCCTTTTTTGGCATGTATTAGTGGCAAAAAAATATATATTATTTACCGTTCAGCGGTGCAGTTATATGTTCTAAAGCCCTTTTTGGCGTGTATTAGTGGCCAAAAAAATATATTTTTTCCGTTCAGCTATGCAGTTATATGTTCTAAAGCCCTTTTTGGCGTGTATTAGTGGCAAAAAAATATATATTATTTGCCGTTCAGCAGTGCAGTTATATGTTCTAAAGCCTTTTTATGGCGTGTATAAGTGGAAAAAAGTAAGGGCCTATTTGCCGTTCAGTTGTGCAGTTATATGTTCCAAAGCCTTCTTTGACATGTATTAGTGGGGGAAAAAGAGGGCTTATTAGCCGTTGTGTGCTGAAGTGAGAACCTTACAGACTTTTTTGGGGTGTTTTAATTTCCTTTTTATTTATTTTATTTAACCGTATGTCAGACAGAGAAGTGCCAGGCCCTGCACAGGGGAGTGGCAGAGGCCTAAATGTTTCTGGTGAAGGCACAGGTCGCAGCAGAGTAAAGGGGCGTGGCAACAGGAGTCACAGCAAGAGGCCTGAGCTCCCGGTGTCATCTAGCAGTCATGTCTTGACCAGCAACCCAGCGGTTCTTGAATGGTTGACTTGGTCATCCACTTCGTCCCAAGTGACATCAGACACCCCCAGCCAAGAGTCAGTGGGTTCATCAGACACAACCCTTAGTTGGCATGGCCCGGGAGCAGGCCCTGTGCCCTTATCTGTCCTCAACCTGCCTCTGTCCTTTTCTGTTCCCTCAGCCAGAGAAGTATTCTATGTTGTGGGCTCAGCTCCACTATACAGCAAGGACGAGATACTAGAGGACAGTCAGCAGCTACTGGCCAGCCAAGATGTGGAGGAGACATCCGCCTCTTCCTCCGGTAGGCGGGCAAGTAGTGATGAGGAGAGTGGCGTGGGAGCTGGTGTTGCGAGTGGTCAGGCTCCTGACCCAGAGACCATTGAGGAGGATATTAGTGACATGCAGACAGTACTCGATAATGATGTAGCTGATCGCACTTGGGAGACGGGTGAATTAGGGGCTTCATCATCATCGGGAGAAGAGTGTGGCAGCTTGCCCGTGAGGCAGCGGTGGAGCCAGCAAGTCTCTAGAGTGGCCGAGAGTTAGCAGGGTGGCATCTGTGTGAGGTCGGGAGCTAAACGTGCCCGGGGTAGACCACCCGCTTCGCAGGAGCCTACCTGCCCAGAAAGTAGTGGTGCAGGGATTCACGGAATCAGAGGTGGTAGCAGTCAGTCAGTGTGGAGTGTTGGGGGTAAAACCTACTCTGCAGTGTGGCAGTTTTTTGTTAAGCCGCCAGAGGAGGTGAACATGGCCATTTGTAGAATCTGTGGGCAGAAGGTGAAGCGTGGCCAGGGTGCCAATCGAATCCTAGCTTTCTCAGCGACAACTGAAAATAGGAACCATGGTGACCGACAATGGGAAGAACATGGTGTCGGCGCTGCATCAAGGAGGGCTGAGCCATGCGCCCTGCATGGCACACGTGTTCAATCTGGTTGTCAAGCAGTTCCTGAAGTCTTCCACCCATCTGCAAGACATCCTAAAAGTGCCCAGGAAACTTTGCATGCACTTCAGCCACTCGTTCACCGCAAACCACACCCTCCTTGAGCTGCAATGGCAGAACGGCATCCCCCAACATAGGCTGATATGCGATGTTTCCACCCGTTCGAATTCCACCCTCCATATGTTGGACCAACTATACGAACAGAGAAAAGCCATAAACGATTTCTTGATGATCCAAGAGGACAAGAGTACTCCCCTGTTTAACTTCGATGTCAGCCAGTGGCAGCTCATGCGTGACACCTGCCGTTTGCTCAGGCTTTTTGAGAAGCCACGTTATTTGTCAGTCGCCAGGACTATGGGATGAACAATGTCATTCCACTGCTTCACGTCTTGGAACAGATGCTGGTAAATCCGTCTGGTCAGGGGACTGGGACGTGGCGCCTAGATCTCACGGCCACATGAGCCCTGTGGGGGATGAACAGGAAGAGGAGGAGGACATTGGAGCACAAGCAATGTGTAGCAAAATGTGTGTTTTTTCTACACAGGTGACAGGAGAGGAGGAGCAGGAGGAGCAGGACCAGCCAGAGGAGATACAGGGCAATGAGTAAGATGAGGCAGAGGACCCAGAGACACTGTGGCATTTTGCAGTGGAGATGGAGGCAGGGAGTCCCTCTGAGTCGCTTGCACAAATGGCCCGATGCATGCTCACTTGCTTGCGTAGTGACAGCTGAATTGTCAGCATTCGGCAGAGGGATGACTTCTGGCTTTCCACCTTGTTGGACCCTGGATACTGGTCCAAAATGGGGGCCTTTTTTACACCCGCTGAGAGGGAGGACAAACTGAACTACTATAGAGACATCCTATGTAGTCAGGTGGCCACTGCCTATCTGCACCATCGTCCATCCTCTCGCAAGTCTGACCGGGGGCCCTCTGCTCTCACATTCCTCTGCCATGGCAGGGTGGGGGGTAGGAGCAGTTCCAGCTCCATCAGCAACAACTTGAGTCTAGAGTCGCTGATGAGCAGCTTTCTTCACCCGCCTAGCAAAGAAACTACTCACCAGCAGCAGCAGCTAGACCTGGAGCAGGACCTGAACCAGCATGTGGTGGCATACTTGGACAGCATCCTGCAACTCCACATTGAAGGACTACTGGGCAGCCAAACTGGATTTGTGGCAACTGGCAGAGTTTGCCCTGGAAAAGCCAATAGTGTGGCATCAGAGCAGGTGTTTAGTGTGGCGGGGGCCATAGTTACCCCAAGAAGAACTCACCTGTCCACTCAAAATGTGGAGAGACTGACCTTTGTCAAGATGAATCAGGCATGGATCAGACAGGATTTCCACCCACCAATGCCTGATGCATCAGACTAAATCATCCATGGTGCCACACCAACACTTTGACAAAAGAGCCTGGATTCTTCTGGCTACCTGCCTCAGCTACTATTCTGATGCTGCCATCCGCCTGATGCCACACATCTGATGCCAAGTGCTCCTTTTTTTACCCATCATCTTCAGCTGGTACTGGTATTGCCACCCACCTCCCCACTCTGTCAACAGGTCACTCTGTGGTCTCCTAATGCTGCTGTCACCTCACCACTCAGGTCTCCTGATGCTGCTGATGCACCACCACACTGTCATTGTGCCACCCTGTGGCCTCCTCCTGATGCTGCTGCCGCCACCTCCATTCTCTATCATTGTGCCACTCTGTGGCCTCCTGATGCTGCTGCTGGCACCTCCACACTGTCATTGTGCCACTCTGTGGCCTCCTGATGCTGCTGCTGCCACCTCCACACTGTCATTGTGCCACCCTGTGGCAACCTCCTGATGCTGCCACCTCCCGACTCTGTCATTGTGCCACTCTGTGGTCTCCTCATGCGCTTCCACCTCACCACTATGTCATAGGGCCAATCTGTGGACTTCTCATGCTGTTCCCACCCTCCCCACTTCATGACTGGGACACTATTTTGCCTTTGAGCCTGGCTGACATCATCATTTATTTGACTCTTCTTCTGATCTGTCAGAAGGAAGGAAAAATGAGTTGTACTGTCTATGTAGCAGCTGTAAGGCCTGTATGACATGGTCCCTATTTTGCATCAGAATTGGCTTATGATTTGGTAGCCAAAAGCAGGAGTGGGTACAAAACACAGAAGACATGCAAATATTCCATTCACGTGTCATCTCTGTTTTGGATCCACTCCTGTTTTTTTTGGCTTTAGCAATACTGATGGATTACTGACCAAATGCTGACCGAGTGAAGGCGGATGCTCCACAGACAGGATCCGTTTTTTGGGGGTTATTGTTCTGACGGATCAGAGGAAGGGCAAAATAATCAGTGATGTCAACACAAACTTACTGCTGACACCCTCTCCACTCTGTCGGGGGGTGGGGGGGCTCTACTGGTATAAGCGTTTAATAGAACAGGTTCTGTAGAAATCTATGTGGAATCAGTGAATTGGTGTAAAAGGTGCACTCTTTCACGCTATAGTAGGATCTTGGGCCTCTGCACGGTTCTTTATACCTGGCGCTAACATTGACCTGTAAGGCTGAGTTCACACTTCACTTATTTGGTCAGTTTTGGCCCCGTGACTGCCCAAATAAGTGAAGTGTGCAGTGATTCTAAGAGCGACGCCTGTCATCTGCATGTCATACTGACTCACAGTATTGTTACTATGTGTGTTACTGCAAGGCACAGTGTTCTACACCACTATAAAGGCTCTCTGCAGCAAGGAAATAACTGTTTTTTTAACGCGATTTGCCACAAATACCAAATTTTTTAGGAAAATTCGGCGAACCAGCCGGATGTAATTTTTTTGAAATTCACTCATCTCTAGCAGTATTGTGTATGTTGCTGGACTATTTTAGAAAAGTGACATGGACTTTACTCCCATAGCCACATGGTATGATATGATTATGCCAAACCTATATGTTTGTTATGTTTTGCTACTTTTGCAAATAAAAACTCTTTATTTTTTGTGATGTTTACCATAATGGAATAAACGAATGGGAGGCTCAACACCTAGATGGATAGGTAACGGTAGGTTCACTGCTCACTGGGTCATCTACCCAGTAAAGGCAGAGAGAAATAATCAAATGAAAGAGGAGGCAAACCACCTTCTGGAGAATAATATAGCAGCGATTTAATCGAATAATAGAGATAAAATGTGAGTGTATACTCAATACATAATGAATGCTCAGTACATAATAGATGAATGGATCCAGTACATGATTTGAAACGTGATAATAAAACCACTGGTAGGAAGAAAAACACATAAAAATATATATAAAAAGACAAATGTCTCTGAATAAAAATATATCAAGGGCCTATTTTGCTCATCTTAGGTGGAATCCAATGTAGGCAGTCTCCTTATATAGAACACAGTAGTGACAATGTGGAGGAAGTCCCACTTTGAATATGTAGATTATTAATAATAGAGATCACCACCAATTATCTCATAGACAGCCCAGTATAGAGAGTCACACAGTGTGATATAATATACTTTGTTTAACGCTTCTAAATTGTCTCACTGAGACTCTTACCGCTTTGTAGTAACTGGAGTGTCCATTTGGTGTATCGGCAGGATTGCCTACTCACGTGTATAATCGGGCATAATCCAGAAAGCGGGGAGCGAGAATGGTTCGTTTGGTGGTAAAAGCAGAATTGCGTTATGGATTCCGTTACCATGGACCAGCATGGTGTAAATCTTCTGTTTCAGGGACTATGCTGCAGGAACTTGTTAAAAAATAATTTTTACTGGGAAATCCCTTTAACCACCTCCGGACCGCCTAACGCAGGATCGCGTTCCGGAGGTGGCAGCCCTGCGCAGAGTCACGCATATATGCATCATCTCGCGAGACGCGAGATTTCCTGTGAACGCGCGCACACAGGCGCGCGCGCTCACAGGAACGGAAGGTAAGAGAGTTGATCTCCAGCCTGCCAGCGGCGATCGTTCGCTGGCAGGCTGGAGATGTGTTCTTTTTAACCCCTAACAGGTATATTAGACGCTGTTTTGATAACAGCGTCTAATATACCTGCTACCTGGTCCTCTGGTGGTCCCCTTTGTTTGGATCGACCACCAGAGGACACAGGTAGCTCAGTAAAGTAGCACCAAGCACCACTACACTACACTACACCCCCCCCCCCCGTCACTTATTAACCCCTTATTAGCCCCTGATCACCCCTGATCACCCCATATAGACTCCCTGATCACCCCCCTGTCATTGATTACACCCCTGTCATTGATCAACCCCCTGTAAAGCTCCATTCAGACGTCCGCATGATTTTTACGGATCCACTGATAGATGGATCGGATCCGCAAAACGCATCCGGACGTCTGAATAAAGCCTTACACGGGCGTGATCAATGACTGTGGTGATCACCCCATATAGACTCCCTGATCACCCCCCTGTCATTGATTACCCCCCTGTCATTGATTACCCCCCTGTAAAGCTCCATTCAGACGTCCGCATGATTTTTACGGATCCACTGATAGATGGATCGGATCCGCAAAACGCATCCGGACGTCTGAATGAAGCCTTACAGGGGCGTGATCAATGACTGTGGTGATCACCCCATATAGACTCCCTGATCACCCCCCTGTCATTGATTACCCCCCTGTAAAGCTCCATTCAGATGTCCGCATGATTTTTACGGATGCACTGATAGATGGATCGGATCCGCAAAACGCATCCGGACGTCTGAATGAAGCCTTACAGGGGCATGATCAATGACTGTGGTTATCACCCCATATAGACTCCCTGATCACCCCCCTGTCATTGATCACCCCCCCTGTCATTGATTACCCCCCTGTAAAGCTCCATTCAGATGTCCGCATGATTTTTACGGATGCACTGATAGATGGATCGGATCCGCAAAACGCATACGGACGTCTGAATGAAGCCTTACAGGGGCATGATCAATGACTGTGGTTATCACCCCATATAGACTCCCTGATCACCCCCCTGTCATTGATTACCCCCCTGTAAAGCTCCATTCAGATGTCCGCATGATTTTTACAGATGCACTGATAGATGGATCGGATCCGCAAAACGCATCCGGACGTCTGAATGAAGCCTTACAGGGGCATGATCAATGACTGTGGTGATCACCCCATATAGACTCCCTGATCACCCCCCTGTCATTGATTACCCCCCTGTAAAGCTCCATTCAGATGTCCGCATGATTTTTACGGATGCACTGATAGATGGATCGGATCCGCAAAACGCATCCGGACGTCTGAATGAAGCCTTACAGGGGCATGATCAATGACTGTGGTTATCACCCCATATAGACTCCCTGATCACCCCCCTGTCATTGATCACCCCCCCTGTCATTGATTACCCCCCTGTAAAGCTCCATTCAGATGTCCGCATGATTTTTACGGATGCACTGATAGATGGATCGGATCCGCAAAACGCATACGGACGTCTGAATGAAGCCTTACACGGGCGTGATCAATGACTGTGGTTATCACCCCATATAGACTCCCTGATCACCCCCCTGTCATTGATCACCCCCCTGTCATTGATCACCCCCCTGTCATTGATCACCCCCTGTAAGGCTCCATTCAGACATTTTTTTGGCCCAAGTTAGCGGAATTATTTATTTTTTTTCTTACAAAGTCTCATATTCCACTAACTTGTGTCAAAAAATAAAATCTCACATGAACTCACCATACCCCTCACGGAATCCAAATGCGTAAAAATTTTTAGACATTTATATTCCAGACTTCTTCTCACGCTTTAGGGCCCCTAGAATGCCAGGGCAGTATAAATACCCCACATGTGACCCCATTTCGGAAAGAAGACACCCCCAGGTATTCCGTGAGGGGCATATTGAGTCCATGAAAGATTGACATTTTTGTCCCAAGTTAGCGGAACGGGAGACTTTGTGAGAAAAAAATTAAAAATATCAATTTCCGCTAACTTGTGCCAAAAAAAAAAAAATTCTATGAACTCACCATGCCCCTCATTGAATACCTTGGGGTGTCTTCTTTCCAAAATGGGGTCACATGTGGGGTATTTATACTGCCCTGGCATTCTAGGGGCCCCAAAGCGTGAGAAGAAGTCTGGTATCCAAATGTCTAAAAATGCCCTCCTAAAAGGAATTTGGGCACCTTTGCGCATCTAGGCTGCAAAAAAGTGTCACACATCTGGTATCTCCGTACTCAGGAGAAGTTGGGGAATGTGTTTTGGGGTGTCATTTTACATATACCCATGCTGGGTGAGAGAAATATCTTGGCAAAAGACAACTTTTCCCATTTTTTATACAAAGTTGGCATTTGACCAAGATATTTATCTCACCCAGCATGGGTATATGTAAAAAGACACCCCAAAACACATTCCTCAACTTCTCCTGAATACAGAGATACCAGATGTGTGACACTTTTTTGCAGCCTAGGTGGGCAAAGGGGCCCATATTCCAAAGAGCAACTTTCGGATTTCACTCGTCATTTTTTACAGAATTTGATTTCCAACTCCTTACCACACATTTGGGCCCCTAAAATGCCAGGGCAGTATAACTACCCCACAAGTGACCACATTTTGGAAAGAAGAGACCCCAAGGTATTCGCTGATGGGCATAGTGAGTTCATAGAACTTTTTATTTTTTTGTCACAAGTTAGTGGAATATGAGACTTTGTAAGAAAAAAAAAAAAAAAAAAAATTATCATTTTCCGCTAACTTGTGACAAAAAATAAAAAGTTCTATGAACTCACTATGCCCATCAGCGAATACCTTAGGGTGTGTACTTTCCGAAATGGGGTCATTTGTGGGGTATTTGTACTGTCTGGGCATTGTAGAACCTCAGGAAACATGACAGGTGCTCAGAAAGTCAGAGCTGCTTCAAAAAGCGGAAATTCACATTTTTGTACCATAGTTTGTAAACGCTATAACTTTTACCCAAACCATTTTTTTTTTACCCAAACATTTTTTTTTATCAAAGACATGTAGAACAATAAATTTAGAGCAAAATTTATATATGGATGTAGTTTTTTTTGCAAAATTTTACAACTGAAAGTGAAAAATGTCATTTTTTTGCAAAAAAATAGTTAAATTTCGATTAATAACAAAAAAGTAAAAATGTCAGCAGCAATGAAATACCACCAAATGAAAGCTCTATTAGTGAGAAGAAAAGGAGGTAAAATTCATTTGGGTGGTAAGTTGCATGACCGAGCAATAAACGGTGAAAGTAGTGTAGGTCAGAAGTGTAAAAAGTGGCCTGGTCTTTCAGGGTGTTTAAGCACTGGGGGCTGAAGTGGTTAAATGGAACCTGTCATCTGGATTTTGGGTATAGAGCTGAGGACATGGGTTGCTAGATCGCCGCTAGCACATCCGCAATATCCAGTCCCCATAGCTCTGTGTGCTTTTATTGTGTCAAAACAACGATTTTATATATATGTAAATGAGGCTACTAACTTTTCCAGAGCCGAGCCACACCCACAAGCTAGCGCATGCGCAGTGTCGGCATAGTGTTCCTTCTCTGGGCTGGCATCAGCCTCAGGGAACCAACTGCACATGTGCTAGCTCGTGCATCGCGAGATTACAGTGCTCTAGCTTTCTGACGTCGGGGAGTAAGGAGGAGATTCGGAGGATGTGGGGTGGTGCTGGGCTCCTTCACAGTGGGTGTGGCTGGGCTCAGAGTCAGAGAACGCTGGACTCATCTCTCAAGCATGGAGGAGACAGGACTCATCTAAGGTTAATTTACAAATCTATAAAAATCATTTTTTGACACAATAAAAGCACAGAGAGCTATGGGGACTGGATATTGCGGATGTGCTAGC
Organism: Bufo bufo; assembly: GCF_905171765.1. Lineage (NCBI taxonomy): Eukaryota > Metazoa > Chordata > Amphibia > Anura > Bufonidae > Bufo > Bufo bufo. Next base: position 582,208,583 of record NC_053391.1, read on the forward strand.
GGTGATCTAGCAGCCCATGTCCTCAGCTCTATACCCAAAATTCAGGTGACAGGTTCCCTTTAAGCCCCTATTACACTGCATGATATTCGGGCCAATTATTGGGAACAAGTGTTCATAGGAACTTTCATTCCTGATAACTGTATAATGGTGCCGCTGTTTAGCAGACGAATGATGTAATTCATCAGGATGAACGATGTACGATAAGCTACAGATAAGCAACAGAACTGAATGTGTGAAAAATGACTATGGTAGTGATCATTACTCCCCATTCACTTTGCTTCCTCTTGTGTAATAGACTGATGCAAACAAGCGCCGATCCACAGTTTTTTTTTTGTTTTTTTTGCAGCCCCTTGAAATAAAGCAATATGACAGTGAGGCCATCAGACCAAAAAAAAGGTTGTGCACCCTTGCTATAGACAACCACAAGAAGGTGCAGGCTATGAAATATTTGACTGAGGTTCTATAAGGCTTTGACAGGAAACCCTGACAAGTTGGTGGTTAGAAATCTTGCACTGCAACTGTGCCTTGATGGGTTGTTTTTTTTTTTTTAAATACATTCCACAAAAAGTTTATAGGCCTTCAGGCAGTTAGTGGAAATTCTAGGTATAACAGGTTGTCTTTGCCAGCTTCCACAACATGAGATGCAACTTGTTTGGATGAAGATGAAGACTCTTAGGATCTCTTCTCTAAGGCACCCCTCTTACATATCTTGATGCAATTGGCTCAGCCAGATTAGTAATACCCTCGCTTAGAACCAGGCTATACTACACCATGACTAATCTTAGTAGCAAGTTCAGAACCCGAGAAGCTCGTGATTATGTTGGTTTCCCCAGTGCATAGAGGGCAGAGAGGTTTCCGGCACAGGCAAAATGTGCACAGTGATGACATAGTTCTATATTAAGGCACCCAGTGATATGATAATATGAATGGTGATGTACATAAATAAATCAGTGATGTCACAACACAGATAAAATGCAGAAAGTAATGCATTCTTTCATTGTCCATATACATCACTAACTGTACATACTGAATGTCTGAGTGAAGATGGGCCCCCTTAGTTATTGGGCAGAAGAGATAATGCTTGGCACTCCACTTTTCTTTTTAATCTGGTGCTCAGTGATAGGGTAGAAGTCCCAGTATAATGTAGAAGATACCACAGCACACAATTATGATGCAAGCATTTTTTGACTTTTATTTATACATTAATATAGGCATGGCCAATGTTTTGGTCCTACCAGGACCTTGAACACGGCTAGAGATGAGCGAATTTCAAAAAAATTAAATTCGGCCGGTTCGCCGAATATTCCGAAAAAATTAGCTTAGATCCGAATATATTTGCGATGAATCACGATAAAAAACAGTTATTTCCGGGCTGCATAGAGCCTTTATATGGGTGTAGAACACTCTGCCTTGCAGTAACACGCATAGGGAGTGTGCTGGGGTAGTAAAATAATACTGTCAGTTAGTATGACATGCAGATGACAGGAGTCGTTATTAGAAATCACTGCACACTTCACTTATTTGGGCAGTCACGGGGCCAAAATTGACCAAATAACTCAAGTATTAACTCAGCCTTACAGGTCAATGTTAGCATCAAGAAGAAGCGCACTCCTTTCACACCATCATCAGCAGATTCCACATAGATGCCTACAGAACCTGTTCTATTAAATGCTTATACAAGTAGAGCCCCCCCCTCCCCCCGACAGAGTGGAAAGCGTGTCAGCAGTGAGTTTGTGTTGAAATCACTGATCTATTTGTCCTTCCTCTGATCCGTCAGAACAATAACCCACAAAAAACGGATCCTGTCTGGGGAGCATATGCCTTCACTCGGTCAGCATTTGATCAGTAATCCATGAGTATTGGTAAAGCCAAAAAAAACAGGAGTGGATCTAAAACAGAGATGACACGTGAAGGTAATATTTGCATGTCTTCTGTGTTTTGTACCCACTCCTGCTTTTGGCTACCAAATCATAAGCCAATTCTGATGGGACTATACAGGCCTTACAGCTGCTACACAGATAGGATCTGTTGTGCGTCTCATTTTTCCTTCCTTCTGACCGATCAGAAGAAAGGTCAAATAAATGGTGATTTCAAGAAGGCCAAACAAGGACAATAGCGACCCCGTCATAGAGTGGGGAGGGTGGTAACAGCATGAGAAGTCCACAGAGTGGCCCTATGACATAGTGGTGAGGTGGAAGCAGCATGAGGAGACCACCAAGTGGAACAATGACAGGGTCTGGACGTGCAGCATCAGGAGGCCACAGAGTGGCACAATGACAAAGTGTGGAGGTGACAGCAGCAGTATGATTAGGCCACAGAGTGGCACGGTGACATAGTGTGGAGATGGCAGCATCAGGAGGCCACAGAGTGGCAAGGTGACATAGTGTGGAGATGGCAGCATCAGGAGGCCACAGAGTGGCAAGGTGACATAGTGTGGAGATGGCAGCAACAGCAGCAGCATGATACCACAGAGTGGCATGGTGACATAGTGTGGACATGGCTGCATCAGGAGGCCACAGAGTGGCAAGGTGACATAGTGTGGAGATGGCAGCAGCATGATACCACAGAGTGTCAAGGTGACATAGTGTGGACATGGCAGCATCAGGAGGCCGCAGAGTGGCATGGTGACAAAGTGTGGACATGGCAGCAACAGCATGATACCACAGAGTGGCACAGTGACATAGTGTGAAGATGGATGATCTTATCTGATGCATCAGGCATTGGTGGGTGGAAATCCTGTCTGATCCATGCCTGATTCATCTTGACAAAAGTAAGTCTCTACACATTTTGGGTGGAGAGGCGAGTTCTTCTTGGGGTAACTATGGCCCCTGCCGCACTAAACACCCGCTCTAATGCCACACTACTGGCTGGGCAGGACAGCTTTTCCAGGGCAAACTCGGCCAGTTGCGGCCACAAATCAAGTTTGGCTGCCCAGTAGTCCAGCGGATCTTCTATGACGGCTGGCAGGGTGTTGTCAAAGTATGCCACCACCTGCTGGTTCAGGTCCTGCTCCAGGTCTACCTGCTGATGCTGGGGAGTAGTTTCTTCACTATGCGGGTGAAGAAAGCTGCTCATCAGCGACTCTAGACTCAGGCTGCTGGTGCTGCTGTCACTTGCGACGAAGTCGAAGATCCAGTCAACCAATCAAGAACCGCTAGGTTGCTGGTCAAGACACGACCGCTAGCCGACATTTGGAACTGAGGCCTCGGGAAGAAACCCCTGTTGCCATGCCCTCTTACTCTGCTGCGACCTGTGCCTGCGCCAGAATCATTTACGCCTCTGACACTTCCCTGTGCAGGGCCTGGCACTTCTCTGTCTGACATACTTTTAGTTGAACTAAATAAATTAAAAGCAAATTAAAACACCCCTAAAAGCGCCAAAATATATTTATCTTTTTTTACTGAGATAGGCAACTAAAGGATTTGAAATTGTCAAGGAAACGATTTCAGCGTAAATAACAGCAAAAGTGGACTGCGTATATATTTCTCGTATTGGACTAAAATAGGCCACTAAACAATTTCTAAGTAATTAACAGAAAAAGTGAACTGCGAATATTTTTCTCTTTTTCTCTACAAATATGACAAGAAACGCTTTTAGCGCAAATAACACCGAATGTGAACTGCGTCTATTTTTCTCGTATTGTAGTGAAATATGACAAGAAACGCTTTTAACACAGGAAAAAATTCGACCCTATCTGGGAAAGTATTTAACAATACACAATCACATAGCTACAGGCTCATTTCCTTTCTTGTCCCAGATAATAAAATTTAACTTAATTTAAATGAAGTTAGCACATCTATTAACTATTATAAGTGAGCTCTAAACACTGTTTGTTAAAACTAGCTGATGCTCATTATTAGTGCCAGATCACTATGTTATTGAATTGCTTCGTTTTTAGACTGTGGCTGGGAGTGCACTTCCCCACACCACCACTCTAATTGAAATGTGCACTGGCACACACTGATCGTTTATAGCATGAACGTATCTGTGTATTAATCAAACACTTGAAGGCACATAAACAGAAGAGGTCAGCAAACTAAAGCCTAAGACTGCCCCCCGACATGTTTCACCAGCTAATCTGGCTTCATCAGGGGTTTGGGCAGCATTGACTGTGGAACACCATGGGTGGGATATAAATGACCTAGGTACTATAATTGACAGATGATTTCCCCTATCAGAGCTGCATGATGTCATTAAAGTGGGTGTGAGTCCATAGACATTTATCCAATTGGAAGTATTCAAATGAACAGCTCTGCCAATCCCTGTCTTTAGGGGGGGTATCTATCTGGTCATATAATTGACAGATGATTGCCCCTATCAGAGCTGCATGATGTCATTAAAGTGGGTGTGAGTCCATAGACGTTTATCCAATTGGAAGTGTTCAAATGAACAGCTCTGCCAATCCCTGCCTTTGGGGGTGGGGGGGGGGTGTTCTCAAAGAATGTGTTGGCGTGACAAGAATTAGCTAGTCACACTCAAAATCATGACATCAGAGTACTGTCAAGAAATATCATTATAGACTACAATGGCTTCTTGTGTTTGTTGTTTTATTTCTTATTTCAGCATACTTGGGGCAAAATATTATTATAAACATAGATCTTGTAATACACAACAGAGTCTGTAGGTGGCAGTTCATAAAAATGATGAAAAAGTAAATTCTTAATTAAGACCTTTTTTGGCTGAGACTGTCTAGACGGTAAATCAACCTTGTTTACTTTTGTAAAAAAACCTTATCCAGGTCACCTCTTCGTGCTCCAAGAGTCTTTTTACAGATACCCAAAAATTTGAGACAATTGGGGTCCCTAACATGGACAGACCTAACATGCCTGGAGATCGTTGTATCAGCTTTGGTGTTTATACTGCTGATATGTTGGCATATACGTCTCCGAAATTCCTGTGACGTCTTACCAACGTACAACTTCGGACAGGGACATTGGGAAATATAAATCATGCCCATAGTTTGGCAGTTTATGAACTGTCTGATGTCATATTTTCTCTCATCCACAGGATGAACTCTTTTTGTTTTTTGATGTATGGGCAAAAACTACACCTACCACAGGGAAAACTGCCAACTATATTGGATTTCAACCAGGTCATTTTAGAAGGTTTTTTTTTATAGAAACTTTGTACCAGCAAATCCTTGAGATTTTTACTTTTCTTATATGTAATGCCCAGTTTCACGGTCAGCACCTCTCTGAGATCGTTATCAGCTCTTAAAATATGCCAATGTTTTTGGAGAATTTAAAAAATCCTGTGATTTTGTGCATCAAAGGTGCCAATGCACCTGATAACTGAAGGGGTCTTACTACTGGCCATATATTTATTACATAGAAGATCAAAGCGGTTTGTCGACTTGGCCCTGTGGAAGGCTTTATGCAGTGTTCTTTTAGGATAACCTAAAACGCTTTTAGTGCAAATAACACCAAATATGAACTAAGTCTATTTTTCTCGTATTGTAGTGAAATATGACAATAAACGCTTTTAGGGCAAATAACCGCAAATATGAACTTAGTCTATTTTTCTCTTTTTCTCTTTAAATATGGCAATAAACTCTTTTAGCGCAAATAACACCAAATGTGAACTGCGTCTATTTTTCTCGTATTGTAGTGAAATATGACAAGAAATGCTTTTAGCGCAAACAGCAAATATGAACTTAGTCTATTTTTCTCTTTTTCTCTAGAAATATGGCAATAAACGCTTTTAGCGCAAATAACAACAAAAGTGACCTGTGTAAATATTTCTCGTATTGTATTGAAATAGGCCACTAAATGATATCAGCGCAGTTAACAGCAAAAGTGACCTGCGTATATATTTATCTTTTTCCACAGATAAAAGCCACTAAAGGCTTTTCAACATAGCACTTGCACCCCAATAACTAATTGCTGGAATGAGCTGTATTATGAGACTATCTGGATCCCCAAGTAATAGTTTCCTACACTTGTAAATCACTTTTTTTTCACAATGAGGATTTTCCTATGACTCTGCACACATCTCTCCCTGCTTGTGAAATGATTCCTCTCACTATCCTTTCCCTCCACTAGTAAATCGCTTCTTTCCTTTTTTTTTAAACAATTAGTTTTTCTTTCACTCTCCCTAGCGCCTGCATACACGTCTGTCCCTGAACAAAGTACGATAGTGAATGGCAGACTCTAATATGGCCGCCGTATTTATAGGGCTATGACATCACCGGTTTGGCTGGCTGCTGATTGGCTGCATGCATGGCATTATGTGTCATCCCGCCTTCCCAGAGTTCCTTGCCCCATGTCCTCACACGTGTAGCCGCCATTTAGCCGGCTAGCCGCCATGTTAGGAAAAATTGTGATTCATTACCATGAAACCCGAGGAAATTCGCATTCGTTCAGAATCAAATTTTTCCTGAAATTCAGAACGAATTCGACTTTGTCAGCTTCCATTTGCTCATCTCTAATCACGGCCTATGTGCCATGGAGGGAATGGTCTTTCTGGATGTCGGCATTCCTACTTTACTCATTGGGCCCCACAGCAGCTGACACACCTGCTACCCTAGTAGTTACGCCCATGAGTATAAGATCTCTTTAATAGTGAGTCCTCTTTCCTATCTGCGGGTTTCTTCAGGCGTGGTGACTCTGCGGAGAAGAACATGATTTCTATGGATTGTTTTGCCACCGTAGAATCAGCCTCCTACAGTTTAGCCTGTTTGATCATCCAGTACTGGAAGATCAAGAAACACTCTTTCTTTTTTTTCTCTCTCCTATATAAGCTTATTCTGCATCTTCTGGTCCATTTGTAACACCCAGAGAAGCTGCCCCTCCCCTGCATGCAAAGCCTGCCAGAGTATGTAAGGGCAGTGTGTCAGCAAGAAGGAGGTGGAACCAAAGTTTAGGGACAGCACAGGGAAAGACTTTTGAGCTTGGACAGGAACTATCACTACTGTGTGGAAGGAGGAGAGTCTGCACGTGCCCTGAGCAAAAAGATGGCAGACATAGAGGTGTCTGCAGGCTCAGGGGGAGAAGCTAGCCACCATGCATGAGCTGCTGAAATCAGAGAGCAAGGGCTGTGTAGAAATCTACAAGTCACAGCACAGAGGCAGAGCATGATATGTATGTGTAACACCCCAGAGTTGTGTTACTACACACCTCTACCCTGCTACTATCTCCTAAGAGCCGTTATATTGTCATCTAATGTAATAAATGTATTCACAAATGTGCATCTAAAACCATGTTAAATGTTATTGTTAATGTAATTTACCTGTTTACCAGTAGGTGGCATGAACGTGTTGGCAAGGTACAAGTCCCAGTTTAGTGTATCTAGGCTGGAATGGATTATTCCAGCTTGGCTTCCCCTCTGTGAGAGAGTGGGCTGTTCCCACATCCTGCAGCATGGGTGGAGAAGGAAGTTAGAGTCAGTGTGTAGCCCACCCCCTGCTAGGGGTAGGGTGTGTGTGTGTGAGGAGTTCCCCTGCATAGGGAAGACAGCAATGATCTTGTCTCGGCTGAGACTTGATCATATTCCCAGTCTGAGCACCTGCAGCTCAGCTGGATGAAGAAGCAGAAACTACAACCTCCAGAGTTCCAGGAAGAAACATCCCCTGAGAATCTATCTGTGAGTTAAGTCCAAAGACCTAGAAGAAGCCATTGCTCCTCAGCTAGTCTGTCCCCACAAAGAAGAAGTTACAGAAAAGTGCAGAAGATTAATTCCTGTCACAATTACAGAGCTACCAAGCAGACGACCTATCCTGCAAGCTCCAAATTTAAAGCAGAAGTATTTATTCCTGCCAATCATTGCCAAAACCTGCTGGGACCAGAGACCAAAGCTGTATACTGCTTGGATACAAGTTATCTTCAGTAAAGAAACGTTTGAACTTCATCTAAAGGTCTGAACATCATTTCTGCGGCAAAATTCCTCTATTACTCCTACTATCACTACACTCAAATTTATTGCAAGTGAGCCAGGAGTCCAGCTGTACCCAGGTAGGAGACACCGTTGACACAATTATCACTACCCTATAAAGACATTATAGGCCATTGCACCACTCTGACATTCCTAATCGCGGACGTGCATTATAAAACCTTGGAAGGGCCCTGGGATAGTACATTGCGCATGCTGCAATTGGCGTCACAAACAAATACAGACTATTATCCACCTGACCCGGCCACTGCATAAAGTCGTATCCTGGCCATTGCATAAGTGGCGTCACAAACAGGATCGGATTGTGTGCCTATCACTGCTACAACAGGATTGAATTGTGTGCCTAACTAGATTGAATTATATGTCTAACACTATTACAAGGCCTAAGAATTGTGTTAAAAACCCAGAAAATTGACTTTATTGCTATTATTGCGGTGCAAGACAGTGCTAAACCGTGCGCACCAGCAATCCAGGGATTAATTCGCCATGTTTTTGGCGCCGCTTCTTCATGCCCTTTAGAGGCGGGAAAACACAGGAACGCCCTCTCAAGAGCGCGAAAATGATGACTACGCCCTCCTAGGAGCGGGAGAACTAAAGCCTGCCCACCAAGAACTCTGCAATGTGAGCCAAGGGAGTGAATACTCCCCCCCATGGGCTCTACCCTCACTTCCTGCAGTCATCCTAACTGAGGAGCCGAGGAAGATGGCGCTCCCAAAACCCAAGTGGGACCAGATGTCTGTGCAAGGAGAACCAGTTTATGCGACTCACCCACCAGAGATCCGTGTCTCCCAACTTGTGAGGAGAGCTGGCCCCAGTACCTTCGGAGTGTCCCCGGAGGCTGTTGATTCCTCGACTGGTGGTGAGACGGCCGCCGCTGCTGAAGTAAATATGGCTGCTGTTCCCGAACCCGGACATCATTTCTGCTGCAACATTCCTCTATTACTCCTATCACTACCCTCAAATTTATTGCAAGTGAGCCAGGGGCCAGGAGTCCAGCTGTACCCAGGTAGGAGACACCGTTGACACAATTAGCACTACCCTATAGAGACATTATAGGCCATTACACCACTCTGGCATTCCTAATCTGGGACGTGCGTTATAACACCTTGAAAGAGCCCTGGGATAGTACCCTGCGCACGCTGCATTTGCGTCACGAACAAATACAGACTATTAGCCACTGCATAAAGTGGCGTCAGCTTACACGTATCCTGGCCATTGCAAATGTCAGCGTCAGAACTAGGGTTGCCATCTTTCCCCCAAGTGGGGTGTGGTTGTGGGGATGTGACTTAACACGGGGTGTTAAGTTGCTATGTCATATTTGTGACTCCCAGTATTAACAATGCCCCCATTAGTGCCCCCTAGTAATATTAATGCCTCCATTAGTGTCCCCCAGAATTGATAATGCCGCCCATTAGTGCCCCCAGTAATAGTAATGCCCCCATTAGTGTCTCCCAGAATTGATAATGCCCCCAATAGTGCCCCCAGTAATAGTAATGCCTCCATTAGCACCCCCCCAGAATTAATAATGCCCCATTAGTGGCCCTGAGTATTATTATTGCCCCCATTAGCACCCCCCAAAATTAATAATGACCCCATTAGTGCCCCCCAGAATTAATGCCCCCATTAGCACCCCTCAATAATAGTAATGCCCCAATTAGTGCCCCGAGAATTACTAATGCCCCCATTAGTGCCCCCCAATATTAATAATTCCCCTTTCCCATCTATTTGATAGTGCCATGGTGAACATTCGCTACTCATTGGAAGCTCAGGACAAGGTACTGCTGCTTCCAGTCAATGCTGTGAAACGTCATCAAGCTGGAGCGCAGGGCCTTACCCTGGCACCATCAAATGGATGAGGTGAGTTTTTTCTTAAAACAAGTAGGGAGAAGGTGGAAGTTATAGGGGTTGTCCGGGTTCAGATCTGAACCCGGACATACCCATATTTTCACCCAGGCAGCCCCCCTAATGTTAGCATCAGAGCATGTCATGTTCCAATGCGCTTCCTTGCCCTGCGCTGAATCGCGCAGGGCAACAGCTTTTTTATTTACAATAATACACTGCTGGGCGGAAGCATGAAATGCTCCGATGCTCTTGTCAGAGGGATGCCTTGGTGAAAATATGGGTATGTCTGGGTTCAGCTCTGAACCCGGACAACCCCTTTAAATGCTATACTAATGAGTGCTCCACAATGAAAGCACTCATTAGTAACAGTCCATATAGGAAAACCAGTGAAATAAATCCCAGCGGGTGCTTGTAAGCGAACTTCAAGGTTTTATTATTTCATATTATATCCAATAAGTACATGGACGCGTTTCAGCATATCCAGCTTTCCTGGACATGCTGAAACGTGTCCATGTATTTATTGGATAAAATATGAAATAATAAAACCTTGAAGTTCGCTTACAAGCACCCGCTGGGATTTATTTCACTTATATTGTGGTCTTGTGTCCTCCCCGTGCGGGTGCGCCTTGGGTCCAGGTGCCGGCTATTCCTAGGATTGCATATAGGAATACCGACAATTATTATTGCCGGTATAAAATATTACAGGCAGGGGCACTAAATTACCAGTTTAGCCAGTGAGTTATCAGCCGGGTGGAAACTCTAGTCAGAACCCAGAACAGTAATATCTCAGGACAAGCACATAAGTCCCCAAGTATAAAGGACACCTGGTGGAAGAACTGTTCCCTAAAGAGAAGTGAGTTGCATTGATGTATCTTTGCCCCTGACAACAGGATAGTGTTTGCCTCAGATCAATAAGGAATCCATAAAGAACCACCTGAGGGCCGTCGGCCATAGTGACACAGACAGTGTGCAGGGCTTCTTCCTGGGGCAGGAAGTGAACACAGCATTGTGCTAGGGGGATATTGTGAAAGTAATTACGGTAAGCATCATTTTCATCCATCTAAAGTTAGTCAGTTCTTCAGTTTGTTCGGGACACTTCATAAGCAGCCCCAGGTATTAACCTGTTACTGAAAGGTATATTGTGCAATGTGAACCCTGAGAGACTACATGTGTCCTGCACATTACACATTTCTATGGTATCTTAACCTGACATTAATAAATGATGCAATATGTCTTTTGAACATGATATCATGTAAGTATGAATTGCCAGAATAATTTCATAAGAAGAGGTATATACTCGTACAGAAGAATGAGCAGAAGATATATACTCGTACAGAAGAATGAGCAGAAGATATATACTCGTACAGAAGAATGAGCAGAAGATATATACTCGTACAGAAGAATGAGCAGAAGATATATACTCGTACAGAAGAATGAGCAGAAGATTTTCCTTCTTCATGCTCCTGCTGAGTTGAAGCTAGAGTTTCTGTTCCAAAGCAGAAACCAGTTTAACTTCCCACATTAGGCAGAGGTGGGCCCAGTGGTGTAACTAGAACTGACTGGAGCCCACAGCAAATTTTTGAATGGAGCCTTCCCTCGGTCCCCATGATGCAGACCTCAGACCAGACCAAAAAAAATACTTCTCCTCCTGCGGGTGCCTCTGCTTTACATGCAGCACTGCGTCTAGACATGAGCTAAACTGTGACCTGACATTGCACAGAGTCAGGTCATAGTGCACTCCTCTGCACACTACATCCCGTCCTGAAGCTGTGTGCTGCCAGGACTTAGTTCAGTGCAGGCGCCCAGAGAAAAAGAACAAGGAGCAGTGAGTAATACCAGTCCTAGGATTAGGAGCACTATACTCACCACTCCCTGGGCCCAGAAAATAAATCCATTTGTCCTCTTCCTGAGTTTGAGCCCCAAAACAGCTACTTCCTCTGCTGCTTCCTTGATAGCTATGCCCCTGAGTGGGAGGCTGCAGACACCCAGGTAAGCCTGAAACCAATCTTAAACCTAAGACAAGCAAAAAAAATAATCCTTGGTCTAATTTTGCAGAGAATAAAATCTATGTGATAAACAGGTAGGGCAGACATCAAAAGTAAAAGTCATCCAGTAAGGCTGTTAGTATGCCCTGCAGTGTCTGGATTTCCAAAACCTGTTCCTGGAGTTTTTTTTTAAGTACCTAGAGGAGAGAGTCAACAGAATCAGGGATTTCCAGCCAGTCTCCCAAGCTGCTACTTCCCATGCATTAAGCTGTGTAACAGCGGCGATCTGATGAGTGCACGCATATTCAGTCTCACCATGATAGGCAGAAATCTAATAAGAAAACATACACCATATGAGGACTCTCAAGGCAACCACAACGTAGCCAGAGCAGAAACATCTCCTAGAGACCAGCAGCCATAGAGTGCCAGGTAACATACAGCAGAGGGAAAGCAGCAGAGTAACACAACTATGGTAGGTGTGTATTGTCTGCCTTACTTACCGGGCGGTTGAGTGCAGAATAACACTGAATTAAAAGTCATATCTCTACCACTTAACACCAGGTAACATACAGCAGAGTGAACACAGCTGTGATAAATGCATTAACATGGTTTTGCCTTACTTACCTCAATAAGTAGAGGGCACCATTTGCTGGAAGAGTACACCATCGGTTCATACAGAACCAGACGTCGCACCCCATTCCACAACTGAAAATTCTACGTATGCACTGTATCAGCTCTCCTGCACCTAACACTGCTTCAGGAAAGTCATTTAGACCAGCATAGGCTTCAGGGATGCACCACACCTAAAGCCTAATTCACACATTAGTGTCTTGGTCAGTGATTTTGTAATGCCCCAGAGGTGCATTACCACCTTTCACTCCTCCTCACTACCTCCTATGGTTAATTCCGTGTCATTCTTTGCACTAATTCCCAGGGCCTGCAAAATGTGTATACCTCATGCTCCTGGACCCGGTAGCGACTGCTATCTCTGCACCCCCTAGATTTACGCCCCTGGAAGTGTCTGAAAACGGGGTGGATAATGTGCTGCAAGAGACGCAATGTTTTAACCCTTAGGATACCAAATGTTTTTTCATTTTTTCATTTTCATTTTTCCTTCCCTGTATTCCTTGAGCCATAACTTTTTTATTTTTCCGTTAAAGTAGCTGTATGAGGTCTTATTTTTTGCGAGACAAGTTATACTTTCTAATGCCACCATTTAATATGGCATACAATGAGGTGGGAAACTGGAAAAAAATTGAATGAGGTGGAACTGGAAAAGAAAAACGCAATTCCTCCACTGTTATATGGGTTTTGTTCCCACGACGTTTCGTTTGTGGCAAAACTGAGCTGTGACCTTCATTCTATGGCTCAGTAAAATTATAACGATACCACATATGTATAGGTTTTTATGTCTAAATAGTGTAAAACTTTGAGAAAAAACATTTCATTTACATCACCATATTCTGACCCCCATAACTTTTTTATAGTTAAATCTGCTGAGCTGTGTGGGGGCTCATTTTTTGCACGACAATCTGTAGTTTTTATTTATACAATTTTAGAGTGTGTATGACTTTTTGATCACATTTTATAACTTTTTTTGGCGTGAAAAAATTGCAAATTGGCTATTTTCTTTTTTTGCCATTCTCTGTATTGGAAAAATATTTTTATATTTTAATAGTACAAGCGTTTTCAGTTGCGGTGATACCCATGATGTTTATATTTTTTGTTATTTATGTATTTTTTTTTATTGTACGGAAAGGGGGGTGATTTAAACATTTATATATTTTATATATTTTTAACAGTCTTTTTTTAGTTTTTTGTTATGATTTTGAAGCTCATATTTGAGCCTACAAAATCCTTTTTTTTTTTATTCTGAACAATCGTGGATTTTTTACATCCATTTATTGCTCAGAATTGCTCATTTCTTATGTTGGCCTGCCACCTCCTGGCCAAAATAAGAATTGCAGCTTCAATGCCATTGGTGTCTTCAGCGAGACCTAGGGCATTGAATTCACTTACCGGCATCCTCATTGGCCGCAGAGATGGTAAGAATCTCACTTGATCACGGCATCTAAATGCTTTAATTACTGCTATCGGAGACCCGCCGGCCACTACGCCCTCTGCACGTGCGAGCGGTCACCATATATTTGCCCATCACTCCAGTGCCGTAGATGTACAGAGCTGGTAACGAAGGGGTTAAACCTCCGAGGAAGAGCCATCTCCTGCAACTTCTAGCTGAGGGACAGAAACTCCTCCCTGTATAAAGCTCGACATGCCAGCAGGAATCTGTGACTTCCATATGAGAAATAAAATACACTGGTTCCTTCTTCCTGCTTAGCTTTATAGGTGCCATCGTGATGGATTGATTAATTGATTGATTATTACAGATTATTAAAAGGGTTTTCCAAGTGCTTTTTTTTACTAATGACCTATCCAAAGGATAGGTCATCAGTATCTGATCGGTGGGACCACCGCCAATCAGGACCACTGCCAATCAGCTGCTTGAGAAGGCAGCAGCACTTGCAGTAGTACCGTGGCCTTCTCCAGCTTTTCATAGCCCATGAGATGTCACATTCATCAGTCATGTGGCTTTGGTGCTGCTCAGCCACATTGAAGTGAATGGGACTAGGCTGTGATACCAAGCACAACTGCTATACAATGTACGGCGCTGTGCTTGGTAAGCAGAAAGAAGCCTGCTGTGCTACTGAAAGCGGCCATGCCTTATCAGACAGCTGATCGGAGGGGGGTCCTGGGTGTCAGACCCCCGCTAATCAGATACTGATGAACTACATCAGTAAAAAAAACTATTGGAAAACTTCTTTAACCTGTCTCTGTCTAGTTGTATCTAGGGGGCTTTAACCCATTTGTGACTGTGCTTCTGTAGGACGTCCAGGAAATATACACTGCTCAAAAAAATAAAGGGAACACAAAAATAACACATCCTAGATCGGAATTAATTAAATATTCTTCTGAAATACTTTGTTCTTTACATAGTTGAATGTGCTGACAACAAAATCACACAAAAATTAAAAAATGGAAATCAAATTTTTCAACCCATGGAGGTCTGAATTTGGAGTCACACTCAAAATTAAAGTGGAAAAACACACTACAGGCTGATCCAACTTTGATGTGATGTCCTTAAAACAAGTCAAAATGAGGCTCAGTAGTGTGTGTGGCCTCCATGTGCCGGTATGACCTCCCTACAACGCCTGTGCATGCTCCTGATGAGGTGGCGGACGGTCTCCTGAGGGATCTTCTCCTTGACCTGGACTAAAGCATCTGCCAACTCCTGGACAGTCTGTGGTGCAACGTGACGTTGGTGGATAGAGCGAGACATGATGTCCCAGATGTGCTCAATTGGATTCAGGTCTGGTGAATGGGCGGGCCAGTCCATAGCATCAATGCCTTCGTCTTGCAGGAACTGCTGACACACTCCAGCCACATGAGGTCTAGCATTGTCTTGCATTAGGAGGAACCCAGGGCCAACCGCACCAGCATATGGTCTCACAAGGGGTCTGAGGATCTCATCTCGGTACCTAATGGCAGTCAGGCTACCTCTGGCGAGCACATGGAGAAATGCCACCCCACACCATTACTGACCCAATGCCAAACCGGTCATGCTGGAGGATGTTGCAGGCAGCAGAACGTTCTCCACGGCGTCTCCAGACTCTGTCACGTCTGTCACATGTGCTCAGTGTGAACCTGCTTTCATCTGTGATGAGCACAGGGCGCCAGTGGCGAATTTGCCAATCTTGGTGTTCTCTGGCAAATGCCAAACGTCCTGCACGGTGTTGGGCTGTAAGCACAACCCTCACCTGTGGACGTCGGGCCCTCATATCACCCTCATGGAGTCTGTTTCTGACCGTTTGAGCAGACACATGCACAATTGTGGCCTGCTGGAGGTCATTTTGCAGGGCTCTGGCAGTGCTCCTCCTGTTCCTCCTTGCACAAAGGCGGAGGTAGCGGTCCTGCTGCTGGGTTGTTGCCCTCCTACGGCCTCCTCCACGCCTCCTGATGTACTGGCCTGTCTCCTGGTAGCGCCTCCATGCTCTGGACACTACGCTGACAGACACAGCAAACCTTCTTGCCACAGCTCGCATTGATGTGCCATCCTGGATAAGCTGCACTACCTGAGCCACTTGTGTGGGTTGTAGACTCCGTCTCATGCTACCACTAGAGTGAAAGCACCGCCAGCATTCAAAACATCAGCCAGGAAGCATAGGAACTGAGAAGTGGTCTGTGGTCACCACCTGCAGAACCACTCCTTTATTGGGGGTGTCTTGCTAATTGCCTATAATTTCCACCTGTTGTCTATCCCATTTGCACAACAGCATGTGAAATTGATTGTCACTCAGTGTTGCTTCCTAAGTGGACAGTTTGATTTCACAGAAGTGTGATTGACTTGGCGTTACATTGTGTTGTTTAAGTGTTCCCTTTATTTTTTTGAGCAGTGTATATACATATGTGGACAAAATTGGTACTCTTCCATTAAAGATAGAAAAACCCACAATGGTCACTGAAATAACTTGAAACTGACCAAAGTAATAATAAATAAAAAAAATTACTGAAAATCAACTATTGAAAATCATAAATTGCCTTTGAATTGTGGTTTAACAGAATAATTTATAAAACAAACTAATGCAACTGGCCTGGAAAAAAATTATAGTACCCTTTACTTAACCCTTAGGATACCGGAAGTTTTTGCGTTTTCATTTTTCTTCCCTATTTTCCTTGAGCCATAAGTTTTTTATATTTCCTGTCACATAGCTGTATGAGGGCTTATTTTTTGCGGGTCAGGTTGTACTTTCTAATGCCACCATTAATTATAGCATAAAATGTAGTGGGAAATCCAAATGGGGCGGAATTCGAAAAAAAATGCAATTCCTCCACGGTTTTACTGGTTTTGTTCCCATGGCGTTTCATTTACGTCAAAAATACCATGCCCTTCATTCTCTGGGTCAGTACGATTACAACGATACCCCGTATATGTAGTTTCTTTATGTCTAAATAGTGTAAAAATACATTTAAAGTTTGATTTAAAAAAAAAAATTTTGATCACCATATTCTGACCCCCATAACTTTTTAATACTTATGTCTACTGAGCAAATTTTTTGCGAAACAATCTGTAGTTTTTATTGATACCATTTTGGAGTGTGTGTAACTTTTTGATCACATTTTATTACATTTTTTTGGGTAAGAGAAGCAATGAAAAAATGGAAAATTGGCCAATTTGACCCTTTTTTCCGTTACGCCATTCGCCGTATTGGAATTTTTTTTTCTATTTTACTAGTATTGGTGTTTTTGGTCGCGGTGATACGTGTGTTTTTATATTTATTTTTATTTAGGTATTTATTTTTTAATTATATAGAAAGGGGGGTGATTTAAACTTTTATATTTTTTTATATATATTTTTTAATACTTTTTTTTTGTGATGATTTTGCTCATTTCTTATCTTGGACTGGTGGCCAAAATAAGAATTGCAGCATTAACACATTCAGCCTCATCAGCGAGGTTGAAAGTGTTCAGCACAAGTACCGATGCCCCATTTAGCCACACAAGCTTCCGGGTTTTTACGCATTTAGATGCCGTGACCTCACTTGGTCCTGGCATCTAAAGCATTTAATTACCGAGATCGGCATTATTGCCGGTCACGGTAATTAGCCGCAGGTCTCTGCTGTTTGAAACAGCAGAGATCTGCCGGCCATGGCGCCCGCTGCACGTGCGAGCGAGTGCCATATTTAGACATCGCTCCAGTGCCGTACATGTACGGCGCTGGTAGCGAAAGGGTTAATATTTTGTTGCACACCCTTTTGAGGCAATCACTGCAATTAGGCGAGTTCTGTAACTCTCAATAAGACTTCTGCACCTGTCCACAGGTAATTTGGCCGACTCCAGACTGTATGTTTTAGCTCCTTCCACAGATGTTCAATAGGATTCAGATCAAGGCTCATAGAAGGCTACTTCAGAATAGCCCAGTGCTTTGCTCTTAGCCATTCTTGGATGTTTTAGCTATGTATTTCGGGTCATTATCCTTTTGGAGGACCCATGACCTGCGACTGAGACTAGAAAGCACATTTCGCTCCAGAATGCCTTGGTAGTCTTGAGATGTCATTGTACCATGAACAGATTTAAGCCACCCTTAGCTAGATTCAGCAAAGCAGTCCCAAAACATAACTGAGCCTCCTCCATCTTTCACAGTAGGTACAATGTTCTTTTCATTTTTGTGTCTGTGACCATAGAGCGGATGTAACTTGCAAAAAAGCTCCAGTTTGTCTCATCTGTCCAAAGAACATTCTCCCAGAAGCTTTGTGGCTTGTCAATATGCATTTTGGCAAATTCCAGTCTTGTTTTTTTATGATTTGCTTTCAACAGTGGTTTCTTCCTCATTCATTTTCCATTAAGTCCACTTTGGCTAAGACAGCAACAGATAGTGGGATCTGAAATTGATGTAACTTGACCTTGGAGTTCACTTCTAACCTCTTTGGAATTTCTTATGGACTCTTTGGTTACCATTCATATTATTCGTCTCTTCAATTTGTCATCAATTTTTCTCTTGCAGCCACGCACAGGAAAGTTGGCTACAGTCCCGTAGACCTTATACGTCTGAATAATATGTGGAACTGTAGTAACAAGAAAATCAAGCTGTTTGGAGGTGGTCTTATAGCCTTTACTTAACATGTTTGTCTATAATTTTCTTTCTAATTTCCTGAGACAACTATCTCCTTAGCTTTTATTCTGTCCACGCACAATATGGTACCTACCATGATATCAAACAGCACAGTGATTAAAAACACAAAGAAAACCACGCTGCTCTCATTCAGCAGGAACAGATTCAGCCAGTCCAAAGTATATGGAGAGTCTCTTGACGTAGTCAATCACTGGCAAAATCACAGGCATGTAGTAATAAAAACTAGTTTTCCATCATGTGCCCGACCCAGGTTTTACCTCGGTATGCCCCTGACGAAGCAGGCTGCAAAAGATGGCCATAGCTGTCCGCATCGGTAGTTCTGTTCCGCAGCCCCGCAAGAAAGATAGAGCAAGTCCTATATGTGCGATTGCGGACAAGCATAGTCACTTCTATCATAGTGCTGGCCATGTGCGATCCGCAAAATGTGGAACACGGCTGGTATCCCCGGCTTTCACTCTCCCTGCCACTGTCCCTAACTCTTTCTTCGCAACTGTCCCTGCCTTTGTCCGTTTCTCAGCCTCAGATCTGCCCCCCACTTCCATCAGCTTCAAATCAGCCTCCTATCAGACCCCCCAGCCTACATCAGCCTCAGATCAGACCTCCTAGCCTCAGATTAGACCCCAAATCAGACCCCCACTAGCTTTAGATCAGACCCCCAGCCTCAGATCAGACTCCCATCAGACCCCCCAGCCTCAGATCAGACCCTCAGCCTCAGACCAGACCCAGATCAGACCGCTAGCCTCCGATCAGACCCTCATCAGACCCTCCCCAGCCTTGGACCAGACCCCCCAGCCTCAGATCAGACCCCCATCAGACCTTCCCCAGCCTTAGATCAGACCCCCATAGGCCCCACAGCCTCCGATCAGACCCCCCAGCCTCAGATCAGCCCCATCAAACCCCCCAGCCTTAGATCAGACCACCATTAGGCCTCCCAGCCTCAGATCAGACCCCCAGCCTCAGACCAGACCCAAATCAGACCCCCAGCCTCAGATCAGACCCTCATCAGACCCTCCCCAGCCTTAGATGATACCCCCATCAGACCCTCCCCAGCCTCAGATCAGACCCCCATGAGACCATCCACAGCGTCAGATCAGACCTCCACAGCCTCAGATCGCCCCCATCAGACCCTCCAGCCTCAGATCAGACCCCCCAGCCTCAGATCAGACCCTATCAGACCCCCCAGCCTCAGATCAGACCCCCAATAGGCCCTCCAGCCTCAGATCAGATCCTCTCCACCCTCCATTAGCCTCAGATCAGCCCCTATCAGACCTCAGATCAGAACAAATAAATCAACTTACCTCTCCAGCTCCGGGCGGCGCTGCCACTTGGCAGATTCACTTACCCTCCCTGGTCTTCTTCCCACCGCGCTGTTTTGTGACCTGACAGCGCATAGCATCAGGTCATAGTGCGCACCTACGTGCACTACGTCCTGACACTGTATGTGTCAGGACACAGAGCGGGGCCGGAAGAAGACCAGGGACGGTGAGGACAGCCAGTGCAGTGCTGTTGTCACCCCCCTTGCCTCCCACATGCTAATGACTGCTTCCACAATGGAAGCGGTCATTAGCATTTTCACAATATCTCCTGACAGGGGGCCGGGGGCCACATGAAATGATCCCGATGGCCGCATACAGGCCACGGGCCTAAGGTTCCCCACCGCTTGTGTAAAGTGTAGGTGCCCCAATACTTTAGTCCACATAGTTTGCATTCTCATAGAAAAAGTAACTGCTGTTCATATACTGTAAATCTTTCAACCAAAAGCAAACCACAGCTTATTTCAGCACCAAATAAGGATCTATCTACTCGTCTGCTTAAAAAAAAAAAATTAAGAAAACACAGACTAAACCATAACCCAATTTCAGACTTGTTCAGTTTTCATGAATGTTTCCATTAAATATATTTTTCAGTGGTCAAATAACTAGTATAGAAGTACTGTATGCTCCATCAGTGTACAGATTATGTACACACATAATCTACATAGAGCTGGATAACTTGCAGATAATGAGGGTCATTTACAAAAGTGGCATGTATCTGGCGCTGATTCTGTTGCATGCAGAATCTGCGACTTCTTCCCTGCTCTCGTCAGGTCTACAAAAGGGGCGTGGTGTGGGCGGGGAAGGGGGCGGGCCGGCAGGCCCATCTCATTCATCATTTTCTACGCCTGGTTTAGGCATAGAAAATGGTGTAAATGTAAGACAGCAAGGATGCAGTCTTATATTTAGAATCGGCTGTGGATATGCCGAAGTTATGTAGAGAACGGCACCTCTACAAAACTCCAGCAATCCACTGCCAGCGTAGGGGCTTATTAAAAACGCTGGTCTTAATAAATGTGCCCCAATGTGTTTTACTATCTTGACCCTGTGTAATATTGTGTTCACACAGCTCGACAGTTCTACAAGTTACTACTGTAACCTGTCTACAGCTTCGTGACAAAAATGTTCATTACACCTTAAAGGGAACCCATCACCATAAAATGCAGTCCAGTCTGCAGGCAGCATGTTACAGCAGAAGGAGCTGAGCAGACTAATATAGAGTTTTCTGGGATAAGATTTAGTAAAACTAGTAATTTTTTCTTTAAAATCTCTGCTATTTCTGAGCCCTAGAGCCAATCAGGCGGCCTTATCAGTGATTAATATTGAGCAGTTTTACAAGTCCAGCTCAGTATCCACAGAATCAAGACATCTGGCCACTCGCTTGTAGAGTGCACAGAAAAGCAGTTTGTTGTAGACAGGTAAGTATATCCAGGAAGAAATAGGTGATATCCATAGGTGATATACCGTATATTTGGACTATAAGATGCACAGAGGATTTGGAGTTGGAAAATAAGAAGAAAAATATTTTTCATCAGACCTCAGAGCAGACCCCCAAATCATACCCCCCATTCTTCACCAGACTTGAGATACCCCCAAGCTCCATAAACTTCAGATCAGACCCTCCAACCTACATCAGTCTCGGATCAGCATCCCTGTAGCTGGCCAGCTAAGACCTGTACTAGGTTGCTAACATAGCTTATATGTTTATACAGCTAGAACTGCCAATAACCTTAATACAGTTCCTATGTTTGTGTGTTAAAGACAAAAGCAGAGTTATTTACAGTGACTTCATGTTTGGATGTCATGTAATAGTTATATTTTGTGTCCACAGAAGCAGAAAAAGATAATGTGCCTTTAAGATTAATTATATAATGTAAGGTAAGCTCAATGACACAGCATACACAACAGAAAACATAGAGTTAAACTGTTGTTGCTGGGCAGGAGTCTTAACCAATCACAGCCAGCCTCACACACAGTCTGTGTGAGAAATTCCCCTAGCAGGAGCTGCTAGAATCATTAAACCAGAGGAGAGAAGCTGAACAGACATTCACTCCACTAAGAGCTGTGTTTTATGGAAGCAGAGAGGCCAAAATAGGTATTTAAATCAGTTATATAATGTTCCTACTGTTAATATAGTGATTAGAACTGTATACTAAGCCAGTTATATGTGTGTTTACTTACAGTTGCAACAATTGCAAACTACAAAGTTCACAATCCAAATTCCAATTCCAAATTGCAATCCAAATTGCATACAACCATACCAGATCATACTCAACCAATCTGCAAATAGTTACTGCTAACTGCATACTGCAAATTGCGACCAAATTCAGCAAGTGAACTATTAGTTAAATCTCAGATATATTTCTCAGAGAGATTATAAAGTGCTTAAATAACTTAGAGAGTACAAATACTGAAGAGAGAAATATATCCACCATTTTATGTTAAATGACAAGATTGAACAGTTGAACCACCCTCTTATGCATACCACCATTTTGTGATATTTTTTCAGCATGTGTTATGTACATGGACAATCTGCTGCGGAGGCGGCAGTGTTATATGAAGAAAAGTTGAAGTTAATAATGAAGTTATTTCAAGCATTTGGTGTGCTCTTTAAACCTACTGTTTCCATAGAACGGCGCTAGAGGAATTACAGAGTAATAAACAGTCTGGTTAGACTAAAAGTCAGAGATACCAAAATTCTTCTAATGCCACAGCGCAAAAGGCACTTCATAGTGCTGCGCCTCGCACAATCCCCTCAGACCTCCCAGCCTCCATCATGCCTTCATGTGACATTAAATAAGACCTTTCATCGGTCTGGACATTATCATATAACTAGTGGGTTGTGTAGGGCATAGTGAAGTAATGTTACAACGCTTACTATTTTCTCTGTGCACTGCTCCGTTGTATGCACTGCTGTGCCCCCCGTATTGGTTTCCCACCTGGTATGTAAATTCATACCATCGGTACAGGGAGGAGGAGAAGGCCGTGTTTCTCAGGGGGCGTCTCCTTCTCCCTAGCTTTGAGCAGTCCGATAGCAGGGGAGAGCGTCACAGCCAGGAAGAATAAAAAGCTCACCTTCTCCCTGGCTGTGATGCCCTCCGCTGCGATTGGGCAGATCACAGCCAGTGAGGAGACACACGTTGAGAAACAGAGGCGTCTCCTCCTCCCTGTACCAATGGTATGAATTTACATACCAGGCGGTAAACCAATATGGGAGGTAGAGCAGGCGAACGGAGCGGCGCATAGAGAAAATGGTAAGCGCTGTAACATGTCATCAGTATGCCCTACACAACCCGCTAGTTATATAATAATGACCGGACCAGTGAAAGGTCCTCTTTAATTAATACTGGTGACTTCTTATATGGCAGAAAAGGATGCACACCCCTGACCACAGATGCCCGCACAACTCTGCATGTTTCGGAAAAAATTGTCATGATAGTCTGGACCAAATGGAGAAGAAAAGGAAAGTGAAAAACTCTAATCAGTGAAGGTATCACCTGTGAGTCACTGGATTTACATTTTTTATGTATATGACTGCTTCTTTTAAAATGTGTTCAAATCTCTTTTTTTAGAAAGTAAGGTCATGTTAAATTGATTCTGGGGGAGGGGGGAAGTCACAGTTTGCCAACTCTGCCTAGGACACCAAAATACCTTGGCCCTGCATCCATCAATCAGAAGGATTGCTGTGGAGTTCTTGAGCACAAAGAGGTCATCAGTGTAAAATACAGGAAAACCCCTTTAAGATGGTTGATTAAATTCTGTATTACAGAAATGACAGCAATATAGATAACTGAAATCTGTTCTTTCAGTAGTGGTTCTGCATAAGAAATGAGCACAAGCTTACCGTGAGAAAGGGGGACTGCCATGACACATGTGACCACACAATGTCTGCACCCAGATATCATCACTTCTAACTGTCTCCCCCATTAGGCTTCATGTAGATATGGCGAGCTGATCTTTCAGGGTTTATCAAAGGTTTATTCCTATCTCAGTCATTGACGACTAAGATCAGTTTATCCAGCAGGCAGAGATACGGAAGCTGCTAACTAGGCTGTTTTCATAGCTCCTGTAATACTGGCCGCCGCATATGGTGGGCATTCCAATCTCAGCCACGAATGGCACATGTAGGCACGAAGGAAATAGAAAGTTCATACAACAAAACAAGTAGTATAGGATACCGCTATAGTGTATTCACACATTGTAGAAAAAAATGTGATATGACTGCAATGTATAAATACCGCCTTCAGGCTGTCTTTGCCAGAAGATACAGACGCACCATCACCACCACTTCAGAAAACATAACAAACTGCATGAAGACAACCCCTGTCTATATGCCCTATCAGGGTATTTGAACATCATAGTGCAGGTGGAAAAAGTATGTGAACCCCTAGACTAATGACATCTCCAAGAGCTAATTGGAGTGAGGTGTCAGCCAACTGGAGTCCAATCAATGAGATGAGATTGGAGGTCTTGGTTACAGCTGCCCTGCCCTATAAACAACACACACCAGTTCTGCGTTTGCTTTTCACAAGAATCATTGCCTGATGTGAATGATGCCTCGCACAAAAGAGCTCTCAGAAGACCTATGATTAAGAATTGTTGACTTGCATAAATCTGGAAAGGGTTATAAAAGTATCTCCAAAAGCCTTGCTGTTCATCAGTCCATGGCAAGACAAATTGTCTATAAATGGAGAAAGTTCAGCACTGCTGCTACTCTCCCTAGGAGTGGCCGTCCTGTAAAGATGACTGCAAAAGCACAGCGCAGACTGCTCAATGAGGTGAAGAAGAATCCTAGAGTGTCAGCTAAAGACTTACAAAAGTCTCTGGCATATGCTAACATCCCTGTTAGCGAATCTAAGATATGTAAAACACTAAACAAGAATGGATTTCATGGGAGGATACCACAGAGGAAGCCACTGCTGTCCAAAAAAACATTGCTGCACGTTTACAGTTTGCACAAGAGCACCTGGATGTTCCACAGCAGTACTGGCAAAATATTCTGTGAACATATGAAACCAAAGTTGAGTTGTTTGGAAGAAACACACAACACTAGGTGTGGAGAAAAAGAGGCACAGCACACCAACATAAAAACCTCATCCCAACTGTGAAGTATGATGGTGCGTGCATCATGGTTTGGGGCTGCTTTGCTGCGTCAGGGCCTGGACGGATTGCTATCATCGAAGGAAAAATGAATTCCCAAGTTTATCAAGACATTTTGCAGGAGAACTTAAGGCCATCTGTCCACCAGCTGAAGCTTAACAGAAGATGGGTGTTGCAACAGGACAACGACCCAAAGCATAGAAGTAAATCAACAACAGAATGGCTTAAACACAAGAAAATATGCCTTCTGGAGTGGCCCAGTCAGAGTCCTGACCTCAACCCGATTGAGATGCTGTGGCATGACCTCAAGAAAGCGATTCACACCAGACATCCCAAGAATATTGCTGAACTGAAACAGTTCTGTAAAGAGGAATGGTCAAGAATTACTCCTGACCGTTGTGCACGTCTGATCTGCAACTACAGGAAACGTTTGGTTGAAGTTATTGCTGACAAAGGAGGTTCAACCAGTTATTAAATCCAAGGGTTCACATACTTTTTCAATCTGCACTGTGAATGTTTACATGGTGTGTTTAATAAAAACATGGTAACATTTAATTCTTTGTGTGTTATTAGTTTAAGCAGACCGTGATTGTCTATTGTTGTGACTTAGATGAAGATCAGATCACATTTTATGACCAATTTGTGCAGAAATCCATATCATTCCAAAGGGTTCACATACTTTTTCTTGCAACTGTATATGCCCCTTCACAGTACATATGCCAGATATGTGCCATCTTCACAGTTGTTATGACCAGATAAGTGCCCTCCTAATAGTGGTTATGTCCAGATGTTCCCCCTTCACAGGAAGTGAAAAAAACTAACAATAAATACTCACCTGGCTTCTCCCATGATCTGCGCTCCCCATCAGCAGCAGCAGGATACTGTGACGCATCATGCTGCTGTGTAGTTTCCCAGCCTGCTCCGCTCCTCCTCCTACACAGATCAGCAGGACCTTGTGTGAAGACATCGTGCTGCTGCTGCTGTGGAGCGCCAGCAGCTCAATGGTGGAGCAGGGAGCAAATGGTTCCCTGCTTCACAATTATAATCAGCTGGGCAGTGCCCCCCCCCCCCCCCCCAGGAGCAGTGGGCCCTGGCACTTGCCCGGGTATGCTGGGTGCTGACGCCTGCCCTGGTCTCCATATTCAAGACTAAATATGACATTTCTTATCAATGACACTTTTTATACATAAACCCCAATAGGAAAATCTCGGTCAGAACACCTATTTCCTCTTTATAAATCCCCAACTTGGTGAAAGAGAAGGTTATCTTACCAGAAATCAGTTATGTGCAAACAAAATACACAAGTGAAGAGTTGCTGCTGCATCACACTGCCGTGCTGGTTATCAAGTTATAAAACAGGTCTATAAAGGATGTGCGTTCTTCAGAAACTCAAACTCAGATTTAGTTATTACTTCACTGTGTCTAAAAAATATACAGGTGTATATTGTATAGTTATGTGTTTATATGCAGACCTATGTGTTTTCCTGGGATACAAGCCGCTGCCAGAAGCTGTAACGTGATATATAATATAATATGTGTATATATATATATATATATATATATATATAAACAGATCTTAAACTAGACACATGGGTGGAATTTTTGAAGTCAGTTTTGCTTAAGTCTGTGTTGGAGTACTTTATGCCGCTTTTATCAAATGTCACACATTGTTAAATAAATTTGCCTTATCCATGAACCAAACACTTTTGTCTAGAGAAGCTTCTCCAGTTTTCCTACTCCACTCTCCTACTGGAGTGAGATTGTGACTTTTTTGTGACTTTATAAGAAAAAGTCTCAGGAAGGGCTCATGCACACAAAGGTTTGCCGCCAGTTCCGTGCATTGGGGACTGCAAATTGCAGTCCCCAATCCACGGGCACTATTCATGTGGCTGGCACAGACGGATGCAGACCCATTCAACTTGAATGGGTTGGTGGTCCATCAACACCACAAAAAATAGAACAAGTTTAATCTTTTTGCGGTGCGGAGGCACAGAGAGAAACCCTGCAGAAGCATTCTGTAGTGCTTCTATGGGGTTCTGTGCCTCCATTCCTCACCGCACCTTTTGGATTTCCGGATCTGCAATATGCGGGCACCGGCCGTTTGTGCACCGCATCACGGATGCGAACCCATTCACTTGAATGGGTCCTCATTCGTGATGTGGTGCACAAATGACCAGTGCCTGTATATTGTGGATCTACTGGCCGGGCCGGCACACGTTCATGTACATGAGCCCTAATAAATCTGGAGTGAAACTCATTAACATAGTTAACATCACACACTTTTCCACCCATATTTCAAAAACTGGAGTGGCGTAAAAATGGAAAAAAGTCAGAAAGTTTTTGTATAGTGAATCCAAAAAGTACCAAAGCCTCATTTTGTGACTTTTTACAGCCAGAATTTTCGAGTGAAGCCATGATAAATCATGGCCATGGTTTTTGCAGTTTTCATATGAGTTGCGCCAGAAGAAAGAAGAGCGTCTCTGCCAGTCACCTCTGGGGGCGGTTTGTCTCCCATGAGAACAAAAGGATCAGGATGCTGAAGTTCAATGCGCCCAATCCTCCCTGACATCATCTGTCAGCAGAAAGTTGGAAACACCCCATAAATATTAGATTGGAACCTGGTCCTGCCAAAAATGGCGAGTTTGGCCGACAATAGTCCAATATGTATGGGGGCCTTTAGGCTTATGTCACACCATATTTTCCCTCAGTTGGCAATATACGTCTAAAATAAAAAAAGGTACCTAGACGTGCCCTTTTCAAAACAGCAGGATGCCACAAAGGTCATAACTAGATGTTTTTTTTATGATGAACAGTATCTGACGGGTGCATAAAACCAATGCAAAAATGTACCCACGCTTGCAGACTTTCTTCACAGTTTAAATTTATTTGATTCAAATATACACTGTCAGGTCTGGCAAAATGTGCTGTGAACCTGAACTATAACTACATGATCAGACTACATAGAGTTTGTAGTCTGTAACCATGGTGACACAAAGAACTGCATAAAAGATGTAAACAAATTTAGCGGCAATTTTTTTTTTATATAATTGATTTTTCCAATGTTTGAGTTGCAGAGGGGGGCACAGTGTTTAGATTTGCTAGTCAGCCCCCCATGGTGTCTTTACTGTTGAGTTAGAGAAGCCCTGTCACCTCTCTGTTTTAGTATATAACTGAACGCCACATGAAATGACAATTCTTCTTATGTCTCTATGTTTTGCTGTTCTTCTATTCTTGCTAGAAGTTAAAGGTACCAGTCGGGAGCGTGTCCCTGCACAGTCTAGCATTGTCCAATCAGTACTGCCAGTGTCAGACTGGGCAGGGACACACCCCTAACTGGTAACACCCATCTGTACCTTTATCCATAAACCTCTAGTATAAATAAGAGAGGAACTGAACAACATACCGTCATAAACGATTCTCCAAAATTGTTATGACATGGGGAATGCAAGTAGTTACTAAAACAGACATGTCAGGAGAGGTGAGAGGTCCTCTTTAGGGCTCTGTTTACAGTCTTTTTCTGTTAGGTTTCCATTGATTTTGAAGAGTCAGAATCACATAGAAGGATGCTCTGTTCTATCAAGTGCTTCTGCAGTGGACCGACTAGGGCTTATAGAGATGAATAGTGCTTTTTTTGGTTATTTTATCACATTTGCATCTGAATTCTTAGGTTGCTTTTTCATTGTGCTGCATAGAGTTATAGCTCATTTTGTTTTTTGTACAAGTGATCTCAACGTGTTATCTGATGCTTTCCAAACCTACTGAATGAAACTGTTAAAGGGTTCCTTTACACACGGTTTTGTCACTGACATTATTTTTGGCCAACAATGCCTGAAAAACACCTGAATTGATCAGCATTTTTGTAGGTTGTTTTTTTTTAAGGTGTTTTTGGCATTATAGTGCATTTTAGCACCTGGCTTTTCTGGCATTTTTTGCATGCCTGACATATTTTTTTTTAGAGGAAAGTATGTGCCTCCTTGTGACATCTCTTTCTTTGTAGAGCTGTATGGGAAAACAGCATTGGTACAAAAAATGCAATGCAAAAACACCATTAAAAAACACACACTGTACATGTTTTCTTTGAATCTGCAAAAAAAAAACACAATGGAGCTCCATGAGAGAAAAAATGGCAGACAATGTGGGAAAGAAACACGCGTGTTACTCTGGTGTAAGTACATATGTCTTCAGGCGCCAACTTCTTGTCTCATTTCTCCTTAGCAGCAATAATAATTTGATAAAGGTCCATTGAAACCGAAACATCATGTGTGTATAAAATAAATCACTATTTGTATTCTCATCCTGTGGAGTTCTGGAATGTCTTCATGTATGAACTTCTGGGGTGGGAACCCTATTCTAAGCACCCACCATACACAGAGTGCCAAGAGTATCTTATGAATGTGCGAAAGACCCAGAGGATGTTGCATTTCCCATAGACTTTCATGCAACATCTGGAACTAGTGTTTTTTGCCTAAACAAATTCCAAGAAAAAAGCACCAATAACCACAAAACACCCTTTTCAAAACAACAGGATGCCACAAAGGTCATAACTAGATGTTTTTTTTTATGATGAACAGTATCTGTCTGACGGGTGCATAAAACCAATGCAAAAATGTACCCACGCTTGCAGACTTTCTTCACAGTTTAAATTTATTTGATTCAAATATACACTGTCAGGTCTGGCAAAATGTGCTGTGAACCTGAACTATAACTGCATGATCAGACTACATAGAGTTTGTAGTCTGTAACCATGGTGACACATAGAACTGCATAAAAGATGTAAACAAATTTAGCGGCAATTTTTTTTTTATATAATAGATTTTTCCAATGTTTGAGTTGCAGAGGGGGGCACAGTGTTTAGATTTGCTAGTCAGCCCCCCATGGTGTCTTTACTGTTGAGTTAGAGAAGCCCTGTCACCTCTCTGTTTTAGTATATAACTGAATGCCACATGAAATCACAATTCTTGAAACTTCTGTGTGACACAGACCAAAGGAAAAATTCTACTTTACTGCATCTCTATACCTATACAAGTTTCAGGAGAGCTAAATTGACCATTTTTTATTTTATTTTTTCACACTGTGATAACTACAGTCCTATAGGAACGTGATATCATGAGCAGTGATGGCCAGTTCGCAGTGTTCGCCAACGAACACATGCGGGCTGCCATCTTAACTCACAAGTCCGGCGATGCACAGGTAAGCCCTTACCTGTGCCGCGAGCCGGTCTGAAACAAATGCGGTCACCGGGAGCAGGCAGTTCCGAGAACAGCCTGATGAAGGCCCCCGGCGGCTGTTCTCGGAACTGCCTGCTCCCGGTGACCGCATTTGTTTCAGACCGGCTACCGGCACAGGCGAACTGGCGAACACTGCGAACTGGCCATCACTGCTCATGATGACTTGTGCTAAATGACAAACACATCAATGCTCTGTGACATGAAAACGTGGTTTTCACATAATAATCTATAGTTAAAGGGGTTGTCTCACTTCAGTAAATTACTTCTTCTCACGCTTTAGGGCCCTTAAAATGCCAGGGCAGTATAAATACCCCACAAGTGACCCCATTTTGGAAAGAAGACACCCCAAGGTATTCCGTGAGGGGTATAGTGAGTTCATGTAAAATTTTATTTTTTGTCACAAGTTAGTGGAATATGAGACTTTGTAAGAAAAAATAAAAATCATTTTCCGCTAACTTGTGCCAAAAAACCAAATATTATAGGAACTCGCCATGCCCCTCACGGAATACCTTGGGGTGTCTTCTTTCCAAAATGGGGTCACTTGTGGGGTATTTATATTGCCCTGGAATTTTAGGGGCCCTAAAGTGTGAGAAGTAGTTTGGAATCCAAATGCGTAGAAAATGCCCTGTGAAATCGTAAAGATACTCTTTGGAATTTGGGCCCCTTTGCGCACCTAGACTGCAAAAAAGTGTCACACATGTGGTATTGACGTACTCAGGAGAAGTAGGGTAATGTGTTTTGGGGTGTCTTTTTATATATACCCATGCTGGGTGAGAGAAATATCTCTGTAAAATGACAACTTTGTATAAAAAAATGGGAAAAGTTGTCTTTTACAGAGATATTTATCTCACCCAGCATGGGTATATGTAAAAAGACACCCCAAAATACATTGCCCTACTTCTCCTGAGTACGGCGATACCACATGTGTGACACTTTTTTGCAACCTAGGTGTGCAAAGGGGCCCAAATTCCAAAGAGTATCTTTACGATTTCACAGGGCATTTTTTTACGCATTTGAATTCCAAACTACTCACGCTTTAGGTCCCCTAAAATGCCAGGGCAGTATAAATACCCCACAAGTGACCCCATTTTGGAAAGAAGACACCCCAAGGTATTCCGTGAGGGGTATGTTGAGTTCATGTAAAATGTTATTTTTTGTCACAAGTTAGTGGAATATGAGACTTTGTAAGAAAAAAAAGAAAAAATGTTATCATTTTCCGCTAACTTGTGACAAAAAATAAAAACTTCCATGAACTCACTATGCCCATCAGCGAATACCTTAGGGTGTCTACTTTCCGAAATGGGGTCATTTGTGGGGTTTTTCTACTGTCTGGGCATTGTAGAACCTCAGGAAACATGACAGGTGCTCAGAAAGTCAGAGCTGCTTCAAAATGCGGAAATTCACATTTTTGTACCATAGTTTGTAAACACTATAACTTTTGCGCAAACCAATAAATATACACTTATTGCATTTTTTTTTATCAAAGACATGTAGAACAATAAATTTAGAGAAAAATTTATATAGAAATGTAGTTTTGTTAGAAAAAATTTAAGTGAAAATTGTCATTTTTTGGCCAAAATTTCGGTCAATTTCGATTAATAACAAAAAAAGTAAAAATGTCACCGAAAGAGAAGACGTCATCGGCGCAGGCGCGCTGAGGGAGTGCTGAGGAGGCGAGCCTCCTTCTCTCAGAGCGCCTGCGCCGAATCAAGACAGGCGCGCGATTTTTGAAATGCAGACAGGGCCAGCCGGAGGAGGAGATCGCTGCTGGCCCTGTCACTCAACAAGAGGAGGGGGCGGTTTTTTGCAGCTGCTACCAGCAAGCAGCCGCCCTACTTGCTGGTAGACAGGTAATTTGCATATTATAAAAGTACGTTTTTTGCATTATCTACTGAACGAAAATGATTAATAGCATAATGTATAGATATATCGCAGTATAGGGATTATAAGTACCCCAAAACAAAAAAAAAAGAGTTTAGTGGGGTGACAGAAGCCCTTTAAGGAGGTTTAAGCTAGGGGGGCTGAGGTGGTTAAAGGGGTTGTCCGGGATTGGGGACATTGCTGTAAGAGAACACCAAGCACATAAATATTACATACAGTCCTGTCGTACCTTTGCAAGACTTTTCTGATGCCCCGTTTTCTTGTCCTAAATTCTCTGCTGGAAGTGCCACTTTTCAAAGATTCAGTGACGTACCGGGTCCCTTTCTGCAGAGCGAAGCCTCTGCTTCTGCTTCGCAGGGAGCCCGGTGACGTCACAGCCAGCCTCAGTGATTATGCAGAGCGCACTGAGGGGCGGAAACTAGGCGGCAACACATTGCGCCAAGCCCCGCCCCTCTGGTCCGGTGACGTTACCGGGCAGGGCGTATTCTTAGCAAGGATAGAGGGACTGAGCCAGGAGGCGCTTAGGGGCGTGACTAAGAGGGAGGAATAGTTGTGGCAGGAGGCGGCATATTAATTAGGGGGACGGCTGCACGAAGGAAACAACGCGATGCTGCGCTGGAAGTTACCGCACACATAAACATAGAGGTAAACAATCAGTGGGGGACCTTCAATCCACTATTAACAGTGATTTAACAGTTTTTTTTTAAAACAATCTTGATCCCGGACAACCCCTTTAACCCAGCACCCATAACCTGCTATCAGTTTGTGCTGTATCTCTGCGCCTCCATCATTTTATTCCTCATAGATACATTTGGAATCTGTGATGTGAGATAAGTGTTACCTATTAATTATACTGGTAGTCTCCCCTGGATTCATTGCTTCTAGGGGAGACTATTGGGATTCATGGAAGCATCATATGGTGCCATATGCTTTATAATTCAGCCTCATAGGTGCTCTGTATGCAGCCTTATTACAGGATCGATGTATGTAGCTTTGCCAAAAATAGTACCTAAATGTACAATCCAGACAGCATTTCTTACATGAGCTTGTAGGAATTTTCAACCTTTATATATGCATGAAGAGCTCCCAGCGTTTTGGATTATATCAGGGAGGGTCCCAGGAATTGGACCTGTCTTTTATCAGTTATCATGGGGTACTATATTTGGCCAGCAAAGAGTTCTGATTTATATTAAATGAAGTGCTTTTCATCTAAGGCCATTTTTTGGTTTAAGAAATCTTTTTTGTAGTAATAATAATAATAATAATTAAGAAATAAAGTATAATAAATGCATAAAACAGAAACATTAAAAATAAATTTTTAAATATTATATATTATATATATTATTTATAAAAATAAATCTTAATCTTATGAATCAGTAATAAATGTATCATTTACACTTATTATTGCATTACACATTTATGTTAAGTATGAAATGCCCGGGGTCTGCACAGACTTACTTGTTTTCCTCTCACAATCTCATGCAGAATCTCTCTTGTGATAAATGAAGAAGTAAGATGTTTCAGGCAGGAGTATCATGTATGTGATAGACCTTGCAAGATGTCAGTCTCTCCACCCAGTTCTGATCGCGTGAAACCTCTTCCTCATACAATCATCAGTCCCCGAAAGCCACAGAAGCAACGGAAGCCACAGCATTCTTAAATGTATAAGAAAATGGTAAAAAATTGAATATAAGTGAGAACATAAGCTGTTTAATTGTCGAAGTGTCAGTATTATTCCTTATTGACACTTCAGTGTTTTGTCAGTGATTTCCATCAGTGATTGTGAGCCAAAGCCAGAAGTAGAGTCTACACAGAGATAAGGTATAAGGGAAAGATCTGCTCCTGTTCTGTGTTTAGAGCAGAACCAGGTTTTGGCTCAAAATCACTGATTGAAATCACTGATCAGACTCTGACTGTGTGAATGAGGGCTCCTGCACATGACCATATCTGTTTTTGCTGTCCACAAATCAAGGATCTGCAAAACATGGATACCAACCAAGAGCCTGCCACAATTTTTTTTCTCCTGCAGAAATGTCCTTTCCTTGTCTGCAAAATGGACAAGAATAAGACATGTTCTATTTTTTTGCGGGGCTGTTGAATGGATTTACGGTACCCCCCGCTGATGCTGCCACTCATTTTATTTTAAACATCGCCCCTACTCCCCGCTGCGCCCTCCTGAAGTTCTCGCACTCAGTATGTAAATACTGAGCATCGGAACAGGGGGGAGGAGACGCCAGGGTTTCTCAATGGGCGTCTCCTTCTCCCCGGCTGTGCCACGATCCAATCACATTGGAGAGCGTCACAGCCAGTGAGAAGCCCATTGAGAAACCCTGGCGTCTCCTCCTCCCTGTTCGATGCTCAGTATTTACATACTGAGTGCGAGAACTTCAGGAGGGCTCAGCGGGGAGTAGGGGCGATGTTTAAAAAAAAAACTGGGTGGCAGCATCAGCGGGGGGTACCCCGCAAGTACAGGTTTTTAGTTCCTATAAGTAAAACAGATGAAAGATCTAAGGATGATGCTCTCTCCTGGCTTTCTTCCTATCTCTTTGGCCACTCCTTTAGGGTATGATTTGCTGGCTCTACTTCTTCTCCTCATCTTGTTTATGTTGGAATTCCTCAGGGCTCAGTCTTAGGTTTTCTCCTTTTTTCTCTGTACACAGCCCCAACTGGACA
Source organism: Bufo bufo (assembly GCF_905171765.1). NCBI lineage: Eukaryota > Metazoa > Chordata > Amphibia > Anura > Bufonidae > Bufo > Bufo bufo. The sequence goes on from NC_053391.1 coordinate 582,243,180, forward strand.
GACTAGCAGTAGATTTGATTTTCAGTACCATCTCTATGCTGATGACACCCAACTATACAGTTCATCCTGTGACATCACCCCTGCTTTACTACAAAACACCAGTGATTGTCTGGCAGCTGTGTCTAACATTATGTCCTCCCTCTATCTGAAACGGAACCTCTTAAAAACAGAACTTCTTGTCTCATCTACAAACCTTCCTAATCTTGATATTTCAATTTTGATCTGTGGTACTATCAAAACTCCTGGGCAGCATGCCCGCTGTTATGCGATCATGTTTCACTCAGATCTTTCCTTTGATACCCATATTCATTAACTTGCAAGATGCCTCTCACCCAGTCACTTCACTGGTTGCCCATCCACCACAGAATATAGTTCACACTCCTCAAGCTCTCCACAGTGCTGTACCTCCATAATATCTCCTCACTCATCTCTGTCTATCATCCTACTCACTCTCTCTGTTTTGCTAATGATCTAAGATTAACATCCTCCATAATTCTTAGCTCTCACTCCTATCTTCAAGACTTTCCTCGTCCTACAACTGCTCACAGGATAATTCCCAACTTCCTTATCTTTGAACGTGCCTTAGAAATACATATTTTCAGGCAGGATTATCATGTTCAGTAAACTGACTCTTCTCCTGGTAACCCCATCCCTCCCAACCCTCATTCTGAACTGAACACTTTCTTCTGACAGTAATCCCCATACCTAGTGTTGAGTGAAGCAAAGCATTCAAAGTGGAATTCGGTCCAAAGTTTAGGAAAACTTCGACTTTCTCACTCTTCATGGTAATGAATCAAGTTTTCCTAAAATGGCAGCTGCACATGTTACAAAGTAAAACTAAGTGTAAAGGAGACAAGCCCGAGAATGCAAGATCACCCATAATGCTGTGCAGCCAGCCAATCCACAGATAGCCATCTCCTGTGATATCCCAGCCCTATAAAACCCTCATCCCGTCCGGTCTTTGCCATTTTCCGTAAGCTGAGCGTAGGGAAGACGTGGGAAGTTCTAATGCTCTAGGGACAGTGCTGCTGAAATTGATTAATAGAAGAATATTGGAAAGGGAGAGTGTGGGTAGACTGCAGGGAGAATTCAGGGAGACCTATTCTGCATCAGTTTTATTTATTTACTCGTACATTTACTTATTTCAACATCAGTCTCTAACTAAGATATGTAATTCAATACCAATAAGATGAAAGCCCTTATTATTCCAATTCCAGCATGCCACCCAATACCATCCAGTCTGCACCCATTAGAGGGGCCAGGTCTTAATGATGACCATCCTCATCTTCTGCTGACTTTACTTCTTCCAAATCATCCTTCAAAGTTTCCAGGTCCTAGAAAAGTCAGCAAGATGAAGAGAGAGGAGGAGCTGGATGTTCCTGATGACATATTCTCATCGATATTAGATGTGGAAAAGGAGGAAAAGCAGATGGCAGAAGAAGGGCTCCCATCTGTAGGGCAGGAGAGCGCTGGGGTTGGAGAAGTGGGTATGCCAGAGCTGATTAATATTCTGTGTTTACTGATATATAACCTGCACGGGATTTCAGGCCAGAACAGCAATAATATGCATATTGTTCCCCCAACCTAACCAGCCAAAACCCATACCAGCAAAAGCCCCTGTTTAAAGGTGCTGATCGGCCATTAACAATGAAGACCGACTATACAGTGTAGCCTCTCCGTGAAGCCGTACCCTAAGGCAGAGTGGCTTGGGTATACCTGATTTATAGCGATTCGTAATGAATTTAATTTCTTGGCGAACTTCTGTGAAGTTGGCGAATGGAACTTCGCTCATCTCTACCCATACCCAATGCACTAGCTCATGCAGCTCAACCTGAACAATTCTATTTAGTACATAGGTGGTTAGACCACTTTGTAAAACAACTAACTTTACCTTTTGTGTGATCCCCATTCCGCCATAGATTGTAAGCTCTTGAGAGCAGGGCCCTCACTCCTAGTGTTTTACTTGTGTAATCCCTTTAACTTTGTGATTATTTTGATTTGTATATGAACCCTCTAAGTTGTAAAGCACTGCGGAATATGGTGGCTCTATATAAATAAAGATTATTATTGTTATTATTAACCCCTTAGGGACGCATGACATACCGGTACGGCATGTTTCCCGAGTCCTTAAGGACCCATGACGTACCGGTACGTCATGTGTTGTTCCGATCACCGCCGCATCATTGAGCAGGCACCACGGCTAAATGCGCGGGGGGTCCGGTGACCCCCCGTGTTGGCGATCGCCGCAAACCGCAAGTCAATTCAGACCTGTGGTTTGCGGCTTTTACCTGGTGCGGCGGTGGTGCCATCGGGTCCCCATGGGGCTGTGGGGGGGACCCGATGGCATGGAAGGCAGCGCGATGCCTTCCTGAGGCAGCTGCGCTGCCTTCCGGTGAAGAGCCTGTGAGATCCAGCCCCCTGGATCTCACAGGCCCCGGAAGCTGTATGAGTAATACACACAGTATTACTCATACAGCCAATGTATTCCAATACAGAAGTATTGGAATGCATTGTAAAGGAATATACCCCCAAAAGTTCAAGTCCCAAAGTGGGACAAAAAATAAAGTGAAAAAAAAAAGTTGAAAAAAATAAAGTTTTCCCCCCCAAAAATTAAAAGTTTCAAGTAAAAAATAAACAAAAAAGTCATTTTCCCCAAATAAAGTTAATTTTTTTTTTTTTTAAATAGGGAAAAAATAAAAAGTATGCATATTAGGTATCGCCACGTCCGTATCAACCGGCTCTATAAAAATATCAGATGACCTAACCTCTCAGATGAACACTGTAAAAAATAAAAAATAAAAACTGTGCTAAATAAACCATTTTATTTGTCACCTTACATCACAGAAAGTACAACAGCAAGCGATCAAAAAGGCATTTGCCCACCAAAATAGTACCAATCTAACCGTCACCTCATCCCGCAAAATATGAGCCCCCACCTGAGACAATCGCCCAAAAAATAAAAAAACTATGGCTCAGAATATGGAGACACTAAAACATAATTTTTTTTGTTTGAAAAAAGCTGTTATTGTGTAAAACTTACATAAATAAAAAAAAGTATACATATTTGGTATCGACGCGTTCATATCGACCAGTTCTATAAAAATATCACATGACCTAACCTCTCAGATGAACACCGTAAAAAATAAAAACTGTGCTAAATAAACAATTTTTTGTCACCTTACATCACAAAAAGTGTAATAGCAAGCGATCAAAAAGTCATATGCACCCCAAAATAGTGCCAATCAAACCGTCATCTCATCCTGCAAAAAATGAGACCCTACCTAAGATAATCGCCCAAAAACTGAAAAAACTATGGCTCTCAGAAAATGGAAACACTAAAACATGATTTTTTTTTTGTTTTAAAAATTCTATTATTGTGTAAAACTTACATAAATAAAAAAAAAGTATACATATTAGGTATCGCCACGTCCGTATAGACCGGCTCTATAAAAATATCACATGAACTAACCCCTCAGATGAACACCGTAAAAAATTTTTTAATAAAAACTGTGCTAAATAAACCATTTTTTGTTACCTTACATCACAAAAAGTGTAATAGCAAGCAATCAAAAAGTCACACGCACCCCAAAATAGTGCCAATAAAACCGTCATCTCATCCCGCAAAAATCATACCCTACCCAAGGTAATCGCCCAAAAACTGAAAAAATTATGGCTCTCAGACTATAGAAACACTAAAACATGATTTTTTTTTGCTTCAAAAATGAAATCATTGTGTAAAGCTTACATAAATAAAAAAAAAAAATATTAGGTATCGCCGCGTCCGTATCGACCGGCTCTATAAAAATATCACATTATCTAACCCCTCAGATGAACACCGTAAAAAATTTAAAATAAAAACTGTGCTAAATAAACCATTTTTTGTCACCTTACATCACAAAAAGTGTAATAGCAAGTGTGGCGAAACCAACCTCGCCACTGGGTTTCGGAGGGGCCTGGCTACCAGCCTCTTTCCTCAGGATTATGGCCCATACTAACTTTAAAGGAGAAGACAGACCGGCCGCACAGCCTAAATCTGTCTTTGGAATTGTATTTTATGTTATGTGAGGGTACCCAGATAGCTTAATTTATTGTATTCGTGTAGTCTGAGTGCCATTCACCTAATAATATGCACTCAGACTTGAGATATCTGGGGATATGTTAAATGTCTGTGTTTACTGTAAGGGTTGTGACATTGCATGTTTAAATGGTGATTTCTGTCCTGTTGTCCCCACATGTGTATTGGCGATTTCCCTTTGTCTTGAGAGATAATTGAATTACTCCTCAGGTGTCTCCAGGGCAGAGAGGAGGAAACCATGATGCATTGTGGGGATGTATTGTGTCTATGTATCCTGAATTGCTGCATATCTGTCCTGTGTCACAGTCTTCCTTCTGGTCCCCTAGGGGCGTGTCCACCAGATGGGGACCTGCATAAATACAGGCGGGTAGCCCTCAATAAAGAGTGCCAGTTTTATCCTTCATCATGTTGAGGCTGGTGTTTGGGTAACTGATCGACACTGGGGGATTGCTATACGCTGGGAGATTTGCTATACTCCCCTGGCTATAACTACTAGCTCTTGTAAGAGCTGTTCCTGCTCTCTGGATTTAGGAGAGGTTCACCCACTGGAGCCTGGAGCCTTGTCGTAGGTCCAGGGTGGGTAGGAGACGGTGAGACCTCAACCAAGCTTCGGCGGTTCGTGGGGTCTGCAGTGCGTACGGTGTCAAGTGGAGTGCTTGGAGTCCTCGGAAAGCACTAGGAGCAACTATCAACGGAGGTACCCGGTCGGGGTGCCAGGAGATCCGTTACAGCAAGCGATCAAAAAGTCACACGCACCCCAAAATAGTGCCAATAAAACCGTCATCTCATCCCGCAAAAATCATACCCTACCCAAGGTAATCGCCCAAAAACTGAAAAACTTATGGCTCTCAGACTATGGAAACACTAAAACATGATTTTTTTTGCTTCAAAAATGAAATCATTGTGTAAAACTTAAATAAATAAAAAAAAGTATACATATTAGGTATCGCCGCATCCTTGACAACCTGGTCTATAAAAATATCACATGATCTAACCTGTCAGATGAATGTTGTAAATAACAAAAAATGAAAACGGTGCCAAAACAGCTATTTCTTGTTATCTTGCCTCACAAAAAAGTGTAATATAGAGCAACCAAAATTATATGTACCCTAAACTAGTACCAACAATACTGCCACCCTATCCCGTAGTTTCTAAAATGGGGCCACTTTTTTGGAGTTTCTACTCTAGGGGTGCATCAGGTCCAGCAAAACCTGCCTTCCAAAAACCGTATGGCATTCCTTTCCTTCTGCGCCCTGCCGTGTGCCCGTACAGCAGTTTACGACCACATATGGGGTGTTTCTGTAAACTACAGAATCAGGGCCATAAATATTGAGTTTGGTTTGGCTGTTAACCCTCGCTTTGTAACTGGAAAAAAATTATTAAAATGGAAAATCTGCCAAAAAAGTGAAATTTTGAAATTGTATCTCTATTTTCCATTAATTCTTGTGGAACACCTAAAGGGTTAACGACGTTTGTAAAATCAGTTTTGAATACCTTGAGGGGTGTAGTTTCTTAGATGGGGTCACTTTTATGGAGTTTCTATTCTAGGGGTGCATCAGGGGGGCTTCAAATGGGACATGGTGTCAAAAAAACCAGTCCAGCAAAACCTGCCTTCCAAAAACCGTATGGCATTCCTTTCCTTCTGCGCCCTGCCGTGTGCCCGTACAGCGTTTTACTACCACATATGGGGTGTTTCTGTAAACTACAGAATCAGGGCCATAAATATTGAGTTTGGTTTGGCTGTTAACCCTTGCTTTGTAACTGAAAAAAAATTATTAAAATGGAAAATCTGCCAAAAAAGTGAAATTTTGAAATTGTATCTCTATTTTCCATTAATTCTTGTGGAACACCTAAAGGGTTAACAAAGTTTGCAAAATCAGTTTTGAATACCTTGAGGGGTGTAGTTTATAGAATGGGGTCATTTCTGGGTGGTTTCTATTATGTAAGCCTCGCAAAGTGACTTCAGACCTGAACTGGTCCCTAAAAATTGGGTTTTTGAAAATGTCTGAAAAATTAAAAAATTTGCTTCTAAACTTCTAAGCCTTGTAACATCCCCAAAAAATAAAATACCATTCCCAAAATGATCCAAACATGAAGTAGACATATGGGGAATGTAAAGTAATAACTATTTTTGGAGGTATTATTATGTATTATAGAAGTAGAGAAATTGAAACTTGGAAATTTGCAATTTTTTACAAATTTTTGGTAAATTTGGTATTTTTTATAAATAAAAATGATTTTTTTTTTACTTCATTTTACCAGTGTCATGAAGTACAATATGTGATGAAAAACTGTCTCAGAATGGCCTGGATAAGTCAAAGCGTTTTAAAGTTATCAGCACTTAAAGTGACACTGGTCAGATTTGCAAAAAATGGCCAAGTCCTTAAGGTGAAATAGGGCTGAGTCCTTAAGGGGTTAAAAATTATTAAAAACAGTATAGCTATAGTTACTAGTTTTAGCAATAGTACAGCAGACTATGGGGGAAATTTATCAAACTGGTGTAAAGTAGAACTCGCTTAGTTGCCCATAGCAACCAATCAGGTTCTACCTTTCATTTTCCAAAGGAGCTCTGAAAAATGAAAGGTGGAATCTGATTGGTTGCTTTGCGCAAATAAGCCCGTTCTACTTTACACCAGTTTGATAAATTACCCTCTATGTGCACAAATATACACATCCACCCCCTTTTTCGTTCATAAAAAAAATAAAATAATATATTTATTAGTTTTAGAAATAGTATAGGGGACTTTGTGTGTATAAAATATACGAACGTATTTTTCTCCTTTTTGCTTTCCTAAAACATTAAAAATATAGAACTGTAAGAAATTTAGAAATGTTTTATCTTGAAATCTTTTGTAACATAGAATATTTTTCCATAATATTCCCAGTTTTTCCATTATTTTTTTTTTATATTATATCTGTCATCTAATGGCGTAAAAGAAAGGTCTAAGGTGTCCTATGAAAAATAATATCAAATACATATAGGTTGGCTCAGAAATGAATTCTTTATTTGCAGTTAGATACAGTGCTGCCCATAATTATTCATACCCCTGGCAAATTTTGACTTAGGCCTCATGCACACGACCGTATTTTTTTGCGGTCCGCAAAACGGGGTTCCGTTTTCCCGTGATCCGTGACCGTTTTTTCGTCCGTGGGTCTTCCTTGATTTTTGGAGGATCCACGGACATGAAAAAAAAGTCGTTTTGGTGTCCGCCTGGCCGTGCGGAGCCAAACGGATCCGTCCTGAATTACAATGCAAGTCAATGGGGACGGATCCGTTTGACGTTGACACAATATGGTGCAATTTCAAACGGATCCGTCCCCCATTGACTTTCAATGTAAAGTCAGGAGTTAATATACCATCGGATCGGAGTTTTCTCCAATCCGATGGTATATTTTAACTTGAAGACATGACTTGTCACTTACCAGTAGGAGGAGCTCCCGGCCGGACCTGTCACTTACCAGTAGGAGGAGCTCCCGGCCGGACGCAGAGATCGCAGCTCGCAGGCAAGTATAATGGTTCTACAAATTGCTAAGTAACCATGGCAACTGAGACTGCAGTAGCGTCCTGGTTGCCATGGTTACCGATCGGAGCCCCAGCGATTAAACTGTGACTCCGATCGGTACACTCCGCTGCCACCAATGATAGGGGGGAGATTTTAATTAGGAGGGGGAGGGGAGAAGGCCCACTGGCCACCAACGAGTTAACTGCAGGGGAGGGAGGGGGGGGGCCCACTGGCCACCAACGAGTTAACTACAGGGGAGGGAGGGGGGCCGGCCGCACTGGCCACCAATGAGTTAACTACAGGGGAGGGGGGGGGCTGGCCGCACTGGCCACCAATGAGTTAACTACAGGGGAGGGAGGGGGGGGGGGCCGGCCACACTGGCCACCAATGTGTTAACTACAGGGGGGGGGCTGCCCCCTGCTGCCTGGCAGCACCTTCCAGGCAGCAGGGGGCAGTCATGTACACAGTTCTGTTAGTATATTCTAACCTGAAGCGTCCCCATCACCATGGGAACGCCTCTGTGTTAGAATATACTGTCGGTTCTGAGTTTTCACGAAGTGAAAACTCAGCTATGAAAAAGCTTTTATGCAGACGGATCTTCGGATCCGTCTGTATAAAAACGAACCTACGGCCACGGATCACGGACACGGATGCCAATCTTGTGTGCATCCGTGTTCTTTCACGGACCCATTGACTTGAATGGGTCCGTGAACCGTTGGCCGTGAAAAAAATAGAACAGGTCATATTTTTTTCACGGCCAGGAAACACGGATCACGGATGCGGCTGCAAAACGGTGCATTTTCCGATTTTTCCACGGACCCATTGAAAGTCAATGGGTCCGCGAAAAAAAAACGGAAAACGGCACAACGGCCACGGGTGCACACAACGGTCGTGTGCATGAGGCCTAAAAGTTACTTTTATTCAACCAGCAAGTAATTTTTTGATGGGAAATGACATAGGTGTCTCCCAAAAAATAATAAGACGATGTACAAGAGGCATTATTGTGGGGAAAAAAAACATTTCTCAGCTTTTATTTACATTTGAGCAAAAAGTGTTAAGTCAAAATTTGCCAGGGGTATGAATAATTATGGGCAGCACTGTAGGCCCATTGGTAAAACTGAAAAATTGGCCTGGTAAGGAAGGGGGATTACGAAGCAATCAAAAAGCTCCTGTCAGCATGATCAACCATATTAACATGACCATGCTCTCTAGTAGGGTTGGTCCTGCTGATAAAAATTATGCCTATCTTGTGCAAAGTGGCTGCTGTGTTTCTGCAAACTTTTTTTTATGCAAATGAGAGTTTCAGTGCATCTAGGGGTAGGACCTAGCCACTCAGTTTTTCCAGTGCTAGGCCCCCGTCCCTCATTTCACTGAAGCCCTAATTTGCATAAACAATAAAAATAAATTCTCAGGAACACCGCAACCAATATCAGAAGACAGGTATTTTTTTAATAAGAAGGATCAACCCTACCATGCAGTTTGCCTGGTTTGACAGGGTTAATCCTGCTGACAGGTTCTCTTTAATGAGTCAAGTAAAACATGGCAATAGACTTTTAATGGACTTTTTCAGTGGCTTTTGTGACGTTATATGTCTCTCAAGTTTCGAACCGCTCCATCTGTAAACATACCCTTAGGCTCCTTACACACGAGTGTGTCCGGATAAGGTCCGGATGCGTTGCGGCAAAACCGCGCGAGTAGGTACCCAATTGCAGTCAGTTTTGACTGCGATTGCGTTCCGTTGTTCAGTTTTTATTGCGCGGGTGCAATGTGTTTTGCACGCGTGTGATAAAAAACTAAATGTGGTACCCAGACCCGAACTTCTTCACAGAAGTTCAGGTTTGGGATCGGGGTTGTGAAGATTGTATTATTTCCCCTTATAACATGGTTATAAGGGGAAATAATAGCATTCTGAATACAGAATGCATAGTAAAATAGCGCTGGAGGGGTTAAAAAAAATAATAATAATTTAACTCACCTTAATCCACTTGATCGCGCAGCCCAGGATCTCCTTCTTTGAGGAATAGGACCTTTGATGACGTCACTGCGCTCATCACATGATCTTTTACCATGGTGATGGATCATGTGACGGACCATGTGATGAGCGCAGTGACGTCATCAAAGGTCCTTTTCCTGTGCACAGCAAAGATGAAGACAGAAGAGAAGCCGGACTGCGCGATCAAGTGGATTAAGGTGAGTTATATTATTTATTTATTTTTATTAACCCCTCCAGCCCTATTGTACTATGCATTCTGTACAAACCGGATTCCAAAAAAGTTGGGACACTAAACAAATTGTGAATAAAAACTGAATGCAATGATGTGGAGATGGCAAATGTCAATATTTTATTTGTAATAGAACGTAGATGACAGATCAAACGTTTAATCCGAGTAAATGTATCATTTTAAAGGAAAAATACGTTGATTCAAAATTTCACGGTGTCAACAAATCCCAAAAAAGTTGGAACAAGTAGCAATAAGAGGCTGGAAAAAGTAAATTTGAGCATAACGAAGAGCTGGAAGACCAATTAACACTAATTAGGTCAATTGGCAACATGATTGGATATAAAAAGAGCTTCTCAGAGTGGCAGTGTCTCTCAGAAGCCAAGATGGGTAGAGGATCACCAATTCCCACAATGTTGCGCAGAAAGATAGTGGAGCAATATCAGAAAGGTGTTACCCAGCGAAAAATCATCATCAACTGTGCATAACATCATCCGAAGATTCAGAGAATCTGGAACAATCTCTGTGCGTAAGGGTCAAGGCCGTAAAACCATACTGGATGCCCGTGATCTCCGGGCCCTTAAACGACACTGCACCACAGACAGGAATGCTACTGTAAAGGAAATCACAGAATGGGCTCAGGAATACTTCCAGAAACCATTGTCAGTGAACACAATCCACCGTGCCATCCGCCATTGCCAGCTGAAACTCTACAGTGCAAAGAAGAAGCCATTTCTAAGCAAGATCCACAAGCTCAGGCGTTTTCACTGGGCCAGAGATCATTTAAAATGGAGTGTGGCAAAATGGAAGACTGTTCTGTGGTCAGACGAGTCACGATTCGAAGTTCTTTTTGGAAATCTGGGACGCCATGTCATCCGGACCAAAGAGGACAAGGACAACCCAAGTTGTTATCAACGCTGAGTTCAGAAGCCTGCATCTCTGATGGTATGGGGTTGCATGAGTGCGTGTGGCATGGGCAGCTTGCATGTCTGGAAAGGCACCTTCAATGCAGAAAAATATATTCAGGTTCTAGAACAACATATGCTCCCATCCAGACGTCATCTCTTTCAGGGAAGACCCTGCATTTTTCAACAAGATAATGCCAGACCACATTCTGCATCAATCACAACATCATGGCTGCGTAGGAGAAGGATCCGGGTACTGAAATGGCCAGTCTGCAGTCCAGATCTTTCACCTATAGAGAACATTTGGCGCATCATAAAGAGGAAGGTGCAACAAAGAAGGCCCAAGACGATTGAACAGTTAGAGGCCTGTATTAGACAAGAATGGGAGAGCATTCCTATTTCTAAACTTGAGAAACTGGTCTCCTCGGTCCCCAGACGTCCGTTGAGTGTTGTAAGAAGAAGGGGAGATGCCACACAGTGGTGAAAATGGCCTTGTCCCAACTTTTTGGGGATTTGTTGACACCATGAAATTCTGATTCAACATATTTTTTCCCTTAAAATGGTACATTTTCTCAGTTTAAACTATTGTTCCGTGATTTATGTTCTATTCTGAATAAAATATTAGAAGTTGGCACCTCCACATCATTGCATTCAGTTTTTATTCACGATTTGTATAGTGTCCCAACTTTTTTGGAATCCGGTTTGTATTAAGAATGCTATTATTTTCCCTTATAACCATGTTATAAGGGAAAATAATAATGATCGGGTCTCCATCCTGATCGTCTCCTAGCAACCGCGTGTGAAAATCGCACTGCATCCGCACTTGCTTGCAGATGCTTGCGATTTTCACGCACCTCTATTCACTTCTATGGGGCCTGCGTTGTGTGAAAAACGCAGAATATAGAGCATGCTGCGATTTTCACATAACGCACAAGTGATGCGTGAAAATCACCGCTCGTGTGCACAGTCCCATAGAAATAAATGGGTCCGGATTCAGTGCAGGTGCAATGCGTTCACGTCACGCATTGCATTCGCGCAGAAAACTTGCTCGTGTGAAAGGGGCCTTATGGTGCATTCACATGCTTCGATGGAGCAGGCAATGATCGGGAAGAAACTGTTCCTTCCCGATAATTGCCTGCTCGTCAGCGGAGGTGAAGAGCTGCATTTACAAGCAGCGATCTTCTTTACTGTATGACCATGTATAGCATGTTCACACTGCAAAATACGCAGTGTATTTCGGCATGTAAAATACTTCACACGGGCACGCTGTTTATGCTGCCGTTTTCCAGTATGCTTCAAGATGTGGCATATCACTTCTTTAAAGCATTTGAGAAGCTGATTTTGAAAAAATACATTCCAGATAAGTTATTCTGCTGAAAAAAAAAGAAAACGACCAATTATGCTGTGTGAAAACCGTCTCGGGTTACAGTTGCACCGCAGCTCCTGTATGATGAGTATAGAGTACCCTCTGGTGGAATATATAGGTCATTGCAGTTTCTAGCAAGCTAATGGTATCTCCTGTATTTGTATAGTACCAGCATTTTCTACAACAGTTTACAATATGAGGTAGTGACAAAGATATAAACTACCAAGTAATGAGAACACATGAACATCAGCAAACAATAAGACGTAAGGAGGCGCCAGACTATGTATGATCTAAAGGAAAAGAGGGACATAATGGGTAATAGGCTCCCGTAATAATTTTGTAGTGGACCAAGTTGAGCATACGGAAAAGTCAGGGTCCAGTCAAGGACGGGGGAGTGCACAGTATGAGGAAAACTCCACAGGACACTGCTGTGTTTTATTTTTTATGATTGTCTCTGCAGGGTCTCAAACTATTGATTCCAGTGTGGACAGCAGAAACACATCAGCAGTGATGGCCAGTTCGCAGTGTTTGCTGACGAACACATGCGATCTGCCATCTTCACTCCCAAGTCCAGCGATGCAGAGGTAAGTCCTTACCTGTGCCTGCGCCGCTCGCCGCTCTGAAACACATGCGGTCACCGGGAGCAGGTAGTTCCGAGAACAGCCGCCGGGGGCCTTCATCGGGGTGTTCTCGGAACTGGCTGCTCCTGGTGACCGCATGTGTTTCAGAGCGGCTCGCGGCGCAGGCACAGGTAAGGACTTACCTCTGCATCGTCGGACTTGGGAGTGAAGATGGCAGATCGCATGTGTTCGTCGGCGAACACTGCGAACTGGCCATCACTGCACATCAGTGACCACAGACTGCTCTGTTATCAATGGTAGGAATTTCTTTTTAGATAGATAGATAGATAGATAGATAGATAGATAGATAGATAATCTACATGATAAAGGCCATTTGCTGAAGTGAGACAACCCCTTCAAGGCTCAAATTCCTTTTTTTTAAATAATTTGTGAGGTTTCACTTCAAGTAAGAATACGTTTTTAATGCATTTATTTATCCAAGTGATTCTGAGACCGTTTTTTCACGAAACATTGCACTTAATGTAAATGTAATGTTAAATGTTAACATAATGTCAATTTTAACAGCACTCTGCAACCAGCACTCCGCCCTGCCTCCATGCTGGATGTTGAATGAGGCATTGGTGTACATTTTGGCCAAAGCGTAATAAGCCACTCACCACATCAAGGTCGCCTCTATGGAGTGGTCCCTAACACTAGTTCCTACCTGTTTGTGGGCCATGATAGCCACACAAAGTCCAGGGAATGCAGGTGCAGCATGCACGCCAAGCACACTCTGCTTTTAACCCCGTCCGGTGCCATTACAGCTTTCATCGGATCCAGGGATGCAAGTACCAACATGCATGCTGAGCCCACTATATACTTCTCCTGGAGCCAAATGGCTACTGGTAGGCCCTGTAGAAGTAGACTCAGTTTTATACTGACTTTAAAACCAGCCTCCAGGGCAGATTAACTGGTCAGGTGTGCATGACTGCATAGAGATCGCCACGCCTCTAAAATATACTACAAAGAAAAAATGTGGGGGATACAGTCAGCACAACTCTATATGCAGGTGCACATCGCTATAGCGAAATACATATACAAAGAAAAAGACACAAATGCAATAGCACTCTGCAACCAGCACTCTGCAACCAGCACTCTGCCCTGCCTCCATGCTGGATGTTGAATGAGGCATTTGTGTACATTTTGACCAAAGAATAATAAGCCACTCACCACGTCAAGGTCGCCTCTATGAGTGGTCCCTAACACTAGTTCCTACCTGTTTATGGGCCATGACAGCCACACAAAGTCCAGGGAGCGCAGGCACAGCATGAACGCCAGGCACACTCTGCTTTTAACCCCGTCCGGTGCCATTACAGCTTTCATTGGATCCAGGGATGCAAGTACCAACATGCATGCTGAGCCCACTATATACTTCTCCTGGAGCCAAATGGCTACTGGTAGGCCCTGTAGAAGTAGACTCAGTTTTATACTGACTCATTTAACATCCAGCATGGAGGCAGGGCGGAGTGCTGGTTGCAGAGTGCTATTGCATTTGTGTCTTTTTCTTTGTATAAGTATTTCGCCATAGCGATGTGCACCTGCATATAGGGTTGTGCTGACTGTATCCCCCACATTTTTTCTTTGTAGTATATATTGGAGGCGTGGCGATCTCCATGCAGTCATGCACACCTGACCAGTTAATCTGCCCTGGAGGCTGGTTTTAAAGTCAGTATAAAACTGAGTCTACTTCTACAGGGCCTACCAGTAGCCCTCAGATGCAACACCAGGACCAGAGCTTGTTTCCAGAGGTGAGAGAATAAGCCACTTGCCAGGCTTGGACTGGCCTACAAGGGTGTACAGGTGAATCCCCCAGTGGGCCCCTGGGCAAGTTGAGCCCCTAGTCTCCCACCCCCTACATGAGTGCCACATAACACAGTAGGCTTACAGCACTACATACATATACTCAATGTACAGCACCTCAACCAGCCTATGTTCATATCAAAAACTTGATAGATTATTAAAGGGAACCTGTCACCGGGATTTGGGGTATAGAACTGAGGACAGGGTTTGCTAGATGGCCACTAGCACATCCGCAATACCCAGTCCCCATAGCTCTGTGTGCTTTTATTGTGTAAAAAAAACAATTTGATACATATGCAAATTAACATAAAAGAGTCATATCTTACTTCTGTGACCAGAGAAGAGTCATATTTTCAAGCTCTGACTCATCTCAGGTTAATTTGCATATGTATCAAATCGTTTGTTTTAAACAATAAAAGCAAACAGAGCTATGGGGACTGGGTATTGCGGATGTGCTAGCGGCCATCTAGCAACCCATGTCCTCATCTCTATACCCAAAATCCCAGTGACAGGTTTCCTTTAAAGAAATCCGCAGTTTATTATTATAGACATGATCAGAGCTGAGATGTCTTCTAGGTATAGAGGAAAGCTGCCAGTGTCCTCTTTTCCCCAGGACCTACCTCCTCAAAGTTGCTGCAGGGACCCCCCATATTCAATCATCTGGTAGCATCTTGCTGCTGTGTGAGCAGGTAATATTTGAATGTATCCGTACAGTGGGCCCCCAAAATAATTTTAGTAGTAGGCCCTAGGCACCCCAGTCCGACACTGATCATAGTAATGCCCATACAGAGCTAAGCTGCAGTGTAAAGCAGGACAAACAATGTGTCTCTCCATCAGTGCATGAAGCTGACACAGAGACACTTAGACCCCTTTCAGACGAGCCAGTTTTCTGCGCAGGTGCAATGCGTGATGCGAACGCATTGCACCTGCACTGAATCAGGACCCATTCATTTCAATGGGTCTGTGTACATGACCGTTGATTTTCATGCATCACTTGTGCGTTGTGTGAAAATCGCAGCATGTTCTATATTCTGCATTTTCCACGCAACGCTTGAAAATCGCATCTAATCCACACTTGCTTTTCACGGATGGTTGCTGTGATAGACTGAACCGTCACTGGGGCTGCTGGAGAAGCCTGCGGGCTAGCCTCCTTCCTACGGACTATGGAATCCCACTGATTGTGTTAGTGATGGTATTAAGAAAGCTGACTCTGGAGCAGCTGACTCTAGGAGCAGCCGACTCCTAGATGAGTAGATCACCCTATGATACACTCAGGAGATAATCCCATCACATGTGTCTCCTCTCTCCCTATTCATTCATTATGGAATGGGGGGGGGGAGATGTCTGTTTGCATGTTGTTCATGGTTGATTGCGTTACGTTGTTAGACTTCTTGAACTGTATATATATTGAGTTGGTCTTCAATAAAGTGAGTTCCTGTTTTACATTCACCATAGAGCCTCGTCTCATGTGTGTGGGGATTGCTATACACTGTATACTCCCCTGGCTATAGCTCCTAGCTCTTGTAAGAGCTGTTCCTTGTTCCTGTGGTGGTTACGGTGTCGAGCGGAGTGCTTGGAGTCCTCGGGAAGCACTAGGAGCATCCATCAACGGAGGTACCCAGTCGGGGTGCCAGGAGATTCGTTACATTGGTGGCAGCAGTGGGATGGCGTCCTAGTGAGAGGAGAAGCAGCTCGGAGACACCGTTCATGGATTTACAAAATTGAGGGCAACGCTAGTATCCATACAGCGCCCCTGGATACAGCGTTCCATGACGAGGAGGAGGAGGCAGCCGCGGACTACAGGGATGCTGTCACGGGTGTATGTGAGCAACAATAGTAATACACAGTACAGAGCTACTGACTGGACCCAGAACTAGGGAGGATAAAGGGTGACCCCTGTCCGACCCTCAACGCTCTCCCTATTCTGCTAAAGCACATGCCCGGATCCAAATGGCGGAACGAGGCATGCCCACGTGCCTAAGACTAATGACCCCTGTAACCCCTACAATAGTGGAAGGGGCACGGCCACCAGTGCCCTACTCAGTATATGGAGGGAACCGTGGCCACCTCAGATCCAGTCAGAAAATAAACAGGAACACAACAATGTCTGCACACTTAGCTAAAGATGTTGCAGCCGCAGAGAAGACGGATCCAAGGACAGGCTGGCAATATCCGGAGTGCTAGCTGCAGCAGAACACAGGTCCAGTGAACTGATAGCTACAAGTGAAGAAACTAAAGCCAGAGCTACAACTGAAGTGAGAACTATAATCCACATCCTATCATAGGAGGAGGGGTGATATAAAGAGAGGGAAATCAAACACATGAAGGACAGCTGTGGTGTAAGAAACCAAAAGTAAACAGAGTAGTGAGAACTCCTCCCAGCTCTAGTAGTGACATCATCACAGGGGTGGAGAAACAGAGCTGTGAGAACGTCCCAAAGCTCTGGTAGTGACAGATGCAGACAGAAACTAAGTATGATGCCCTAGAAAATGCCCAGCGGCGGCGAGGTGAGAGTCTCCCCAGTTATGAGCAGCGGCTACAGTAGCGTGTGGCGATGTGGATGACTGGGTAACAGAGCTCCAGAGCCTGGTATGTAAGGAGCTTTGGCTAGAGGACGCTTACCGGGCCCTAAGGTGGCATGTCATTCAACATTCCCCCTGTATTACTTACCTGAAGGGAAGGATTATGATGGACCTGGGTTACTATGGGAGGCCTTGGAGGAGGACATTGATCTCGGCAGCATGGAGGAGTCGCTAGATTTAGGGATATCTACGACTACCGGATGGGCATGCATGTTTATGCTGATGGATGGGAGGTGAGCAAAGACATGACCCACCTGGTAACAAGAGAGTGGGAGCTGGAGCAGACCTACCAACACCTTCTCAGCTCCGTTCATCCCCAACCTACCCAACAAGCAGAGCCAGATCTGCCCCCCTACAACTGGGAAGACTTGGCGGCGATACCCCCTGCTTCCCTACCAACTCCCAAAGTAGGGAACTTCATCAACTGGTTCTGGGAAGACCTCCCGATGGCAGGTAGAGATGGGACCGAAGTCTCTCCACCAGCCCTACAGGGATGCTGGGCAGCCGGCCCAGATCCCCACCTACAGCCAGCGTTACCCGGAGTCCAGACAGTTGATCTGACTCCCCAACGGCAGCCGGATTTTCAGGGAGTAGGGACAGTCGGTCCTGCTCCCCAGCGGCAGTATGTTTGGCAGGGAGAGGAGAGCAGCGTCTCCATTCCCCAGCGGCAGTGTACCTTGCAGGGAGAGGAGACAAACGGTCTCTCTCCCCAACCACAGGGGGACAGCACCCCTAACTCCAATGGTGCAGAAGGGACTGCGGTCTCTGCACCAGACCTACAGGGATGCTGGACGGCCAGTACAGACCCCCAACCAACTCCGCACGAATGCCAGGAGGAGGAGGTAAGCGATCCCTCCTCTCCACAGCCGATCCACAACCAGGTCCTGGGGGTAGGATTCCCTGACCCCATCCCAGCGGAAGAGCTGGCATCAGGGCAGAGTGCAGTCGGCCACTGCCTTCCCCTATCCTCTTGTCTAGAGCCTGACTCCCTACAGGCTACCCCAGCGGAAGAGCTGGCAACTGTGCAGAGTGCAGTCGGCCTCTGCCCTCCCCTATCCTCTTGTCCAGAGCCTGACTCCCCACAGGCTACCCCAGCGAAAGAGCTGGCATCTGGGCAGAGCACAGTCGGCCTCTGCCCTCCCCTATCCTCCAGAGCCTGACTCCCCACAGACTAGCCTAGCTGATGCGCTGGCACCAGGGCAGAGTACCGCTGATCCCTGCCCACAAAGCAACCTCCACTCCAAGCCAGGGAGCAACACAGAGACCGGGAGTACCAGTTACCAACATAACCTTGGTGAACTAACTGGACAGAGACAGGCTACCAAATTCAACAGGTCCAGTATTTGGTTGTGGGTGGACTGCCAGACTAACTCAGATACCGACCGGCGTGAGGTCAGGTATCTGGTTAGTCTTCCCTGGGAGGGGGAGATGTATGGCGAAAATAACCTCGCAACTGGGTTTTGGAGGGGCCTGTTTGCCAGTCTCTTGCCTCAGGATTATGGCCCATATACTAACTTTGAAGAAGACAGACCGGCCGCACAGCCTAAATCTGTGGAACTGTTTTGGCCAGAAAAGCCATGATTGCGGTCGGCCAAATGTGACTTCCATGGAATTCGGGAACCCCTGCTCGGATCTGGGTGATTTTTGGATATGTTGTTCACCCAGATCAGAGCTATCCATGGATGTATAAATGGGGATATGTGGGGTTTTGAGGTGTTTTCTGTGTTTTGGGAAAAATGTGTGTTTTCTGCCTGTAAATGATTAAGTTAGCCCATTATGTTTGGTATATGTATCACAGGCAGAGCCTATTGTGTTTTGGTAATTGTATTTTGTTGATTGCGTCAAAGCAATGCCCATTGTATTTTGTTTATTGCGTTACAGACAGAGGGAAGGGAGCTTTGTGTACAATTGCTGGGAAGGTTTCAATACTATAAATGCATGTGATTGGCTAATATATAAACTGTCAGAGTCTTCTACAAGGTCCCCAGGGGGAGTGTCCCTTGCTAGGAGACCTGCATAAAAGGCTGAAAAATAACCCATTAAAGAGTTCCTGTTTTGCCTTCAACATAGAGCTTTGTCTCATGTGTGTGGGGATTGCTATACGCTGTATACTCCCCTGGATATAACCCCTAGCTCTTGTAAGAGCTTTTCCTGTTGCTTGTTCCTGTGGTATCAGTGTCGAGTGGAGTGCTTGGAGCCCTCGGGAAGCACTAGGAGCATCCATCAACGGAGGTACCCAGTCGGGGTGCCAGGAGATCCGTTACAGTTGCGAAGAGATGTTGTTTGTAAATCTTCAGTGTTTTATCACGCTCGTGAAAAACTCATCAATGTGCTTTTCACTCGCACAATAAAAACTGAACTACTGAACACAATTGCAGGCAAAACTGAATGAACTTGCTTGCAAAATCGCACATTTTTAACTGAGCGCATCTAGAACGCATCCGGACCTAATCCGTATCACTCGTCTGCAAGGAGCTTTACTGTACCTGAGTGCACAGAGCAGGGCATGACGGCATTACACTGTGTCAGTGACTGAAAGGGTGAAGATTCAGGTACATCTGTGGAGCTGAGAGAGTAGAACTCTGCATAAGAACTGGGGGTTTTGAGCACTGGAAATGAGGGGTTCACTTCACACCCAAAACACATATTACTGACAGCACAGTCACTTCTCACCTAAAGTCATTGTTTCCACAGTCACTCTCATCATCCTCTACACTGTCACTTGCACGTTGCATGCAGAGGAATGAAATCCCGACTCCCGTGGCACAGGACACTAAACTTTCTCTGCTGGGCGCTAGGCACTTTATTGCTAATTGAATAAAGTGCTGACTGGTTGCTAATCGATAAAGAGATTTTCTGGGATTTTGATATTGATAGCCTCTCCTCAGGATAAGTTATCAGTATCTGACTGGTGGGGACCAACTGCCAGGACCTGCACTGCTTGAAGAGGATGCTGCACTCCGGTGAGTGTGCTGTGGCCTCTTCCTAGGCCAGTGACATCATGTTTATTGGCCACGTGGCATAGGCACAACTCAGTCCCCTTCAAGTAAGTGGGCCTGGGTTGCAATGCCAAGCACAGCCACTATAAAATGTACATCGCTGTGAGGAAGCCTGGGTCAGTATGATTACAACAATACCACATATGGTTATATTTTTTTTGCGTTTTAATACTGGGAAAAAAATTTTCTTTGCATCGCCACATTCTGAGCTGTGTGAGGGCTCATTTTTTGAGCGGCGATCTGTACTTGTCATTGATACCATACTGGGGCGTGTATGACTTTTTGATCACTTTTCATTAAATTTCTTTGAAGAATTAAGAATTGGCCATTTTGACTCTTTTTTTCTGCTTCAGTTTGCCATAAAGGTTCAATAGGTTTCTATTTAAACCCCTTCTCTACCAGTGCAATACATGTACGGCTCTGGAGCGATGGCCATACATGGCACCCACTCGCGAGTGCAGCAGACGCCATGGTCAGCGGGTCTCCACTGTTTCAAACAGCAGAGACCCGCGGCTAATGACCGCGACTGGCAATGATGCCGATTGCGGTCATTAAAGCCTTTAGATGCGCTTCTAGCTTCTTACCGGCATCCTCTGCGGCCAAAGAGGATGCTGGTAATTTAATTCAATACGATGAGTCTCTCTGAAGAGACCCATGGCATTGCAGCTGCAATTCTTATTTTGGCCAGCAGGTGGCAGGCCAACATAAGAAATGAGCAATTCTCTTCTCATCATGGATCTATAAGAACCATAATGGTTCAGAACTAAAAAAAAATAATGAGTTTTGTAGCCTCAAACATGAGCTCCAATACCATAAAAAAAGTAAAAAAAAAAAAATTTAAAATGTAAAAAAAATTAAATCACCCCCTTTCCGTGGAAAAAAATAAATAATTACATAAATAACAAAAAATATAAACATCATGGGCATCATCAAGTCCAAAAACGCCTGTGCTATTAAAATATAAAAATACTTTTCCAATACGGAGAATGGCGTAGCAGAAGAAAGGGTCAAAATTGATGACTTTTCATTGCTTCTCTTACCCAAAAAAATTTAATAAGATGTGATCAAAAAGTCACACACACTCCAAAATGGTATAAAAAAAGCTACAGATTGTCCCGCAAAAAATAAAACCCTTGATATAGGAGCTGGTCCCAGAGGCGAGACCCGCACCTATCGGACATTTATGGCCTATCAATATGGCATAAATGTCCAGTTGAGAAGATATGGGCTTTCCTCCTACACATTAGATTGTCAGTAGATCCCATTAAATCACGGCATATCCAGTGTACATTAGCCATATAGTACCTGGTACTGTGACTTGAGAGGGGCCGCTGAAGATTTTTGCCAAGGGCTTCCATCAACCCTGATAAAGTCCTGAATGAAAATTTTTATAAATGTTACGTATGAGTATTTTAAAGTTGCACGGTTTACTTTTCAATTTAATCTTGTGGATAATGCGACTCTCTACAATGGCCACTAGAGGGAGACACACACCACCACCAATAGTGACAGACCTGAAGGAAGACATTTAAATCTGCAAACAGTTTTTCAGATCCGCAGAATTTACCACAAATGTTTTCCATTACTGGAGTGCAAAGTTAACTCATTCAGTTCTTTATTTAAGTTGTTAATTTGTTACTTAATGTATTAATAACTGTCAAATAAAATCTGTAGATGGACAAATATTTCTCTTGTTTCAAAGTAAGTAGGTCAGTTAACCATATACAGTAAAAGAAAGACAAGGGAAAGGGAAAGCAGTTCTATACAGTTCCATACAGTTACATGTCCAGCGTCCGTGTGTTGAGCAGTCTGATGGCTTAGGGATGAACCTATTGTATAGTCTGGTTGTTGAGGTTCGAATTCTTCAGTACCTTTTCATGGACTGCAAGAGGGTGAAAAGAGAGTAAATAATACTCCCATCCATTGTTCTCCTAATACTGCTACAGGCAGTCCACAGAATACTGCCAAAGTGTATATAGTACTCTCATATAGCACCCACATAATATTTAGTACCTGAATAATAGTACCACACTGTGGCCACATATTAGGGTACACTTATAAGACAGTGAAAAAGAAATGGCCAATAAAAATGCATACACTGTCGGTTTTGTTATGGCCAATTTTCATCAGTGTGTATCCATTTCCTGGCCATCTATTAATTTTTAATTAAAAAGTGATGAATTTCATAGGCACCTTTAAAAAAAAAAAAAAAAAAAACAATCCTTGCAGTGCCCCAGTATACATAAAGTCCTCTATAGTGTCCCCTGGACAACAAAAGGCCCCCATAGTACTCCCTAAGTATTAAGAATGCCCCCTAGTGCCCCCAGAATATATAAGGCCCCTCTTAGTGCCACCCAGTATATATAGGACCCCTATTATTGCCCCCTTGTATATAGAGGCCCTTTTTAGGGTATTCCAGTATATATAATGCCCCTCTTAGTCCACCCCAGTATACATAAATGTCCCCTCTTAGAGCCCCCCAGTATATATAAGGCCCTTATTAGTGCCCTCTAGTATGTTTAAGGCCCTTCTTAGTGTAGCCTAGTATTTTTAGTGGCCCTCTTAGTGCCCCCCCCCCCCCCCCCCACCACCATAGCGCAGACAAAAAATTAATACTTTACCACAGGCACTTTTGGGGACACTCACTCCTCACCGGATGCTGCAGGACCTGCCCTCCCATTGTGATAATGTGACAAAATCACGCTGGGAGTATAAGGTCCTGCTGCCTCCAGTGAGCAGCAAGTGTCCTGGCGTGTTCAAGTGGATGAGTTTTTTTATTCTTTTTCTTTTAACCTCTGAAAAGCCCTTGTAGCCATTATAACAGCCATTAGAAGGGAGCCTCCTGTCTATATTTGTGTTAAAATGGGCTCATTGATTTCAGTCGGGTCCGTCTGGCTGTGAAAATGGCCAAAACTAGGACATGTCCAATTTTTTGACAGTTGCTATTCACTGGCCATTACAAAAAGGCCATGTGAATAGAGTTTAAGTGGTTCTGAAAATGACCATGTGAGTCCTTGCAGATTTTACAGCTGCACAGAGATCCTTCAGCTGCAGGAACATGGAGGAGCCAGTTGTCAGTGACCACTGGGCTCCTCACAGAGATGGTCAGGGTCATAGTTTATTACTGTCCTTGCCTTCCTCAACACTGTATACATGGCACTCAATGAGTGCTCTTTATACAGATCAGAATGCAGCCATGTCACTTCCTGATCCAGTCCCAACAATCATGTGATTGCCATGTGTCGGGTAACTGCAGGAGCTGCTGGATCTTATCAGACTCTGATCATCTCAACACTGGGGTTCTATTCCCTCTGTAAATGAGGCTAATTTGTCAGTCCCAGTTAAATTGGAAATTAGCAATAAATTAAGAAATGGTAAAGTGGTTGTCTCACTTTAACAAGTAGCATTTATCACACAGACAAAGTTAATGCATGTGTGAGACGGGACCATTCTGACAGTATCTTTTCCCAGTTTTTTTTTTGGGTATACACAGCAAAACGATACATGCTTGCTTCAGCAAACAAAATAACAGTTTATGGAAATCAAAAAATGCAGTGATGCAGACTTCTCACCAGCTTGTAGGTTTTCACCTAGAGATTCACTTTGCAAAGTGGTCTTGTCCATGGGTCTTCCTCTCAGACCAGCACACACACACACACTGCTCTCTGGCAGCATGCCTCCACCTGGTTGAGGTAGGAGCACCCAGGATGGAGTATGGAAGTGACCTTCCCACCAAAGCTCTTCAGTCCCTCCTAAATCCTGGACCCAAACTCCAGCTACCACAAACTCAGTGATCTCGTATCACTGGTCACAACCTACCTCCGGGACTTATATCACTGAGAGTAGTAGCCTCAATTATATATACCTGCCATCTATGACCTCACCCATTGAATGCTTACACAAGGCACTTACTAACGTACTGTGATTGTCATATTGCTTTCTTTGCTAGCTTGACTCATTTTTCCATCACATTATACATTTCTCATTTCCATGGTTATAACCACCCCGCAATCAATAAGTGGTGGTCATGCTAGAACACTATAGGTAAAACAGTGACCTCTCTGATGGCCCATACCGTGGGAGCGTACATAGGCTAGTGCTTTTTCCTATAGCGGGCAAGCACGACCACCACTGATAGATTGCAGGGTGGTCATAACCATGGAAACAAACAGTGTATAATGTGATAGAAAAATAAATCAAGCCAGCAAAGCGAAGGAAGCAATATGTACAATCACAATAAATTAGTAAGTGCCTTGTATTACCTTTCTCTACATAATAAATACTATTTGCTGAAGTGAGACACCCCATTTAAATGCCCCCAAAAGTCTTGTATGACCTTATGGGGGCACAAAGTATAAAATGGAAAAAAATAAATAAATAAAAGTAATGGCAAAGCAAAATAAAATGTTAATAATAATAATGAAAAACAACGACACCACTTGCCCACACCGCGGCTTCTAGCCCCGGCCCCGGTGACCGTAAACTCTATATCCCTTGTATCAAAACGACTAGTGTTTAAGGGTTACTGAGTTTTGAAAAACATTTCATATGTCATAGCGAATATGAAAGGTTTTGATTAGTGGGGGTCTGAGTGTTGAGACCCCACTGATCACAAGAAAAGTGAAGCACTTGCCTATCATGCTCTCTCCTTACTGCAGAGGATGGAATTGAGATGGGCCCATAGACTGTCTATTGAGTCCATTTCTCTTCCTGTCCTGCAATGAGTAGAGAGTGCTTGACGCAGCTCTCGTATGACCACTGTGGTCTCTTCACAGCCTACCAAGCACAGCACAGTACATATAGCACAGTGAGGTGAAGGGTTTTGGAGGATGACCTGGTGTCAAGAGGGGCAGTGAAGAAGCTACTTCTCTCCAAGAAAAACATCAAGATAGAGTGATACTCTGCAGGAAATACAGGTATCGGACTGCAGAGGACTGGGGTAAAGTTATTTTCTCTGATGAAGCCCTCTTCAGTCTATATGGGACATCCAGAAAAATGATTGCCTGGAGAGCAAAAGGTGAGAGCTATGAGTCTTGTGGCATACCAAAAGGAAAGTGTTCCTAAGACCATTCATGTGTGGGGTTGCTTCTCATCCAAGGCAGTGGACCCACTCACAATTTTAACTAAGAACACTGCCATGAATAAAGACTGGGATCAAAACATCCTCCAAGAGCAACTTCTCCCAACGATCTAGAGATGAACAATGCTTTTTCCAGCTTAGCGGAGCACCATGTCACAAGGCAGAAATGATAACTAAGTGGCTCGGTGAAAAAAAAAACTAGAAATTTTATGTCCATGGCCAGAAAACTCCCCAGATATCAATCCTCAAAAACAGACATTGTGATAAACTCCAAGTACGGATTAGGCAAGAGTGGGTTGCCTTTAGTGTTGGGGCGCAAATATTCGAATCGCAAATTTTAATCGCAAATATCGCCACTTCAAGAATTAGCCAATATTTAGAATATAGTGCTATATATTCGTATTCTCGAATATTCTAGATTTTTTTCTCATCAGTAACCTCCCTTCTTGCTTGTGGGCCAATGAGAAGGCTGCAATGTCTTTGTCTGAGCTTAGCAACATCCCTAGCAACCAATAGGAAAGCTGCCTACCCCTTACTATATAAGAACCTCCCCAGCAGCCATTTTGTGCAATCGCAAATATATTGGAGCACTCCATCTGCATATAAAGCTATTGCAATGTTCTGCCGTCCCAACCATTTTCTCCAGTCTCAGGAAACTTCTAGCAGCTTGAAAAATGTAGCAACAGTGACCCACGCCTATATTGCGCGCGCAATACGCGCCTATTACATTGCCGATTTTCGCAATCAAGAAAATAATCGCGAATTCTCAAATTTACGAATATATGACGAATATTCGCCCAAATATTCGCAAAATATCGCGAATTCGAATATTGCCCCTGCCGTTCATCACTAGTTGCCATCAGTCAGGAATTGGCCCAGAAGCTGATATCCAGCATGCCAGGGCAAATTGCAGAAGTCTTAAAAAAAGAAGGATCAACAATGGAAATATTGAGCCTTTGCATAAACTCGATGTATTTGTCAATAACAGTAAAAATAAAAAAAAATGAAATGCTCATAATTGTACTTCAGTATACCATAGAAACATCTGACATAAAGCTCGAAAAACACTGGAGCAGCAAACTGTGAAAACCAAAATTTGTGTCAGTCTCCAAACTTTTAGCCACAACCTTAGATTCCCTTTCAGTGTATGTGTACACATATGTGTGTATCTATGGCCAGGGGTTTGTGTGAGTAAACATGAACCTGGCTAGGTGCCTATCGGCTGGGTGAATATCTGGGTCATTACTTGGGGAAGTAAGTAACCATGGGTGTGTGGTCATGAACTGGTAAGAGTGCACACGACTATACTGCACTGGTCTCATACTGTTTGACTCTGTTACTAGCGCTTTACATAAGGCTAGTTTCACAGTAGCGTTTCTGAGCTCAATCTGCCTTTTCCGGCAGGGAACACGAGGATAAATTCCCAACCACATGAGGAATGAGATTCTTAACTTACTGGGCTAAGAATTGCCAGATATAGCAGTATGTGATATATCTAGATAAATCTGCATAGCTTGGTTAGGGTACCTGGACACGTTTCAGATTATGTGTGGTTTTTCTGTGTGGATTTCTGTGTGGCAAAAAATGCTGCGTACCAGCAAAGTGAATGTGATTTGAAAAATCTCATGTAAACTTCATATATATTTTTGTGCGGAAATTGACCTGCCATGTGGATTTTGGAAATTCTGTTAGAAAACAAGCACCCGTGCATAGGTAGCCTTAAATTTGTCATATCATCTGTACTACATTTCTAACCTCCTAATCTATGCTGGCTTTGCCCCAGGGAAGTGAATCTCAGCATTAGATGGCTTCAGGCAAACTAATATGTAAGAGCCTGTTTTCAGTTTTTCTCAGTACTTAAAAACTATTTTCTCTAACAAAGTTATGCAAAATTAAGAATGCAATTTACCACTTGGCTCCTCCGGGAAACATTTCTATAACTAAATGTTCATGATCCATCTGGGATAAGTATATGACTCATCGTCATTTAATAGTAATGGGCAGAAGGAACTTTTCTAATGGTGACCTCATGTTCTGGAAATCCAGTACATCCTTCAGACCTTTAGGGTATGATGAGACTCGTGAAAGCTATAGGAATTTTTTTTTAGAATACATATATTCTGCCACTGTTTCTCAGTGAAATTTTCCACTGTAGAACTAATACAGGTAAAAACATTGCTGCCAATAGGTTTTTTTTTATCTTCTGGTAACAGAATGACTTGTAGTAACTTGTAGTAGAAATAAAAATGAGATATCTAACTCCCTCTTCACCAGAGCTTGCTGCAGATGGACTTGGCTACTAGGGACTCAGGTTACTTTTACAGAGTAAGGTAGCAGAAAACTGGGGTGAGTTTGCTAGAAGCAGACCTACCAGAAAGACCAGGGTACAAAGAGTAGTAGACAAGCAGGGTCTGAATCAGGAGATACAAATAATGCTAAAACAGCAGATGAGGGGTAAATCCAGAAACAAGCCATAGTCACAAAACCAGGAGACACAATAGAAGAAAATCTTGCAGACGAAGGGGGCATCCAGAAGGCAAGCCAATGGTTAACGAGTAGGTCTCGAGTATGTACAAAGAACAGATGCAGAAACAGAGACAGGATCACAGGTGACTGGCAATCATTTTTTAAATTGATCTTTGTTACAAAAATGTAATCCAATTTTTAAAGCTAGAAAGACCAAAAACAACACCAGGAGCAAAAAAAATATATAAAAAAATAAAGAACGTGTGTATTTCCCATAGAACTTCAGCAAACATCTGGGGCTGGTGTTTTTACAGTAAAAATGCTGAAAATAGTGCAGATACAAAAATGCAAAGTGCAGAGAAAGGCAAAAAAAAAATGGTATACCTACATTGTGCTGCATTTTATAATGTACTGTGGACTTTAAAGTATTATCTTGCATAAAAAAAGGGTGTAGTAGAATACAGTTACTGCACCGGGCCCTGCTGCCATTACAAAACAAGATGCCGGCCCCCAGTCCCTCCCGCTGATACACACGCCGGCCGCGCTGTGCAGCAGCGTGGCAGCAGCGTGGCAGCAATGTATCAGTGTAAAATTGCAGCATTCACCCCATAAGACGCAGTGCTATTTTCCCCTCACTTTTGGGGGGGGGGTGCGTCTTATAGGGCGAAAAATACAGTAAATCTTGGAAAAACCCTTTAATTATGCTGCCCACTAAAATTTCTAGGTCCTTTTCCATGTCAGTGTTACCCAGTGTTTTACCATTTAGTATGTAATGATGACTTGCATTATTTCTTTCCATGTGCATAACCTTACATATGTCAGTGTTAAACCTCATCTGCCACTTTTCTGCCCAAGCCTCCAATCTATCCAGATCCATCTGTAGCAGTATACTGTCCTCCTCTGTGTTAATTACTTTACACCGTTTAGTGTCATCTGCAAAAATTTATATTTTACAGTGCAAGCCTTCTACAAGATCATTAATAAATATATTGAAGAGAATGGGGCCCAATACTGACCCCTGAGGTACTCCACTAGTGACAGTGACCCAATCTTAGTGTACCATTAATAACCACCCTCTGTTTTCTATCACTGAGCCAGTTACCCACATACAGACATTTTCCCCCAGTCCAAGTATTTTCATTTTATGTACTATCCTTTTCTGTGGCACAGTATCAAATGCTTTGGAGAAGTCAACATATATGACATCCATTGACTCACCCTGGTCAGGTCTAGAACTTGCCTCCTCATAGAAACTGCTTAAATTTGTTTGGCTGGGCCAATCCCTCATTAAGCTGTCCTGATATGGCGTTAATTGCTTATTTTCATTGAGATACTCCAGAATAGCTTCTCTTAGAAAACCCTCAAACAGTTTACCCACGACAGAGGTTAGATTTACCGGCCCATAGTTTCCGGGCTCTGTTTTTGACCCCTTTTTGAATATTGGCACCACATTTACTAAGAGCAAATCCTGTGGCACACTCCCTGTCTTTATAGAGTCCTTAAATATTATAAAGGTCTGACTAGGACATTACTTAATTCTCTTAGGATTCCGTTGTATATGCCATCTGGACCAGGTGATTTGTCTATTCTAATCTTTTTAAGACACTGCTGAACTTCTTCCTAGGTCAGACAGGCCACTTTTAATGGGGAGTTTAGTTTGACACTCTGCATTTCATCTGACAGGTCATTTTCCTCAGTGAAAATGAGTAAAATTAGACTCCAGCACTCACTTTTTTTTGAAGTATCAAGTTCTCCATTTATTCAAGTTACACACGGATAGTACAGGGCTCAAGATCTCTCTTCGTACAGGCTGTTTTTGACGCGTTTCGAAAAGTCTTATTCGTAAAAGTGGAGTGCACTTGGCGCTCTCAGGTTTAAATAAGAAGTCAAGTGTGTTTGATAGACGCTATAATTTCTCCCACCTGTGACTATGCACTGGGTGGAGAGAGGGAATAGCACGGGGCAGTCATAGTTACTCCCCTTTGCACAACACTTATTTCAAATAGTTGCCACCTGGAGCGTCAAAATCATTCCAATCAAATATCTGACATACATAGAATTACATAGTATTTCATTAAAACCAAAATTATTTCAGTATGCACAGATATCTCTTCCAGCATATTAAAATTTCATAGCTTAGAAAAAATAAAAAACACTGAGAAAAGAAACAGATATAGGAAAAGGAAGAAAAGAAAACTCTGCTAGGAAAATCACTGCATTGAATAGGGATCCGTTCAGATTATATGTGCGTTATTTCTCGATTTATCTTTGAAGAAAAATTATTGAGAAACATATTCATAGTTGTGTACTTTGACATGGTTCATGCACAATATGAGTGCAAACAGTAAAAAGAAAAAACAGCAAAAGGGAGCATAAATACATTGAACCATTCACGGCCGCGAATAATCAATAAAAGTGCATGATCTCCCTTCTTAAATTGAGGCCTTTTGGATATCTTGTCTCCAACTTAAAAATCCAATAGGCCTCTCTCAAGTTGACTTGATGTTTTATGTCTCCTCCTCTAATGGATACTTTTACATGTTCTATAGCATATGTTTTGAGGTATTTTGGGCTACGGTTATGTCTGTCAATGAAGTGTCTGGCAGCGTTTGATATATTGGTATAGGAGGGATTATTTATATAGTTGAGGTGTTCTAAAATACGTTTTTTAAATTTCCTTATGGTACATCCTATATACATTTTATTGCAGTATTCGCAGAGAATTACATAAACTACTGCCTTTGTATTGCAGTTAATGTAGGACTTTATGTTGTAAGTCTGTGTCTGATCTGCATTGGAGAAGGTTTTTGTATTTTGTACATAGTTGCAGGTTCGGCAGCGTTGGCTGCCACAGCGTGTAAAGCCCTTGTATTTCAGCCATGTGTCTATTTGTGGACAAGATTCACGTATAAACATGGATGGAGACAGGGAATTCCCTATTGTTTGTGGTCTTTTGGAAACAATCCTACAACCTTCTTTAAGTACCGTATTGAGTATATTGTCCTCGTGTAGAACTGGAAGGTATTTTTTAACAATGTTGCGGATCAAATTGTATTGCCGACTATATGTCAGTACTAGGGTAGGTTGTATGATTTTATTTTCATTTATGTTTTTTTCTTTTGACTCCTCTTTTGTACTTTTTAATTCCGCATAATTGTTATTGGTACTTCCAGTATGAACTGCTTGTTTTTGGATTCTTTCCTTTCTACATTTATCAATTTTACCTTTGGTTATTTTATTATGTTCGTTTGTATTTTTGAAGAACAATGATTCCCTACATTTATTTTTAGCTATTTGTAATCCTCTTGAGACCATCCACTCTGGATATTTTCTTTCTAAGAGGCGTCTCCATATTATATGGCATTCACGTCTAAAGGCCTCCAGTGTATTACAATTTCTCCTGGCCCGTATAAATTCTCCCACTGGGATGGATTTGATGGTATGGTGGCAGTGATGACTGTCAGCTCTTAGAATTGTATTCCCCGCAATTTCTTTGCGGTACGTTTCTGTCTGAATGACTTTATTGGGAATACCCGTAAGTTTTAAATCCAAAAAGTTCACCATGCTAGAATCCTCATTGTATGTGAATTTAAGGTTGTAGGTATTGTTTTGTATATACTGTATGAACTTGTGTACGGCAGGTACATCGCCACTCCATATTATGAGCAGATCATCGATGTACCTGCCATACCAGTTCAGACAGTGGGCAAAGGGATTGTTGACATTATATATGTATTTTAGCTCCCAATAAATCATGGTTAAATTGGCAAGGGCTGGGGAATATTTAGCCCCCATTGAAACACCTTTTGTTTGAAGGTAGAACACATTATCAAATAAAAAATAATTATGGCACATAAGGAAGCGGGTTACATCAAGGACATAGTCTATGAATTCATTTCTATAACCACTGCACTTGTGGAGATGATACTCCAACGCTTCAAGTGCAATGGAATGTGGGATAGAGGGGTATAATGCGACCACATCTACCGTCAACCATTTGTATTCAGAATTCCATTTTTTGTTATAAAATGATCGCAGAACTTCTGATGTGTCCTTGATGTAACCCGGTGTCCTTTTGACCATAGGTTGGATTATGCAATCCAGCCAATTGCCTAGTCTCTCAGTTAAGGACCCTATGCCACTAACTATAGGGCGGAGCGGTGGTGGATTAGTCTTTTTATGCATTTTAGGAACTGCATGCATAATTGGGGTAATAGGATATTTTACATTCATATAGTCATACTGTTTTTGTGTAATATGTGCATGATTTAGACCTGTTTTCAGGATATTTATATGTTCCGTTTGATATTTTGCAACCGGGTTAGACGCAAGTTTGACATATGTATCATCCTCTCTTAAAATTTGTATCATTTGTTCATAATATACATCCTTATCTAAGACGACAACGGATCCCCCTTTGTCTGCCATTTTTATAGTTATTTTTGAGTTATCAGCTAGCTCTTTGAGAGCTTGTTTCTGTTCTTTGGAGACATTGTGGGATACGTTGGCGTCTTTAAGAGTATCATGCACCTGTTTTAGCTCCTTCTCAACCAATTCCTGAAATAAATCCATATTAGGAGTACGAGACATGAGTGGATAGAAGGAAGGATTTGAAGTTTTGAAACTATACATGTTGAGAGGATTGAGAGGATTAGTTCCATGTTCTTGTTCCCCCTGGAGATCCTCCAGGCACGTCAGAGTCAACTGCTCCTGGAATTCCATTCCAACATATTGATTGTACATGGTTGGAGTATCCGACATGCTTGGAGGGTATCCAAGGGGAGGAACATCAAAGAAATGTCTAGCTACCGTTAGTTGTCTAATAAATCTATTAATATCCAGCAGTGTCATAAATAGATCAAAGTTTACACTAGGTACGAAATTTAAACCCAATCTTAGTACATTAATTTGTTCTTTTGTTAAAGTCTCTTTGGACAAATTAATTACGTCGTTATTGCAGGTGTATATTCCATCAGCTTTTGGTACATTAATTACCTCCTCTTTTGCCGGGTTGCCATTGAGTGTCCTTTTTCTATGTTTGCGCCCCGCTCTCCGGATTCGTTTTTTGCCGGAGCTGATTGGTAATTTCTATATGGTTTATTTTTTTTATAGTAAGAGGTTTTGGGTCTCATTGTTTCGTTTGTTCTTTCTTGAGTGGAATCCTGTGTCGAATCAAGAGACAGATCGCTAAGTTCCATAGTGTCCAATTCTGATGAGAAATTCACTTTAGGTGAATACCCTTGTCCTTTATTTCTTTTATTGGTTCTGTTCTTTTTTAGAATCGATTTGGGGGTGGTGGAGTAGGGGTTTTCCCTTCTACCCCATTCGTATATCTGGTCATGCTTGTAATCATATAAGTCCCTTTGGAATTTTTTGTGCTTCATTTCAACAATATATTCTTCCATTTCCTTTATGTTAGCACTTATATTTTTTTGTAACATTTCATACTCCATTGTATTTTCCGGTCTACTTAATTTCAATTTCAATGCATTTATTTCTGTTTGTAAATCCTGCAATTTTTCCCCCTCATACCTGACAATGAGTGTCATGAGTTTTGTTGAGCAGTCTGTCAGTATTAGGTTCCATTCAAGTACAAATTGCTGTGAAAAAACAGTGGTGGGAATTTTCTTTATGCGTAGTCCTCTTGGGATCATATTTTTTTCCAAATATTTGACCAGTGTGGTATGGTCCCACCAAAGCCTAGTTTCCTGATTGAGAGCTCTTTCAAGTTGATTTATATCCGTAGCGTTGGATACATTTTGTGGTGCATAATTATCAGTATCTGAGAAGACTTGATTTGCTTTGGATCTCCGTTCCGGTGATGCACAAAAAGCCATAGCAGAGTTCGCACTAATCAGCCTTACCAGATGATATGCTGAGAGAGAAGAACCCCTTTATCCGTTGAATTGTGTTCTTTTGTTGTGGAGGCAGCTTACTTCCTTGCGGATCGGTGAGTCACGGTAAAAAAAGTCCTTTTTAAGGTTAAATGTATACTGTGGGATACCAGCTCACTATATCTGCGGTAGGAATGTATCCGCGTGCTCGGTGTCCTGGTTTTTCAACCTCCTTGTTCAGGTACATAGGAAATGAGTAAAATTAGACTCCAGCACTCACTTTTTTTTGAAGTATCAAGTTCTCCATTTATTCAAGTTACACACGGATAGTACAGGGCTCAAGATCTCTCTTGGTACAGGCTGTTTTTGACGCGTTTCGAAAAGTCTTATTCGTAAAAGTGGAGTGCACTTGGCGCTCTCAGGTTTAAATAAGAAGTCAAGTGTGTTTGATAGACGCTATAATTTCTCCCACCTGTGACTATGCACTGGGTGGAGAGAGGGAATAGCACGGGGCAGTCATAGTTACTCCCCTTTGCACAACACTTATTTCAAATAGTTGCCACCTGGAGCGTCAAAATCATTCCAATCAAATATCTGACATACATAGAATTACATAGTATTTCATTAAAACCAAAATTATTTCAGTATGCACAGATATCTCTTCCAGCATATTAAAATTTCATAGCTTAGAAAAAATAAAAAACACTGAGAAAAGAAACAGATATAGGAAAAGGAAGAAAAGAAAACTCTGCTAGGAAAATCACTGCATTGAATAGGGATCCGTTCAGATTATTTGTGCGTTATTTCTCGATTTATCTTTGAAGAAAAATTATTGAGAAACATATTCATAGTTGTGTACTTTGACATGGTTCATGCACAATATGAGTGCAAACAGTAAAAAGAAAAAACAGCAAAAGGGAGCATAAATACATTGAACCATTCACGGCCGCGAATAATCAATAAAAGTGCATGATCTCCCTTCTTAAATTGAGGCCTTTTGGATATCTTGTCTCCAACTTAAAAATCCAATAGGCCTCTCTCAAGTTGACTTGATGTTTTATGTCTCCTCCTCTAATGGATACTTTTACATGTTCTATAGCATATGTTTTGAGGTATTTTGGGCTACGGTTATGTCTGTCAATGAAGTGTCTGGCAGCGTTTGATATATTGGTATAGGAGGGATTATTTATATAGTTGAGGTGTTCTAAAATACGGTTTTTAAATTTCCTTATGGTACATCCTATATACATTTTATTGCAGTATTCGCAGAGAATTACATAAACTACTGCCTTTGTATTGCAGTTAATGTAGGACTTTATGTTGTAAGTCTGTGTCTGATCTGCATTGGAGAAGGTTTTTGTATTTTGTACATAGTTGCAGGTTCGGCAGCGTTGGCTGCCACAGCGTGTAAAGCCCTTGTATTTCAGCCATGTGTCTATTTGTGGACAAGATTCACGTATAAACATGGATGGAGACAGGGAATTCCCTATTGTTTGTGGTCTTTTGGAAACAATCCTACAACCTTCTTTAAGTACCGTATTGAGTATATTGTCCTCGTGTAGAACTGGAAGGTATTTTTTAACAATGTTGCGGATCAAATTGTATTGCCGACTATATGTCAGTACTAGGGTAGGTTGTATGATTTTATTTTCATTTATGTTTTTTTCTTTTGACTCCTCTTTTGTACTTTTTAATTCCGCATAATTGTTATTGGTACTTCCAGTATGAACTGCTTGTTTTTGGATTCTTTCCTTTCTACATTTATCAATTTTACCTTTGGTTATTTTATTATGTTCGTTTGTATTTTTGAAGAGCAATGATTCCCTACATTTATTTTTAGCTATTTTTAATCCTCTTGAGACCATCCACTCTGGATATTTTCTTTCTAAGAGGCGTCTCCATATTATATGGCATTCACGTCTAAAGGCCTCCAGTGTATTACAATTTCTCCTGGCCCGTATAAATTCTCCCACTGGGATGGACACTGCTGAACTTCTTCCTAGGTCAGACAGGCCACTTTTAATGGGGAGTTTAGTTTGACACTCTGCATTTCATCTGACAGGTCATTTTCCTCAGTGAATGCAGTGGAGAAATAAATATTTAACAGATTCACTTTCTGCTCATCGCTCTCTATAACTCCTCCTTCACCACTCTGTAAAGGGCCAACACTTTCAGGTTTAGACTTTTTACCATTTACATAATTGAAGAACATTTTAGGGTTAGTTTTACTTTCTTTAGCAGTAAGTCTCTCTCTCCAGCATGGCTGCTTTTATCTGTCTTTTATATATTCTATTTTTTTCCTTATGGTTTTTCTATGCTTCCTCACTACCTTTCTGTGTTAGTGATTTAGATGCTTTCTTTTCGTCATTCATTTCTCCCTTTACATTTCTATTTATCCACATTGTTTTATTCTTGTCCCTCTCACAGTTACAGTTTAGGATGCCTTTAAAAATATCCCATTTTGTGGCTGCAGTCCTATTCCCGAGTATGTTGTCCTAGTTAGTGAGGCTAATGGCCTCTCTTAGCTGGTCAAATTGTGCTTTTTGGGAGTTTTTGCCTCCTGGAAGAAACACTCTTTTGAATGACAATTGGAAGCTTATTATTTTATAGTTACTATTTTTTAGGTGTCCCCCAACCTGCACATCTGTTGTTCTGTCAGGTCTATTGGTACTAAGTCAAGTATGGCCGTCCCTCTAGTCGGGTCCTGAACCAGTTGGGAAAGATAATTGTCTTTGGCTATTGCCAATAACATGTTTCCTTTATGAGATCCACAGGTTTCAGTTTCCCAGTCTATATCTGGGTAGTTGAAGTCCTCCATAATAAAGACCTCATTATGATTTGTCGCCTCCCTTAGTAGGATATTCTCTGTGGACTGTGTTATATTAAGTGACTTATAACAAACTCCTATCAGTATATTATTATTGTTTTTGCCTCCATGTATTTCTACCCACAGTGACTCCACATGTTCATGTCCCTCACTTATATTTTCCCGGAGTGTGGGCTTTAGACAGGACTTTACATAAAGGCAGACCCACCTGCAATGAGCCGGACCGTGGTACGGTTACACGGACGACAATTGTGCAGTGGGTCAGGATATGTGTATAATAGTCTATAGTTTGTTCGTGACGCCAATTGCAGCGTGCGCAGGATACAGTCTCAGGGCCCTTTAAGGTGTTGCAACTCACGTACCAGGTGAGGAATGCCAGAGTGGGGATAATGTCTGTGTAGTGTCAACGGTGTCTCCTACCTGGGTACGGCTGGACTCCTGGATCCTGGCTCACTTGCAATAAATGAGTGTTGCTAGTAGGAGTAATGGAGGATTTTAGTAGTAGTAAATGAGATCCAGACTTGTAATATAATCCAACTTGTCTTTACTGAATGCAGCTTGAATCCATACGAGATACAGCATTAGTCTCTTAGGTCCGAGTAGGTATTTGGCAATGTATGGCAGGGATCAATATCTCTTCTGCTTCTATACTATGTGCCTGGAGAATATGGCAGAAATCTGTCTTCTGCTCTATCTATCTTCTGCTTGGTATGGGATGGACTAGCTGAGGAGGAATTTGGCTTCTCCTGGTCTCTGGATAGTTACTCACAGTGCTGCTCGCAGGGAATGTTTCGTCCCAGAGATCTGTAGTTCTGGAGGTGCTGCTTGCTTGTCAACCAGCTGAGGCTGAAGGCTCAGACTGGGAAGGGTGATCTTTGGTCTCAACCGAGACGAGATCCTGGGTTGGGATCCCTAGAACTGGGAGCTCCTACCAACACAGCTTTCCCCTAGCAGGGGTAGCTGGTACACTAACTGAACTTCCTTTCCTCCCCATGAGGCAGGATGTGGGAACATTCCACACCTCCTCAAAGAGGGGGGAGCTAGACTGGAATGTACTATTCCAGTCTAGATATACTAAACTGTCTAAGTTCCTGCTGAACACATTGCTGCCACCTGCTGGTGAACATGAAAATTACAGCGCCTCACTTCCGGATATGACCCGCTCGATGTGTTAATCGGCGCCAATCTTGAACAGCTGGTAAGTGGGTATATAGGGAAATGAGAGAGAGTGTGAATGGTAGGAGGGACAGGACGTCACTGGGACGCAGCCTAAATGTAAGTAAGGACCACTTATTGATAGCTGAAAATCAACATCCTGGCATGTAATGTGCTTCATAGTATATGCAAACTTTTTGGTTACAGCTTCTTGGGTGAAGTGTTGGCCCTTATCTTTCTGGGCCCTCTAGCCTCCTGACTGCATAGGATACTAAGTAAGTGCTGATATACAGGAGTTTTAGGATATATTTTATACCTAGCACCCAAATTTATAATGCCTTTATTCTTTACAGGCGGGACATATCAAATTGGTCCCTTGGTCCTATGCTTATCATCATCTGCGTCTCCGGTCCTGTGTCCTCAACTATATCCTAAGTATATTTGATTTACAGTCATGTGAAAAAATTAGGACACCCTTTGAAAGCATGTGGTTTTTTGTAACATTTTTAATAAATGGTTATTTCATCTCCGTTTCAACAATACAGAGAGATTAAAGTAATCCGACTAAACAAAGAAAACTGAAGAAAAGTCTTTTCAAGATCTTCTGTAAATGTCATTCTACAAAAATGCCTATTCTAACTGAGGAAAAAGATAGGACACCCTCACATGTATTCCCTCTTAAATTGGCTCAGATCTCACACAGGTATATCACACCAGGTGCACATAATTAGTAGATCGTTACTCTGCATGTTGAATGAGGCTTGCCCTATTTAAACCTCAGACATTTAGTTTGGTGTGCTCCTGACTGTTGAAGTGAGAGTGAGCACCATGGTGAGAGCAAAAGAGCTGTCAGAGGACTTCAGAAAAAAGATTGTAGCAGCCTATGAGTCTGGGAAGGGATTTAAAAAGATCTCAAAAGATTTTGAAATCAGCCATTCCACTGTCCGGAAGATAGTCTACAAGTGGAGGGCTTTCAAAACAACTGCCAACATGCCCAGGACTGGTCGCCCCAGCAAGTTCACCCCAAGAGCAGACCGCAAGATGCTAAAAGAGGTCTCCAAAAACCCTAAAGTGTCATCTCGAGAACTACAGCAGGCTCTGGCTACTGTTGATGTAGAAGTACATGCCTCTACAATCAGAAAGAGACTGTACAAGTTTAACTTGCATGGGAGGTGTGCAAGGAGGAAACCTTTGCTTTCCAAGAGAAACATCGAGGCCAGACTGACATTTGCCAGAGATAAAGTTGACAAAGACCAGGACTTCTGGAATAATGTTCTTTGGACAGATGAGTCCAAAATTGAATTATTTGGACACAACAGCAGAGGACATGTTTGGCGTAAACCAAACACAGCATTCCAAGAAAAGAACCTCATACCAACTGTGAAGCATGGAGGTGGAAGTGTCATGGTTTGGGGCTGCTTTGCTGCAGCAGGACCTGGTCAGCTCACCATCATAGAATCCACGATGAATTCTACTGTGTATCAGAAGGTGCTTGAAGAACATGTGAGACCATCAGTTAGAAAATTAAAGCTGAAGCGGAACTGGACCATGCAATATGACAATGACCCAAAACATACTAGTAAATCAACCAAAGATTGGCTGAAAAAGAAGAAATGGAGAGTCCTGGAATGGCCAAGTCAAAGTCCAGATTTGAATCCCATTGAGATGCTGTGGGGTGACTTGAAAAGGGCTGTACGTGCAAGAAACCCCTCAAACATCTCACAGCTGAAAAAGTTCTGCATTGAGGAGTGGGGTAAAATTTCCTCAGACCGATGTCGAAGACTGGTAGATGGCTACAAGAACCGTCTCACTGCAGTTATTTCAGCCAAAGGAGGTAACACTCGCTATTAGGGGCAAGGGTGTCCTATCTTTTTCCTCAGTTAGAATAGGCATTTTTGTAGAATGACATTTACAGAAGATCTTGAAAAGACTTTTCTTCAGTTTTCTTTGTTTAGTCGGATTACTTTAATCTCTCTGTATTGTTGAAACGGAGATGAAATAACCATTTATTAAAAATGTTACAAAAAACCACATGCTTTCAAAGGGTGTCCTAATTTTTTCACATGACTGTATCTTGTTACTGATGACGGTTGTACCTTTGACCGTGAATGCCCCCTGATGAACCTAGTAATAGGGGAAACGCGTAGGGGTTTATGTGAACCAGCCTGGGAATGCACCGTTTTGATGCCCCTGTGCTTGGCTCCTTATGTTTATGGGTGATACCTATCCCGTTCACCTAAAACGTAATTTGGTCTTTTCTCATCCATCGGTGTCCCTTAGGGTAATTTGTTACCAGGGACGCAATATAACACCCGTCAGCTTTCTGGGGAGCTTTTTTGTACCTTTATTGTTGGAGAGGAGGGTAAACGCAGGGCAGTCAGCCCAGACACGAGGACAGGGAGTCTCCACCTTTAGGGGACGTCCCTGGGCTGAGGTTCTAGTCAGGGTGAGCGTAGGGACAGGACAGTTTCACCCACTGCTCCCCCCAGCTGCCCTGTGTTCACTCACCACCTAACCAGTGTATCTACGGCTGGCCCCCAGGAGCATCTTTTATCTTTTATTATTGTTGTTCGTCTCACTATTTTTCAATGGTGAACCACTACGGTGGTATTATTTTACAATATAATAAGTAAAAGTTATGTTTTAAAGGGATTAATACTGCTGGACATTACTTGATTCTATGATCCTTTCTCATTGATTCATATTGATTTAGCTGGACATTTAATTATATATATCAGGCTTAGAATAATGCACATTATTGAGGATGTGATATTAAATTATACCAGATGACAAGATAAATACACTTAACATGCTGTAGCGGGGAGAAAGAGTTTAGTAACATAACTCTGGGATGTTACACCCCCCCCCCCTCTCGATCCTTTTTAAACAGACTGTAACCCTGTACGTTAACCGCCCAGTCATAGCCATCATCCAGCCATATCTCAGTTATTCCCAATATGACATAGTCCTCCTCACACATCACTAATTCCAGTTCATCAGTTATATTAGTCAGGCTTCTGGCATTAGTATGCCTACAATTAAGAGGTTTTTGGATATTTATTATCCTACACCTTTCCTCATGAACTGTTCTAGTCCCTCCCTCCAATCCACCCCTTCCCATTACCTCGCCCCAGGTCACTATCTTCCCCTCCTATAATGTAATTACCCTCCCCCCTCTGAAAACAGCAACACCTTTCCCACTGAGGTGTAGACCATCCCTATCATAGAGCCTGTAGCCAACAGAGAAGTCAACCAAGTTCTCCAAGAACCCAAATCCATCCTTCCTACATTAGTTCTTGAGACACTTGTTTACTTCCCTAATCTCCCGCTAACCTTTAGGTATGGCTTGTGGAACCAGTAGTATTTCAGAAAATACTACCTTTGAAGTCCTTGACCTGAGCTTGGGACCTAGGTCCTTGAAATCATTTTGAAAGACATTCCACCAATCTCTAATGTTGTCATTGGTTCTAATGTGGACCATGACCGCAGGGTCTCCACCAACCCCTCCCAGTAATCACCCTGATCGGCGATATGTTCAACTTGAGCACCAGGAAGACAACACACCATTTGACGATCTCATTCTCTGTGACAGATCGCCCTATCTGTACCCCTAATGATAGAGTCTCCCACTACCAGGACCTGTCTGGCCTGCCCTGCCCTGCCCTGCTTCACTGACTGGCAGAGGAAGTGTCTTGCTGCAGCAGTGCTATCCCTGAACTGACATCCCCCTAATCTGCCAACTTGCAAACTTGTTGGGGTGTGTTAGATTAGGACTAGCCTCCCTGGTGTAAGCCGTGTACTGGGGTGGGCTCCCCAGGATACAGCGAAGTCACGAATGAGGAAAGCAACCCCAACACCAGCTTTGCCAAAACAGTATTGTATTTAAACATAGCAATGAGCACAACCATAAATACTGGGAACACACAATAAATTTACATACACCCAGCCCAAAGGCTGAGACCCTTGTGCTGCACAGCGAGGCGCCCTCCGATGGATGCTGGAGAAAAGTGCAGTAATTTACCTACTGGTGGGCATAATTAAACAGCCACACTTTACCTGTTATTTCCCTAAAAAATCAAGAACAACTGTTTGGGTGTGTGGTACAGGCTAGCCTGCGGTGCAGCACAACAGCTTACAAACTTACAAAGCTCTACAGTATTTCCCCTCCTATAACTGGTCTTGTAGCACGTGCCTGAGTATTCTTTCTGAGCAAAACGCCAGCCAGCCTTTAGTTTGCGGGGAAGTTTATAAGCTCTCAGATGTGAAATGTCACTTTAAATTGTGGAGTCCTTGCATTGAACAGCTAGCAACACTTGTGGCCTGACACAAACATAAATCCTATCTAACTAACTACACGCCTGGTCTCAGTCTCTAGGATTCTACACTGGGATAAGGGTCTGCTCGGCATCCGCTGGTGACTGTGAACCGAACAAATGTCTCTCCAACAAGCATGCGGTACGGCAGTGTATGTTACTTTGCTCCTTAGCTCTCATCAGCGTTCCTAGATAGTGATCCTCTGCTCACACGGTTCCTCAGTCTCAGCTTCCTCTAAGATGGCTGCTCCCTTTCTTCTACAGGCTTTGTAACTCCACCTCTCATGAATATGGAAAATATGCAGTCTGTTAGTTGTGTTTAGGAAACAGCGGCATCTTGTGGCCTAAAAGCAGAATGTCAGTCCAGATCATTTAACTTGATTTACACAAACAGTGTTTAGACAATGAGAGCTGTTTCCCCATCTCACACAGGCACTCTTCCCTCTACCCCACTTTCTAACTGTTATCCAGCTAGCTACCTCACTTTCCTGATCCTCCATACTACCACCATTCCCCACATATTCCACATTTCCATATTGCCAAGGTACAGTCCTGATCAAAAGTTTAAGACCACTTGAAAAATGGCAAAAAATCATATTTTACATTGTTGGATCTTAACAAGGTTCCAAGTAGAGCTTCAACATGCAACAAGAAGAAATGAGAGTGAGACAAAACATTTTTTGAGCATTAAATTAATTAAAAATAACGATTAAACAGAAACAGGCTGTTTTTCAGCTGATCCAAAATTTAGTACCACATGCCTTTAAAAGGCCAAATCTGTGCAAAGATGTGGATTCATTGTCATTTTCTGTCAGGTAGTCACACGTTGTGATGGCAAAGGCAAAGAACGCTCCCTTTTTGAACGTGGTCGGGTTGTTGAACTGCATAAGCAGGGTCTCTCACAGCGCGCCATCGCTGCTGAGATGGGACGCAGTAAGACAGTCATTTGGAATTTCTTAAATGATCCTGAGGGTCACGGAAAAAAAAAGTAAAGTGGAAGACCCAAAAAAATGTCATCAGCACTGAGCTGGAGGATCCAATTGGCTGTCCGTCAAGACACTGGACAATCCTCGACCCAAATTAAGGCCCTTACTGGTGCTGACTGCAGCCCCATAACCATCATACGGCATCTGAGACTGAAGGGCTTCAAAAACAAAAAACATCTTCAAAGACCTCGTCTCCTTGAACGCCACAGAACTGCTCGTTTGGACTTTGCAAGAGAGCACCAAACATGGGACATTCAAAGGTGGAAGAAAGTTTTATTCTCTGATGAGAAAAAATTTAACCTTGATGGCCCTGATGGTTTCCAACGTTACTGGCATGACAAGCAGATCCCACCTGAGATGTTTTCTACACGCCACAGTGGAGGGGGCGCCATAATGGTCTGGGGTGCTTTTTCCTTCAGTGGAACAATGGAGCTTCAGGAAGTGCAGGGGCGTCAAACGGCTGCTGGCTATGTCCAGATGTTGCAGAGAGCATTCCTCATGACTGAGGGCCCTCGTCTGTGTGGTAACGACTGGGTTTTTCAACAGGACAACGCTACAGTACACAATGCCCGCAGGACAAGGGACTTCTTCCAGGAGAATAACATGACTCTTTTGGCCCATCCTGTGTGTTCCCCTGATTTAAATCCAATTGAGAACCTTTGGGGATAGATGGCAAGGGAAGTTTACAAAAATGGACAACAGCTCCAGACAGTAGATAGCCTTCGTGCGGCCGTCTTCACCACTTGGAGAAATGTTCCCACTCACCTCATGGAAACGCTTGCATCAAGCATGCCGAAACTAATTTTGGAAGTGATAAACAATAACGTCGGAACTACTCATTACTGAGTTCATGTTTGGAAGTTGGATTTCTGTTTTGGGGGGGTTTAGTTTTTTTTTGGAGGTGTGGTCCTAAACTTTTGATTAGCTGAAAAACAGCCTGTTTCAGTTTATTCGTTGTTTTCATTAAATTGAATGCTCAAAAAATGAGCTCACTCCCATTTCTTCTTGTTGCATGTTGAAGCTCTACTTGGAACCTTGTTAAGATCCAGCCATGCTAAATATGATTTTTTGCCATTTTTCAAGTGGTCTTAAACTTTAGATCAGGACTGT
Source organism: Bufo bufo (assembly GCF_905171765.1). Lineage (NCBI taxonomy): Eukaryota > Metazoa > Chordata > Amphibia > Anura > Bufonidae > Bufo > Bufo bufo. The sequence continues at coordinate 582,287,020 of NC_053391.1, forward strand.
ATGTCAGTGTTGAAATTTGCTCATTTAGATAAATGATCTTGGATCTTGGCAGTTTGCTCACATTTTGAACACATTTATGCACCTCAAACGGCTGTTCTAGGACATTTCACAAGATGTGCACTGGACTGTGTTGTCAATTATGGAACACATACTAATGGGCATTACACAAGAGAAAAAGAATATATACAGTAATACAATAAAATGAAAAACAACTAACTTCCTAAAGTCCCTGAATCTAAAGTCACTTAATCTTAAGTCACACACTTAATACAAACACACACTTGAAGTTGAACATGTGAACGCTCACAAACTTGTGTTGTTAGTCTCCTTATATAGGTGCTGCACCCAGTCATCGTCAAACCAGACTGGTCTATAGCAGGTACCATACTGATGTAGAGAACATAAAAGGTCATAGATATCTACCAATCATTGGCCATAATACATAGCATCTACAGTATCTTTATCCACTGCCACTCAATAACTTTTTGATATGATAAAGCCATATTTGTCAAACCTGCCATCTGCTATAGACCAGTCTTGTAGATTCCTCCAATCTGCCTGCATGTACTCATAGGTCTAATAGGCCTGACAATTTATCTTGAGCCAGTTAGCTATGTCAGCACTTACCAGACACTAGTCTTAGACCCAGCGCTGCCTCTCTCCCACCAGGCGTGTAGTCTACAGTGTGACAAAGCAGCAAATTACTGTGAAAGCGGCGTTGTGCCTTCATGGAATCCCAAATGATATGCAATGAATTATGCCGTCACCTTGCATATTGCTTATACTGGGTTACAATGGATCTTGAAAGTAAAGTTTAGGTTACCATCAATATCCGATTTAAATTAAAAAAAAATCTTCTTTTGATGGGTTACAATTTGGCCTTTATAACCAGAACCAGCTCTGTGGTGGTGAAAACCAGGAATCTGAAAGACCCAACTTTGATCATCTGAATTGTGGTAAAAATAAATGCATGAAGTGAAATGTATGTCACGTCATATTCACATTATGCTCTTTCCACATGAGTATAAGTTACTTAGCAGGATATATGCACATTTTTTTCCTTAGTTACAAACTGCATAATTTTTCAAGCATCATCTCAGGAAAGTTCAGGAAAAATCACAGCATGTTTCATATTGTGCACAGCTCTGGCTCCTTAAAAGTGAATGGGGCTTGCGTGAAAAACAGAAGACATCCAGATGCAATGCGTCTTTCACTGATGGTTTGAGATGTAGAGTGTGGGCCATTTATATGGATACACCTTAATAAAATGGGAATGGTTGGTGATATTAACTTCCTGTTTATGGCACATTAGTATATGTGAGGGGGGAAACTTTTCAAGATGGGTGGTGACCATGGTGGCCATTTTGAAGTCGGCCATTTTGAATCCAACTTTTGTTTTTTCAATAGGAAGAGGGTCATGTGACACATCAAACTTATTGGGAATCTCACACGAAAAACTATGGTGTGCTTGGTTTTAACGTAACTTTATTCTTTCATGAGTTATTTACAAGTTTCTCTTTGTTTACAGCCATTGACATGTCGCCAAGGTTAACACGTGAGGAGCGGATAGAAATTGTGTTGATGTCTGGTGAACGCAGTAACCGGGTCATTGCAGCAGATTTCAATGCAAGACACCCTACGAGACCACCCATCTCCCATGCTACAGTTAGCAAACTGCTTGCTAAGCTTCGTGAAACTGGTTCAGTGTTGGATTTGCCAAAATGTGGACGCATGAAATCTGTCTCTAATGAAGAAACATCACTGGCTGTCCTAGCTTCATTCAGAAAGAGCCCACAGCGTAGCACTCGCCGCATGTCACTGGAGAGTGGCATTAGTCGAACATCCCTTCAGCGGATATTTGCTACTCACAAATGGCACCCTTACAAACTCCAGCTACTGCAGCATCTCAACGAGGATGACCCAGATCGGCGCACTGAATTTGCAGAATGGGCAAAACAAAAATTGGAACAGGACCCTCAGTTTACGCAGAAGATTTTGTTCAGTGATGAGGCAAACTTTTATGTGAATGGTGAAGTTAACAAACAAAACCACCGCTATTGGTCTGACACTAACCCACATTGGATAGATCCCTCCAAGACTGTTGGTACAAAAAAATTGATGGTATGGTGTGGTATATGGGGTACAAAGATAGTGGGGCCATTCTTCATCAATGGAAACCTTAAGGCCACTGGATATGTGAAATTGCTACATAATGATGTGTTTCCCTCTTTATGCACTGAAGCTAGCACGTTCCCTGAGTTTTTCCAGCAAGATGGTGCACCACCACATTATGGGTGTCAGGTCCGAGCATTCCTAGATAAACAGTTTCCTGGAAAGTGGATTGGTCGTCGTGGGCCAGTTGAATGGCCCCCAAGGTCTCCCGATCTGACCCCCTTAGACTTTTATCTTTGGGGTCATCTGAAGGCAATTGTCTATGCTGTGAAGATACGAGATGTGCAGCACCTGAAACTACGGATACTGGAAGCCTGTGCTAGCATTTCTCCTGCGGTGTTGCTATCAGTGTGTGAAGAGTGGGAGAAGAGGGTTGCATTGACAATCCAACACAATGGGCAGCACATCGAACACATTTTATAAGTGGTCAGAAACTTGTAAATAACTCATGAAAGAATAAAGTTACATTAAAACCAAGCACACCATTGTTTTTCTTGTGAAATTCCCAATAAGTTTGATGTGTCACTTGACCCTCTTCCTATTGAAAAAACAAAAGTTGGATTCAAAATGGCCGACTTCAAAATGGCCACCATGGTCACCACCCATCTTGAAAAGTTTCCCCTCTCACATATACTAATGTGCCACAAACAGGAAGTTAATATCACCAACCATTCCCATTTTATTAAGGTGTATCCATATAAATGGCCCACCCTGTACATCTCAAACCCTCAGTGAAAGACGCATTGCATCTGGATGTCTTCTGTTTTTCACGCAAGCCCCATTCACTTTTAAGGAGCCAGAGCTGTGCACAATATGAAACATGCTGTGATTTTTCCTGAACTTTCCTGAGATGATGCTTGAAAAATTATGCAGTTTGTAACTAAGGCAAAAAATGTGCATATAAGGCCTCTTTCACACTTGCGTTGTCCGGATCCGGCGTGTACTCCACTTGCCGGAATTACACTCCGGATCCGGAAAAACGCAAGTGTACTGAAAGCATTTGAAGACGGAACCGTCTTCCAAATGCGTTCAGTGTTACTATGGCACCCAGGACGCTATTAAAGTCCTGGTTGCCATAGTAGGAGCGGGGAGCGGGGGAGCGGTATACTTACAGTCCGTGCGGCTCCCGGGGCGCTCCAGAATGACGTCAGAGCGCCCCATGCGCATGGATGACGTGATCCATGCGATCACGTGATCCATGCGCTTGGGGCGCCCTGACGTCACTCTGGAGCGCCCGGGGAGCCGCACGGACGGTAAGTATGCTGCTCCCCCGCTCCCCGCTACACTTTACCATGGCTGTCAGGACTTTAGCGTCCCGGCAGCCATGGTAACCATTCAGAAAAAGCTAAACGTCGGCTCCGGCAATGCGCCGAAACGACGTTTAGCTTAAGGCCGGATCCGGATCAATGCCTTCCAATGGGCATTAATTCCGGATCCGGCCTTGCGGCAAGTGTTCCGGATTTTTGGCCGGAGCAAAAAGCGCAGCATGCTGCGGTATTTTCTCCGGCCAACAAACGTTCCGTACCGGAACTGAAGACATCCTGATGCATCCTGAACGGATTACTCTCCATTCAGAATGCATTAGGATAATCCTGATCAGGATTCTTCCGGCATAGAGCCCCGACGACGGAACTCTATGCCGGAAGACAATAACGCAGGTGTGAAAGAGCCCTAAGTAACTTATACTCATGTGGAAAGAGCATAATGTGAATATGACGTGACATACATTTCACTTCATGCATTTATTTTTACCACAATTCAGATGATCAAAGTTGGGTCTTTCAGATTCCTGGTTTTCACCACCACAGAGCTGGTTCTGGTTATAAAGGCCAAATTGTAACCCATCAAAAGAAGATTTTTTTTTAATTTAAATCGGATATTGATGGTAACCTAAACTTTACTTTCAAGATCCATTGTAACCCAGTATAAGCAATATGCAAGGTGACGGCATAATTCATTGCACATCATTTGGGATTCCATGAAGGCACAACGCCGCTTTCACAGTAATTTGCTGCTTTGTCACACTGCAGACTACACGCCTAAATGGCCCACCCTGTAGATTGTTATTCTTCAGTTTTTCTTTACACGCGCGAAAAACGCATGCAATCCGGATGGTAAAAACAGAAAATTTAACACAATTGCAGAAAAAACTGATTCTACTTGCGTACAAAACCATTTTTTTTTCCCTGAACAGATTCTGACACAATCCATATTGCTTGTGTGAAAGAGCCCGCGTGTGATCATTACATCAATACACATTGGCCATGACGGTCCTTCCAACTAGTCCTACTTGTTCAATGACACCCGGTAAAGGATGAATAATCTTTCTTGGAACTTCCTTTCACAGAAAGATGGTGTGTGGATTAGCGACTATTAAATGATTATGTGCAGTACCCCAGAATAAGGTACTTGTAACCTGTTCTTGTTATGTAATGTTATTTAATGCTATTTAATATGTCAGTGCCTTGTAATGTACCAGTATATCACTGTATGGATCAGTAAGAGTTAATAATCCTGACTCTGCCCCTCTAGGAAGTTAGGTGATTGATTTAGGTCCGCCCCTTGCTCAGTTAGTACTGTGTTAGCTGAGGAAGTGAGAGGAAGCTACATGTGAGCACTCCTCAGATGACTAGGCCTTCATCCCAGAGACTCACTAACTGAGAAATTTACAGAGAGAAAACCATCTCTACTTCGCAGTAGTCCATTAAAAAAGAAAGAAACGAACTAGTACAGAATCTGAGTGCTGGAGTCAATCAGTAAGGTATTTGCTGTTTAAAGCTGATGGACACTTTTCTGCACTAAGAGGGACATGCTAATGTACCCTATATACTTAGACATGGTCTGGCCCACCGTATATTTAACCCTGTACCCCTCAGCTGGAAATTACAGACACCATTGCAAAAAAAATATTGCCTGTTTTAGATTCTGCAGAGGGAGACTTTGGAGAGATAGAAGGAAGGAGTACCACAATGCCCATCCTGGCCTTTATCCATACATTAATAAAAAAAATATAATAAGCAGCACTACACACTCCGCTATGGGGTAAAACATATCAAAAATTCAGGTACCAGGTACAGTGGTCCAGGATGATGCCAGCGGAAGGAGATCCAGGCTATGGGTCCCTTGAGATAGTAGAATATATATCCACAGCACTCTTCAATTTGTGCAAAAATCTGGTTCTTTTATTTAGTCAGCAGCATACATTTGTGACGTTTCGACTTATTAAAGTCTTTATCAAGTCTTGATCAGGCTTGATAAAGACTTGAATAAGTCGAAACGTCGCAATTGTATGCTGCTGACTGATTAAAAGGACCAGATTTTTGCACAAATTGAAGAGTGCTGTGGATATATATTCTACTTTATCCATACATTGCCATCTGGGAAGATTGTTTGGAACTGTGTTGTGATATCGCTGGATGCATTAGCGCTCCCATTCTGCACTTTAGTAAAGAGAGACTTCATTTTCTACTACTGGCCTGGTTACTGACTCCAGTACCATACGCCGCCCACGGCACCTACATTTTCTGCCTTGCACCCGTAAAACACCAAGGCCATCCCAAATACCATCAAGCAGGAGCCCCAACTTCAGGGTTTGGAAGAAGAAAAGATGCATCCTTCAATCAATGCCCTGGTGGTAGGGAGCATCGGTGTGAAGATTTACTGTGAATAATTATTGCAGCCAGATCCACCACCACTCCCGTCTTCCGCTCCTCAGAGGCTTGTGGCAGAAATTCTATTATCAGTCCGTTAAAACTATAGTTCATTGTTATATGTAACCAATGGATGATCTTTTGGTTGAAGTCCATTTTGATCAACTGTGGACTAATGTGTATGGCTTCAAGCAACAACTTAAAATTCAGGTTATGTTCTGATGGATGGCGCTCTACTTGTTGGATTTCCGCATTACCCATCCATGTGTATGGGTGGGAGATCAATAGCTGCAGGCCAACAAGAACTAGTCCTCAATTATTTAGGGTGTATAGACACCGTTTATGTATCAGCATGAAAGTAACATATTGGTCGAGAGACATCGTGTAGTGTCACTTATGTGCCATATGATGTCAGTTACAGACACATATCTCGGCAAATCCGGGAGCAGTGAATACAGCGCACACTTTTCAGTGTCACTCCAGTCTCCTCTTTGGGATGTTATCTTTTGTGTGATTGTACACAGTTTTCCTCTGACTTGTCCTTATCATACTTTATGCATATTAAATTGTTTCCAATATGTATCATGGTTGTTTGGACTAAGCGCCCTTTCAAACCAAGGACTGGGTCAATTATTGGGAGTGAGTGCACATATCAATTCTTCCTGAGGAAGCAAGACAGCGAAACGCGCGTTGAGGAGTCAGCGACCACGTACCCTGCCACTACCCTGGTATGATCACCCTTGTTTTTTACCAGATTAGTCACTTTAGTAATTCTTTTTTTTTTTAACAAAGTTTTATTCGGGAAAAGACATGTATGGTTCATGACAAAATATCTTGGAGCAGGTTACATATCATATCAATAAAATACATTTTTACATAAAAAAAAAACAAGTTGATGACTTTTGTACCATTCACTGGAGAGTAAGTGATCCATACAATATGTTCCCCATTTTCCCCCCTCTTTTTCCAAAAACCTCCCTCCCCCATCCCCCCGCACCCCCCCCCCCCCCTTCCCTAGCCCCCCAACATTAATAACCTAGTAAATATCCTGCTCGAGAACCAAAATACAAACTTGGCATATTCCATTTATTAAGACAGAAAAAGCGAAAGATTTTATGCTGAAACATATACATTTTTCCTGTACCGTTGTGAACTGATTTTCATTGTGCTAAACGGCCTAACGTCCCTTTCAGCTGTTCCTTTAAGTACCATTGCGTAAGAGTGAAGGGTTTCATTATATTCTCTATTTCTGAGTCGGACAAGAATTGTGTCGGGAAACCCCGCCATCTTTTCAGAAACTTGCCTCCCTTCCCTTCTTTACTTCTTTCCGTCTCCCTACGTTCTAAAGCCAATAAATCTTTTAAGTAGTTTAGAATGTTGTCTCTAGAGGGAATTGAGGGCTGTAGCCAGTGTTGTAATATGCTCCTTTTAGCTACCATTCATATTGCATGAAAAAGAGCTGGCAACTTACGTTCCGTGGGGACCCCATTCTTCGTTTCCTCCCAGTAGTGGAACAAAAATATCATGGGATTTAGTGGGACTACCATGTTCCAGACATCTCTAGATACCTGAGCTACCTGTCTCCATAAACTATGGATTTGGGGGCAGGTACATAAACCATGAAAAAGATCAGTGTATGGCGTATTACATTTTGGGCAACTGGTGAGCCTGTCAGGCCTGCTGGGAGCCGATGGTAGGTTAAAAGCGTAAATGGCATTATATATTAGCCTAAAGTGCGTGTCTCTCCATGTTTCGTTTACTATGGAGTTCCTTAAAGCCCACCAACCTTTCAAGATCTTTTCCCCTGCCTCTTCATCCTCCAAAATTCGAGCCCATGGTCGAAAAGCCTGGCGCTGCAGTCCATCTCCCAATACCCCCCGTAACTGGGAATACAAAAAAGAGATGGACTGGGGGCCTGTACCTCTTAATACTATCTTGTCAAAATCATTTTTAATTATCTCCTTAGAGACATCTCTTAGTCTATCAGTCAAGAAATTCTTGACTTGAGCATATTGAATGCTCTGAAAAGGACTCAATTGATAGATGTCCCTTATTTCTTGACACTATAGCCACCTATTCTCAGTTTTATGTAGCAATTGTTGGGCTGTTAATATTCCCTTTTGTTTCCACTCCCTAAACAGAGCATTACGTCTACCTTGTTCGAATTCCGGATGCCCCCATAAAGGCAGATATTTTGACACCCTTTGGCAGAGACGTAAGTTTTTCCTAAGGGTTCGCCAAGCTGCCCAAGTATGTCGGAATAGAATTGAGTTTCGCAAATGCATGGGGAGAGACCTCAGAGCCGTGTGTAACAAGGTGCCGGGATCCCAAGGGGCACAAAGGTTCTTCTCTAGTACATAGTCAGAATGAAAATTGGTATGACGTACCCAGTCAATAATATGCCTGAGCAGACATGCTTGATTATACATTCTAGTGTCAGGCAAATTCATTCCCCCTTGATCTTAAGGGTCATGAGTTTCTTTAGACTTATTCTAGGTCTTTTACCTTTCCAAATAAAATGCGTCCCTTTACTGTGAAATCTGGTGATGTCTATGTGTTTAATTAGTAAGGGCAATGTTTGAAGTGGATAAAGAAGTCTGGAGAAACTTATCATCTTGACTAGATGGATTCTGCCTAGCAGGGATAGAGGTAGATTCTGCGATTTGCGCAGCTCATGTGTCACCTTGTTATGGAGAGGGGTAAAATTTAGTCGATACATGGACTCAGTCCTAGGTCCTACCTTAATCCCTAGGTAGGTAATGTATTCTTTAGCTATTGGTATTCCGCATAGGGTCTGTTCTCGGTTCAGTCTTTTCCCCTCCCCCCGTAATTGCAAAAGAGCACACTTGGCCGTGTTGATCTTAAAGCCTGAAAGCTTTACAAAATCTGCTATAGTATTTAGGACCTCCTGCAGCTCTGTTTCAGGGTTCTGCATAAACAGGAGTATATCGTCAGCAAAAAAAAATAGCTTTCAATTCAATATTTCCTACTTTGATGCCTTCAAAAATCCCACGAGAATTTAGAAGGCGAACCAGGGGTTCCACAGCCAGATGGAACAGCAGGGGGGACAAGGGACAACCTTGCCTGGTTCCCCTATGCAGGTTAAAAGGCTCAGATAGAAAACCCTGCATGCCTATCCTGGCCATTGGGGTTGTGTATAACTGTGACAGGTACTCCCTAAAAGAGCCAATATCCCAATCTTGTCTAGCACCCTCCCAAGCCATTCCCAGTGTATATTTTCAAAAGCTTTTTCAGCATCTAGGGTGACTATGGAGGGTGCTGACTTTCCCCCTCCTCTCCGGCTAACCTCATCTAGAACCGCCAGGACCCTTCGTATATTGGTAACCGCCGACCGCTCTCTTATAAAACCAACCTGCATTGGGGCTGATCAGGCCCGGAAAAATGCAAGCTAACCTATTTGCCATTAGTTTTGAGAGGATTTTCAGATCCTGGTTAATAAGGGAGATCGGACGATACGACGCGGGGTCTTCAGCTGGCTTTCCCTCTTTTGGGAGCATGCGTATATGTGCCATGTTCATTTGTGATGAATTTTCCCCCATGTAGAAGAACATTTCCCAACTTAGACAACACAGGTGAAATTTGCACTTTTAGGGCTTTATAAAAATCACCTCAATAACCATCAGGCCCTGGCGCTTTATTCCCTTATTCCCGGGCAACTGGGAAATCGTATTTTGTATTTCCATTTCCGTAATGGGCATATTAAGCAGGGCTAAATCTTCCTGAGTGATGTTCGCGAAGTTTAAACCATCTAGGAAATTTGATTCCCCCTCTACCTGACCTGATGGTTTGCTATATAGGTTAGAGTAATAATTTGTGAAGATTTTCAGAATTTCTGCGGGTTGTGACACTAAATTCCCTACTGAATCTCGCAAATGACTCACTGGGGCTGTCTGGCGGCGGCCCTTAGCCAAATTAGCCAAAAGTCTACCGGCCTTGTTACCAAATTTGTGGAGATCTAGCTCCCATTGGGCTTTATGGAAACCTTCTTTTCTCATTGCCCAGATTTCAAAATCCCTTCTGGCCTCTATCTAATTTTGTTTGTTTTCTGGTGTTTGGGTTTGCACAAAAGCCCTGTATCTTCTCTGGACCTCTTGGCTGCTTTTAAAGAATTGGGTCTTAGTAGCTCTCTTGAGTCCTGTCATATACGCTATCAACCTGCCCCTTAATACTGCCTTGCCCGTTTCCTAGAAAAGTAGAGGGTCTGTCTCATGTTCCTGGTTGAGAGTGCTATATTACAGCCACCATCCCCTTAACAGTTCAACAAAGGTCTCGTCATTCACTAAGAAGGACGGGAACTTCCAAAGTAGCTCCGCACCTTTCGGTTCTGCATCCGCCAGCACCAAAACCACTGGCGAGTGGTCTGAAATCACCAAATTCTCAATGGATACTTCTCTATTTCTGGGTAAAAGTTCCGGTTTTGCGAACCAGTAGTCTATACGGGACCATGAGTTTTGCGCATGGGAGTAGTGGGTGTACTCCCGATCATCAGGTTGTGAAATTCTCCAGACATCCACTAGTGTGGTGTCATCCGTAAAGGAAGACAAAACCCCTCTCCTCCCCTGCGCTTTTGCCCTCAATTTTTCCAGGTGTTTACGGTCCTCTATTTCGACCATTGTGGCATTGAAATCTCCTCCCACAATTCTATCTCCCACTGCATCTGCTAAGATTCTATCTCTCAGGGAAGCAAAAAAGCGACCTTGTGCTACATTAGGAGCATATACATTGTATAGGCTGAGACTTCTGTTTACATCTTTCATTGTCAGTACCAGCACCCTGCCCTCGTCGTCTGCAGCATGCCCTTGGATCTTATGCACTAAATTCCTATGTACCAGAGTGACCACGCCCGCTTTACCTTGCACTTCCCCACCCATAGCTTCGACATTCTCTCAAAATCTTCCTCCAAAACGGTGTGTTTCCTGCAGAAACGCAAAGTCCGCCCCCAGGCGTTTGAGGTGAGGTAGCACCATCATGCGTTTCTGCGGTGAACGTAAGCCCTTGACGTTCCAGGTGATTATTTTAACCATTATACAGCATTATAGCAGCTTCTTCTACCAATCTGTCACATGGAAATGCATTAAAGGTCAGCAGGAAAATTCTAACAGAACTGTAACTTGCATAAAGAACGTATAAGAACATCATTATAGTTCCTATAATCCCTCTGAAAGGATATGAGAAATAAAAAGTAAATATAACATCTTTTGTGGACGTTGAAATGGGAGAGCGAAGATACTGCAGCAAAACAGCATCTCTTTTGGTTTTTGGCTTGCTGAAAGTGTTCTTACAGTACCTCTGCAAGACTTTTACTTTCGGTGTCGCCGTTGGTTACTTGTCGATGAGGTAATGTCCCCAGGTTTATCGCGGAAAGTTCCAGGCGAGGCGTGCTGGATGTTTTGTGGCCTCTGGCTTTCTTTCTCCACAGGATCGTCATGATCTGAAATATACGGTCCTTGAGCAAAAAAAGCTGCAGCATCTGAAGCAGAATTAAAGTTCCTGTAAATGCCGTCAGCACACTTCACCTTCAACACTGCTGGGGAAAGCAGTTGGAAACGTATATTTTCCTCTGGAATAAGGACGTGCAAATTTCACTGAAGCCTCTTCTTTTCTTTGTGACCACCGCGGAGTAGTCATTGAAAAGCATAATCTTTTGACCCCGATAGGTCAGTGGCTCCTTGCGGGCCCTAAAAGCACGCATTATGTCCTCTTTATCAGAGAAATCTAGGTATTTCATAATAACCTGCCTACCCCTTTGAGAACGGGCAGAAGACTCCTTGGATCCCCCTGAAGGGTTCTGAAGTGATCCCAGTCTATGCGCTCTTTCTACTTTGCGGGGAACAGACAGTCCCAGCGCTCTGGGGAGGTCCGATTCACAAATATGCTTAAGTTCAGAGCCCGGTATCTCCTCCGGGAGACCCACTAATCTGAGGTTACTATGGCGGGAGCGATTTTCAAGGTCATCTACTTTATCCCTCAGCTCACTCACCGTCTGCTGCAATTTTGACATCCGTGATTGCATGCCGTTTAAATCTTCTTCCACACAAGGCGTCCGCTGCTCAAGCTCCTCTATGCGGTACCCTTGTTGATTGTAAGCTTCCTGCAGCTCTGTAAGGGATTCTTGAATCGTTGCCGCAAGGGTGGCCTTAAGGTCAGGCGCCAAATGTGGGGCAACTTCAATCGCCAGGCGCTTGAGATCTGCAGCTGAAAGTGGAGTAGGGCCAAACATATCCTCCTTCGGGGAGGTTAGAAGTTGGTTCAAAGCAGCGTTTTGCGGCGCAGCCTCGTGTTTGGCCGCCATTTTGATTGCTTGGTTCGCCTGCTCAGGCCGCGGTTCGTCTCCGTCCTCCGACTTCTTCCCGCTACGAAGCAGGTACCTCTCTATGCAGGGTGAGTGTTATATTAGCGCTTACCACACTTTGTGTGGATATAGGAGCCCGTGGGTGGTGAACGGAGGGTATTGGTGTCGGGGAGAGTGGCGGTCCTCATACCAGTGCCGGAACCGGAAGTCCCACTTTAGTAATTCTATTACTTCATGGTCTTGGTATTTGGGAATATATTTGGATCAGTGCTCACTGACACATTTTTTAGAGAGGATGGATTTCCCTATGTATTTAATCTAGTGTGCACTGATCACATTCCCTACAAAGTATCTCTCCATTGGCCATATATATTAAAGTGCATAAATTAGGTTAGGTGGCGCTGTCAATTAGATGTCTCTACACATGTTGACCACTATTATGTATTTGGTATGAATATGTTTTGTCTTTTTATCTTAGTTTTTTTGAATAAATATTACATTTTAACTTTATGGGAATTTAATCTACTCTTTGTTGTAGTATATTATTACATATGTGTGTCGATCCCCCACCAAACAAAATGCTTATTTGTTTGGCCGATTGCATTTTTTTGCCTACAATATGCTAAGTGAATGAAAAATAAATGATCAGAATAGCATTGGGCTATGTAAAAGGCTCATTAAATGAGCACTGATTGACTCGTATTTCGTGGCCCGGCATCGTCCCCAGTGTATCCATCTAATGTTTGAAACAATTAATACTCATCTAGATTTCAATCGGTGAACAATTGTTCGTTGTTTTGGTACTTTTAGAGGTGGGCAGGCAAATCTTATCTGCCCAGAGCTTCATTTGGTCATTATTCGGTACAGGTAATTGCTAAATGTTTCAGTTGAAGTTGGAGCACTCTATCACCACCACTCATCGGGGATCCTTGAGACTGATATATATTCCTCTTCTTCTTCTTACACCATTCTTCATAAAGTTGAGTTGTTAGCACTTGGGCATTTTCCATGTCTTTAGGTGCACACTTTGTTCAATTTTTATGCATTCAATTTCCATCTGAACTAATGGTAAATTCATCTTATTAAAATTTGTCTCATCTACCAGAAAATGATCCAATGGACCTACAAATTTTTGTGAATTGTGACCATGATTGCAGCAAGATTAGGACAGATTTACTAATCCTATAGATGATGTAAATTTAGAGAGACTGTCTAGACCTGCACCATATTTATCACAGGGGCTCCTACTGGATGATAACTATGGTGCAGGTGTAACAAGGGACTGGTGTGTGACCTCTTGTTTAGTAGATGGCACAAGAGCCCAGGTGAGAAGCTATGTCTGGCAAAGGAGGAAGTCTTATAGATGGGAGGAGGCAGACTTGGGGAGAAGGAAGAGGAGGATAATTGGGGCAGAAGGAGGCTTGAGCAAAACAGGAGTGTGTTGTGCATTACTCCTGACAGAGAGTGAGGTCTCTGAGGACTGTAAAGTAAAGAGAGCAAAGGATTTGCTGAGTGCTCTGGTGCAAAAGACCGGAGAAAGACAACTGGCAGGTGTGGTCTTAGTACATGTGTGGATGGAGAGGAAGTCTCCTGTCCAACAGGTGCGGCATTGAAGAGAGACTGTCACAACAGAGAAGGACTAATGCAGCATCACTGGCTGCAAAGTTATTCTTTATTTCTGTATGTATGACTATTTGTTCCCAACTAAAATCTTCAGTAAAGTTCTGCTAAAGCCCAGTGGAGTTGTGTTTGTCGGCAGAACACAATATTACATGGAGATAGACACTTTTGTATAAATTTATACTAACTATTGGCTGGCCTAGTTTGAGACAGTATTTTATTCCAGAATTGTGGCACAATTTTAGCGCTAAACTTTACATATTAGGCCATACCATGTGCTTCTGTGAAGCCACACCCAATTTCCTGTTAAGCCACACCACCTCATTGGACTAGGCACTAAAAACATTTCTAAACCTAAATGCCCCAGAATCTTGCAGAACTCACATTAGGAAATGTGGGCCTGTATCTGAAAAAAAATACTTGATTATAGGTGTAAGGAATTATTATATATAAATATATACTATATATAACACACCCTCTTACTGGGTCTGATTTGAGGTTGGATGCAATAAATGAGACACACGAGTGAACGTTTAAAAAAATGATATATTGTATAATGTGGAAAATTGATACCATAGTTATTATTGATGAGTATATATGGAGTTACAGTGGAACAAAAAGAAATAAATATTACATAGAGAGAGACTTATACACACATAACAATAATTACAATTACTTCACCAATCCAAGATGACAAAACTTATACAACAGACAACTCCTTAAACCTTACAGTACATATTTACCACACATGGCCTTTTTAGGTCTGTCCACCAGTCTCCTCTCCTGTCCCCTTCCAAGTTTCTCCCAGCCTCCTCCAGCTTTTCCTCCAGATTCCCCCCATATCCCCAAAGCATAGATCTTTTATCCCTTGAAAGCTCTCAACACCCCTATCCATGCCAACGCCCCATATCGGTTATCTGAGAGTCTGTCAGCCTGCCCAGAAACGGAATCTTGGTCAACCAGTTATTTTAGCATTTTATGACCCTACTCCCTTACTGACATATTTTGGGTGCGTTTTGTTCTCTGCCAATCAGCATATTAAGAGATACAGGATCCTACAAGGCCTTCATCTGTGAGAATCAGAGTAAGACAAAAGGAGCTAGATATATACTAATGTGTACAGTCACCTACCCGTCTCTGATTCACACAAATAAATCCCTCATAATCTATAAAATATAATGCATATATTATTTCTAAAACCGTATTTCTTACAGATTCCCCCCTCCCTAGAGGGCGAAAAACTCGCAGAGGAATGAGCCCTCTAAACACATAAAATATAATCCATAATAATAACTTGACATGAGCGTTTGTTGTAATGGGGTTGCCGTGATATTTTGGTGGTTGGGCTGATACCGTTACTGTTGGAAGTGATAAGAATTACTGAGACAGACTTAACCTGACACCATCAATATCATTTCATGTTCTGTGAAGTTAAATTTGCACACATTAATGTTATTCACAGACACTTCAATGTATTGTTTGCTCCATCAGCCACCTTATCAGACCTCGCACCACACAAACAAGTTTTATATTCAACACCACAAAGTCCACACTCTCTGCTCTTTAATGCACTTGTGACCACCACCACCTTTATGCGAGCTCACACTGTTCCTTTGAGGCTCCCTCCAGTCATCTAGGATCTCACTTGACTCTTCTTGTTCCTTTATTCGATGCCACTCACACCATTAAGTCCATTTCACAGTCTTTAGTCCATCACAGAAAACACATTTTGCAGGACAGATTTTTGCTCGCTGACGCACTGGTGTTGGAGCAGTCACTATTCAGGTTGGAGCAGAAATGCAAACTTATTCACATACTACACATGAAACATTGTACAAGATAACTCTGGATACTGGTGTCTTCAGGAATTATTACTAATCTAACCCAAATTAGGATATTGTACTACCAGCCAATTGCTAAGGCTGTCCATGTCACCTTTGTCTCAGCACTCTCAGTTCTATCATAAAAACACACAAAAAAAACCTGTTTATTAAAGAAAGAGATGTCACTTTGAGAAAATACCTTTTTGGAGAGACCTTGTGAAATTTAGAGAACCCATAATGTAGTGTAAATGTACCATATAATTGTGTATGACGTTTCATATACTTGATTAACAAAATACTGTGCAATTATAGCTCTTGTGTGAGCTACAGACAACGTATTTATTGAGACAGACCTTCCACAACACACAGACGACCAAACAACAAGTCAAAATAAAAATCCCAGATTGAGTGCTGCTTCCTATACCATAATTTTTATCATGGATGACTTTGCTGGCATTACAATAGCATGCAATCTGTTAAAAAGAAATCATTAAACTTGCTGCCAGTGAGACCAATGCACAAAAACGTAAAAGATATGCAAACTAGTGCACAATCAGGATTCATGAATGAGACTACACCCTGATTACAGTCAGCCACATTCTTAGAGAGGTGTGATTGTCCCCAAATACAATCCTCTCCATCATATTTGTCTCACAATAGCATTTTTTTTCTTTCTATAGAGTACAGGCTTTTGGGGGGGGGGGGGGAAACAGCAAAAAAAAATATTTTAAATTAAACATACCTGACTTCACATTATATTAGTAAATTTAGAGGCTTCTCCTTAAAAAAAAAGTACAAAAACAATACAGAAAGGTCCTTCAATATCTAGTTATTGCCTGCAAGGAAAAATACAGTTGAAACCGCACATTTCCAGGTTCTTCTGTAAATGTCTATTTTTCCCTGAAAGACAAAACTAAAAAAACATTAATAAAACAAGATAAGACCTCCTCAAGAGAGGTTCAAATTGGGAGGCCCCTCTTCTGCTCTCTTAACACAATTTGGTGATTTTAAACCTTCACTTTCTGCTGGCCTTCTCTGCAATTTAAGTTGCCTTATTTCACTTTCTAGTTTTTTATTTTGGGTCCAAACCACATGAAATGCAACCCAGTGGGAAGGTATTTGGCGGCCATATTGTCATTGTCTATACTTCCACCATGAGGTGGTATTTTCCTGTTCTTTTTCCTCCATTTTAGGTTCACTCTCTCCACCTTTTGGGACCCTTGCTGCACCCTTTATAGTGTAGCAATTTCTTGAAATATGAGCCGTCTTACCACAAGTATAACAAGTCTTCAAATGCCTTTCTTTTTGTGCTGGGCAATACCTTGCAATGTGACCCACCTGTCCACATGCATTTAACCCTATTGTCAATTTCCTGTGACTCACTTACAGAAACCTGACAATACCTCGCAATATGACCCAGCCGACCACAAGTAAAGCATTTTACTGAACATAAGGCTTAAATCCACCGTTTGTATCAAGAGTTGTGACAGAAGACACTTGGACCCTGTTCTTCTGTGTCTCACACCTTTATCTTTTAGATTGATCAGCCTGATTTGTGCTGGAGGAAGCAGTCAGCCCAACAATATGGCTTCCTGATGCCTTCAGCCTCTCAGTTAGTTCCTCATTTTCAACTTTTAAACACTTGTTCTTTGCTACCATTAGCTGATTACTAACAGACATAGCAGCATCACTTTTAGCTGAAACTTTTAATGCTTTAATATCCCTAGTTAGTATTTTCACACGATCTTGCAAATTTTCTTTTTGTTCTCTCATACCTCCACATAACTCATCCAGACACTCAACTTTGTTGTGTAGAATTTCATTTTGCTCCTGTAGCTTTGAATACTGTTCTGCAATCCAGCAGGTAGCAAAAACTACAGCACATTTCTCTTCCGACTTTGTGAACTTCTTGACAGAAATTGCATTGGTCACAAAACTTTTGGCTTCTAACCAAGGGTCTCTAGAACTACCATTACATTTACAATCGTTTTAGTATCCTTGACCTTTGCAATCTGTTTTCAAGAAACATTCCATGGTAAATTCTACACAAACAACTATACAACCAGCTATATAATATTACATTCACAAATGTACCTCACAACTACACTCCAACCTCCTACCTGGGGCTCGCCAATTATGTAAGAAATTATTATGTAAAATATACACTCACCTAAAGAATTATTAGAAACACCTGTTCTATTTCTCATTAATGCAATTATCTAGTCAACCAATCACATGGCAGTTGCTTCAATGCATTTAGAGGTGTGGTCCTGGTCAAGACAATCTCCTGAACTCCAAACTGAATGTCAGAATGGGAAAGAAAGGTGATTTAAGCAATTTTGAGCGTGGCATGGTTGTTGGTGCCAGACGGGCCGGTCTGAGTATTTCACAATCTGCTCAGTTACTGGGATTTTCACGCACAACCATTTCTAGGGTTTACAAAGAATGGTGTGAAAAGGGAAAAACATCCAGTATGCGTCAGTCCTGTGGGCAAAAATGCCTTGTGGATGCTAGAGGTCAGAGGAGAATGGGCCGACTGATTCAAGCTGATAGAAGAGCAACGTTGACTTAAATAACCACTCGTTACAACCGAGGTATGCAGCAAAGCATTTGTGAGGCCACAACACGCACAACCTTGAGGCGGATAGGCTACAACAGCAGAAGACCCCACCGGGTGCCACTCATCTCCACTATAAATAGGAAAAAGAGGCTACAATTTGCACGAGCTCACCAAAATTGGACTGTTGAAAACTGGAAAAATGTTGCCTGGTCGGATGAGTCTCGATTTATGTTGAGACATTCAAATGGTAGAGTCCGAATTTGGCGTAAACAGAATGAGAACATGTATCCATCCTCTGATGGCTACTTCCAGCAGGATAATGCACCATGTCACAAAGCTCTAATCATTTCAAATTGGTTTCTTGAACATGACAATGAGTTCACTGTACTAAAATGGCCCCCACAGTCACCAGATCTCAACCCAATAGAGCATCTTTGGGATGTGGTGGAACGGGAGCTTCGTGCCCTGGATGTGCATCCCTCAAATCTCCATCAACTGCAAGATGCTATCCTATCAATATGGGCCAACATTTCTAAAGAATGCTATCAGCACCTTGTTGAATCAATGCCACGTAGAATTAAGGCAGTTCTGAAGGCAAAAGGGGTCCAACACCGTATTAGTATGGTGTTCCTAATAATTCTTTAGGTGAGTGCATATTAAATATATTCTATATACAATACACCCTCTTAATGGGTCTGATTCAAGGCTGGATGCAACAAATGAGACACAAGAGTAAACGTATAAAAAAATATATATTGTAAATGTGGAAAATTGACACCATAGTTATTATTGATGAGTATATACGGAGTTACAGTGGAACAAAAATAAAAAAAAATTACATAGAGAGAGATATATACACACACATAACAATAATTACAATTACTTCACCAATCCAAGATGACAAAACTTATATAACAGACAACTCTTTAAACCTTACAGTACATATTTACCACACAGGGTCTTTTTAGGTCCGTCCACCAGTCTCCTCTCCTGTCCCCTTCCAACTTCCTTCTCTCCCTTCCAAGTTTCTCCCAGTCTTTTCCAGTTTCTCCCTATACCCCAAACATGGATCTTTTATCCCTTGAAAGCTCTCAACACCCCCCTGCTTGTCAACGCCCCATATCGGTTATCTGAGAGTCTGTGGGCCTGCCCAGAAACTGAATCTTGGTCAACCAGTTATTTTAGCATTTTATGACACTCTGCTCTTGTTCACACCTTTTGGGTGCTTTTTTTTCTCTGCCAGTCAGCATATGTAAGAGATAAAGAATCCTACAAGGCCTTCATCTGTGAGAATCAGAGACAATAAGACAAAAGGAGCTAGATACAACATACTAATGCGTACAGTCACCTACCCGTCTCTGATTCACACAAATAAATCCCTCATAATCTATAAAATATAATGCAACATAATACATATATTATTTCCAAAACCGTATTTCTTACATAGGGAATAGAAATGTTATATTCTAAAAAAAAAAACAAGCATAAAAAAACAACCAGCTATGAACATTTGAACAAACATTTTGTATATAGTCAAAGCCTTTACTGTTCTTGTAAACTGTAGCAGTATCGGGGCAGAAGTATGAGCTCTGCATCTGAGGTAACACTATGAGAAAATCTGATATGTAACATCATAAACTTCCTGCTTTGAAATCTCTTTTGATGACCACATAAAATTTTGTATCTTGGTTTTCAGTGCCCTACTGCTGTGAAGTCTGCTAATAGCTTTACACCACAGCCAAGAGAGATGACGAATTTTAATCAGAATTAAACTGGGTATGTTTCTTTGTATTAAGAAATAAGCGCTGTGTCTGGCAAGTTTCCTTTGTCACAGCAGATGTGGTGCAACTTGATATCATCGTTGGATTAACCATCATGCACTTTGAACAATTTTAGTGCTTTAATGTGTTCTCCAAAAACCTTGCGACTTAACCTAAATCCACATATTTAACACCCAAACTCTTCTGTGAGCATAGCCACAATATTGATGCTGACCTAACAGAATAAAGGACCATTGACTCTGGGCAATTATCCTTATCATTTTCTCCTGACACTTCCATTTACAATATACATAGAAATTGGGATAGCCATTGGTAGACAATAGTGTTGATCGAGCTCCAAAGTGCTCGGGTACTCTGGCCGAACACATCGAGATGCTCGGGTGCTCTACTGAGCACAATGGAAGTCAATGGGAGAACCCGAGCATTAAACCAGGCACCCACTGCTATGAAGAAGAGAGGGTGTCTGGTTTACAGAAAAAGGTTAGATATTGATGGGAACACCATCAAAATGGTTTGGAAACAGCATGGGGAGGACATATGGATGCTTCTTGGACTCCTATTACCTGTAACATACAATAGACAACCACACAAAGGCTATATGCCAAAATCTGGGTATGTGCAAGACAACAATCTATCCATGAGACAGATACAGTCAGCACACCTTACAATGGAAGCCTTGTGCACTATGAGACATTCAAAACCAGCTCTCATCTGACTGAGAGCCAGTAAACCTCAAAGTTGATTCATATCTCGGATGGCTTAGGTGGAGCTGCGCACCTAGCTCATTATCATTAGGGTGGCAAAAAGTTTTCTGATTGTCCTAACATAATATTCAATAACCTTTCTATACAGTTTTCTCATATGGGAAAAACCATTTGCATGGAAAATGTGCGATAAAAATTTGCGATTACACTATTCGCGATCTACACTATTCATGAACAGCTCCATCTGTTGGATTCATAGTCTTGTCATAAGACTATGAAACCAATAGATGACGCTGTTCATGACTCATGAACAGTGCCATCTATTGGTTTCATAGTCTTATGTTAAGACTATGAATCCAATAGATGACGCTGTTCATGACTCATGAACAGCGTCATCTATTGGTTTCTTAGTCTTATGACAAGACACACTACCATGAGACTACATGACAATAAATCCACATGAACTCCGAAATGAGACACTGTACACCTCCAGGAATACCTATAATAAAAATAAAACTTTAAACCACATCACCTGTATAGAAGGGGGAAGGGAAATGTTTAGGGAAGGGATTATTGCACTGTTTATATGTGTTTTATCTTTGTTTTCACTGCACATATCTGTAAAAAAGAAATATGACCTGTAATTTGATCCAATATGTACCTTTGAATGTAAATGTGCAAATTATATCAAAACCTAATAAAATGTATAAAAAAATAAGACAATGAAACCAATATATGGTGCTTTTCATAAGACTATGAATCCAATAAATGGCGCTGTTCGTAAGTAGTGTTGATTGCGAATATTCTAATCGGAAATTTTCCATGCAAATGGTGTTTCAGCTGAAAAACAAGCAGATTCAGCTAATTTGCATATGCCCATGATTATGCAAATGAGTTTACATGAGAAAACTGTATAGAAAGGGTATTGAATATTATGTTAGGACAATCAGAAAACTTTTTGTCACCCTAATGATATGATCTAGGTGCGCAGGTCTACCCAAGCCATCCAACAGATATGAAGCAACTTTGAGGCTTACTGGCCCTCAGTCAGATGAGAGCTGATTTTGAATGCCTCAGATGGGATGGAACGTTTAGGAGTGATAGAACTTGATAAGAAAGTATGCAATAAAGTCCTATGATGGGATGGAACGTTTATGAGTGATAGATCGTAAATATTCCTATCTGAGGAAAAAAAAAAACTGGTTTCGAATGTCTCATAGTGCACAAGGCTGCCATTGTAAGGTATGCTGACTGTATCTGTCTCATGGATAGATTGTTGGCTTGCACATACCCGGCTTTTGGCATATAGCCTTTGTGTGGTTATCTATTGTATGTCATAGGTAATGGGAGTCCAAGATGCATTCAGACATCCTTCCCATTCTGTTTCCAAACCATTTTGGTTGTGTTTCCATCAATTTCTAACCTTTTTCTGTGAACCAGACATCCCCTCTTCTTCAGAGCAGGAGGTGCCTGGTTTAATGCTCGGGTCTCCCATTGATTTTCATTGTGCTTGAGCATGCACAGTATTCGACCGAACACTGTGATGTGCCGAGAATAGCGATGCTCAAGCCGAACTGCTGTTCGGCCGAGCATGCTCGTTCAACACTAGTAGACAACATTGATGCTGCTGGTTGGGGAGGTGAATCCTCTTCTGAATATTGTTTCAATGGACATGTCTATCAGATACTAAAATAAAGAGATAGCAGGCACACTCATAAGTGGGATTAATAATGGTAGTTTTTATTTAAAATACTAGTTTAAAAGTAGGATAGGGATTTTTATAGCATAGGTGAGTGAGTAGGGGAATCTAGGCACATGTGGTGGGTGCCAGATAAGGGGTGGCTGGTACCAGTTTTTTAGGATGGATCCGTGTGGGAAAATTAGTGGTGTCTAGTCCATTAGGATAATAAGTATATAAAGTGGTGGTAAAAAGGTGGTAAAACAGGTGATAAAAAATGATAAAAGGTATGATAAAAAAGTAAAAAAATTTACTTTGGCCAATTAGGAAGATTGTTTGTATGTATAGAAAGGGACTCAAGGAGGACCATTATAGTATGTATCACCTATACAGAGCCTTTGGGAACAATCTACCTTGTGATCTTTCTGAGGACCATGCACATTCCTTGTGCTGTGCCACCCATCATGCACTCAGTTAAGGAGAGGCTATATTTTGCTTAAACCAAGCTGACCTGGTCACTTGTCTGCATACCTGACCTAATCTGCCGTTCTCCAGCCTTGTACTTCACTGCTCATGTAACACCAAGGGCACCACAGGCACCACCAGGAAGAAGCCCCCAAATCCAGTGTGTGCCCTGAGGAGAAGAAAGTGTGCACCCCTCCCAACACTGGCCTGGGGGAGCACTGGAGCAGGGTTAGCCATGAGGACTGCAACCACCCTTATTGCCACCACTGCCACTCCCATTAGTGGAGAGGATTGTCTAGTAAAATATCTAATTTTATTTCTATCTAAGCACAAAAATGATCCAAACAGGGAACCTGGACAGCTGGCGTACACTTTTTAGACAATCAATTGGGCAGCTATAACTAATGTTGGCCATACACATTAGTCTTTTGTCGGCCAAACCCATCAAGAAAGGTGGGTACACCTGACACTGTAATGTGAACGGGTAGCTCTCAACTCTCCCGACAGGTGATGTTGGGGGAGACAAGGATTGGACAAAATAAATAATTTTACCGGATCTTTTTGTTCTCCTGGGAAATAAGCTGCCACCAGAAGTGTCTGGCAGCGACTTTCCGCTCTCTCCCCATATAATGCACATACACGTTCAGCCGAGCATGGGATGATTTTACTGGACAATCCACTCTGCTACTGAACCTTGTTCATTGGACGTAGAGCCACAGGACAGGTTCCAAGCTTACTGTTCACCATGTATAAGAAAGGTCATCTATGACTAATTATGAACAGTATCTTATAATTCAAAAATATAGAATAGATTTTCATAAAAAGTTGAGTAACAATAAATTTATGACATTACTTATCTCTTTCTTACATGAGTTACAGCCTGTCTTATAATCCAGATCTGCATCCGAGGATGACGATGCAAACAATTGACTTTGTACATCCTTCACAGTTTAGCTCAGATCCTATATTAACTAAGTGTCTTCATGGCTTCAAGTGGCTTTATTTCAGTCCAAAAACAACGGATCCAAATGCATTCCCCATTTTCTCACTCCCATCAAAAGAAGGGACTATTATTGGCCACAATATGGACAAGAATAGGACATGTTCTATATAATTTGTGCAATGGACACATGGATCCGCAAAAGAGATTTTACCATACAACAGATTACTGTACACTGCCTGGTGGAAATACTAAGCATCCATCAATGCTAATCTTCGGGGCAAATCCTGTGCAGTGGGGAATGTATCAGGAGCATGACATGTTTAGAAATCAGAAATGATACATATAAAATTTCTCAGCCTCAATGTAGATTAATTCTATATATAAATTGATGTGGTCAATACACACATTAACACAGTTATTGTATTTGCACCGTATAGAATAAAACCTTTTCTATAATCTCAATCAACTATCGCAATGTGCCCTGCTGCTAGAATCCCCAACAATCAGCAAATGTTTTATTTCCTAGTAGTGACCCCTTAGGGGAAATGAAGCATTACACAGTTCCCATTGAAGCCTGGGTAAAGTGTGGATGTGTCGTGAGACACTCTTTGTAGCCAGTCTGTACACTGACTCATTAGATGACTCATTAGTCAGAAATCAGAGAGCCTCCCCCCCCCCCCCCCTTGTATTTTCTAAGGGTACCCACACACAATGTGGAAAATCGCAGAGTAATACAATACCAGCAAAGTGAATGAGATTGACAAATCTCATGCACACTGACCTACCATGTGGATTTTAAAATCAATTGTCAATTGTTTGTGTGATTCCGCACTTTTCCTCATAGACTCCAATGGGGTTGTTAACAGAAATTCTACACCAAAAAACGCATAAAAAACACATAAAAAATGCACCAAAAACATGATAAATAGTGCAGATTTATAAGTGTTTTTGTGCACATTTCTTGCAGATTTTCTGCACACGAATCTACAACATGCGCAGGTACCCTAAAAGGACTTAACTCATTTAAAGTCATACAGTATCTGCAGCTTAAGGCTTCATACACACAGCCATATCCGTATTTCAGTCCCAAAGAAAACGCATCCAAATGTATTCCACATTTTCTCACCCCGATCAATAGAAAGGACTTAATTTTGGCAGCCATATGGACAAGAATAGGACATGTTCTATATAATTTGTGGAATGGACACATGGATCCACAAAAAATATGGATTATGCATGGCTCCCTAGAAATGAATGGGTCCGTGGGCTTTCAGCAAAAAAATCTGGATGAAAAATATGGTTGTGTGCATAAGGCTCTAGGTACGCTCTTGCTGGCTTGCTGTATACTCTCTTGACCTGGCTATATACTGTATAATGTGTAAGCAATAAGTGCTGGCCCCTGCTCACTTCTATGGAGCAGTATAAAGGTTTACTCAGCAGAAAAGGGTTAACCTAATGCAAAGGCGACAAATCAAGTCCTTTCCTGTGCCTGTAACTGATTAGGGAATGTTTTCTCCACCCAGCAGAACTGGCACAATATGATCACGGGAAATGTGCGCAAATGAGATGATGGGAGGGACCTCTGGTTAACCACTTCCCTGCTTCACCTCTTGCAACACTCTCCTTTCACAAGTCAATGCACCAGGCTATATGTAATACCACTTACAGTAATTAAATCTAAAGCAGCATGGACCTAAGTCGAATACCGTAAAGCTCCCTCCAATCTCTTCTGCTCGGAAACACCCCCATGATTTGGGTCTTGATCAGGGAAGGGATATGACAGTGGCGAGTGTGCTGCTGCTATCCATATGACATCATGTGGAAAGTTATTAGCTTTCCTTTTTCTTGCATGAAGACTCATCCCATATTCTGTGCTAAGAAGTCCCAAACAGCTGACTATGGGATTCCCACAGTATTGGGAAATCCTGGCAATCAGGGTAGACCCGTAAAATATCATATTAGTAGACGGAAATTCTGACCCACATTGAGTTGAATTGCAAAGGGTTAAATCTGTGCCACTAAATATATATACTGTGAATTCAAAATCCTCCCTGCATGTCAAGTTATGTGCGGATTTGTTGTGGATATATTTTTTAAAATCACATCAACATTGCTGCCACTGTACGATAGATTTTGCACACATGGAGCATTTCCGCAATGTGTGGCCATACCCTTAAAGGGGTTGTCCATGATTTTGATATTGATGGTCTGTCCTCAGGATAGGCCATTATCAGATTGGCCTACACTCCTGTTGATGAGCTGTTTTGGGGTAGCCCGAGAAGCAGGTGCTGTAATTATACCAATTAAATAATATAATTATATCAATGGACTGGACAGAGTTGTGTAGTTTTGGCACCGGAGCTACAAGGTAATGCAATGAGCAGGATTCGGGGTATACACACTGACGCTAAATTATGCAATGTCTGGGCCAGGTGTAGATGATAGTCTATGTTTGTTTGTGACGCCAATTGCAGCGTGCGCAGGGTATTGTCACAGGCCCCTTCAAAGGTGTTATAACGCACATGTAACGGTCGCGTACACACACACACAGGGGGGGAGGGAAGTGACCACTGCGCTCCACCCTTACCCCTGGCCCTGCCTACTTGCCTCGCGAGTCCTAATGACAGGGGACAACTGGACGGCAATCCCTAACTTGGAATAAGTGCAGGGATGACAGACAGACAAACAACAGGACGTGAACGGACCGAGTCAATACCAGGAAAGCTACAAAGTACAAAGAATTAAGCAAAGAATGGTCAGGAGAAGCCGGGGTCAAATACCAGGAGAGCAGAGAAGTACAAGAGGAGTCCTAAGAGAGTAGTCAGGTGGGAGCCGAGGTCACAATACCAGGACGTATGCGCAGTACAGGAGGATCAGGCAAAAGGATGGTCAAGGAACAGGATCAGGTAAGTATTCAGCAGTCCAACAAATAGCCAGGAACCTAGAAATTAACAGGCAACCTGTAGCCAGCAGGCTGCCTGTATTTATAGTGAGGAGTGAGGGTCATGTGACGTGGCCAGCGTCACATGACCGACAGACCAACCAGTCGAGCACCGAGTGATCAGCTCGGCGCTCAAGGCAGACTTAGGAGCAGGGAGCCACCCAGCTAGTAAAGCCGCCCTGGGAATGAGGTCAAACACAGATCCTCATTCCCAAAGCTAAGCAACAGGTCTGCGGGCGATGGGGGACCGAGTGCACCTTCGGAACCCCGTGACAGTACCCCCCCTTTTACGAGGGGCCACCGGACCCAAGACTTCAGGTGATGGCTTTTCAGGGTGTTCTAAATGAAATTTACGAACAAGTCTAGGAGCATGAACCTCCCTGGCAGGTACCCAAGATCTCTCTTCAGGTCCATACCCTTCCAGTGAATCAGGTACTGCAAGGAATTACGCACCTTCCGGACATCCACTATTTTAGACACCACATACTCGACAGCATCATTAACAAGAACCGGCGGAGGCGAGGCTTTTGATGGTACTACCGGTTCAAAATATTTTTTAAGCAGAGATTTATGGAACACATTATGAATGTGGAATGACTCGGGCAGCTCCAACCTAAAAGATACCGGGTTAATCACTTCCGTGATCTTATATGGTCCAATAAAACGAGGAGCAAATTTTTTAGAAGTTACCTTGAGAGATAGATTCTTGGAGGACAACCATACTTTATCCCCAACCTGAAAGTTTACCCCCCTTGAACGTCTCCTATCGGCCTTGAGTTTCTGAGAACTTTGAGCCTTTTCTAGGTTCGATTGAACCCGGGCCCAAACTGTGCACAGTTCGGAGGAGAGTTTATCCGCTTCAGGGTTAGAGGAGGAGACGGACGACCCAGAATGAAAACGGGGATGAAAACCATGGTTACAAAAGAAAGGGGAGACCCCAGCGGAAGAATTGACACGGTTATTCAAAGCAAATTCAGCCAATGGAAGAAATTTCACCCATAATTGCTGGTCATCAGCAACATACGACCTCAAGAATTGTTCGACAGACTGATTAAGGCGTTCAGTCTGCCCATTACTCTCAGGGTGGTAGGCAGAGGAAAAAGACAATGAAATTTTACATTTTTGACAGAAGGCCCTCCAGAATTTGGACACAAACTGCACACCCCTGTCAGAAACAATATTTTCCGGGATACCATGCAATCGAACAATTTCTTTCACAAAAATAGACGCCAGGGTTTTGGCATTCGGGAGTTTAGACAGGGGAATGAAATGGACCATCTTGCTAAACCTATCCACCACTACCCACACTACAGTCTTACCCTCCGCCGGCGGTAGGTCAGTTGTAAAGTCCATCGAGATATGGGACCAGGGTCTACTGGGAATGGGTAGGGGTCGTAGGTTACCAGCAGGGCGAGTCCTAGGTGTCTTGGACCTGGCACAAACCTCACAGGCTGACACATAGGACTTGACATCCCTAGTTAGAGTGGGCCACCAATAAGATCTAGAAACCAGATCCTTAGTGCCCTCAACACCCGGATGTCCACAAAAGGCAGAATCGTGACACTCACCCAACAGCTGGAGACGAAATTGTACGGGAACAAACAACTTATCTGTTGGGGTGGATACCGGTGCCAGATGTTGTTCCGACCTAATGTGAGCCGAGATATCCTGGGTAAGAGCTGCTAAGAAGATTTTTGCTGGTAGGATGGATTCAGGTGGTACCTCAGTAGGTTGAAAAGCCTGGAAGCTCCGAGATAATGCGTCCGCCTTCACATTTTTACTTCCCGGCCTGAACGTGATGGAAAAATCAAAACGAGTAAAAAACAGAGCCCATCTGGCTTGACGGGGATTCTACCTCTTAGCAGACTCGAGAAACATAAGGTTTTTATGGTCAGTGACAACAGTTACACAATGCCTTGCCCCCTCCAGAAAATGCCTCCACTCCTCAAATGCCCATTTAATGGCCAGCAGCTCCCTATTCCCTATGTCGTAGTTTCTCTCCGTGGGAGAGAATTTCCTGGAGAAGAAGGCACATGGTCTCAGATTAGTGAGGCTAGCAGGACCTTGTGAAAGGACTGCTCCTGCGCCGTCCTCGGACGCATCCACCTCCACAATAAAAGGTTTCTCCTGATCAGGCTGGATCAGAATGGGAGCGCTACTGAATGCCTTTTTTAATTTTTCAAATGAAGAAATGGCCTCAGTAGACCAATTCTCCAAATCCGCCCCTTTCTTAGTAAGGTCGGTCAACGGTTTAGCAATTACGGAAAAATTCATAATAAATTTACGATAGTAATTGGCGAAACCTAAGAACCGTTGTAAGGCCTTTAAGGATGAAGGTCTTACCCATTCCTTAATTGCTAGTACCTTACCAGGATCCATCTTGAAGGCGTGAGGAGTCAGAACATGCCCTAGAAACAGAATCTCCTGCACACCAAAGACACATTTCTCTTGTTTAGCGGATAGCTGATTCTCCCTCAACACCTCTAATACTTGTCTAACATGAGACACATGGGATTCGAAGTCAGGAGAGAATATCAAAATGTCGTCAAGATAGACAATAACAAATTTACCTAAGAACTCCCTAAGAATGTCATTCATGAAGTTTTGGAACACAGCTGGGGCATTGCTGAGTCCAAAAGGCATCACCTGATATTCAAAGTGTCCTACCGGAGTATTGAACGCCGTCTTCCATTCGTCTCCCTCCTTGATTCGGATTAGATTGTATGCCCCTTTCAGGTCAATTTTGGAAAACCAGGTTGCCCCCAGGACCTGGTTAAATAAATCCGGAATCAATGGTAGGGAGTATCTATTCTGGACAGTGATTTTATTTAATCTCCGGTAATCGATACATGGCCTAAGACCACCATCTTTTTTCTTAACGAAGAAAAACCCCGCCCCCATAGGAGAGACAGAAGGTCTAATATGCCCTTTACCAAGGCTCTCCTTAATATAATCTTCCATGGCCTTGCGTTCGGGCATAGAAAGATTATAAATTCGTCCTTTAGGAAACTTGGCCCCCTCTACTAGCTCTATGGTACAATCATAAGGTCTATGGGGGGGTAGAACCTCCGGGGTTGGTGATGAGAATACATCAGAATATTCTCTAACAACAGAGGGTAAAGTATCAGACTTTACTGAGACCCCAGCCTGTACCACGGACAGGCACGAGTCACACTTAGGCCCCCATCTCACCAACTCCCCATTGGACCAATCTATAGTGGGGTTATGTAGTCGGAGCCAAGGCAACCCTAGTACCACCTCAGCAGGTAGGTTCTCCAGGACTAGAAGCGAACATCTCTCTGAGTGGCACACACCCACGGTTAGAGAAATCTCCGAGGTACATAAGCTCACCGTACCACCAATAAGAGGAGTAGCATCAATAGCCATGACATGGATAGGAGTTGGTAAGGCAAACATAGGAATACCCAATCTTACAGCATACTCAGAGTCAATAAAGCTAGCCGCTGAGCCAGAATCAATAAAGGCCTTACCCGGCCATTTATCTACTCCCAGAGAAATCGTAATGGGTACCGAAAGCTTACATTTAGAAAATTCAGGGTGTACCTGGTCTTTAGGTTGCCTTGCCTTAGGAGACTTGACAGAGAGGACCTTCTTAGGACACTGGTTGATCCAATGGTCAGAATCTCCACAGTAAAAGCATTCTCCACGTCTGCGGCGAAGATTCCCTCGGGTCATGCCAACCTGCATGGGTTCCTCGGTGGAGACCTCAGCATTGTCTCTGGGATAGGCCTCTGGCTGGACCACCATCTGGGAAGAGAACTGTTGTTCCTGTCGTCTCTCTCTAACCCGTCGGTCAAGTCGGATAACAAGGGTCATCATCTCCTCTAAGGTCTCTGGAAGTTGATAACTGACCAGAAGATCCTTTAATTTATCAGACAGACCTGACCTGAACTGACTCTTCAGGGCTGGTTCATTCCATCCTGAGGGGACACACCACCTTCTGAATTGGGTGCAATAATCCTCCGCTGGTAAATTGCCCTGAACCAGTGCCTTTAGAGCCGTCTCGGCTACTAGAGCCCTGTCTGGTTCATCATAGAGGGTACCTAGGGCCTGAAAGAACCCCTCCACAGAATATAAACAACTGGCGCCAGCAGGTAAAGAGAACGCCCAGTCCTGGGGATCACCCTGTAATCGGGAAATGATAATGCCCACGCGTTGACTCTCGGGCCCAGAGGACACGGGGCGCAAACGGAAGTAAAGTTTGCAACTCTCCTTAAAAGAGAGAAACTTCTTCCGGTCTCCAGAAAAGGTTTCTGGGAGCTTAATCTGGGGCTCAAAATGCGGACTGGAGGCCTGAGGAGTGGAAGAGCCTTGCCCTAACTCAAAAGAGCTGAGTTTTTCCCCTAACTCCTGCACCATTTGCGTCAGATTAGAGACATAGTCAGTCAGGGTCACCAGAGGATTTATAATACAGTGGTTATTGGGCCTGTTAATCTGTAACGGTCGCGTACACACACACACAGGGGGGGAGGGAAGTGACCACTGCGCTCCACCCTTACCCCTGGCCCTGCCTACTTGCCTCGCGAGTCCTAATGACAGGGACAACTGGACGGCAATCCCTAACTTGGAATAAGTGCAGGGATGACAGACAGACAAACAACAGGACGTGAACGGACCGAGTCAATACCAGGAAAGCTACAAAGTACAAAGGATTAAGCAAAGAATGGTCAGGAGAAGCCGGGGTCAAATACCAGGAGAGCAGAGAAGTACAAGAGGAGTCCTAAGAGAGTAGTCAGGTGGGAGCCGAGGTCACAATACCAGGACGGATGCGCAGTACAGGAGGATCAGGCAAAAGGATGGTCAAGGAACAGGATCAGGTAAGTATTCAGCAGTCCAACAAATAGCCAGGAACCTAGAAATTAACAGGCAACCTGTAGCCAGCAGACTGCCTGTATTTATAGTGAGGAGTGAGGGTCATGTGACGTGGCCAGCGTCACATGACCGACAGACCAACCAGTCGAGCACCGAGTGATCAGCTCGGCGCTCAAGGCAGACTTAGGAGCAGGGAGCCACCCAGCTAGTAAAGCCGCCCTGGGAATGAGGTCAAACACAGATCCTCATTCCCAAAGCTAAGCAACAGGTCTGCGGGCGATGGGGGACCGAGTGCACCTTCGGAACCCCGTGACAGCACATCCCAGTTTAGGAATGCCAGAGTGTTGTAATGTCTCTGTATGGTAGTGGTAATTGTGTCAACGGTGTCTGCTACCTGGGTACGGCTGGACTCCTGGATTCTGGCTCACTTGCAAAAAATTGAGTGTAGTGATAGTAGGAGTAATAGATGGATTTTGCAGCAGAAATTGAGATCCAGACCTTTGGTAAAGTTCAAACTTGTCTTTACTGAGAGTAACTTTCAACCAAGCAATGTACAGCGTTTGTCTTAGGTCCCAGCAGGCTTTGGCAATGGTTGGCAGGAATTTATTTTCTGCTCTATCAACCTGGAGCTTGCAGGAAAGGACGTCTGCTTGTAGCGGTAAACATGTGGCAGGAATTTGGCTTCTGCACTACTTTATATCTTCTGCTGTATGGGGACTGACTAGCTGAGGAGGGTCTCTGGACTTTACCCACAGTTATCTTCTCAGGGTATGCTTTCTTCCTGGAACTGAAGGTTGTCTGCTGTTTTATCCAGCTGAGGCTGCAGGGCTCAGGCTGGGGATTTGATCAATGTCTCAGCACGAAACTAGATCCTGGTTTTCTTCCCAATATCTGGGAGCTCTTAACACGCACAGCCTTTCCCAACAGGGGTGGCTGGCACACTCTGCCTCTAACTTCCTTCTCCACCCAAACTGCAGGATGTGGGCACAGCCCACTCTGCTCACAGAGGGGGAGCTAAGCTGGAATGAACTATTCCAGCTTAGAAATACTAAACTGAACTTAAGTCCTTACTAACACATTGCTGCCTTACTAACACATCCTGCTGGTGAACATGGGAATTGCAACAATAAACATTTAACATGGTTTATAATGCACAGTTGTGAAGACATAATGTAAAATCATATCAGCTGACAAGGTTAAGGCTCTTAACAGATTGTAGCGGGGTAGAAGAGTGTCGTAACACAACTCTGGGGTGTTACAGTAACAGCTAATCAGTGGGGGTGCAAGGTATCAGAATCCTACCAGTCTAATATTGATTGTCAGCATAGGGCTAGAGCATTAATATGAAAATCCTACAATGCCCCAAAAAAGTGCTAAAGAACTTTAAGAACAACTATTTCAAGAACTTAAAGAGGCTCATGAAATGTTTAGACCTATCCTCAGGATAGGTTATCAGTATGTGATCAGTCCAAATCCAGGCACCTCTGACAATCAGCTGTTTGAAGAGGCTGCAGAGGGGCCGGTAAGCAAAGTGGATTGTTTCTAGGTCGATGACCGTTCATCAGTACCATGGCCTATCTGCATCTCAGTCCCATTCAAGCGAATGGTGCTAAACTGCAATACCAAGCACAGCCTCTGTCCAATGGAAGGAACTGTGCTTGGTAAGCTACCAGGAGGCACTGCAACCTTTTCAAACAGACATAGAGACCCCAGTAGAACATTTGGTACATATATTTAAGTAGACCACATTTGGCGTGGTGCAGGTGAAGGTACCTGGGATCTTGTAGTACTGATATGTAATATGTGTATAAGGTACTGCGCGACATGTACCCCCTTTATTCTCCCTGCCTGTCGGCACTTTGAAGGTCCGCAGTAAATAATACAGAAACTCACAGATTTTTAGAATACCTTATCCTGGATGTTCATCTGCGAGGGCTGTTCTCCTGCGTCTTTCTGGCTTTTTCTTTTTTCTTTTCTTTTAAGTGCCGTTCGGGATGTTTTTTTGTAAAATACAGAGCTTGCCCCGGCCGGTGGCACAGCTCGTGGTTAGAAAAAGCCGCTTGTGTCACGGCAGTAGCTACGGTGGACCAGGAGGGCCAAAGTTACTCCAACGCGTTTCGATTCGTTCGCTAATCTTCGTCAGGGATGATTCTTCTGGCTCCTGGTGCTACTTTTAAAGGTCCGTATCTCCTCCCTTCCTTAACCCCTTCACCCCTGGCATTCTAGTTTGATGTTATTGAAAGGAAAATAATTCTATCTCGGAGTTCAGTCCTGAGGGTACCAGAGTATTTAAATTAAATATCCAACGGCTTTCTGATCTGGACATTTTTTTGATGTAATCTCCTCCCCTTTTGTCTTTTTTGACCATTTTAATACCACAAAAAGTGGTGCCGCTGTTGTTTCCTCCGTGTTTCTCCTTATAGTGTCTAGAGAGAGGGTGACCCTCATATTTTCTTCCTATATTGTAGATGTGTTCCCCTATTCTTTTACTTATGGTTCTCTTTGTGCGTCCTATATATGTTTTTTTACACGGACATGTTATAGAGCAGTGGTGGCGAACCTATGGCACGGGTGCCAGAGGCGGCACTCGGAGCCCTCTCTGTGGGCACCCGCACTCTGGAAAAAGTCTATGGTGTACCCATATGCCTTAGACTCTTTCTGCCATTCATCAGCGCAGGGTGCACTATGAACAGCACAGGCAGCGCACTGAATGTTATAGCTAAGTGATAAAGTACATGGAAGATATACTATATCGGACTGTAGTAGAGCTCATGCACACGAACGTATTTTCTTTCCGTGTCCATTCCGTTTTTTTTGCGGACTGTATGCGGAACCATTCATTTCAATGGGTCTGCAAAAAAACGGAAGTTACTCCATGTGCATTCCATTTCTGTATGTCCGTTCCGCAAAAAAATAGAACATGTCCTATTATTGTCAGTATTACGGACAAGAATAGTCCTGTTCTATTAGGGGCCAGCTGTCCCGTTACGCAAAATACAGAATGCACGCGGACGTCATACATAAGGTCAGATGCATGGGCCCATATTCAGGGTAAATTGCCGTGTTGGCACTATGCGATAAATAAGTGGGTTTTGGGTTGCAGTTTGGGCGCTCGGTCTCTAAAAGGTTCAGCATCACTGTTATAGCGTATATTGCACCCTGACTTCTGCAAGTCATGTGATCCTTTATTTTGTATGTTTCTGTGTCCCCGGTCCATTCATTTCTTATTTCCATGTTGGTATGCTGTTTTCTGTTTATTTTAAATTTTTTACAGACACCGCAATAACCGCATGGGAAGAAGCCTCCCTGAGGTTTTTGTCCTGAGATCGCATTTATTGTTTGGTTGTCATTTTTCTTGCTCAAGCATTTATTAGTGGGGGCTATTATACTTCCCACATTTTTTGCTTTTCTATAGATGAATTTTGGATTTTTGGGGATCTGATCTCCTATTATTTTGTCCTCCTTCAAGGTTTCCCAATGTTTTTTGATTATCCTTCTCAGTGTTCCTGCTTGACTGTTAAACCATGTAATGATGGGTGGCATTTCAAAAATTCCCACTTTTGTATTACTGTCTTCTGTTTTTTTATTTTTATTGATTAGCTCCTGTCTGTCAAGTTTTCCTACCAGTTCTTTCTGTATTAGTAGTTATTCCTTGTTGTAGCCTCTCTCTTCGAATTTTTTCTGCATTTTATCTGCCTCTGCTCGGTACCGCTGCGTCAGTCTATTTCAGTGCAAGCGCCGGTGTATCACTAGTGTAGTACTGATATGTATTGGGAATCTGAACCTTGTCAGTGGTCATTATGTATGGGCTGCTTTAGTGGACAACGCCAGGCAATGGCAAAGCAGCAAGGGAGGAGTTAGCCACAGAAATGAGTAAAACTTGGGTGCAACAAGAGCAATGATGATGCCCTCATTGCACCTAATTTGCATTGGTCATAGTCCTCACAGTGGCTTATCCTGGCTCCAGCACTCTCCTTGGCCATGCAGGCAGTGAGTGGAGGGGCACAACCCTTCTTCCTCTCTGGGTACACCTTGGACTGGTAGTGGCCAGGGTGCCTTTGATGTGAGAATGAGTAGTGGGGTGCAAGGCAGGAGAACAGGTGCATGGGCTGGTAGATGGTAGAGTAAATGACAGGCCTGTTTGATTGGATTAAAAAAAAGTCTCTCTTTACTGAATAGATGATTGGAGTTACAGTACAAATGCAAGCAGCGGTCACAGTTCTCAGATATTTCTCAAAGTACAGGGAGTGCAGAATTATTAGGCAAGTTGTATTTTTGAGGATTAATTTTATTATTGAACAACAACCATGTTCTCAATGAACCCAAAAAACTCATTAATATCAAAGCTGAATATTTTTGGAAGTAGTTTTTAGTTTGTTTTTAGTTTTAGCTATTTTAGGGGGATATCTGTGTGTGCAGGTGACTATTACTGTGCATAATTATTAGGCAACTTAACAAAAAACAAATATATACCCATTTCAATTATTTATTTTTACCAGTGAAACCAATATAACATCTCAACATTCACAAATATACATTTCTGACATTCAAAAACAAAACAAAAACAAATCAGTGACCAATATAGCCACCTTTCTTTGCAAGGACACTCAAAAGCCTGCCATCCATGGATTCTGTCAGTGTTTTGATCTGTTCACCATCAACATTGCGTGCAGCAGCAACCACAGCCTCCCAGACACTGTTCAGAGAGGTGTACTGTTTTCCCTCCTTGTAAATCTCACATTTGATGATGGACCACAGGTTCTCAATGGGGTTCAGATCAGGTGAACAAGGAGGCCATGTCATTAGATTTTCTTCTTTTATACCCTTTCTTGCCAGCCACGCTGTGGAGTACTTGGACGCGTGTGATGGAGCATTGTCCTGCATGAAAATCATGTTTTTCTTGAAGGATGCAGACTTCTTCCTGTACCACTGCTTGAAGAAGGTGTCTTCCAGAAACTGGCAGTAGGACTGGGAGTTGAGCTTGACTCCATCCTCAACCCGAAAAGGCCCCACAAGCTCATCTTTGATGATACCAGCCCAAACCAGTACTCCACCTCCACCTTGCTGGCGTCTGAGTCGGACTGGAGCTCTCTGCCCTTTACCAATCCAGCCACGGGCCCATCCATCTGGCCCATCAAGACTCACTCTCATTTCATCAGTCCATAAAACCTTAGAAAAATCAGTCTTGAGATATTTCTTGGCCCAGTCTTGACGTTTCAGCTT
Source organism: Bufo bufo (assembly GCF_905171765.1). NCBI lineage: Eukaryota > Metazoa > Chordata > Amphibia > Anura > Bufonidae > Bufo > Bufo bufo. The sequence continues at coordinate 582,323,726 of NC_053391.1, forward strand.
GTGTGTCTTGTGCAGTGGTGGTCGTCTTTCAGCCTTTCTTACCTTGGCCATGTCTCTGAGTATTGCACACCTTGTGCTTTTGGGCACTCCAGTGATGTTGCAGCTCTGAAATATGGCCAAACTGGTGGCAAGTGGCATCTTGGCAGCTGCACGCTTGACTTTTCTCAGTTCATAGGCAGTTATTTTGCGCCTTGGTTTTTCCACACGCTTCTTGCGACCCTGTTGACTATTTTGAATGAAACGCTTGATTGTTCGATGATCACGCTTCAGAAGCTTTGCAATTTTAAGAGTGCTGCATCCCTCTGCAAGATATCTCACAATTTTTGACTTTTCTGAGCCTGTCAAGTCCTTTTGACCCATTTTGCCAAAGGAAAGGAAGTTGCCTAATAATTATGCACACCTGATATAGGGTGTTGATGTCATTAGACCACACCCCTTCTCATTACAGAGATGCACATCACCTAATATACTTAATTGGTAGTAGGCTTTCGAGCCTATACAGCTTGGAGTAAGACAACATGCATAAAGAGGATGATGTGGTCAAAATACTCATTTGCCTAATAATTCTGCACTCCCTGTAGGCTTTTCCCAAAGGCTATAGCAGATAAATGTAATGTTGGTACTCCCTGTGTCTCTTTGTATAGGTTCTAGCAACCTTCCCAAATTGACCATAGTTCTGCAACTAGTCTCATCAAACTTTCTGCAGAGCCCAGTTGTAGGGTGCAGTCTGTACAAGTCACGGGGGCAGGGCCAGCCTGTCTCCTGGCAACCAACTAAGAACTGCCAATTAAACTATTTCCTACCTATATATAGTGTTGAGTGCGAATATTCGAAAATATTTTTCTTTTTTCGAATATCAGCACTTCGAGAATTTGCGAATATTTAGAATATAGTGCTATATATTCAGGGGGCATCTATGGGGGCACTTGTTACTAGCACATGATTGGGGCATCTATGGGGGCACTTGTTATTGGCACATGATTTGGGGGCATCTATGGGGGTACTTGCTACTGGCACATGATTGGTGGGTGTAACGGATCACCTGGCACCCCGACTGAGTACCTCCGTTGAAAGGTTGCTCCTAGCGTTTCCTGAGGTTTCCAAGCCCTCTGGCAGACACCACAATCACCGAACCGAAGAAGCATATAAATCCTCTCAAGCAGATGAATGCTGTAGACAGTTGAATAGGAAACCATCCGAATAGGTTTTCACTCCTAGCAGTCAAACTGGGACAGCATGCAATAAATCCTCCCCCAAGAATGAGACGACACTTCACATTGAGGGTTAAAACAGGAACTCACTTTATTTAGACACAGCACACCTACTTTAAACCCCCCCAACAGCCTCATTTACATACAATAGGGTACCTAGGACTATGGTACAAGGAAGGGTGGGGCCAGACAATAGCAAGGGCTGATGGGAGATTGAGGAGGGACAGAGCAGCTGGTTTAAACTGGTCTCTCAGTGTCCCAGCGACAACACCCTGCCGGGGAAACAATGGGACAGGAAAAAGGGGGAGGAGAAGAGGCACAGAACAACAATGCCTGTAACATAGCAAACTTTACAGCCAGGGCAAGATATATACAGTCCACAACACACAGCAATACAATTTAACCGAACCGATAATAACACACATAATATTTAAGACAGCCTGAATGCAATCTGCTACACAGTCCCAAAGGGCATCGCTCCCAAAAGTCATAACATGTCCACGGATGGCCCCCAAAGGGCCAGTAGCAGCAATACACAATACCACATGCCCAAATTGCATTTAACATACAAATTCACCAGGGGCCATAGTCAGTAGGTAGGAGGCGGGTAGCCAGGCCTCTCCAATGCCCAGTGGCGAGGCGGGTTCCGCCACAGTGGGCATCTATGGGGTACTTGTTACTGGCACATAACCAGAACCACAACAGCTAAACGTAGTAGTTCTGGTGTCTATAGCATGTCTCTGCAAGCTTTTGATGTAAACACTGCCTTTTCAGAAAAAAGGCATTATTTACATTACTGCCAATGAACACCTCTAGTGGCCACTCATCATTATTAAAGTTTACTACTCTACGAGGAGTGTGGATTTTTTTTACATTTTTTTTGTGTTGTGGTGGAGGGCATGATTGCATGCTAGGGTGTGGGAAGGTGGGATCCAGGGGGCCTAAGTAAATTATTGCCCAGGGTACAATCAATATTAAAGATGGCCCTGCCCACAACATGATCTCCCTCACTTTCCTGAAAAAGGAGTTCTTATTAGTCATATTGTGCAAAGCTATGTAAATCTTTTCCTGTTTTTCAGAAAATATAGGATAGCCCTCGTTTTTTTCTGATATGAAGACATGTATGTCTTGAGGAACCCATACTGTACTTGATCCCGAACCTATCTAGCAAGCATCCATAGGCAACAGGAAGCTGAATCATAGACATTCTGTTTTTGAGATGCTTCCAGCGCATGATTGTCTGGCTTCTACTGACAGGGTTCACATCTTGTTCAACCACACCAGGACCAGGTTGCTATTCAGTTGCTTCTTTCTTTGAAAGTGCCACCCAGTCCATGGATATCTGCTTCTGCTGTCATAAACCTGATAGCCTCATAAGGGTTCTGATGTAAACCTGACACAGCACTGAAGAATGTAACTGCCGCCAAAAATGTATCTAAGGCTACTTTCACACCAGTGTTTTTGCTGGATCCATCATGGATCAGCAAAAATGCTTCCGTTCTGATAATACAACCGCCTCCATCCGTTATGAAAGGATCCGGTTGTATTATCTTTAAAATAGCCAAGAAGGATCCGTCAGGAACACCATTAAAAGTCAATGGGGGATGGATCCGTTTTCTATTGTGTCCGAGAAAACGTATCCGTCCCCATTGACTTACATTGTGAGTCATGACGGATCCGTCTTGCTCTGCACCACATTGCGGACAGAAAAATGCTGCTTGCAACCAAATGGAATGGAATGCATTTTGGAGCACTCCGTTTCGTTCAGTTCAGTTTTGTCCCCATTTTCCCCCGCTAATGATATCCTATGATGGATCTCAATAGCGGAAAGGTAAAACGCAAGTGTGAAAGTACCCTAACTCTATAATATCTCTTCTAAAGAGTTTTTTTTATCAGTCATCCATATATGGAGCAATGAATATGACTTGCATTCTACAGGGTGGGCCATTTATATGGATACACCTTAATAAAATGAGAATGGTTGGTGATATTAACTTCCTGTTTGTGGCACATTAGTATATGTGAGGGGGGAAACTTTTCAAGATGGGTGGTGACCATGGCGGCCATTTTGAAGTCGGCCATTTTGAATCCAACTTTAGTTTTTTCAATAGGAAGAGGGTCATGTGACACATCAAACTTATTGGGAATTTCACACGAAAAACAATGGTGTGCTTGGTTTTAACGTAACTTTATTCTTTCATGAGTTATTTACAAGTTTCTGACCACTTATAAAATGTGTTCAATGTGCTGCCCATTGTGTTGGATTGTCAATGCAACCCTCTTCTCCCACTCTTCACACACTGATAGCAACACCGCAGGAGAAATGCTAGCACAGGCTTCCAGTATCCGTAGTTTCAGGTGCTGCACATCTCGTATCTTCACAGCATAGACAATTGCCTTCAGATGACCCCAAAGATAAAAGTCTAAGGGGGTCAGATCGGGAGACCTTGGGTGCCATTCAACTGGCCCACGACGACCAATCCACTTTCCAGGAAACTGTTCATCTAGGAATGCTCGGACCTGACACCCATAATGTGGTGGTGCACCATCTTGCTGGAAAAACTCAGGGAACGTGCCAGCTTCAGTGCATAAAGAGGGAAACACATCATCATGTAGCAATTTCGCATATCCAGTGGCCTTGAGGTTTCCATTGATGAAGAATGGCCCCACTTTGTACCCCATATACCACACCATACCATCAATTTTTTTGTTCCAACAGTCTTGGAGGGATCTATCCAATGTGGGTTAGTGTCAGACCAATAGCGGTGGTTTTGTTTGTTAACGTCACCATTCACATAAAAGTTTGCCTGATCACTGAACAAAATCTTCTGCGTAAACTGAGGGTCCTGTTCCAATTTTTGTTTTGCCCATTCTGCAAATTCAGTGCGCCGATCTGGGTCATCCTCGTTGAGATGCTGCAGTAGCTGGAGTTTGTAAGGGTGCCATTTGTGAGCAGCTAATATCCGCCGAAGGGATGTTCGACTAATGCCACTCTCCAGTGACATGCGGCGAGTGCTACGCTGTGGGCTCTTGCTGAATGAAGCTAGGACAGCCACTGATGTTTCTTCATTAGAGACAGATTTCATGCGTCCACATTTTGGCAAATCCAACACTGAACCAGTTTCACGAAACTTAGCAAGCAGTTTGCTAACTGTAGCATGGGAGATGGTCCCGTAGGGTGTCTTGCATTGAAATCTGCTGCAATGACCCGGTTACTGCGTTCACCAGACATCAACACAATTTCTATCCGCTCCTCACGTGTTAACCTCGGCGACATGTCAATGGCTGTAAACAAAGAGAAACTTGTAAATAACTCATGAAAGAATAAAGTTACGTTAAAACCAAGCACATCATTGTTTTTCGTGTGAAATTCCCAATAAGTTTGATGTGTCACATGACCCTCTTCCTATTGAAAAAGCAAAAGTTGGATTCAAAATGGCCGACTTCAAAATAGCCGCCATGATCACCACCCATCTTGAAAAGTTTCCCCCCTCACATATACTAATGTGCCACAAACAGGAAGTTAATATCACCAACCATTCCCATTTTATTAAGGTGTATCCATATAAATGGCCCACCCTGTAGTTATAGTTATAGCAGCCACTCAAGATGTCTGAGTTCTCCTTTACATGTGCCATTAATAATTAAAAATCCCCATGCAAGGTATAAAATGTGGACATGCAGATATAAATCCCTTAAAGGGCTTTTCCGGGACCCGTATATAGATGGCCTATCCTCAAGATAGTCTATAAATACCTGATTGGTGGGAGTCCAGCTGGTCCAAGATCGTGTGACACTCCATTGAGTGTTGCTGCATCTTTCTAGGCCTCGGTCATCGGTAGAATGGCTTAGGCGCAGCTCAGTCCTATTCAAATGAACGGGCCTGAGTTGCAATACCAAGCACAGCCACTGTACAATGTATGGCACTGTGCTTGGTAAGTTGTGAAGAGACCACAGCGCTCACTGGAGCACCGCAGCCTCTTCAAACAGCTGATAGGCAGGGGTGCCAGTAGTTGGACCTCCAATGATCAGATATTCATCCTAAGGATAGGTCATCAGTGTGAAAAACCTGGACAATCCCTTTATATCCAGAGAGTCACTGAAGTTTTGTTTTCTTAAGATCACAGTGACAGACTTATTTGTCATCCAGAATATTCTCTTCAGGATGAAGCAGTTGAGAAATCTCAAAAAGAAACATGTTATATATGTCCACTGAAGACCAGCGTTCTCTGTGTTTAGTTGGAGTAGAAAAACCCATTGCCTTTAGCCCATTGCCTTCTAATGGAAACACAATTAACCAACTGTTGTATAGGGTTTAATCAATAGATTGACCCTAGTGATCTGTCTATGCTAGCATGTTCAGTACATGTAAAATATCACTCTTTCTTTCTGAATTAAAAGATTAACACCAAAGTGATGTGATTTATTTGAAAATCTAAAACGAGAACGCTTCATGTTTAATGCTTAATTTTCTCCTCCTTCAAAGAATCAATATCGCCTGGTGGCTATGAGAAAAGCTAAATACCTTCCCTGAAAACTAATTGTGTTGAGAGCTGTGCATACTGGATATTGCACTACCCAATGGGATACTTGTCCAACAATTTTAACAGACATCAGTTCATCAGTGTAGCCATGGACTGACATTTGCAGCATCATCCCACTTGGTTGTAATAAAGCAGTGCTGATGTCTTTGCATAGATTTTAAAGTATTCTGAATAGGCAGGGTGCTAGATCTCCTTAAAGAGACCAGCTCAGTATGGAGACTTATTGGCAAATCTCCATGGGGAAACAATATGCAAAGTGGTTATAGCAGGCGCAGCACTATGTAGTGCCTTTTGCGCTGTGGCATTAGAAGAATTTTAATATCTCTGACTTTTAGTCTAACTAGACTGTCTATTACTCTGTAATTCCTCTAGCGCCGTTCTATCGAAACAGTAGGTTCAAAGAGCACAGCAAATGCTTCAAATAACTTCTTTATTAACTTCAACTTTTCTTCATATATAAAACTGCTGCCTCCGAAGCAGATAGTCCATGTACAAAACACATGTTGAAAAGATATCACAAAATGGCGGTATGCATAAGATGGTGGTTCAACTGTTCAATCTTGTCATTCAACATAAAATGGTGGATATATTTCTCTCTTGAGTATTTATCTATACTCTCACTTTAAGTTATTTAAGAACTTTATGATCTCTCTGAGAGGTATATCTGAGGTCTAACTAATAGTTCACTTGCAATATGCAGTTAGCAGTAACATAGTAACATAGTATATAAGGCCGAAAAAAGACATTTGTCCATCCAGTTCGGCCTGTTATCCTGCAAGTTGATCCAGAGGAAGGCAAAAAAAAAACTGTGAGGTACCAGCCAATTTTCACCACTTAAGGGGGAAAAAATTCCTTCCCGACTCCAATCAGGCAATCAGAATAACTCCCTGGATCAACGACCCCTCTGTAGTAGCTATAGCCTGTAATATTGTTACACTCCAGAAATTCATCCAAGCCCCTCTTGAATTCTTTTATTGTACTCACCATCACCACCTCCTCAGGCAGAGTGTTCCATAGTCTGACTGCTCTTACCGTAAAGAATCCTTTTCTATGTTTGTGTACAAACCTTCTTTCCTCCAGACGCAGAGGGTGTCCCCTCGTCACAGTCACAGTCCTGGGGATAAATAGATGATGGGAGAGATCTCTGTACTGTCCTCTGATATATTTATACATAGTAATTAGATCTCCCCTAAGTGACTATTTGCAGATTGGTTGAGTATGATCTGGTATGATTGTATGCAATTTGGATTGCAATATGGAATGCCTAAATGCCTGCAATTGTATGCTTGCAATTTTAAACTTGCAATTGAATTTGTATGGTACTCTCAAGTAGAACAACTAACTTCTGTATAGGACGTTCCACCTTGAGTGGAGTAGTGAAACGTTTTCCTTTTTTTGTTTTGAGTCTTATATTTGTAACAACACTCTTCTTACTAGTCTGTCTTCATCCTTTTGAACTTCTAGAACTTTGGCCAATTTCCATTGACTTCTAGGTAAATCTTCTTCTTTTACTAACACTATGTCACCAACTTGGACATTTCTTCTGGGTGTTTGCCATTTACTTCTTAGCTTAAGATTGGCTAAGTACTCTTTCCTCCATCTATTCCAAAACTGTTCTGATAGATATTGAACTCTTCGCCCTCTCCTTCCGGCATATAAATCCTCTTTGGTGAACTTGCCAGATGGTGGCTGTATCTAATCCGACTTAAGGTGAAGTAGATGGTTGGGAGTTAAAGGGTCCAAACTTGCTGGATCGTTGATGTTATCAACTGTAAGTGGAAGACTGTTAACAATAGACATTACTTCATAGAATAGGGTCCTAAGTGAAGCATCATCTATTCTTCCGGCATTCTTTTTCAACACTTAACTTAAATGGGTTCTGCACTTTGTTTAAAGTGATGATCTATCCTCTGGATAGATCATCAGCATTTGATCGGCGGGGGTCCGACATCCGAGACCCCCGCCGATCAGCTGTTTGAGAAGGCAGCAGCGCCGCGGCCTTCTCACTATTTACCGCAGGCCTAGTGACGTCACGACTAGTATCAATTCCATTCATTCCATTCAGGTGAACAGAGCTTAGCCCCGCCCAGGCCAGTGATACTAGTCGTGACGTCACTTGGCCTGCGGTAAACAGTGAGAAGGCCGCTGCGCTGCTGGAGCGCCATTTCTGGAGCGCTGCTGCCTTCTCAAACAGCTGATCGGTGGGGATCCTGGGTGTCGGACCCCTGCCGATCAAATGCTGTTGATCTATCCAGAGGATAGATCATCACTTTAAACAAAGTGCAGAACCCCTTTAACACATTTCTCACAGTTCTGATTTGTCTTTCCCAAACTCCTCCTGTATGGCTTGCATGTGGAGCATTCATATGAAAATCACACTGTTTCTCTAAAAAATACTCAGTTACTTTTCCTTTGTCGATCTCTTTTAGAGCTTTCTTCAATTCATTCTTTGCTCTGACAAAATTAGATCCTTGGTCAGATCTAAGCTCTCTGACAGTACCTCTAATGGCTATGAAACATCTTAAGGCATTGATGAATGCGTCAGTTGACATATCCTCTAACATTTCCAGGTAAATTGCTCTGGAGCTCAGACATGTAACTATTAGTCCATATCTCTTGTACTCCTTGCGGTTCTGTTTGGTGATGAATGGGCCAAAACAATCCATTCCGCTATAAAGAAATGGTGGTGATGGGTTTACACGATCTGCCGGTAAATGTGCCATTCTTTGCTCTTTGGTTAGTCTATGTGCCTTTCTGCAGACTACACATTTACTTATATACTTTGCTATAACTTTGCTTCCTTTCACAATCCAGTAACCACCTGGATGCTTTACTCTGCTAGGTAACAATACATTTTCCAGTCTCCCTCTCACCTTCAGTATACTATCCTGCAGAACAAGATTAAGCTTGTACAATGGGTGGTTGTTTGGAAGCCTTTTAGGTTCTTGACTAAGTCTCTTCAATTCTTCATTGTATAATCTCTGTTGAATGAGTCTTATGACTGTTTCTTCAGCTTTCATTCTTTCCTCTACATTCAACAATTCCTTCTTTCTGATTCCCTTTACCAAATGTTGAATTTGAGCTACTATGTTTATGACTGTATTCTATTTTGAACATCTGGCTAGTCTTTCAAGTATGTCATCTTGACACTTGTCAGCAGTGCTCAATGTTTGTACAACTATTACTTCTGGATCACCCATAGGCAATTCTGTGTAACCTTTATTTGGTGTGATTTCCTTTTCCCAAAGGAACTCTGGGCCTGTGAACCAATTAGAATTTTTCAATTCTGTTACATTCAGGCCTCTTGAAGCATGATCTTCTGTTTTATGCTTTGTGTCAATGTGATGCCAATGTTCCGGATTTGTTATTTCCCGAATCTTCTTAACTCTGTTGGCGACAAAGATATGGAATCTTTGAGCTTCGTTGTTTATATATCCTAGGACAACTTGTGAGTTTGTCCAAAAATATTCTTCATCTATTTTCAATTCCAATTCTTCTCTCAGAAACTTGCCTACTGATGCTGAAACAACAGCTGCTGTCAGTTCAAGTCTTGGTATTGTCTGAATACTGGTAGGTGCAACTTTGGCCTTCCCCATAACCAGGGCACAGTGTATCTTTTCTTCTCCTATTACTCTGATGTAGGAGCACTGACTATAACCATAACTACTGGCATCTGAAAAATGATGAAGTTCTATTTTCTTGTACTTTCCGAAATCATGAGGTACAAAACATCTGGATATTCAAACTTCTCTCAAGTTTTGCAAGTCTCTTATCCAACTCTCCAACCTTGGCCTCAAATTTTCAGGTATTGGCTCATCCCATCCCAACTTCTGTCTGCATAATTCTTGCAGTATTTATTTTGCTCTGAGGATTACTGGGGCCAAGAATCCCAATGGATCAAATATTGAAGCCACTGCGGAAAGAATAGTTTGTCTAGTTGCAACTTTCTCTTCAATAGATACTTCAAAGAAGAACTTGTCGTTTTCTACATTCCATCCCAATCCAAGTACGTTCTGAACTGGAAGATGATTATGATTGAGATCTACATTCTTCATTGTTGCTGAACGTTCAGAGTCACTGATGGATTCCAGTACCTCTCTGTTGTTTGAGTTACATTTGTGAAGGCACAGGTTTCCTCTTGCGCATAACTCTTGGCTTTTTTTTCACTAGTTTGATTGCAGATTCTGTAGACTCTAGACTTATGAGACCACCATCTGCATAAAAGTTTTTCTTCAGAAAATTTGCAGCTGATGGTCAATCCTTTTCATTCTGATTGGCCAGGTACCTCATACCATAATTGGCGCAACCTGGAGATGATGCTGCTCCAAACAAGTGTACTTTCATTCTGTATTCTGTTGGCTCTGTATCTGTATCTCCGTCCTCCCACCATAGAAACCTCAGGAAGTCTCTATCTTCATTTTTCACATGAAACTGGTGGAACATCGTTTCAACGTCACAAATGACCGCTACGGGATACTTTCTGAATCTACAGAGTACTCCAGGCAGAGTGTTTGTAAGATCTGGTTCTTTTAGTAGATGATAGTTCAATACAACACCATTGTACTTTGCTGAGCAATCAAATACTACTCTAATCTTATTTGGTTTCTTTGAGTGGTAAACACCTTTATGTGGGATGTACCACACTTCTCCTTCTTTAGGTTGGTTATTAACTTTCTCTGCATGTCCTTCTTCGAGGATGCCTTCCATGAATTTCAAAAAATCCTGCTTGAATTTGGGATCTTTTCCCATCTTTTTCTTCAAACATTTCAATCTTGTTAGGGCAAGATTTTTGTTATTTGGCAGACGAGGTCGTTCTCTAAAAGGTAAGGGCATTTCAAGATGACCTTGTTGATTCTGCTAAATACTTTCTTCTAGAGTGTGTACAAACTTTATGTCTTCTTGAGATACACTCTTTTATTTAGAACTTATATCTGCAAAGTCGGATTCAAAGATCTTGATTACTTTTGCTGGAATTACAGTTGTTAACTCTTGGACAGATATTTGATGACACAATCCTGTCACCTGTCTTGAGTTTGCGATCTGCAGTTTTCCTCCAACAACACCCCATCCTAGATCAGTTTGAACAGCATAGGTTTCACCCTTTCCTCCTGTGATTACCTTTCGTGGTACCAAGGCTTCGGGACAATCGTAGCCTATCAACAGTCCAACACCAAACTCCTTAAGCGGGGACATTTCATGAGATATGACAGATAGGTGCTCCCATTCATTGGCTGTTTCACAGGTAGGTATGCGATCTCGATCTAGAGGCATATCGTCTTTTGTATAAGCTGGAGGTAGATCTAATCTGCAGTTTAAATGAAGTCCTCTAACTCTCAGTCCTTTGACCCTTTGACTGTTCACTAATGTGTCTCTCCCCGTCATTGTGGTGAATTTGAGCTTCACTGGTTCTGTAGCCACTTGTAATTTCTTGCAGATTTCTTGATCAATGAAGGTGACATCACTCTGGGCATCCAGTAGCGCATAGGCGTATACCTTCTTGTTCCTCCTTTTAGGATTTAATATGCACACTGGTACAACCATTGATGTGCCATTGCTTTCTCCTTCCTTCACTCTGCAAGAGAATACCGATACTTTCTTTCCTTCCTCAGTATCTTTAGGTATTGAGGATTTATCTTTCTTTGGATGTTCCTAACCCCTTAAGGACACGGCCATATTTCACCTTAAGGACAAGGCCATTTTTTGCAAATCTGACCAGTGTCACTTTATGTGTGAATAACTTTAAAACGCTTTTACTTATCCAGGCCATTGTGAGATTGTTTTTTCGTCACATATTGTACTTCATGACACTGGTAAAATGGAGTAAAAAAAATTCATTTTTATTTTTAAAAAAATACCAGATTTACCAAAAATTTGGAAAAATTTGCAAATTTCCAAGTTTCAATTTCTCTACTTCTACAGTATAATACATAGTAATACCTCAAAAAATAGTTATTACTTTACATTCCCCATATGTCTACTTCATGTTTGGATATTTTTTGAGGACGTTACAAGGCTTAGAAGTTTAGAAGCAAATCTTGAAATTTTTCAGAAAATTTCCAAAACCCACTTTTTAAGGACCAGTTCAGGTCTGAAGTCACTTTGTGAGGCTTACATAATTGTAACCACCCAAAAATTACCCCATTTTGGAAACTACACCCCTTAAGGTATTCAAAACTGATTTTACAAACTTTGTTAACCCTTTAGGTGTTCCACAAGAGTTATTGGCAAATGGAGATGACATTTCAGAATTTCCATTTTCTAAAAATAAAATTTAATCCATTTTTTCCAGTAACAAAGCAAGGGTTAACACTTAACAGCCAAACAAAACTCAATATTTATTGCCCTGATTCTGTAGTTTATAGAAACACCCCATATGTGGTTGTAAACTACTGTACGGACACACGGCAGGGCGCAGAAGGAAAGGTGCGCCATATGGTTTCAGGAAGGCAGATTTTGCTGGATTGGTTTTTAGACACCATGTGCTATTTTAAGCCCCCTGATGCACCCCTAGAGTAGAAACTCCAAAAAGTGGCCCCATTTTGCAAACTACGGGATAAGGTGGCAGTTTTGTTGATACTATTTTAGGGTACATATGATTTTTGGTTGCTCTATATTACACTTTTTGTGAGGCAAAGTAACAAAAAAATTAAATTCTGAAATTTCATCTCCATTTGCCATTAACTCTTGTGGAACACTTAAAGGGTTAACAAAGTTTGTAAAATCAGTTTTAAATACCTTGAGGGGTGTAGTTTCCAAAATGGGGTCACTTTTTGGAGTTTCTACTCCATGGGTGCATCAGGGGGTCTTCAAATGGGACATGGTGTCAAAAAACCAGGCACTTGAGATTGTGGTACCACCTAAGGATTTAGCATAGTCTCTCATAAAAAGCTCATTCATTCTACTTCTTGCTTTAACTTCATCATAGTTTTCTGCAGATGATAGTTCTCTCATGAGCTTTACCAAATCTTTAATGACCGCAGTACATGTGTCCATGTTCCTTAAAATATCCTGGGAAGGTGTCGTAAATGACCACAGGTTGACATGCGCTGCCATAAGCTCTGATTCAGATTCTTCTACCGTCTCTACCATATCACTCAAATTGCCTCTTGTACTTTCTTGCTTTAGCTTTTTACGAATGTCTTTAATGTATAATTTCCATTTATCATACATTCTGGCAAACTTTTTTCCTTTTTTCAGTGCTGCTTCTTGCTCCAAATTTTCCAGCATCTTTGGGGTCGGTTTTCTGGCACGTGATGAACGTCTTAGTTCATCTGTTTGGGCTATATTTGTTTCAGATTGGTTGAGTATGATCTGGTATGGTTGTATGCAATTTGGATTGCAATTGTATCTTTGCGATTGTAGCTTGCAATTTAATTTGTATGGTTGCAATTGTAGTTTGGTGGAACTGTAAGTAAACACATATATATCTAGTTCAGTATACAGTTCTAAACACAATACTAACAATATGAACATTATATAACTTGTTTTAAATACCTATATTGGCCTCTTGTTCCCATAAAACTCAGCTCTCAGTGGAGTGAATGTCTCTTCAGCTCCTGTCTCTGGTGAATAATGATTCTAGCAGCAGGAGCTGGGGGAATTCCCAGACAGGCTGTCTGTGAGGCTGTCTGTGATTGGTGAAAACTCTTGCTGTATGAGAAGCTGGCTGTGATTGGTCTAGACTTCTGCCCAGTAACAACAGATTAACACTATGCTTTCTGTTGTTTCTACTGTGTCACTGCGCTTACCTTACATTACAAAATAAATCTTAAAGGCATATTATCTTTTTCTGCTTCTGTGAACACAAAATATAACAGTTATATGACATCCAAAACATGATGTCACAGTAAATAACTTTGCTTTTGTCTTTAACACATAAACATAGGAACTATATTAAGGCTATTGGCAGGTTTAGCTGTATACACATTTAAGCTATACTGGAAAACTAGGACAGGTCCTAGCTGACCAGCTACAGTGGTACCTCCCAAGGAAGAGAACCATCTCGCTAGCACCAACTAGTGGAAGTGGCTCACTATGAGTCAAAAATCTGACTTTTTAACCAGCCTTGGCATACGACAAGGGAAAATGTCAAGCCAGCTGTTTGGGTGCTTGCCCCTCATCAGTACGGAGTAGGGTTCTGGCTGGGTGCAATGCCTTGGATGCAGCTTAAGCAGGGTGCTGGATCTTTTTAAACAGACCTGTCCTGTACGGAGACTTGCTGAAAGTACTACATGGTATGGAGCCTTATTGGCAATGCTCAAAGGGAAAGGTATATACAAAGTGTTATATCCCAAGGAGGAGAACCATCTCACTAGCACCACCTTGTGGAAGTGGCTCCCTATGAGTTTATTTGCTGCGTGCTCTTTCTCGGCCTGCACTGTGTTACAATACTACGTGTGTTTGGTTATGACGATTGATTGTTAATAAAGTATTTTTAATTTAAAAAAAAATATCTTTGTCAAAGGCATTAACTCTGATAGGATCGGATGCATGGTGCACGTGGTATAAGTCTTTGAGCAGCACAGACTTTTAGTGTAAGCTGTCTTTAATATACTTTTGTCTTTTATTCAAAGAATGACTTTGCAACCACAAATTTCAGAAAACGAAGAAATCTTAAGGAACACGTTCTCTATTATATGATTAATGAAGCTGATTTAAGACTTTAGGATTTCTGAAACAGGCAAATCTGAATTTTGAATCAATTGTGGTTTTCTTCTCAAGTTGCTCCATACATTATTAAATATACATGATGGCATCTCTTTATTCTGGCTCCAGGGACCAGGCGAATTTGAGTACTTTGTCTCTACCCATTGAATTAATCCATATTAACTAAGCATTAAAAGCATTGCAAATTATATTAACTATTTTTATAAGCATGGTTCTTATTTTTATATTTAATTGGATCCTTGTGTCATTAGAAGGTTTCTTTCACACGTGTTTTATTATCTTGCAAAAAAGATTAAGTTTTTTTTGGGTTGGCCTTTTTTTTTTTTGTCAAGCAACATTTTACTTGTGTTTTTAAGATTTTTTTTTGCTATGGAGAAGTCCAGGGGTGGATTGGCCATATACCTTACAGGGAAATTTCTCGTTGGGCCGATGCCAAGGGGGCCGTCTGAGCTCTCCTCAAGGCTAGCCAGTGGAAGTTTTTGGGAATGTATTTTGTGCTAATGGCAGTATTTTGTAATGGACTGTGGCATTTGGCTCTGTTGGGGTGGTATAATGTGCCACAGAATGGTATTGCTGGCTGCGCCTACTTGTGTTGGCCCTGCCTTCCATCAATTTTAACTCGACTACAAAACAGGGCCACTTTAATGCCCCTTTCACACGGGAGAGAATTCCGTGCGAGTGCAATGCGTGAGATGAACGCATTGCACCCGCACTGAATCCGGACCAATTCACTTGAATGGGACTGTGCAGACGAGCAGTGATTTTCACGCATCACTTGTGCGTTGCGTGAAAATTGCAGCATGTTCTATAGTCTGCTTTTTTCACGCAACACAGGCCCCATAGAAATGAATGGGCCTGCGTGAAAATCGCAAGCATCTGCAAGCAAGTGCGGATGCAGTGTGCGATTTTCATGCATGGTTGCTAGGAGATGATAGGAATGAAAGCAACCACGGACCCCATTAAAGTGTATTCACTGTATTATTTTCCCTTATAACATGGCTATAAAAAAAATAATCGCATTCTTAATACAAAATGCTTACTAAAATGTGGATTGAGGGGTTAAAAAAAATTAAAATAAACTCACCTCATCCACTTGATCGCGCAGCTGGCATCGTCTTCTTGCTTCTTCTTTCAGGACCTGCAAAAGGACCTTTGATGACGCAGTAGCGTTCACCACGTGGTGAGCGCAGTGACGTCAGCGCAGGTCCTGCTGAATGAAGATAGAAATCTTTTATCTTCATTCAGCAGGACCTGCGCTGACGTCATGAGCGCAGTGACGTCAGCACAGGTCCTGCTGAATGAAGATCAAAGGTCCTTTTGCAGGTCCTGAATGAAGAATCAAGAAGACGATGCCAGCTACGCGATGAATTGGATGAGTTGAGTTTTTTATATATATTTTTTAACCCCTCAAACCACATTTTTATAAGCATTCTGTAATTAGACTGCTATTATTTTTCTTTCTAACCATGTTATAAGGGAAAATAATAAAATGAATAGAACACCTAACCCAAACCTGAACTTCAGTAAGGAGGTCCGGGTTCTGGTCTGGGTACCTTGCACTCGCGCATTGCACTCGCGCAGAAAAAGCTGAACATCGGAACACAATCGCAGTCAAAACTGACTGCAATTGCATGCCTACTCGTGCGTTTTTCCCACAATGCACACGCGACGCATCAAGAGCAAATCCGGGACGCCCGTGTGAAAGAGGCCTTAGTATTTTTTCCAGGGCCACTTTAAAGGGAACCTGTCATCAACTTTATGCTGACCTCACTGAGGGCAGCATAAAATACTCATGAGCATCACTCATGAGCTAAAAGTAAGTGGTTGCTGAGAACCAGCATCATAATCATTACAGCCCAGGCCTTGAAAAGAGTAAAATCTACCTGAGAAGAGTCACGGTTATACATAATCTCCTGCTCTCCTCGCCCATCTGCTGATGATTGGCAGTTCTCTCCTAGAGAGCAAGAGAGACAACTAGGTAGAAGCCTGTCAGTCATCAGCAGGTGAGCAGGGAGATCAGGAATTTATGAATAACCAGGACTCTTCTCAGGTGGCCATGACTCTTTTTCAGGCCCAGTCTGTAATAATTGTGATGTTGGGTCTCGGCAACCACTTACTTTTAACTTTTAAATGACAGACCACTGAAATCAACTCACCTGTCTCTACTTTATGTTTCCGTTAGTATGGGCAGCATAAAGTTGATGACAGATTCCCTTTAAGTTCTCAGTCCACCCTTGGAGAGGTCTATGGGAAAATGCCAAAACCAAGATCATGCTTCAATTGAAATAACACTAATGGCTCATGCACACAAACGTGTTTTTTTTTTCAGTGTCTGTTTCATTTTTTGATATAGCCCATATGTAGAACCATTTACTTCAATGGGGCCACAAAAAAATGGAAAAGACTCTGTGTGCATTCTGTGTCCATATGTCCATATGGCCATTCTGAAAAAAATAGAACGTCCTATTATTGTCTGCATTACGGACAAGGATAGGACTGTTCTATTAGAGGCTGGCTGTTTGAAGACAAATACTTAGTGTAAAACCATGACTGCAAAGAAAGAAAACAAGTTTCAAAAAATGGAAACCTTGGCTAGAAGTAAGTGAGTGGTTGTTCTGGAGGTGACCCTGTTGGCAACAATACTAGATGTCTTTGAATAGTTGGAAACTAAGAAGCGGACACATTATTCATTCCTATTGCGTGTGTCTCCTGCTGGACTGTTAAATGGAGTCATGTTGTGTCAAAATCTGCTAGAGTAGAAGGAGCGTAGGTATAAGAAGTAGTAGCTACACTCACTTACTGGGGCATAAGGTGGACCCAAGTCCTATCCACCACATGAAGCCACCAGTATTACACGGTGGCTTCAATGTTACACAGTAATTAGAAGGCCGTTATACATTTATTGCATAGGGACCCAGGAGCCTCTGGCCAGGAGACATGTCAGCCAAATCATGTCAATCATATTTCCCATTCTTGTGTAACCATAGTTTCAGACATTTTGTAAATGTTTTTACATTATGGACATTTAGATCACCATTGTGGTTCTGACATATGGTGCTTGCACAAATGTGTTAAGAGATGTTGAAATGTAGTCTGCAACTACTGCTGAAATTATTTGTTAGGCTGGAGATTAAAGTACATACTCACATCAACTCCAAAGGGGCTTGATAGCGTGGTGTTTTCCTGAATACACACCATTTCCGATTGTTTCCATATTGGCTTTCGCTAGTCAATTGGTGGTATCTACACAATAGATAGCATATTTCCAACAGTTACTCCTTACACACTCCTTGAAGTTTTATTTTTAGTCATCTGTCGTGGATGATAATACTTTACAATTCCAGCCCCAGATCTGTCATTCAAGAGGATGAAAGCCAGTGGTCCACATCATGGAAAATATTGGGTCTACAAACACCATTATTGACTACTTGAAAGAGATGGATTCAAAGGTTTATCCATTCCTCTAGATGAGTTAAGTCCAAAACATTACTATTTCTATTTTGGTAAGGCTGTTCATTTCAATAGTTATGCTTCCGATGGCTGTTGGCACATATTTTTCTTTTTGAGGGTGCCTGCTTTTCACATACCTCGTTTTATCAAGGTATAAAACCAGGCAGGAATAATGTTGGCACCCTAATCCACATTGAACTGTGAGCTATCACTGAGAAATTTCATTACAATCTTTACACATCCCTGAATTTCCATATCTTGACCTACTATGGAAGAAAGGCTAGTATCTAAGGCTAGTTTCACATGTGCGGCAGGAAACTATAGCAGGCTGTACCGGTAGAGAACAACCTGCCGGACTTCTCCGGATCTGGCATTACCAAATGCTGCCACCTTTCTGCTGGAACCTACTGACTATAATAGGGTCCAGCAGAGATCCGGCCGCTACCTGGCAAATATGCAGAGAATCGTCATTTTCCGCTGGACTTGCCGGCCGAAAACAGCCAGCCACAGGTGTGAAAGAAGTCTAAGTGATGACAGCCTTTCTATATAATACATGAGTCAACATCAATGGTTTGTATTAGGAAACAGTTCTGACCCTTCCTATTATTGCACCTTAAATAATCTGCTGCGTCAATTTCTTTGCTATTGCTGGATTTGACTCTAATCAAGCCTAAGGGTACAGTATATTCTGAAGGTGTGGTTAAATTATGGTTTATTCTTGCAATCACTGTAAAATATACCCTAACTGCTAACTTGATGCTCCAAAAGGCTTCCAGTCAAGACAGAGTAATGCCGTTGATGGAAATGTCAGCTCTACTGACATGTCTGTTTTATAAAATGCTTGTATTCCCCACGAAATATCATTTCTGGGGCAAATTGTGTTGTTCCTCTGTTATTCTTCCTGACAGCTGGGCATTACCATTCTTCTTGTATTTGGCCCATGTAAAAGTGCTTAAAACTCCATCGATGAGGGATGATAAGTGTTTCGGGTGACTTGAACCACTTGATATCACACAAGACCATGCTGGAAGATCTGCATACTACAGTATAAAGAATAAATGTTGCTATAAATAAAAGCATGCTCTAAACATATTCATCCCTTTGAGGAAAGCATTAATTGGGGATCCAAAGACAAGTAATCTGACAACCAGTGTCTGCCAGTGCATGACTGCCTAATTGTAGCTAAATCCAAGTTTACCACATCAGCTCAGTGGAAATATTGCTGTTATATAGCAGTAATGACCATGTGTTGCTCAATTCAGTAATGAAGTGAATAAGAACACCCTGAGGACAAGTCATGCATTGGAGGTGTAGCTTTAATTTACATATCGATTGACTAATTATGAAAATCGATACAGTAATTTGTTTTAAAGATGATGAATGGCAAAGACAAAGTGACTCTCACTTCCTGAAAACTGAGTGTGAGGATACAACTCATCTGCCAACCAACTGTGAAGGAATATTAGAAGTCTTCTTATAATTGTGTGACTTATGTTAAACATTAGGTCTAGCGTCTGTCATTTGTACTATACAGTACCTATATTTTAAAGAAGTTGTCTATTTTGGACAATCCCTGCTTGTTAGGTGGTTGCTTTGACAATAACCTGTTCACAAACTATCCCCGAACTGGGTATATCAGTGGAGAAACCTGACAGGAAGTGATTCATTTAAATGTACCTCCACCAGAGGGGAAACTTAGAATTAGTGTCCATTCCAATCACCGAAGGTCTGTATATTACAGTACAAGCACCCAGGGGTCTACACGGATTTCAATGGGCCTTATAGCAAAAAGTATGGTCCCCACCCAGTGTCACCGCCAGTTCTGTGAGAAGGTCTGTTAGACGTTCTTCTCTACCTCTTGCATGAGGTTCTTTGCTTTGGTTTCACTTTGTCATCACCTTTCCTTCTCCCAGCTGTCACCTATTTACACTCATTGTCTCCCTTTATATTCCCTCCCATACTGCCTCACTTTACGGTTTATACTTCTTCCTGGATGAGTTGTTCACTACTGGAGGCTGCTACTGCTGATTCCCCAGATAAGTCCTTTTCCTTTATTTGTGTTTCCTTGCTGGCTTGATTCTAGGTGACCCTGACTCCGTCCGTATTAAGTGCAGGGAGCCGGTGGTCGTGTCCCCTCACTATTATAGGGTTTTCAGGTGTCACACAGTATAAGGTACGTGGGCATGCAATCGTCTACAATAAAGACCTTTGCATGGGCATAGCAGTCAGGGAGAGCTCTAGGGGTTTTATAGGGCTCACCCATATGCTCCTTAGTTTGTGATCAAGCCAGTCGGATGTTTATTTATAAGTTCCAGCTTTCTGCAACACCATCCATGACACCCAGTTTCTCAGCACATGTGCATCAAATACTCCCATTCAATGCAGAAAGCAAAGCATAACACGCCAGATTTCTGATGAATTTGTTTTCTTTTAAATTAAGGTAGAAATTTTCATTAAACAAAAAGTTGTGATAAAGTCAACCTCCGCCATTTTACCCGACTTCTATGTGGGTAAAAGTGGAACAGGTGTTTTACAAATATGGTGCTTCTTCTTTGAATACTATATTTATCAATGCATTTGCACCACACAACTGTAAAATACATTGATAGATCTCCCCCATACAGTTCTATACCTGTGTTTCCCTTATACAGTGTATTATAAAACTGTCTGATTGAAGCCACAACTAGGGGGAGCTTAGTACATATAAATGTATATAGTTACCATTGACTGTAACAGGAGCTGTAAAATCTCTTTGCAACAAGAGCCCTCTAGTGGCACCTGCATGAAAATGTAGTGTTTTCATGTCAGCACCTCCTCAATGGCTCATAACCCCGCCCTCCGTGTGCCTCTGCCCGCCCGTTTACTCTCCTCCTCTCTGATTTTCCACTGCGCTACGAATTTGACCACGCAGCCGCAGTGGAAAAGGAGAGAGGAGGAGAGTAAATGGGCGGGCAGAGGCACACGGAGGGCGGGGTTATGAGCCATTGAGGAGGTGCTGCCTGGGGCTCGGACGATTGAGATGCCGCCCTGGGCACTTGAGAGGGCGCATTTACAGAATCTTAAAAGTTCATTTTTGGCTGAAAGAAAACTCCATTAGATACAACAAAGGTACCGTTTTTAAGTTCTGGGTGGTACATATAACGCTATTTGATCAGTCTAATATGCTCAAATGTGGTGACAGACTCCCTTTAATGACTGACTCTAATGTTCGCCCATGCAGATTCTGGACCATTAGTTCTTCCCTTCTCTCTCCAGAGTACTGTAGAGTAGAGATAGCTTTCTTGATGAAAAATATCTCAGCGATAGTGACTCTCTGGAACTTCTAGTCTTCTGAGGATTGAGTACATGTACTTCCTCTCGGTTCCTCAGCTAACACTAGATTCACAGACTAAAACTAGGTGTGGTCCAACTCCTAGCTCCCTGCAAGGGCAGAGTCAATATCGTTTACCCTGACCTTTCCATAGAAAACCATGCGTGTTGCAATATAGCAACAACTTTGCAAGTACCCTATTCTTGGGTACTGCACATGACTTTATCATATCCCTTGAATACTGCAACATCCTCGCCCGTCGCCTTACTTCTAACACTTCCAATCCTCCAATCCTTCCACAACCCTTCTACCCATTTCATCCACCGCTCCCCTCGTTCCACTGACTCTCCTTTCTGCCAGTCCCTCCACTGGTTGACCATCGAATCATTTTAATACTGAAATGACATTCAAGACCATCTGCAACATTTCCCTACATACCTATTGCAGCCAGCCAGAACCGCAGGGGCAGCACGTGAGGTTCACGGTGGGCCGATGAGGGGCCAAATAACAACACAGTTCATCAGTTTACTCACAGGTAGCAGAAAACCTCCTTGGGCTGGCAGCACAGTGTTGAGGAAGACAGCACGAAATCCTCCGGGGCACGCTCTGTGGTAGGGAAGCATCAGCCAAGAGGCAGGTTGAGGTGCCCTTGATGTCAGGGGTGCATAGGGTGCTTGTTGCGGCTGAGTCCCAACCAGTGGTAATAATGAAGTAGACAGTGGTAGGATACAACTCGCAACTTTTACTGGTGTTGGTTCCTGTTGCAGCATATACATCAGACAGAATACAGTCTTTTGCAGTTTAAAGGAATTCTGTTGATCCACTGTTAATAGGTTTGGCTGGGTTTAGCTTAGCTTGAAGGTTCTGTAGAAGTAGTTCTGGTAGGTAACTTTGCTTCAGGTCCCTAGTAAACCAGAGCTATTTGGTGAGGTTGCCTGTAATGCGTATTTGGTATGCTTAGTCCTTTTGTCTCTGTATCCAAGCCCTTAAACAGGTAGCTAATCTGTATTCTTCAATATATGGTGAGGCTGCCTGTAGCTAGATTGCCCTCCACCATGCGCAAAGGTGCCCATTAAGCCTTTAGTAATGGCTGTTATCACCGATGTCTCTCTTTAGCTTGGTTAAATTTCTCCAGGGACGAAAACGCTATCCTCTGGTTGTAGGTTCTGGGATCTAAGAAGGTCACAGGAGGAAAAAGCTCTCCTGCGCCTCATACCTTGGCTCTACCTCATTTCTGCCTTTAGCTTCACCCACTAATGTGTGGTGTGTAGCCTCAGAGTAACCATTGTCTCTGCTACTCTCTCACTTTACTTCTACTACCAACTGACTACTCCTTCTCTCTCCTTCTCTCTTCCTACACTCCCTACACTTCCTACACTAGGCCTGACCTAAGTATATATATATGACCTAAGTGCTATCCCCATCTAGTGGTGGGATGTATAAATTACACCAGACCAGCCTATGAACAGGGATACAACAGATGTTGCAATACAAAATGACATGCAGTAGGATAATGTTGTTTTACAGAAATTTTGCAGTTCCCACGTGTCCTGAGTGTGGCGCTGCATACCCCCATGGTAAAATGTAAGTCGCCCTCGACGTTGGTAATATCTGAAGCTGTGTATCTCTAAGCCGTGTCCTGAAATAAACCAAATACACACCACCAAATATACACATATGGATATAGACATTGCAATGCATTATCATGACTCTTCGATAACCTCCTGTAAATAAAGGGTTATGCACAAAAATACATTCTAGGCAAATATATAAAGTACATCACATACACTTTTTATTTTTCGTGGTAGATGTGTTACGGCCAAAAAGGTAATTAAATAATGATCTCACATGAGGGCGGTAAAGTCCATCATACGGGTTTAAAGTTAAAGTCCATACCTAAAATGGGGTATAAAACATGTATAAAACTTTTTAAAGTGCAAAAAGTTTGTATAAAAAGGATGAGCACAGAAAAGTCTTTCTGGGTAGTATACTTTAAACGTTACGTCAACATAGTCCCTTGATAACCTGAAAATGGGGTAAAAAGGGGTTAAACAGGATAAAACACACATAAAGTGCAACTTTTTCTTTTCTGGATTCAAGTGGAGTCCATGATGGAGTCCTTGCAAATAGAACATAGAGAGGGGCTGAAAACAAAAACAATAAGAGAAGTCCTCTCAAACAAATGGCAGCTCCTGCTCCATATAAAGGTTTATTAATGGCCTTATTAATTGTAGGGATCTGAACAGGATGACACATCCGTAGGTATTGAACTTCCAGAATCCCAGAAATCAGGGGAAGATCCTTTCGGTTGTCCCTCCATTATCTGTTGTTTAGGTGTGAATGGCAATTTCAGTTCCTTTTTCACCTTTTCAAAGATAGGGGGCTGTTCTTTTTTCATGTTGTAATCCAGCCCAATTGCAGGGTCAATCCTGGTTACAGGGTTTGATTCCTCTGGTGGATTTTTCATTGATGAAGAATTTGCTGGTTTCTTCTCATAAGTTGGGATAGTGAATCCCTGATGTTGTTGTACAGCTAGTTGCTGAAATAGAACTGCACAGTCCTCTGCAGCTGTACTAAGACTTTGTGGCTTGGGCCTTCTTCTTCTAACCCATTCCCTCTGGGGTCTAGGTTTACTGACAGGGTCGTTGGTAACAATGGCGGGTTGCCATAGAATATTGGTACCTGCAAAACCAGTGGCGTATTGGTTCTGAATGCTGGGTGGCACATACTTGGCAGCAGGCCGCACGGGGGCGGTAGAAGGTTCCTGGTCTAGATCCTCCTCAGACTCAGAGTCTTTGTCAAGCTCCTGGGTCTCCGTGGGCTGTCCTTGCCGACGTACTGCGGTAGCATAAGGTCCACGTGTACCCTCTGCAGGGGTGAACTCAACCACCTCATTAACATACAGGCTATGTAGCCAAGCAGGGAGCTCCTTCCTCTTCACAGACCGGCGATTTACATAATAGTCACGATTGGTCTCCATATCGCGGATAAATCCGAATCCCCGTTGTTTGCAGAAGTCAAGAACTCGGCCCAATTTCCATACTGGAACCGGGAAGTCCTCTACAGGTTCCTCCAGTAATTTACGAGTTAGACCCTCGTTATATTTCTTACAAGCATGGGTGCGCGGGAGTTGAGCTGACTTAATCTCCGCAGACAACTTAGCCCAAAGTGCTGTCTGTTCAGTAGTGGGCCACACTATGGCGGGGGCATCAGCAGCCAGACCGGACCTTTCGGCATGCTTTGGAGGCCGGTGTCGCGGCATCGCGACTGCGCGCTGACCTGCACTGTAATCCGTCGATTCAGTGTTGCGGTCCACACTACGTTCCCTCCAGTGGCGGTCCCAAAAGTCTTGTACACGAACCTGCAGCTCTGGAGTCATATGCGTAGGGGTCCATGTTGGAGCGGCGACTGGGTCCCGTCCGGATTCAATCTCTGGTGCAGAGCTCTCTTGCTTTTCTGCCATGCTGCCTCGGCAATACACTCCTCTCTCCATACAGCAATCAGCATCTCCCTTTCTAACGTGCGCACGCACGTCACTCTCTTCCTGAGTGCTAGGCCCGCCTCCCAGGTCTGTCTGAGTGACAGGGGCGACGCAACCATTATCCACCGTACAAGGGGCGGTCTCAGGGAACCGGGTGTCCGGAGCAACACTGGTTAGTGCTCTAATTGGGTTTGAGGGTTTGGTGACACACAATAATGGAACAGTCTTTTGTGCATTAAGATATTCATAGGTGGTTATGTCTCTGTCACAACATCCAATAGGTGGGCACATCGATATTCCACACATTGTTCCACCCATTCTGTTCTGCGGCAGAACTTTTCATAGGACAGAGGCGGCGTTGCGTTTGCATACAGGGTTCAGCCTCCCAGAGTCAACACAGTAAAGGTAGGATGGGCTTGACCAGACAGTTTGCATAAGTGGGCGGCACTACGTTTTCCCGCTCTTCAGGGGGTGTCACTAACTCAACCACAGTGATGGCGCAGTATTTTTTTTTTCAAACAAGAACTCCAGGGGCCATCTTAAGTGTATAGAAACAGTCTATTCAATGACAGCAAGCCGTTTTAGTAACACACAAATGTATTTTCTCACTTTTAACACTGCGATTTTTATGCTGGTGACTAGTATAGCACTTCCATGCAATTTCCAATCAGTTTAAACAGTTCTGTAGCTCAATACAGTGCACAATAAGCAAAAGTCTCTCAATCAAGTAAAGGGGCTTATTCACATGCGACAGTCTCTCAAATATGGCGCAAGGGTTAACATCCTGTTCGTGACGCCAAGAAAAGATATGCAGCCAGCCAGAACCGCAGGGGCAGCACGTGAGGTTCACGGTGGGCCGATGACGGGCCAAATAACAACACAGTTCATCGGTTTACTCACGGTTAGCAGAAAGCCTCCCTGGGCTGGCAGCACAGTGTTGAGGAAGACAGCACGAAATCCTCCGGGGCACGCTCTGTGGTAGGGAAGTATCAGCCAAGATGGAGGTTGAGGTGCCCTTGATGTCAGGGGTGCTTAGGGTGCTTGTTGCGGCTCAGTCCTTTGATGGTATTTGTCGTGACGCCAGTACCGTTAATGGTGGTACAACCAGTGGTAAGAATGAAGTAAGACAGTGGTAGGATACAACTCACAACTTTTACTGGTGCTGGTTCCCTTTGCAGCATATACATCAGACAGAATACAGTCTTTTGCAGTTTAAAGGAATTCTGTTGATCCACTGTTAATAGGTTTGGCTGGGTTTAGCTTAGCTTGAAGGTTCTGTAGAAGTAGTTCTGGTAGGTAACTTTGCTTCAGGTCCCTAGTAAACCAGAGCTATTTGGTGAGGTTGCCTGTAATGCGTATTTGGTATGCTTAGTCCTTTTGTCTCTGTATCTTCCAAGTCCTTAAACAGGTAGCTAATCTGTATTCTTCAATATATGGTGAGGCTGCCTGTAGCTAGATTGCCCTCCACCATGCGCAAAGGTGCCCATTAAGCCTTTAGTAATGGCTGTTATCACCGATGTCTCTCTTTAGCTTGGTTAAATTTCTCCAGGGACGAAAACGCTATCCTCTGGTTGTAGGTTCTGGGATCTAAGAAGGTCACAGGAGGAAACGCTCTCCTGCGCCTCATACCTTGGCTCTACCTTATTTCTGCCTTTAGATTCACCCACTAATGTGTGGTGTGTAGCCTCAGAGTAACCATTGTCTCTGCTACTCTCTCACTTTACTTCTACTACCAACTGACTACTCCTTCTCTCTTCCTACACTCCCTACACTTCCTACACTAGGCCTGACCTAAGTATATATATGACCTAAGTGCTATCCCCATCTAGTGGTGGGATGTATAAATTACACCAGACCAGCCTATGAACAGGGATACAACAGGTGTTGCAATACAAAATGACATGCAGTAGGATAATGTTGTTTTACAGTAATTTTGCAGTTCCCACGTGTCCTGAGTGGGACGCTGCACTATCTGCAATAATATCCTAATACATCCTCATGTATAATCTTCTGTCCTCAAAGGTCCTCCTCCTCTCTTCTTGTGTGATCCTTTCATCATCATCTATTAATATGACTGGCTCTCAACAAATCACCTGTATTTTATTAATTCACCATTTATATAAACTTTCATTAAAATGTTATTAAAAAATACATCAGATTATTATACATTAATTGTTGACCCTGGTATAAATCATGCGGAGCTCACGCATACAAAAATATAAAATATAAAAATGGCCAAACTGTTTATTATGACTGTGTTTTTGGACGGTATCTTGTTTAATGGATATTATTGTCCATGTATAAATTATAGCAGCGGCTTAGCTGCAGCTAATCCCATATATCTATTTTTGATTACATGTATCTGTGCATATGGGTTTTAATCCCGGCACTGGCTGGCACTTCTACGGCGTTGATTTGGATATGAGTGGCAGAGTTAACAGTGTACCTGCACTGTGTCTCTGTACTGTTTAATATGTATTCACATTCAGCCGGATGGGTTTGTTTGGTTACTCACGACCATGTTGTTTTCTGTGGGGTTTCCCAGCTTTTGTGTCTTTTCCCGCTGTGTCTCTCTTAGTCGGGTCTACGTGGTTCACAGTCGGCTTGTAAACAGCTTTACGGCTCCACTCTCCTCCGTCTCGGGACACTAGCGCGCTCCTCTAAATCCTCCCAAAGCACAGTGTGTGAGCTTGATAATATTCCAATTACTTAAAAAATAGGTCTTCGTCCACACTGTCTTACTGTCGGCATTCACCATTCACCAGACGCGTTTCGAAACAATCTTGTTTCTTCCTCAGCGGTATATGTTCAAATGAATATAAACCTGGGACTCCATGTTGGATCCTTTTAAATCATCTTAAACAAGGTAAAATCAAATACATGGCCTGGATCACTCATGGATGTATCATTCACATGATGCGTTATTAAATCAGCGATTAACCGCATTGTATCTCAAATTGATACTATATGGTGAAAACAACATGCAATATTATTTTTAGATATATATATGTCGCCATTTGAAACATGTTCCGATGTGTCTTGTTAATGCATATTACATATCACTATTTTCTTTTAGCGATTTTTCTATAACTTGCCCATATCTTTTGTGTAGATGATGCCTACACATCAAACTTTATGGTTCCATGTTCAAGTTACTGGCAACTTATTTAACATCAAATATGTGTACTAATGTCCTATTTGTAACTGTGAATGATTAGTATAACCAAAAAATTGTTAATATATGTGTATGATAAGAGTACACTAGATATATAATGATTAATTCATTTTATACAATGTTTTTAGTCATAATCCCATTCACACACTGCGTTTCTTTCATTAGAAAGGCAATCAAAATCCAATCGTCATTATAGTAGCAAATTTGGCTATGGAAGCATACGTCAGTCTGTATTAACACTAATATAGTTTTGCTCACAGAGCTGAATATAGGAATAAGGAATAAAAAAAAAGAAATAAAAAGTAGAATTATAGAGATAAAAAATCTATGCTCTAACGATGTATTCATATGCTACTAACTGTATTGATTTCTTGAATGCACTATTTGATATTTTAATCTCGATATCCATGATATTTTCCAAGCATGAATTCGAAGGGTAACTCATCAGCTGTGACTTATCAACATTTCGGCTTCTGCTTGCTTTTGACACACAACTCTTCATCCTATTCTCTTACTTATAGTAAAGACCACACTTTGCATTTTAGTTCTTATGATTTTAACCCTTGAAATGCCATCTAGTCATATGACCCCATAAAAATTTGATAAAGATTTATACAAATCACCGGCATCTTGACATTCTTGCTTCTATTATAATATTGTTATATCTGCTGCTTGAAGATATGGGATGTCCAAGAATTTTCTTGTCCTTCCCCCATAATCTGGAACTCACTACACCAACGCATCAGAGTCTTCCTCACCATTCAAAACCAACTACAAAACCTCTCTTCAGAAAAGCTTACAACCTTCAATAACCCAGTCTCTATTACACAACTATATCAGCAGCCTCTATCCTTACCTACTCCCTCACTCCTTTGTAGACTGTAAGCTCTTGTGGGCAGGATCTTCTCAGCTTCTGTACCTTCAGTGAGGTCATGCTTACTGTACTAGTTTGTGTAATGTATTTAGGGGTTGGCCCATCTCACATATCGGTGGCATATCGCTAAGATATTCCACCAATGTCAAATAGGTGCGGGTCCCATCTCTGGGGCACTCGGCCATTTATAGAACTCCCTTTAAAGTAAATGAAGAGAGTACCACGCACATGCAGCCACCTCTCCACCACTATGGTGCTTCTAGAAATAGCTGAGCCAGCGCTTGGCTTTTTTTTGGAACTCCCATAAAAATGAACAGAGGGAGCCTGTACTTGCATGGTGCTCTCTCATTCACTTTGGGGGTTCCTTCTAGAGATAGGTGCAGGTTCCAGAAGTAAGACCTATCTGACTTTGGTGACATATCCTAGTGATATGTCACCAATGTGTGAGATGGGCCAACCTCTTTTAGCCCCGATATATTTCACATGTAAGTCGTTATAATAATATAATAATTATAATAATCTCTGCTTTCAGTTTTACAAGTACATCTCTTCATTTAGGACATGAAGATGAATCATACATTGAATTTCACACTTCAATCCACACTGATGATGTCATGGTAAAGTATAACAGGCTTTATTTGTAGTCATATGACCTCGTTCAGCCAATGAAAAAAAATTAAAGCATAAAAACATTGCAATAGCAAATATATTTAATGACGCACATACATATATGTAAATATGTGTGCTTGTATATATATGTATATGCATATGTACACACGCAGACCAATGTGCTTCAGACACTTCAAGGAAAAGTATTGTGCTGGCACCGCTGAGCTCTTCAGCTGACTGCCCTGTCTCATAGTCTCTTTAGCAGAGGAATATTGGTCATCAAAATCTTTGGCAAAATACTGAGTGGAGAGGGCTCCTTTAAACAAATCCAGTTCATGCTGAAGCGTCTATAGCTCCTGCACATATTGCTTATTATGGGAGAGGGGGTGTTATGTTGCTGTGCTCATATTTTAAGTCATTTCCATGAAGTTGCCCCCGAGATGTCCTGGGAATTTTATTGCTGTTTGTGAAGTCCCATTCCAGTCCTCTCAGTGAGTAAGGCTTTTTTTTTTGCACCAGTAAATAAGAGCAGAATTGAGCACTACACAAGGCTTATCACCCCACTTGAGGCTGACCCCAGGATGCCTCATATATCAGTGGGTGAAGCCATCATGGCTCTTTAGAGAAGTTCAAGAGGAGGAACTTTCTCCCCCTTACACTTGGACGGCTAAGGAGTCTTGGAACCGCTGCTATCTTCCTCTGTAGGACTGCCCTCGCTGCTTTCACTGGAGGGGGGTTCGCTGGGTTTAGGGGTGACTGCACCATCTTCAAAGGCCTCTGGATTCTCCAGCATCTCACGGATCAGTGGAGGCATCGGTCCTGGGATCTCCATTTTCAATGTGATTGCCCGCTCAGCACCTGTGGAAATCACAAAGTGTGTTACCATGCTAGGTAATCCTAGTTAGACCATTTGACCAATAGGATGGCTAGGATGCCTGGGGCAACAGAAATAGTAATACATTGTCCACGGTCCTAATTTTATTACCTTTGGTGCTGATTCCGCGTAAGTCTGTGATCTTCATAAGCATGCGAGGGAACATGTATGGCTTGTTGGGTCTTCGTCTACGAGCGTAAAATTTAAGGGCTTCTAATAAAGGCTCCTGGAGCTTTTCTACCTTTTCTGGTTCTTCCAAATCCATCCGATCTGTAATGAACAATGCAAAATACCATGTCATTGTGATAAAAGTTCACAGAGTCCCCCAATCAGTCCCTGGCCCTTTGTCAGTGCAGAAGGAAGGTATCAATGGCACGATTAGCATATGGGCAGGTTACTTAGCATGATAAGTGGGTTCATTGATATGCTACATGGCCTAATACGCATGTTAATAAACTCAAGTCATAGGGCTTCTTTGATACTAGGAGATATTCAAAGGGATGGCATTTCCTCATACAGCCCCCTATGCCAATGTTTTATGCTGACATACTGTGTATAGACAGAGGAGCACCTAATTTCTGTAGACATAAGTCCACATATATAAAGACTGTCAGTTTATGCATCAGTCTTAAAAAGGGTTGTCCCACAAAATATATTATACACTTTTCAAATCAGCACCTGAATACTTTTGTAATTGCATATAATTAACAATTTATTATAACTACTGAGTTATTCAATGAAATGTATCTGTATAGCGCCACCTGCTGTTTGCTCTTTTTCTAATTTCTCTGTCCTGCTCACTGAGATGGAAGCACATGCCCAGTTCCATCCTTCAACTGCCACCAGCTGCAGCAGATAGGACCTGTCCCCTAAGCTATCAGCTTGATATAAATCTAGCAGAGCAATGAACGGGGAAATCTCTGGATCCATGTGAGGTACAGGACTGGTTCTAGCTTTGTTAGAAAGATGTTGTCATGTACTAGATTATAGATGATTTTCATTTTTTACATTATTGATGGGATAAAGCCCTTTAAGGAAAAGTAAGTTGCTGTAAATTTATTAAAGTCAGTGCCTTTTGGTCTGTTCTAAAATCAGAAAGTAACATCTACACCTGGTATGAACAGATCTAGATTTACATTAATTTTTACCATTTTCTGGTTTTAAAATGTATAAATCCATCGGAAATCTGCTGGCCGTGCTGCCTCTGCATAAACCCTACCTACTTTTCTCAGCCCTGTTCAAAAGTGATGAGAGGCCCGAAAAGTTGCCCACTGTTGTGGCAGGAACCATGATAGGAGACTTTTTCCACTCCAAAGTTGTAGTACCTCCACAGATTAGGCAGATGGCGCTCAAGAGTCCTGTTTCTGTGTCATCCATTTCCAATGGGAGCAACTGGCCGGCAAAGGCAAAAACCAAGTCTGTGAGAGGACCAAAACCAGCATTGTGCATCTGAGTCCGGTTCAAGGTCAACCCATCTGAAAAGGTCATGGTGTCTTGTTCTGGGGTGTAACGTGTGCAAATTCGCAGCATCTACAAGAATTGAAACAAAAAAATTAGAGAATTCTGTGGTATGTAGCATAGACTAGAATCGTTCACATAGGAGACTGTTGGAGTATATGTAGTATAGAGCATAAAAACCCATACACAGTTTTTTACTGATGATCTATCCTCTGGATAGGTCATCAGTATCTGATCGCTGGGGGTCCGACACCCAGGACCCCTGCTGATCAGCTCTTTGAGAAGGCTCTGGAGCTCCTGTGAGCGCCATGGACTTCTCTTAGCTCACCAAGCACAGCGCCGTACATTGTATAGTAGATGTGCTTGGTATTGGAGCTCAGCCCCATTCACTTCAATGGGACTGAGCTGCAACTAGGTCATGGGACAGATGAATGTGACGTCACACGGACTAGGAGAAGCTGGAGAAGGCCGTAGCATCGGTGGGAGTCCCAGGTGTCCAACCCCAATGATGAGATACGGATGACCTCCAGACTCTCCCCCGACTTACAATATTGAGTGAGAGAAGGATCGGGCAAACAGATTTTTTCCCCCTATCCCTTTGATCTCCGGGGAAACAAGACACCAGAAGCTTTCTCCTCTCTCCCTATTGATAACACATGGGGGAGTCGGGAGAGATGGACATCAGCAAAATTATTTTTCGTCTGACAGCTATTGACGGTGTATGATCATCTTAAGTATAGAGAAGGTCTTGTCTAGTGACAGATGTCAGGGGTTCAGATATAAAGGATTATTTTCCAAGGAAGGAAGAGCTGGACGTTGCGATGTTTGCTTAGTGAACAGATAAAGGCTGCAGATGTGTATGGAAAGTTGTACTGTGACGTATATACGTAGCCTTTTTTCTGTTCTTTTTGCACAGACATCATGAGTCAAGGATTTGTAGGTGCTACAGACTTGTAAGACTTTCTCATGCAGATTCAGCAGTTATATTCAGTATTAAATGCTCCCAGAACCCACAGTTGTGACAATAACTGAGACTAAAAATTGTGACATTATCTGGTCTATGCCATTCATTTGATGAGCTGTGGTAAGTGTCAGTGGTGTGAATGCTTGGGCAGGAAGCGATGTGTTGTATGATAAAGCAATGCAGGTTACGCTGTCGCTGCACTAATTGAAACTTTCATCAGACAACCTCTCTTGTAGTATGGCAGCACTATTAGTCATATCGCTACTCACCAGGATGTCAAGGCAAGCGGCTTTCAACAGGGTTATTTGGTCGGCAATGGTCAAGGTGGTGAAGCCAGGCAAGCGTTTGGCAAACTCCACTATCTTGATGATGCATTTGGTGGCAAGTTCACTGAATTTATCCCATAGGCCAAGGTCCAGCTGCACTCTGTGGTCAGCACTGGAATTCTGCAGAAGACATGGGACTGTTACAAAACCCGAGCCATCAAAATACAAGTCCAATATGTTAAACAGGCTCTCCACGTTAGATAGGCTCTCCACGTCGGCCAACGCTCATTCTGTCAATAGATATTTATCCTGACTCTTTTTCCCAGCTACTCCATACATACGAGATCTGTGGCTGACTAAATTTGTGTGGCCAGTTTCATATGGCTACTTTGCCTTCTACAGTAGTGGCATCTGCCCATCAAGATCATAGTTTGAAAAACCGTCAAAGAAAGTACAAAAAAACTCTGCCGTCCTCTATACGACCATTCAGTGAGGATGTACTCCCAGCAAAGTCTCTGTTACAGCCATGTAATCCACCTAACTGGCTACTTTGCCCTAGTCCTGAAAGTAACAAGCCAGGCCTATCACCTCTGCCATCTCTGGCAGTCCCATAGAGAATGAATGGAGCAGAAGTAGACATGCAAGACTTGCCGCTCCATTCATACGGGGATATGGGACTCCCATTCTCATGATTGCTGGGGATCCCAGTAGACAAACTCTCACTGACCAGATATTTATCCCTTATCCTAGGGATAGGGGATCATTTTCTATTTTGGCACAAACCCTTTAAGATGGCCATATAACTCCAATAACTGTTGGCCGACAGCCATTCCTCCCAGCCTCCCCATACATGTGCACGCTTGCTTGGGCTAAGTATGCATGTGTTCCCAGTAGGGAGAGGGAAATGATTTATCTCAGATGAGTGCAAATGATCAGACATGATGAAATTCCCCATGCCTGTTCCTTCTTTTCCCTTATATCATCTGTTGAGAGAGAATTGGCAGGAATCAGTGGATTCCGTTGACTTTTCTCCTATGTGTACGGCCATATTTACTCCAAGACTGAAACAGTAGCTGGCTAGTGACAACCCTACTGCATGTACTATAACTAAGCACCTATTTCTTTTTCCTACACAGCAGAAGGTCCTCACATCTCCTATCTCTTACCGTAGTGTATTTGCCAAGCTGGCAGAGAGAAGGGAAGGTTTCCTGATGAGCTTTGCTGACTTTCTGAATAAGTTCTTCCATCTCTGCAGGCATCTCATAGCTGTCTGGTACCACCACCTCTTCCTTTACTTCTTTCTTTTTCTTGTTTCTGTCATTTCGCACAGCTGTAGGCAACATAACACAGACAGTTGATAAGAATGGATGGCGGCACATGCATCTCTTCTTCATGCCTTTGAACAATCTACATTGATCCCGTACAGAACTCTCTCTTTGGTTGCTCACAACATTTCGTGTCAGCAGTGTGAAGAAAAAAAATGTTTCTGTCCCCCAACCTGAAGAAGGACTCGGTCCAAGTCTGAAACGTGTTAGCTTAGCTCTAACACAAAAGAAATTCTTTGATAAATCCTTTGATGACAGCGCAGCAAATTGATTTTACTCTACTACATGAAAAGCTAATGGTTAATGGTACTAGACAAATATATTCCCCAATACGTGATGGGGTTGTCCCACGAAAAATATCGTGGGAAAAAGTTTGAAAAAGTTTTTTCAAACCAGCACCTGGATCTGAATACTTTTGTAATGGCATATAATTAACAATGTAGTATAGCCACTGAGCTATTCACTGAAATCTATCTGTATAGCGCCACCTGCTGTTTGCTCTTTTTATAATGTCTCTGTCCTGCTCACTGAGATGGAAGCACATGCCCAGTTCCATCCTTCAACTGCCACCAACTTCAGCAGGAAGGACATACCCCGCCTGAAAAAGTGCACACTCCCTAAGCTGCCAGCTCGAAACAAATCTAGCAGAACAATTGGAGCAATGAATAAGGAGATCTCTGGATCCATGTGAGGTACAGGGCTGGTTCTAGCTTTGTTAGAAATAAACTATCATACTATGTGAAGTCTGATTTTCATTTTTCATGGGATAACCCCTTTAAGAGATAAATATTTATTAAAGGGCTCCTTGGTCCTTATTGCAAAATCTTACCAACGCCCCAAGCTATGACATGCCATTTATAGTACTGGTGGCCAAAGATCCCAGGTATGACTTCACCCCATGTAAGCTATGCTTCTTGCATGTGTTCTCCCTTTTTGGTTGGATTTCATACCCTCAATTAGTGCTCATTATCATTTCTATTTGCCAGGTTAAAAAAATAAGTTGTTAAAAAATAATGAAGTAATTATTTGCATGAATAATATTACAAAAATGATCCTTAGATCTACATTTTGACTAAGTAATTACATATGGTGTACAGGCTGCAGGACACTTGAGGAATCCCGCCCTGCTTCATCTACTTCATACAGTTCCCACTAGTATTAGCTGAAGTTTTTTTTTTTTTAAAGGATCATCACAATTAATCTCTGATCATAGCAGCGACTAGCCGTTCTGGGAAAAGTGTACAAGTCTTGTGTCTGCTGTCTGAGCTCCCTTACAAAATACCTCCCGACCCGAACTCTGACCCTGAAACGTGACCTCTGCCCCTGCCTGCAGGTGGTAGGTTTAAAGCACTACGGGGGACATAGATGGATGACCTCTCTCTTCTTCTAAATCCCTAGCCTCTTCTTAATTTTTACTGTCATATATCTTACTAAAAACCAACATCTGTATACATTACCGAGGGGCAAGACAAACTGAGCATTTGTTTCCACGAGTTAGTAAATCACATTAGATACAATTTTTGGAGCGAACACTCTGTTACTGTATAAAGGTCAGTAACCTCTTGGTCACAACACTTATATCTGAGCAGTCATGCAAAAACAGGGAAAATATGACACATTAAAGGGATCCTCCGCATCGGTATAAAAATGACAGAAATGAAGATAAGATGTACTTAAAGTTTGCAATATATCTTCTGTGTAGGCATACCTCATACGGGGTGAGCTATATGATGAAGATTTATTGCAAATTTTGAACATTTGTGCTCCTTTCAATTAACTTTATTTATACAAACCCAGAGAACAGATATAAAAAAATTGACATTCTATATTTAGAAAGATGACCACCAGTGGTCTAAAAACTGACATTTTAATAGACTGATCTCCTTCCATAGAAGCAAATAAACCTAATGAAAAGTGCATGCACTGCATTATATAAAGAGAATATTCTAGACATAGCAGGTATGTAAACTAGTAAAAAAAGAATGATTTATTGTCATGTAAAGATTGGAAGGAGGGTGGTAAAATTTCTTGGTATGGCTTCTGTCAGGGTCAATCTTGCTTTGATGATAACCCTTATATTTTTTAACCCTGTAACTGAAGGAACCTTATGCAATAAAAGACTAATCTGGCAGCACTATGAGTAAAATAAATCATCACTATGCGTAAGCACTATGAGTAAAATAAATCATCTGAAAATTAATCAGCAAGTAAAAAGAGTATCTTACAATAATAATGTGTACGGTAGGTAATAAATGCTAATTGCCCCGAATCTTCTGTAAAATAGAGTTTAGTTCTTCGGTCCTGGACCTTACTTGCAGTTCTCCCTACTACTGTACATGTCACAGCGCTACTCTCGCTCACCCTACTCCCTTGTGTCCTGACTTTCCTCACACGTTTCCTTGTGAACTTCCTTTTCACCTCGGGATAAAGTGTGCGGGACCCTAACAACAGGAAGCCAGGCGCCGGAAACCCACTTATAGCATGAGAAGGGCACAAAGACGGTGCAGGGAAAAGATGGAGAGAGAGGACATAGGGAGAAAAGGCAGGGGTATATAATACATAGAGACGGGACGCAGGGCAAGAGCCCCAAGACCAGACTCAAAAGAGTTAAAATGAGAGAAAATAGGAGATGGACAAAAATCGAGACAGGAAAACAGATAGGAAAAGAGTAAGCAATGATAAAGGCTTGGCTGCACAAGCAATAGTGAGATTACTTCATGAGAACATACGCAGGCTATACGAGCCCAAGACCGTAATACAAACAGAACATCTCTATTGTTTTCTCCAAGCAATGTATAATGTACAGTGAAAGCTCCCCACAGGTAACAGGAGAACACAAGACAGATGTAATGTAACAGCCCAGCACAAAGAAGAAAAGAATTAGGAAGGGGGAGGGAGAGACAAAAACAAATTCCTTCACCTCTGTGTCATAAGGTTATTAAGTTTAAACTTAAAAACCTCTATGCTGTACAGAGGCGTAATACAGCCCCCAAAGAGGTCTATGTGGCCCTACCACACACCGTACTCCTCTAGAAGAAAAAAATACAGAAAAGAGAAAAGAAAACTGTTGATATTCTGGGCATGCATATAAATCTACATCTAGGTTCTCTGAAGAAGCATTTGTCCCGTCTATAATCTAGATCACTCTCTGCAGATCACTTTACCCTGTAGGTCACCAGGACAGTGACATGTCTGTTCTTTGTGGCTATCCAGACCTGACAGAATCTTTAACTGTTTAAAAGAAGTAACTATTTATTGTAGATTAGACCTGGATAAAAGAGTCACTGCAAGTATGACGGCTACTACTGCTACTACTTTTCTACCTCAAGATATTACGATGTGCCTTACGCCATTCCGATTCCACTCTAGACTTCAGGATGTCATTTAACGTTCAGCAACTATCCGTATCACAGTAAAAATGTCACTATACATGCGAATGTATTATTGGCATCCTGTACCTGGTGCCATCATTATAAAGGGGGACATTCGGTAAGGTTACCATACTTAAATGTATAGCAACATTTTTCAAGTAAACTGGCTTGGGCCTATATACTTTATTTATTTATTTACTTTGGGCACTTATATAGCGCTAGTATATTCCACAGCGCTTTACAGACATCACCATCAGGCTGTCCCCAATGAGGCTCACAATCTAAGGTTCCTATCAGTATGTCTTTGGAGGGTGGGAGGAAACCCACGCAAACACGGGGAGAACATACAAACTCCATGCAGATGTTGTCCTTGGTCAGATTCGAACCTAGGACCCCAGAGCTGCAAGGCACCAGTGCTAACCACTGAGCCCCCGTATATTCGATTTCTATTAGGAGATTCTATTATTTATGATCTGCCAACAACATAATATCAATGGGCCACTGTCAGACACTCTACTGTTTCTTGATTCTTACCCTCAAGTATTAAGGATCAGCGTGTCACAAATTGCCATGGGCATATTCTGGATATCCTTAAAGAGGATGTTTCATAAAAAGAGAGGCTGTGGCAGAGGAAATGTAGCATTATGTTATGCATGGACAGGCTAGGTTTACCAGGGAAGATCTTTGTTTGGCCCATAGAGGGCATCTTCAGCAAGGGCCCCCTTCTATGACGTCCCAATGTCCTAATAGAGCATATAGACAAGACTTGTATTCACGAGAAAAACCCTTTAAGGATTTTCTGTGAGAGAAAACCCTCTGAATACAGATGGGTCCAGCATGCGATGAGGACTAAGGCTGAGAATTTCTGCCTTAGAGTATCCATTTTGGTGGAGAAATACATTTGAAAAGTTAGATTTTTCCTATACAATTTTGGTAGTAAAAGTGTCTCCCAGCAGCGTATCCATCTATATTGGGTATGCAGATGCAGGGTTAAATGGGTATTCCTGTTTCATGAAACTTATGACCTACCTTCAGGATAGGTCACTAATAGTGTTGAGCGAACTTGTGTTTTAAGTTCTGCGTCCAAAGTTATGGATTCCGCTACCACGGATCATAACGGAATTTGGAATCCGTAACAGGATTCTTCGATAACCCGAACCCGAACTTTGGACGCCGAACTTAAACCACAAGTTCGCTCAACACTAGTCACTAATATCATATCAGTGGGGGTATGACTCTCGGCACCCACGTTGATCAGCTGTTTGAAGGGTCTGCGGCGCTCCATGCGAGAGCTGCATCCTCTTCAATATCTACCTGCTCGCTGTCTATACTGTAGTGGTAGTGAGACCATTAGTTTAGACGGCTTGCAGGTAAACATTGAGGAGGATGCAGCTCTCGCACAAGTGCCGCAGCCCCTTTAAGCAGGTGCCAAGAGTCATACCCCCACCCATCTGATATATCCTGAAGAAAAAGATTACACCTTTATACCCCCTACTATTGTTTGCAGTTATCCTATATATAGAGCATCAATTCATCTATCTAATTCCACTTAAAAAAAAAAAAACAATATAAACAAAATCAAACCCATAGATAATAATCCCCAAAAATTGCAGTCAATTGTAGCTATTCACATTACTTTCATTGTCTGAATGTAACACTTGCCGAAAAGAAAAATAAATCATAAAATATAATGAAATGAATAATATGCTATGTAACAATCACTTCAATGCCACGTCTCTCATAAAACAGCTGAGACAGCTTCTAACGTCAAATCAAAGGAAATAAATCTGGAGAAGATTTGAAATGTTGCCATGACCTATAGAATGGAATACACATCATGTAATGTATATGTCAATAAATAGGAGCCGCTAAATAGGTTGAAATTATGCCGTTTTCTTTGAATGTTCTCCCTATGGAATTACGGAATAAAGTCTTTCACACTTTGATGATGGGAGTTGGGCTCGCTTGTTACTTGAGTATATGTTTACCCTTCTGGAATTCAGAATCGAGGAGCCTTTCTTTGTAAAGAATCTATTTAGATGAGCACCCAAGGGACAAAACGAGGTGCTGGGATTACAACTAATGCAGAAAACACAGCTTTAACCATGTCAGACCCTGGTGTGAAAGCCCTGACCCCTCTTCTACTGGTATTATCTACTTTCTTTTTTTTTACACCCTGCCTACTATTGAACGCTTTACAATAACTCACCTTCTTTTGACATCCCGACCTGAAAGCATTTCTGTAGTCGGCAAAATTGGCAGCGATTTCGTGTCACCTTATTGATCTGGCAGTTCTTATCACGATGACAAGTGTACACCATGTTCTTCTGTATGCTGCGACGGAAGAAACCCTGCCAGACAGAGGGAAGGGTGTGAGGTGAACGGATGGGGTGAGTGTAAGACAAAAGGAGTGAAGAAAAGGCCAATAATGAGACGGGAGTGCGTTATATAAGAACAAGTGTGTGGGAGACATATACAGTTGGCTAGGAGGACACAATGGTAGAGATAGTGGCCAATGGAGTGAGACACTGTGCACATTTGACACAAAATTACAAAAGAATGAACTACGAGATGGTGAAGGAGGAGGTAAGTAACTATGAAAACAAAGCGGGGCATTGCTCACTATTGATCGAAAGAAAAAAATGTTCTGAAAAAATAGTGGAATGTTTCCTTTCCAAATATGAAGCAGCCCTTCTCCAGCAGAACTGTTTGAACCCATACCACCCTCTGTGGAGCAGGGAATGGAGCAGATACTGAGCTCAAATCATTGATTATTCTAAATAGACACAGATGATGAATGCGTGATGGCATGGGGAGACAAATGAGTCAGGGGAGAGTAAAACTCTAACAGATGGAGATACTGAGACAGTGACAGAGGAAAAGAGGGGTGAAACAGAGTTAGTCAGATAAAAGCATCAGGACTTACTGCAAGAAACATCAAGGTCTACTTGCCACCTTGACATGGTGGAAACAATCAATACCAAAATCATGACAGACGTGCCCATAGATGTTAGACAAATCTACAGTGCTAATTCTGATGGATCGGATGTCAATCTAATGTGTATGGGAGCCTCCTGACTCTCCTCCGATGGTGGATATCAGAAGAAAGAAAGATTGGCATATTGGATCCAACATAACCAATCAATTGTCCCAAAAGGAGAAAAGCCGCTACCACAGGGGGCTGGCTGTGGCTTCCCAGAAACTTACGTTTGCTAAGCCAACCGTGACTATTTGTGGTGGAGCCAGGAGAAACAGCTGTTGGCTGAACAACCTAGTTCTTTTATGACCAAGTCATGACCAGCCTAAGCTAAACTAATAGTCTCAGATTTAGGAGATGGTCTACCAAATCTAGGGTTTTTTAAATTATCATTTGATATAACTGGAGTCATCTCCATATAATCATTTGTATAATGTATTTCCATAACCAGTCTATTGTTCAGTTTGGTTCTTCAGGTTCTCATATGGATAAATATGTTCAGGACTCCGGGTTTATTACAATAAGCTTGAGATGACTGATGAAGTCTAAGTTGCCTACATATAGCACAGTATACAGTAAAGACCAAAAGTTTGGACACACCTTCTCATTCAAAGAGTTTTCTTTATTTTCATGACTATGAAAATTGTAGATTCACACTGAAGGCATCAAAACTATGAATTAACACATGTGGAATTATATACATAACAAACAAGTGTGAAACAACTGTAAATATGTAATATTCTAGGTTCTTCAAAGTAGCCACCTTTTGCTTTGATTACTGCTTTGCACACTCTTGGCATTCTCTTGATGAGCTTCAAGAGGTAGTCCCCTGAAATGGTTTTCACTTCACAGGTGTGCCCTGTCAGGTTTAATAAGTGGGATTTCTTGCCTTATAAATGGGGTTGGGACCATCAGTTGTGTTGAGGAGAAGTCAGGTGGATACACAGCTGATAGTCCTACTGAATCGACTGTTAGAATTTGTATTATGGCAAGAAAAAAGCAGCTAAGTAAAGAAAAACGAGTGGCCATCATTACTTTAAGAAATCAAGGTAAGTCAGTCAGCCCGAAAAATTGGGAAAACTTTGAAAGTAAGGGCTATTTGACCATGAAGGAGAGTGATGGGGTGCTGCGCCGGATGACCTGGCCTCCACAGTCACCGGACCTGAACCCAATCGAGATGGTTTGGGGTGAGTTGGACCGCAGAGTGAAGGCAAAAGGGCCAACAAGTGCTAAGCATCTCTGGGAACTCCTTCAAGACTTTTGGAAGACCATTTCAGGTGACTACCTCTTGAAGCTCATCAAGAGAATGCCAAGAGTGTGCAAAGCAGTAATCAAAGCAAAAGGTGGCTACTTTGAAGAACCTAGAATATGACATATTTTCAGTTGTTTCACACTTGTTTGTTATGTATATAATTCCACGTGTTAATTCATCGTTTTGATGCCTTCATAGTCATGAAAATAAAGAAAACTCTTTGAATGAGAAGGTGTGTCCAAACTTTTGGTCTGTACTGTATATGGTTCCTATCTAGCAGGACCGTGGTCATTCGTTTAATTTCAACCAGGTCCTCCCCTTACATGGAATTTCTATGTTCTACTTATGGTCCTGTGTGATTGTCTATCTGAGTGATTATGCTTCCACCTTTAGGTGTCATAAATGGCAGTAT
The DNA here is from genome assembly GCF_905171765.1 of Bufo bufo. NCBI lineage: Eukaryota > Metazoa > Chordata > Amphibia > Anura > Bufonidae > Bufo > Bufo bufo. Next base: position 582,365,946 of record NC_053391.1, read on the forward strand.
ATGGAGTGCCTACATCTCTCATGAATGCTAGCTGCGGGCAGTGTGCTGCCGCATGGTGCCTGCACATGGCATTGTGTTACAGATATATGGTCCAACAGAAGCAATGCTTCCAAGGAAGAATACTTCTATAATATGACCTCCTAAAGAACATGCCATGGTCTTTTCCTCATGGATTCTGTACGAACAGATAATGACTGAATCCACCATATGAAAGCAAGAAGTACCATTAAATCAATGTGTTATCTGCCTCTGTGTGCAGAGTTATAAATGAACCATATGAAAGCTATAAAAAAGTTGACCATGTTCATGAATGAAACTTCTAATGGGCGTTCATAAATGAAAAATGGCAATGAAGGGTTACAGGGTCACTGTTGTTACATCTACACATGGCCGAAGTCTCAGCGCAGGAATGAATATGGCCTCTCACCTTGCAACCTTCGCAGGAGCTGACCCCGTAGTGATATCCAGAAGACTTATCATTGCACACGAAGCAAGGCTTGTAAACACGTGGAGGTGGGGGAGGTGAAGGAGAACTTGGCACCATCTCCTCTGAGCTGGTACTTTGTGTTTCTACAGCTGTGTACAAATAAGAAGAAAAAGAAGATGGTTACGAACCTCTGAAAGTGTCTACACATTGTCTACACAATGTAACACACAGCAACTTACATCACTTAAAGGGGACCTCTCATCTCTCCTGACATGTCTGTTTCAGTAAGGACTTGCACTCCCCATGTAATAACAGTTCTGGAGCATCTTTTCATATAACTCGCTGTTATAATATGCCTCTATTATTTCTATTAGAAATTATTATTATTATTATTATTATTATTATTATTATATATCAAAGGTCCAGATGGGTGTTACCGGTTAGGGGTGTGTCCTTGCACAGTCTGGGAGGAAAGGAATGCAAATGAGCTCTTAAGAAGCTCTGCCTCTAATGCCACCAGATGTAAGGCAGCTATCTTATAAGTCAATGTTCAGCTCTTTAACTAAGCCTTGAGACATGACTTGGATATTAACTAAGCCAGCACCCCATCTGCAGACAGCTGTTTCGGGGTGATTGTCAGTGCAGAGCAGAGAGTATTGGCTTGACTGGGTGAGAGGCCTGGCAATCTGGTGGCATTAGAGGCAGAGCTTGTTAAGAGCTCATTTGCATCCCTTTCCTCCCAGAATTCCAGAGGAGCATGTATGTCCTATAAGTCTCCTCACGCTGATTAAGGTGCTCTCTCCCTAAGGAGAGATAGTACCCCCCTTGTACAGTCTGACACTATTCAATCAATGCTGCCACTAATAACACCCAATTGGACTGCTGGCAATTCTTTCATAGACTTCTAGTAGGAATAGTAGAAGAATGTTACAATATGAAGTCATAAAAACAGATGCCCAAAAATTGTTATTACAAGGAGAATGTAAGTAGTTATTAAAACAGGATAGGTGACATGGCCTCTTTAACTTGCGCCGTGTTTGTGGTGATGACTGGTACTACATTGCAAAGCGTTCGCTATTTATACCTGTGACATGTCCTTGAAACTTTTCTTCTTTCCTCCAGCTTCACAAAAGTTTTTTTTTTTAGAAACACTGCACTATTTCAAGATGTGGAGGCCAAAAGGCCAGAAGCCACACATAAACATACATTGTGTTCATGCCCCGTCAAATCAACATTTTCAATAGTAACCAACAATGCCGCAATGATGCCATTTACGTAAGCTATATGTACATATTCCCATAGGAACCAAGATAGAACTGAGGTGTTAGGCTCAGAGATTTCGTCCAGTTGACAAAATATTTAAAGGGATATTCCGGAATTAGAAAAACGTAGCTGCTTTCCTGAAACAGTGCCACTCCGGTCCAGTGTTTGTGTCCGGTACTGCAACTAAACTCCACTGAAGTGCTAAGCTGCAGTACCACACTCAACCTAAGAAAAGGAGTGGTGCTGTTTTACCAGGAAAACAGCCATGTTTTTCTAATCCAGGGTTTAGACGCGCCTTTGCTCATCATGCATAGTAGATCGAGTGAATAAATCATCGCCAATACAAGTTCAGATTACAAACTGGTGACCTCCCCCATGTCTACAGGGTAACGGTCCAGGTAATGGTCACCAGAAGCTGTACTTGAAGAAAGGAAGTGGTGATGAATTTAGACAGATGGATGAGAATCTCCTAATCGGATACCTTTTAATACAGAGGGATTTCATTATTCCTTCCCCTGCTATTAGGCAGGGTATTTGACTAAAGGAAGTTGCAATGTGAATATCACAAAGACATGTGCTACTAATTTAGCACAGCCCAAAATAACCAGGAGAGGGGGAAAGAAGGCAGCCTTAACCCTAATGTAACCCAGCCTCCGCAGCCCCCTTAGGCCGAGAACATCCCTCGGGGCAGCTCTGCAGATGCTTTTTATCCGAGCTTTCAACACACATAGAATTTCCTGTTACAATGCCCTGAGAAGCACATTCCAGCGCTGCCAGGTTAAGAGACGGGGCTCCCGCAACAGGCCAAGAAGAATCCCACATTACCACCTACATGGGGCCGCTATATTTTTCTTACATTTTCATTAAATTGTTTTATCACTGTGTTTTTTATTGGTAGCGTATATTTCTATTATGCTTTTACACATTATAATCAGGATTAGGCCTCATGCACGCGGCGGTGTCCGTTTTTCCTGATCCGCAAAACATGGATAATGGCCATGTGCATCCCGCATTTTCCCTTCCGCAGTTGCCACAGTATGTTTCAAATGCCTATTCTTGTCTGCAAAACGGATAAGAATAGGACATGTTCCATTTTTTGCGGACATACAGACGCGGGCAGAACATGGTGTGCAGTCCACATATTTTGCAGAAGCATTGAAAGGAACAGGTCTGCATCTGATCCGCAGAAAATTTGGATCGGATGCGGACTGAAAACTACGGTCGTGTGCATGAGGCCTTACACTGTGGCCTGTATAATAGATCTTTCCATGCATAGCTCCATTGGCAGTCGGCTGGGCCTACATGGCAATAGCCAGCGTCAGAAAAGTCGCACAGCCAAAAACATTTCCGCACTGCATTGTATTCTATGGCACTCTACTTCAGTATCTTTTGATACTGAATGCCGGTATTATATAAGCACATTTAGAGTATTAATATTAGGCACATTTCATTACCTATTCTGTTTCTCTCTAGGGAGTGTAGGGGCTCCACAAAATATTTTGTGAATGCATCCAAGGACATAGTTTAGCACAACAAGGATGAAGCTCATTGGTAGCTTTCAGATTACCAAATATAACGCAATAAAGTGCAGGTATTGTAGTCTTTAAAGGGGTTGTCTCACTTCAGCAAATGGCATTTATTATGTAGACGCAGTTAATAAAAAGGCACTTACTAATGTATTGTGATTGTCCATATTGCTTCCTTTGCTGGCTTCATTATGACCACCCTGCAATCCAGCAGCGGTGGTCGTGCTTGCACACTATAAGAAAAGGCGCCGGCCTCTCTTGTGGCCAAGACCATGGGAGCGAACATAGGTATAGGCACGCATGCGCAGCAGCTCCCGTCCTGGCCACCTCCCATCTGCGCTGCCCCTGGATACTAGAAGTGTATAATGCCATGGAAAAGGAAGCAGTATTAAGACTCTCAGTACATCAGTAGGTGGCTAGTATTAATTGTATCTACATGATAAATGCCATTTGCTGAAGTGAGACAACCCCTATAAGGAATCAGCCAGAGGTGATCTTTCAAGAAATCACTGTAATTACATTTCCTTTGACAATTAGCAGCTAACCCTCATCAATTTTGCAAGGGGCATCCATCAAGTTCCAGCATTGTCTTCTATGATGCTTTTCATTGAGACAGAAATGGATGACAGAGACGGAGTGGTGAGGTTAAAGGAAGGTGTTCATTACACAGCTATCTGATGTGTGCGAGGATGAAGCACCAGAGTGGCCACTTGGAAGAATGTATAAAAGGGCTGGATGAGATGTGAAAAGCATACGACGTTGAAAAGTTAACAAAAGCCTGATGAGGAATCCAAGAAACGGAATACACAATCTGAAACCCATCACTGCCACATGACACGGAAAGAAACTGTAGGCAAAATTGCAATTTATGACGGGGCTTTTCTGAACCTACTACATTTTACAGGTGCCATAATGCAATTAGCCCCTGAATTCCTCTCCTCTCATGGAGGATACCACACTAATTGTGTAGAGGTCCTTCATAGGACTGGTGGCCAACCAATTCCTCAAAGAAAAATCTGTAATACGGTGTACACTACCAAGTGAGACCCTATGTCTACTATGACAAGCCACAGGTTTTATTATCTAAGGGTGCTCACATTTAAAGGTATTTAAACTGTAAATTATAGGATACATTGACATCATTTCTTAGGTAACTCTTTGGTAAATGGTCTCCATTATGGTTCTCCTGGTGGTTTTCTGAAGGTTCCCATAATACACATAGAAGTAAAGTTATCCGAACTTACAGTTTTTGGTGGCAGCAGCCCACTATCATATATCTATGGGGGTGTAGTGACTCTCCCTTGTTCGTTTTGCTCTTATTGGAGATAAACTGCCACCAGAGGTGCCTGGCTATGGCTTACTGGCCTCTCCCAATTGAGAGCACATACACAAGCATGCATGGCTAAGCCGTACGTGCATGTGCGCGCTGGGAAGAATAGTTTGGCTCACAGGTTTTGATGTATATGGACAGCTTAACATTACAGAAAATCTCTCCTTATGTAGCAATATGGCAGTGTGTAATGTATTATGGATAGTAGGTAGAGAGTTTTTCCATTTGGTTGTCATGTTGGGTGTTTTAGACAACTTTTCTCATGTCACGGTAGCTACAATGACGGCCATATGGATTGAAATTCAGTCTTTTCAGAAAGAGATATGATTAAGGGGTCACCAACTTTTCAAAAAACGCTTGATATGTCATTGAGACATCAAACGTTTTGATCGGTGGGGGTCTGAGGGCTGAGAGACCACCACCAATCATTTGAATGAGGGGAGAGAAGTATGGAGATAGACTTCTATGGAACACGTCTTGTGCAGCGAGTAGAGAGTGCAATGTACGTGCTTCTTTCTTCTCATTCTAAGTATAGGTGGGGGTCTTAGCACTCAGACCAATGTAAACTTTTAGTATGTCTCTATGACATATCAAAAGTTTTTCTTTAAAGTTAGTGACCCTTTAAAGCTAATTATACAGAACAGGCAGGTGCGGGATCTGCCAAAGATCTAATATGTTTGGGGAACTCTATGTGTCCTGTAATCCGGAGAATAAACTGTAAGAGGGTGCAATCTGTGTACAGCGCTGCAGAATAGGTTGGTACTTTATAAATCAGAAATAATTGAACATCGTATTGAACAGTTTCGCAGAAGCCTTCATTGATAGATCTCAAAGCTTTATAATTGCTTATTTAGTATATCCTGGAACATCCTGCTCCCCTATGGTTCTTGTTCCCTTTGTACTCTACATTGTGCTCTTTGTATATCTAGAAAATTAAAACAAAAGACCTGAGAACACATGTTTATTGAATACAATCCTTGCTTTGCAAACACTCGTCCTCTGCTCAGAATTATCCGCAGAGCAAACATTATCAGGAGCCAGAGGCTGGCGGCAGCCATAGAGACCTATAGAGTATAGACAAACGGAGGCCAAGAACAACACTTTAGTGGCCATGTATCCCGGGTTTATTAAGAATTCTCTACCCTGCCTTAAATTTGCACACAGAAAAAAAAAAACATTTTTATAAAGTCCTAACTGTGCAGTTCAGTCTTTATTTGATAAGCATTTATGTTGAGTTCTCTAGGTTCATACTAATAAATCTGGCTGAAATACGCAAGCACAAGACAGTCCTGAAGATCACATATCTTCTGAAGTCCCTTAGGGCAGCTATTAGGGACAGGGACTACTGGGACTGTGATTTTTACAAACAACAGGTCCATGGACCAGGGTGAGCAAGTCTTGGACACAAGATTGAAACGTCTCCTATTGTGGTGGCACAAGGATTGGACTGGCTGGATTTTAACTTCTCCAATACCGGGTGATAAGCGACAACAGATGTGTCTGGCAGCCACTTCTCCCTCTACTGAGCCAGGGAGGGTAGCCGTTGCCCAAACAACTATCTTATGTGTTAGGTCAGATTTAACTGCCCACACTTTTAGATCTTTTCTTCTCATTGAATTCGTTGTAAACCCAGTTGACAGACAGCTGCACCATTTGTCCTCTCCAGAAGGATTATTCCAAATGAATCAAAATCCAATTAGATTGGATTTACAGTGGAGGAAATGCTAAGTAAACAGATCTAAACACTTGTCAATGGATGTAAAGCCAGATGACTGATTCAGTCCTTCATTCATAACAATAATAAAGGACAGTAAATCCATGTTCTTGTAAAGGTGCCTACACATCTTCAACAGCTGCCAACCAAACATTTGCTCTACCCATCGCAATGTCTCCGGACTCCTCCATATACATACATGCTGGTTTGGCCAAACGTGTCTGTGTTTTCAATGGGAAGAGAGAAGAAGTCACGTCCATACATATTCAATAGCTGTCGACCGTACAATTGCAATTTCTCACGTCTCCCCCATACACATATATCTTCAGCTCGGCCAAACATGTCTGTGTATTCAATGCTGAGAGTGGAGAACACAGCTTCCAGACACTTGTGGTGGTTGCTTATCTCCTGGGAGAACAAAAGGATTGAGCAAAAATATTAATCTTGCCCGATCCTTTTCTCGCATTGGGGAAGAGTTGGGAGCTGCCTATAAAGGGTTCGGCTGAAAATACACTAATATGTATGGGGGCCTGAAGCCACTGTCACCTCTGGTGATGGCTTATCCTCCATGAAAATGATAGGAAGGAGCAAAAAAAAATTCAATCTGCCCAGTTCTCCTCTCCTCCAACATCATTTTCCAGGGAGAGGCGGGAGGTCCCCATACACATTAAATTGTCAGCCATCCCCGCTAGAAATGGAGGTTCAGCCGACAATATAATAATGGATATGGACTCTAGAGATGTGGTTAAGAGGAGTCATAAAATGCTCCAAATTTATGTTGTCAATGTACGCCAGCTATGAGGTGGTGTAAAGGTGGACATAAACCCAAAGGCCCCCATACACATTAGTATATTGTTGGCCGAACACACCGAAAACAGAGGATTTGGCCGACAGTCTAATGTGTGTGGGGAGCATCCAACTGTCCCCTGAAATACAACATGCCCAATCCTTTCGGGATATTCCCATATACGTTACGTAGTCGTTTGGTTCTGCCCTGCCAAACTTGGTAAGTTTGACCGATGTTCATCTAATATACATGCCCACCTTAAGCAAGAGAAAAGCATGTAACATCACATGCCCCACGTGCCAAATGTATACATTAAGGTCATGTGTGCCATTTAGAAATTTGGCCCAATTTGCACTATACTGTAAATTGGTAATAGCTACTCATTGGCCCGTATTTAATTAAGTGCACCTAGATTCTGGCCTGAATTGTGCCATCTCGGTTTAGTGAAACCATCTTCGAATAACCAACAAAGGGGTGTGGCTTAACTGGAAATGGGTGTGGCTTTGCATACAATGGGACGGGTTTACCTAATAGGCAACATCAAGCTCCAAAATTGCACTACAATTCTGTCGTAAAATTCTGTCTCAAAGTAAGCCAACCAATAGTTGGAATCGAGTCAGAGAAAAGTGTCCATCCCTGCACCACATTTCTCATCTAGCCTGAGCCCCTGTGATAAATCTGAAGCAGGTCTAGACAGCCAGTCTAAGCTTAGACCATCTATAGGATAAGTAAATCTGCCCCACTGAGTCTTTGCGGCCTCTGTATACATAGGCTATCCACAGAGTCATGTACGTAAACTCCATAGAGCTCCCATATTGCCATTGCAGACATATCCCATTGGGCGGACTCCAAAGACCTCAGCACTCTCTCCACTCCAAGACAACTTTAGAAAGTTTCGGCACGTGACTTAGTGAAACCAGCTATTGTTAAAAAACGGACGCTCCCTGTAAACCTGTTGTGATAGAAGGGCAGATATCCCACACTAGGCCCTCTGTCTATGAGCTTATACCTATGCATGTTCAGAATTTTCAACACGTCCATGTTTGTTTTCCAGCCTTGGTGCATGAGGCCATGCAGCAGAGATGTGCTTGTGCATGTATTTTCCTGTATGACTGTGTGCTTACTTGTGTGAGCTGGGTGTGTATTTTAGGAATGTTATAGCTATGATTGCTCCTCTGTCACAATAGCTGAAATGCTCGAGCGGGGCTAAACTGAAAAGCTTTTCAACACCTGGGGGAGAGTTCTACCTCCCCCAATGCAAACACCCCTCTCCTGATCCTGCCAAATCGAGAACTGACATAACCGGTCCCTCGGGTACACGCTGTTATTAACTCATTCCTGGTAAGAGATAACGCAGTGTCCTGTGATATACATCACTGGCTCTGCTGATGGACAGGGCAATCATCCTGGGGATTAGGCATTGCTCACATCTGCAACAGATATGCCATTAGGATTCTGAAGAACCATGGCCACCACAGAAGAACCCAACAGGCTCTGTTGTACCTCAGTGGTGTCCATCACAGGATGGATCAGGCAGATGGAAAGAGAACCTAACCCCTAATGGATGGGTGCAGAGTGGCTTCTGTGTCTACATACTGGTAGCATGGTCCTGCCTTCTGGCCAGCAGTACAGAGATAGCCACTCAAGAAGTGGACCTCATTTAAAGGCTAATTAGTGGCCATTGCCCCCACCTCTCCCCCCCGGGCCATTAGTCATCCTATAATTGAGGTAGAAGCATGATCCTATCACCACCTGAGCGTCATGGAAACAGACTTGGAGAGGATTGACCATTGAGCTTATCTCCTTGATGGCTCAGCTCTGCCATTTTCCCCCAAGTAAATAACAGCAAGAAGATCCTAATCAGCAGTTCTCTGTCCATGTCCCTTTGTATGTATATAAAGGAGTGAAGAATGGGGGGGGGGGGGGAGGTTGGGGCTTTTGCCTGCTAAGAGACTGAAATGCAGTAAGACAGAGGTGTTTGTGGTGGTGGTGGTGGTGGGGGGGGGGGGGGGGGGGTTTAGTTGACTTAGAATATCAGCCATTGTCTTATCCTAAAGAGGTGAAAATGACTCTGCTCTCTGGAATTGTGCGCTCAGGCTGGGAGGTTTTGCATAGTAATTGCATGCCAGAGTCAGTGGGGGAAGGGGGGTCCTCAATATAAAAGGCCTTCAGAAAGTGATACCTGAAACTGATCTGACTTGATACAAAGAAGATTTCCCTCTGGTCAGACAAACACTTCAACATTTCATATGTGCATTCACCTAGATGGGAATTGTACAAGTCAGTGTTCGTTGATCAGCTTAATTATATCTATCTATCTATCTATCTATCTATCTAATATCTAATATCTAATATCTATCTATCTATCTATCTATCTATCTATCTATCTATCTATCTATCTATCTATCTATCTATCACAAACAAAGAATGGCAGCAGCACAGTCAATGGTAAAGTTGGGTGCAATCCCTCCTGGACTTCTGGTAAAAATCCATAGACAGTATCCAAAAACAAATGATGAGGCAGCACTCCAATGTCAGTGAAGGGTGTTAGACTGGGGAAATAAACGGGTCTAACACCCTTCAATAACATTGGAGTGCTGCCTCATCATTTGTTTTTGGATATCTATATACCGCGTATCTATCTATCTATCTATCTATCTATCTATCTCTATGTATTATCTATCTATCTATTATCTATCTATCTATCTATCTATCTATCTATCTCTATGTATTATCTATCTATCTATTATCTATCTACAGCGTATCTATCTATCTATCTATCTATCTATCTATCTATCTATCTATCTATCTACCTATCTCTATGTATTATCTATCTATCTATCTATTATCTATCTACTGTATCTATCTATCTACAGTTGCAAGAAAAAGTATGTGAACCCTTTGGAATGATATGGATTTCTGCACAAATTGGTCATAAAATGTGATCTGATCTTCATCTAAGTCACAACAATAGACAATCACAGTCTGCTTAAACTAATAACACACAAAGAATTAAATGTTACCATGTTTTTATTGAACACACCATGTAAACATTCACAGTGCAGGTGGAAAAAGTATGTGAACCCTTGGATTTAATAACTGGTTGAACCTCCTTTGGCAGCAATAACTTCAACCAAACGTTTCCTGTAGTTGCAGATCAGATGTGCACAACGGTCAGGAGTAATTCTTGACCATTCCTCTTTACAGAACTGTTTCAGTTCAGCAATATTCTTGGGATGTCTGGTGTGAATCGCTTTCTTGAGGTCATGCCACAGCATCTCAATCGGGTTGAGGTCAGGACTCTGACTGGGCCACTCCAGAAGGCGTATTTTCTTCTGTTTAAGCCATTCTGTTGTTGATTTACTTCTATGCTTTGGGTCGTTGTCCTGTTGCAACATCCATCTTCTGTTGAGCTTCAGCTGGTGGACAGATGGCCTTAAGTTCTCCTGCAAAACGTCTTGATAAACTTTGGAATTAATTTTTCATTCGATGATAGCAATCCGCCCAGGCCCTGATGCAGCAAAGCAGCCCCAAACCATGATGCCCCCACCACCATACTTCACAGTTGGGATGAGGTTTTGATGTTGGTGTGCTGTGCCTCTTTTTCTCCACACATAGTGTTGTATGTTTCTTCCAAACAACTCAGCTTTGGTTTCATCTGTCCACAGAATATTTTGCCAGTACTGCTGTGGAACATCCAGGTGCTCTTGTGCAAATTGCAAACGTGCAGCAATGTTTTTTTTGGACAGCGGTGGTTTCCTCCCTGGTATCCTCCCATGAAATCCATTCTTGTTTAGTGTTTTACGTATAGTAGATTCGCTAACAGGGATGTTAGCATATACCAGAGACTTTTGTAAGTCTTTAGCTGACACTCTAGGATTCTTCTTCACCTCATTGAGCAGTCTGCGATGTGCTCTTGCAGTCATTTTTACAGGACGGCGACTCCTAGGGAGAGTAGCAGCAGTGCTGAACTTTCTCCATTTATAGACAATTTGTCTTACCGTGGACTGATGAACAGCAACGCTTTTGGAGATACTTTTATAACCCTTTCCAGCTTTATGCAAGTCAACAATTCTTAATCGTAGGTCTTCTGAGAGCTCTTTTGTGCGAGGCATCATTCACATCAGGCAATGTTTCTTGTGAAAAGCAAACCCAGAACTGGTGTGTGTTTTTTATAGGGCAGGGCAGCTGTAACCAACACCTCCAATCTCATCTCATTGATTGGACTCCAGTTGGCTGACACCTCACTCCAATTAGCTCTTGGAGATGTCATTAGTCTAGGAGTTCACATACTTTTTCCACCTGCACTGTGAATGTTTACATGGTGTGTTCAATAAAAACATGGTAACATTTAATTCTTTGTGTGTTATTAGTTTAAGCAGACTGTGATTGTCTATTGTTGTGACTTAAATGAAGATCAGATCACATTTTATGACCAATTTGTGCAGAAATCCATATAATTCCAAAGGGTTCACATACTTTTTCTTTCAACTGTATCTATCTATCTATCTATCTATCTAGAGCAGGAACACTGCTTCAAAAGAGTTATAAGAATGAGTACCAGCATATTGGATCTTGATTCAGGATACAAATAATATTTCACGAAATCTGCAGAAATAGGCCGAATGCACACGACCGTGGAACACGGACGTGAGCAGTCCGTGGTATCCCGGTCTGGCATCCTGCTGAGCGCACGGCGCCATTGGTTGCGTCACAGCGTCATCGTGTACGAGTGTATTACTGTACTGCAGCGGTGGCACGAAGCGCACGGCGTCATAGCAACCAATGACGCCGTGCGCTCTTGCTCTCAGCAGGATGCCAGGCCGGGATACCATGGACCGCTCACGTCCGTGTCCCACGGTCGTGTGCATTCGGCCATAATGTGAGAAAAGATCTCTACTCACCCATGTCAATGTATCTATCTATCTATCCATTTATATCTGATGTATTTTTGGGTTACGCTATCAATATCAGAAGGATGAAAGTCCAACCCTTGGCCCCCCTGCCATTCAGTTGTTTGAAGGGCCTACAACTCTATCTATCTATCATATATTTTGAACGTAATATTCTTTGTGATTTGTCTAGACAGAGATAAGGCAGATACGATGATGGTGATGCACACGTGTCAGCTCTTCCATCCATCAGAGGTACCTGGGGACACAAATCTCTGTAGTCTCTTCTCAGTGACAGCTAATATGATTAACTCTGCAGAGATGATGATTCAGATAATACATCTCCGCGGCACATGTTTAATTTGATTTGATTAGTCAAACTATTAGCACGCGCTTACGGGAGCCAGGAGACGGAAAATGTTAATTCTGGTTAGACACAATTTCTTGTAAAGGAAGGAAGTCTGAAGATGATGCCACATGGCAGGCACCGGGGACAGAACACCTGTAGAGGAGGGTAAGAGGCCAATATAGGGCACCAAGGTTTGTATCAACTCTCGTTCCTAATAAGTGGCCCATGTAAATGTGTAGACAGTTTTCTTGATCACTTCTGAAGATGGCCGACCCTAAAGAGGACCTGTCCCCTCTTCTGACTTGTCTGTTTAGTAACTACTTGCATTCACCTGGAGAATTTATTCTAATCAGTGATGGCCAGTTCGCAGTGTTCGCCTGCCGCCGGGGGCCTTTATCGGGCTGTTCTCGGAACTGCCTGCTCCCGCTGACCGCATTTGATTTGAGACCGGCTCGCGGCACAGGCAAGGGCTTACCTGTGCATCGCCGGACTTGTGCGTCAAGATGGCAGCCCGCATGTGTTCGCAGGCGAACACTGCGAACTGGCCATCACTGATTCTTATGACTCTATGTTGAGCCTATCATTCCTATGAAAATTGCCAGCAGTCCATATGGGTGTTACCAGTTTGGAGTGTGCACCTGCACAGTATGACACTGGCAGCACTGATTTTATGGTGTCAGACTGTGCAGTGACACGCCCCCAACTGGTAACACCCAGCTGGATCTTCATTTCAAGCTTCTAGAAGGAATAACAGAGGAGTGTCACAAAAAAGAATCAAATGAATAGATACTCCAGAACTGATATTTCACGGGGGATACAAGCAGTTACCAAAAGAGACATGTCAGGAGAGGTGACAGGTCCTCTTCAAGAAGGTCATAGATATTAGATCAATCTCAACAGAGACAACCGTATATTCGACATTATCAAATGTTGGGGTAAAAAAGGATCTGACATGTTGGATAACTTTTCTTCTCAGGAGAGATAAGCCACGGCCAGAGGTGTCCCAGCAGTGGCTTACTCCATTTTCCCCACACATGCACACTCGGCTGAGCTGAGTGTGCATGTGTATGGGGATGCTGGATGTGTACGGGCACCTTTATCTTCACTGCAGTCTTCTCCGCCAGTCATCATTGATGGAGATGACAAAATATGACGTTGCTGAGAAAGCAGACATAACACTGGGTGTGAATTAGGAACATAAAGCCCCTGAACGCCAGCGCTCAGAGAGGACGTTACATAACGTGTGCAGTGTGAGGCTCCATTGTATAAACAGCTTAATTACATTCATCTGCGGTGACCTTGAATAAAACACGCGTGGCGGTGCTATGATGTGACACTTGGGAGGTTAACTCGGGTCACTGACAACTTACTGAATTAATTAACTCTTACAACTGCTCTCTCTTCTACGCCAGGCAGAATGCCCAGGGCATATATATATATATATATATATATATATATATATAGAAGACTTACAAGAGTTAACCAGTTCAGGCCATATTACACAGAGAACCTCGCTTTCCAGTCACTTGGCGAAAATGTACATTACGGGCGCACAGGGGGTTCTTATGTATTTTGCCATCAGTGAATCTAATATACAGAATTATTTCTGGAATGTGAAGAGCACAAGCTTAGCGCGCTGGCTGCATGCTGGGTTCTTCCTTGATATGCCGTCAGGACGGAGGGTTCGAGCATATGAATAATACCATCATTTCACAGAAAAACTCAGCAGGCAACTGGCCCAACTCTAATAGAAATATTCCCACCCTATCTAAGGTATTTGACTGGCATATATAGGGTTTAAAGGGGTAGTCCCATCTCAGACACTTAAAGGGTTTGTCCAGGGTTGTGATATTGATGGCCTATCCTCAAGGAGGACCAATAACCCACATTCCTACAGCCAATCAGCTGTTACTATGTAGTTCTGGGGGCCACACAGCATCATAGATAAAGATGGTAACTGCGGTAATGCTCCCTTTCACTTAAAGGGAATTTTTTTTTCCTGCCAGTTAAAATCAGATAGTGACACGTTTCCCTTTTTTTCTAATCGTTTTTTATTTTCTGATCACAGATCTTTTTTATTCTATTTTCAGAACATGATTATGGGGGTGGCCATCTTGCCTGGGCTGTTCTTAGCACTTAGAGAGCATTTGCTTTACAGCAGCCACGTGGGCCACAGACACAATGGACAGGAGGGGACCTCATTGACTTCTATGGGAGAGTCTTCTAGTCATGCTCTGTGACCTGTGCAGTGGTCTGGAGAGAGTAGATAAGATTTGATATCACCTACTGGTGGATGGTGAATAGTGGATCCTGTGTGATCTATACACAGAGGGCACCTTTGTCATTCTAATCCTGCCCGTAAGAATAAGCAGATAACTACAGTAAAGTGAGCAGTACAAACCAAGAACTGATGTCTAGGCTTATTAGGCTTAGTGGCCAGTGCGCAAACTGCAGGATTTTATGTTTTTTTATGTCTCAATTTAGATATTGGCATGGAAAATTTAAAATAACGTCACCAAAAATCCCTTAAAAATATAGGTCATTTTCTATTGACACATTCCCTTTAAATGGGAGCAGCACTGTAGTCACCAGCTCTTTCTACCACACAATGAACAGGGAAGCGCCCACTCCCAGCGCCAAAGCTACAATGCAACACCTGATCGGGGTGGGTCAGACCACCACCAAACTCATATTGTTGGCCAATCCTGAAGATAGGCCGTCAATATCAAAATCCTAGACAACCCCTTTAAGGAACATACCATACGTTTCTGGGATGAGAATACCCTTTTAATAGCCAAACATATGCCAAAATGCCAGTTTTTGGCATACAGTGGAATCTTGAGATACATTGGGATCTTTATTGAAAATTGGCTGTTCAATACAACTGTACCCAAAAGAAAGAAAAATTCCGTATTTTTTTCTTTTAATGGCAAGCAATAACAAGTGTATCGGGATATCTGTTCATGCCGATGGAGGGACTATTTAAATCCGTTCAGTAATATAAATTCCTTTTTAAACTGAAATTGTAGTATCTTCTAGCGCTTCTTATGAGAACGGGGTCTTTATTCTGCCACCTGCCTTGTGACCGCAGGGCCTTGACAGAAATACATCCGTAAGTCAAAATTCCATCGCCATTCACAATATACCAGTAGTAAAACCAAGTGACAATGGCCTGTGCATGGCTCTGCCAGACTTCTCTGGGCTGAAAGTTGGGAACTCATCAGACCTTTTAACAGACTAATGTAACCCTTTCATCTCCAGAGTGATCAGGAACAATTCATTACACAAGGACATGGCTCAATCAATGCGCAGAGCCTGGCTTGCCTATAATGAATCACTGTGGTTGGCTAGACAGTGACAAGGCCATAAATCTACACCTGCGACCATCTAAATTGGATCTGTTCAGGACTCATCTAGTCTATACTCAATCAACGTAAAGTGGCATTTCACAAGCTCTGTCCAGTCTACGTCTGTTCTGCAGCAATGGAGTAACGCCTGGTCATGGTAACAACATCGAGCATATTAATGACATCATGGATAATAATGACATCGTGGCCATCACAAGCCAATAATTCAAACTACCTTTGGCCCAGATTTCCTAATCCTAAAGATGGTATAGACTTAGACAGGTGGTGTAGACCTGCACTAGATTTATCACAGAGGCTCAGGCTGGATGATAAATGTGGTGCAGGGATGGGCACTTTTCTCCGACTCTATACCAACTATTGGTTGGCTTACTTTGAGACAGATTTTTAAATCATAATTGTAGCGCAATTTTGGTGCAAAAAGTTACATCTTAAAGGGCTTGTCCAAGTTATTTTTATTGATGATCTATCCCCAGGATAGGTCATCAATATCAGATCGCCGGGGGTCTGACACTTGGCACCCCCATCGATCAGCTGGGTGAAGAGAATGCGCGCTCCGTGCCGCGCTGCCTTCTCTTCTTCACAGCGATGAGCAGGTGTAATTACAAGTAAGCCGTCATATTCACTTCTATGGGACGGCTCATTCCTATACACTTGTATGGAAACAACCCTAGGAAAAACTTGGACAACCCTTTTAAGTCGCACTCCTTTTCTAAAAAAGCATGAATATGTCAGAAAACAAGTATAGAAACCCAAGAGGCGCCAAATTGTTGCAATTTTTGGCACAATCACATTAGTAAATCTGTGCCTTTGTCTTCAGATTTTACTTATAATTTTTTTTTTTTTTTTTTTTTTTTTTTTTTACTTTAAAAGAGTTAAACTATAAAAGACAACTTCAAAACAAGGAAAATTCACAAACCTAAGACGAACTAGCCTATATAAACTTCAATAAGAACAGGATCCCCCTAGTAAATATTCACACTGGTAAATAATAGAACCACATGAAACCTCTTCATCTGTTGAGCATTCTCTGTAGGTATAATGGAAGGAGAGTTTCAGCAAATTCTTTAGCTAATTCTTTTGGCTGACCACCCCCTCTTTACACACGACATGCACTTGACATCATTAAAGTTTAACGGGATCACACAAAAAAAAGGACCCTGAGTGCTCACAGTAATCCTCATCCCATGACAATGAGGGATCCATTACAAAAGACTGCCTTGCCCAACTCCTGCTTAGCTCTTTATTGCTTTGCTGACTCTGTATTTTTAGGTGTCACATCAGTCAGAAACACAAATGCTCCCAAAAAATGCAAAAAAACATACACACAATGGTTTCTGAAGAGGTATCATCGGGTTCCTTTGTGGCTGAGGAGGGATGATGCCTTATGGCTCCTAAGTTCTAATAAAGTCATCTGAAGTTGTAGACCACTAGGTGTGGTGTGAAAAAGCTTTGGAAACCAGGGTGGAGAAAATGGTGATGTAGCATCTGGTGCCATGATGTCACTTGATGGGCTTGTCAGAATTGTGGAACATAATCTATGGCAATGGCCAACAGTTTGTGTAGGGTGTAACCATCAACTTGTTGGCCCACTGATCTCCTGGGCCCTCATTCACACTAATAATATTTATGAGAATGTTTCTACTGACACAGTTATGTATCGTGTACAATGCATTACTCAAGAGCATGAGAGCTTTGATTTATAGGTAAATGTAATGAAGAAAGTCTATGTTGTGTTGGTGGGGAATGACGATGCTTCTCCTAGTGGTAGGGGTGGGGTGATATCACGCTACATATAGAAGAATAATATTCTTGCTCCTTGACACAATGAAGATAGCAATGCAAGCCAATTCCCAGCTTTGAACCAAGATCACCCACGATCTACTCTCAGTTTGATGCTGGAGGTTGTGTGATGCAATTGTCACTGTCCCCAAAAAAAAAGCTGAAATAAAGCTCAAGACAGGAATAGACTTGCAAAGCCAATGCTCCTCAGTTCTCTGAAGATAAGTGAATCCTGCTTAATTACTGTCTAATCTCTCCAGCAATTAAAATGAACAATGGCAATAAACCCATAAACAGTGCCAGCCCAAGGATAGCTTCTGATGCCTTTTTATTTTTGCATTTCCATAAGAATCCCGTCTGTTGGAGAAAGCTGGTTATCTGCCCTAGCATTTCCTGGGCAGATCTCATTACAGTCCAGGGCCTAATCCTTCTTAATAGCTTCTGAACACAACAAAACAAACAATCAAGCCTTCAGCAGAGGAAGAGGAGGAGAAGGAGGGGGATTCTCTTGAACCTGATGCCACTGATGGTGATGGAGGCAGCAAACACACCTGTGGAATGTGCAGGACGAAATCTCGTCACCCTGAGCCCTCTATCCAGTGCCACTCAGGGTTCATGCTGTACACCGCTGGTGCCAAGAGGAATCGATTTTATTCAGACTCACCACATAAATAAATACTAACATCAAGGGACTAACAGGGGACAGAGGGAATAGACCAGCCTTTTCTGGGATCTGTTCCTTAATTGTGGAACATTAAGGATCCTGTAACAAATGGCCTTTGAATCACTGGACGGGTGAAGTAATCTTTCTATATGTAATACCCTATTTAAAAGGGTTGTGTGAAATAAGTCAAAGATAGCTGCTATCTTCCAGAAACAGCGCCATTTGTTCATAGGATGCGTCTGAGATGACATCTCAGGAATAGGACTAAAAGCAAACTCAGCCCATAAAAAAAAGGTGGCATCTAAAGCTGGGTGTGCCCATACCATAGCTGACATCTCTGGAATACAAGGACCAGGCAATTAATATCCAACATGCCTGGTCGTTAACTCGCCCAACATCAGCCGTCGGAAAAGTCGGAAGGCCTCATACACAACAGATGGTTGGTCCAACTTAGTGAATTTGGTGGGTCAACTAATGTGTATGGTCAGATTATGTGGTACTATGCAGTCAGCAGATCACACAGACACAAAACGTGAGCTTGCGCACCGTGGCCTAATGTTCTTAATGATTGAAGCTGGTGACACGGACATGGTATGCGGTTGACAACTTTTGTCAGCTTTTTACAAACCTGCATTTTCCTTCAATGGATGTTCATGTATCTCAAAGGCGTACACATTCTAGTTAGATTTTGGGTGCTTTCCAAGCCATACACCACAGAAGCCATTTATCTACATCAGGCGCTGATAAGATCTAAGTAAGTAAGATAGTAGCAGGCTACAAAATGGATTTATGGCTCTGCATTTGTGGTAAGAAACCAGCACTTCTGGGTGCATAACCGGTGGAGTAGGTATATATTTGCATATCAATACCCATAATTCCTTTGGTGAGCTATAATTGTTTTGGTGTCTCCCTCAGCATAATAATGGCAGATGCTAAAGACTGTTAAGTTTTATCAGTTACCAAGCAAGGCCGATTCATTTTCCATAGACACCATCAGAGGTGCCTAAAGGAAGACGATTTGCAGTAATACTTGTCATTTCATCATCTCACTATATCTCTTGAGTATACCTTGTGATGTCACAGCGCCAAAGTGTCTGCCAGACTTCCTTCCAAGCATCTATATTGCAATCATTTTCACTGAAAGTTCATGTCACTGCCTTACGCACAATGTGACAAAACTTGTTTTGCCATGCCAACGTGATGTATGAACGAGAGGAAGTGAGACATGGCGGGGGAAAGGGGGGGGCAGACCAAGGGAGGGGATGAGGTTACAGATCAATGATATAAAAAGGTGAAAGCCAAAATCTCAGAAGGAAAATATTGTCAATAAATTGGCAACTGTAATAAGGAGCCCAAAATAGCTACAAAAAAAGACTAAGAGGAAACAACTGTGTGATCTACGATGCCCTTTTTGATTTTTGAAGTTACTGAAAGTACATGTAGTCGTAAATGAGTTTCACAATAGGAAATATATACTGGTGATACACCCAGCGCCAGCGTGCATACCAGCTGCAAATTTCAGGTATCACGTTTCCAATCAAAATTGCTTTAAAAAGGCATTTCCCCTGAAATAATAAAAATCGGCACCTGCTTTGGACAATCCCTTTGTGATAGACGGCACAGTTGACCACAGGTTGACCGACTGCTGGGACCACCAGAAATCAGTGGTAATTTCTGGAGGAATCTTTCAAATGTTCAGTTTCCCTGCAGCGCCACTGCAGGGAAAATAAGGCATTACACAGATCTCAGAAGAGTCAATGAGGTGTCAGATTGGCGTTCCAGAGGAGATGATTGTCAAGGCCCAACCCCTATAAAATCAATAAAGTTTAATGTGTTTTGAATCACAGAAATTGACCCTAGTGGCAGGCGATTGGCTCCAAAGATAGCCTACAGTTTTTTTTCCTCCTGGATCTTTCGGGACCATTATGATATCAGAGCCTGGGCCCACCAGAGGATCCTCTGGTACTCTGGCGGGCCAGTCCGACCCTGGCCATCCATATACTGTACAGACATGCCAGATCCTCCAAATAAGAGGCTCCCTTTGTAGTTGCTCTAATAGTTTTCTAAATCAAACAACCCCTTTAAGAACAAAACTTTTCTAGATTTAGATGGTTTAATATTGAGGCTTAAAGATTCACAAACGGCCTTAGTAATGCCAGTGATTTAAAGGGGTTGTCCAGGTGTTTAATACTGCTGACCTATCCTAAGGATAGTGCAATTTGAAATGATCACAGCACACATCTATTAACTGGCTATTCTCTGGGTAACCGCCTAGATTCGTTCCCGGCTCCACTTCGGGAACACTTGCATTAACAGAGGTATACAATTAGACAACACTCCAAAATTGAAGGTGAAATAATCAGTGATTTTTATTCAGCCGGACATAATGGTGCGTAATAAATTCAGGCAACGTTTCAGCCTGTATGTAGCCCTTCATCAGGCTAATGAACAAAGATATAACAAGAAATCCCAATTAACTAAATGCATAATTTTTACAAAATACATAGTTGTGTCAAATTCGGGTATACGTGATTATATATGATCCATATCCTTGCAGAAAAATCTATTACATGATTAAAGGTTTATAGTTTTGCAATACATGATCCAAAAATTTCATATGGCAAATACAATGCATGCAACTGTATAATATATGCAATATATTAGGTAATGTGAGGTATATAAGGGTTAAAGTACCTCCAGGATGTTGGGTTGCCTTCTAAGGCCCTATGCCCAGAACGGCAAATCCTTCATCAGAGTTACTACCGATTTTTGAAATAAAATCCCAAGCATCCATCCTGACTGGACAAATTCTACTCTGGTGATGATGGATGTTGCTAGCCTATACACCAACATCCCTACTTTAGAGGGTATACAATGTGTCAAGGAAACCTTGAATTACATCAGGAATTTTCACCTTTAGAGCAACAATTTATTCTCACTATGCTATCTTTTGTGTTAAGACACAATTATTTTTTGTTTGAGGATCAGTTCTACCTACAAGTGTCAGGGACAGCGATGGGTTGTAACGATGCGCCTACATTTGCTGTCAAGTACATGAACCATTTTGAAGAAAAGGTGGTATACACGCATCCATTATTTAAAGAGAATGTTTTTCTTTAGGTTTGTTACATTGATGACGTGTTTTGTGTCTGGCAGGGTTCTCAGAGTGACCTACTTAAGTTCCATGAAACCATTAACACAAGTGTGGATTCCATCTCTCTCCCTGGACTTCAGCAAGACAACGATTTCATTCCTTGATGTCCGACTTGAGGTAAGGGATGGGTTTCTCAGTACAGACCTATACACCAAACCCACGGATAGGAACAGCCTCCTCAGATTTGATAGCTACCAATCCCCCGGGTTTAGTTAGGTCTCTCCCTTTTTCACAACTTATGAGAGTCAAACGTATCGTATCTGATACCAATAAGGTGGACTCCAGACTCCGTGATATGTCTGATAAATTCCGTAAGAGGGGTAGTCCGGCACATATCCTCCAAGGTCATTTTAACAGAATTCAGGATTTACCTAGAGAGAGTCTGCTATCCCCGAAACAACCCGCCCCTGAACCTCCAACAAAACGGATACCTTGTGTTACCACTTTCTCTCATTTAAGTTATGATCTCAAAAAGATTATCTTCAGACATTGGCACATTCTAAAAAGGAATTTCACGAACATCTTCCCAACTAGACCACTAATGTCCTACAAAAGAGCTAGAAATATTAGGGACACACTCGTTAGATTTGATTTGGGCTCCTGTAAACCAAAAATCGTCCAGACAACCATCACAAGTACTCCCATTAGGGGCACATATCCTTGTCTTACTTGCGCTCAGTGTGGGAATGTCACGAAGGGCCCGACATTTACCCATCGACGGGCAAAATCTTTAATATCAGAGGCCACTTTTCTTGTCTCACCAGCCATGTCATATATCTTATCAAATGCCCAAGTGGCATGGGATATGTTGGCGAAACAATCAAAAAAATTAAAGATAGGATATGCCAACACAAATCCAATACGTACAAAGAAACTTGAAGCCCCCTTAGTGGAACATTTTTCCACACACAAACATTCGGTGAGCCAATTACATTTCCATCATCAACTGGGTCCCCCCTCTGAGGAGAGAAGGGGATCGTGAACAGTTGCTCCAGGTGAGAGAGATGGCTTGGATCCGCCGCCTTAATACCTTACAACCAGCTGGTCATAATAAAGATTACTGTTGGGATTAATTTGGCCATTTTGAAGACCTCTAATGGAATAGGAATATGAATGATGTTATAAAATATTGATATTTTAACCTTACGTGTCTTGTTCTTTTACTTACATGGCCTTTGACGTCCAATACCGAGTGGTGACACTCGTGAGGCACGCTCCTATGGGCCTCACTTCTGCTGTCTTTGAGGTGGCAACCCCCCCCCCCCTTTTTTTCGCTATATACTGGGTCGGTTAATTGTCAGGTTGCCAGTGGTTTATCGGCTTTGCGGTGAGATATATATATGACAAACATTATGTAAAGACATTCACACCATGGTGTCTCACTATACTCCTCACTGGACTGCCATATCAGTTTGCAGTAATTTGATCAAATATGGCCATTAACTCTGCCCACGATTTGGCTCTTCTACCAGCTCTGTTATGATGCACCATTTGTTCTGCACACTGACAAGCACCTGCGCGGTAGCGCCCTGCAGGCGTCCTATGTGAAATTCGGCTCCTGCCTTAATCCAAGATGGCGACTGAATCCTCAGTGCCTAATACGCATGCGCGGTCGCACCTCCCAGCCTTGGCATCATTCCGGAGCGTTTATTCATTGGGCTTCTGCTCTTGTGCTCACGCCCAACCTGCTCCGCCTATCAGGACTATTTAAGATGGTGCTTACCATCTCCTCATCCCAGCACTGGCGTCCACACGTTTGTGCCTATGCACCAGGGTAAGCTCAAGAAACTTCTGTTCTTCCCAGCCTTTTTTTTTACCTGTAACTATCGGTCTCTGCTCTTCTCTACCGCTAGTTTTGTCCCTTATACCCCTCAGGGACTCACTTTCTCACTGCCACTTTTATTTATTCATAATCTACTGTTATTTACTTATTCAGCCTGCTTTTCCTGCTATATCGGTGGTTCTGCCATATGGGGTACTATAACCCTTATATACCTCACATTACCTAATATACTGCATATATTATACAGTTGCATGAATTGTATTTGCCATATGAAATTTTTGGATCATGTATTGCAAAACTATGAACCTTTAGTCATGTAATTCATTTTTCTTCAACGATATGGATCATATATAATCATGTATACCCGAATTTGACACAACTATGTATTTTATCAAAATGATGCATTTAGTTAATTGGGATTTATTGTTATATCTTTGTTCATTAGCCTGATGAAGGGCTACATATAGGCTGAAACGTTGCCTGAATTTATTACGCACCATTATGTCCGGCTGAATAAAAATCACTGATTATTTCACCTTCAATTTTGGAGTGTTGTCTAATTGTATACCTCTATCCTAAGGATAGGTCATCTCCCAGTACCCCCGTTGATCAGCTGTTGGAGGAGGTTGTGGCTTCCTTTCAGCTTACCAAGCACTGCGCCATCCATTGGATAGGGCTTGTGCTTGTTATTGCAGCCCAGCCCCATTCATTTGAATGGGAATCAGCTGTGCCTAGGCCATGTGTCCGATAAAAGCGACATCACAGGCCTCTTCAAACAGCAGATCGGCTAGGGTGCCGGGAGTCAGACCTTCACTGATCCTGAGGATAGGCCATCAATATAAAAATCTCAGACAATCCCTTTAAATTGGCCACAGGTCCATGTACAAAAAACTAAAAGATGATGACACCAAGGGAATATACATAAAGCTGACCATACACATTATACCTGTCAGCCCAATGCTTATTTGGCCAACAATTACCTCTCCCAATTCTCCCTGTACCCGTGCACTCTTGGCACAGCTGAGCATGCATGTGTATAGGGAGAGAGGCAAATACTTGCTAAGTTTCCTTTATAAAAAAAAAATTGCTCACTGAGGCAGAATACTCACTGAAATGTTTGGTAAGAAGATGCAAATAAAAATGAAGATTTTTAGAATTTTTTTTAAGACCAGGAGACCTGTGTCTGCTCCTGATCCTAAAGGGCGTTAACCCGACAAAACATCTTCAATTAGAATCAGTATGATAGGAAAGATGCTAACTCCGCTAATAAAGTTATCAAACATTTGCTCTTATACAAAACAGCGTAACCCACGTACAAAAGGATTAGGGCCGTGAAGGGGAAAGGGGGCTGGAGTGAAGCATTTGAGAGGTTTAAAGGCACTTTTACGAGGGCCTCAGACTGGTATCAACAGATCAAGGGGACAGAAAAAAAAAAAAAAAGTTAGGCAACCAGGCCCCTTCACCCAGCTCTCACCTCTTCCATCATAAAAATAAGCACTTAAAAAGCTGGGACAGGAATGAGGGTTAAAAATGACACAGTGCTTTCCAGCCCAAATTTCTAAAATTGAGGAAATTCTTTGTCTATAGGCTGAACTTCAAAGTAGAGACATTTATAACAGTCATAAAATGTTTACAACCTAGCGGGCCATTAGGAGCCATTTGTCCCTAGTGCAGGAATCCTGGTAGCTTGTGAAGAAGGCAGCATAAGAAGGCCTTTGTCAGGACATCATATGGGAGGCAGGTTTCAAGGCTTCCAGTAGAACCCACAAACCTATAATATTCCCAGCTTGCCCATTTCCGTTTATCCGCCCTTTAACCCGTCATCAGCACTTTTACTGTACTTTGCGGTTTAACTTCCAATCTTTTCCCACCCTCCCTCCATGCTGCTTCGATGGCGGATAAAGGGGTGTCCTATAATGCTGTAAATATCTATATATCAGGTTAACGTCAGCCTGGCATCTGTCCAGCAGAAGGCAATGACCAGCCTTCTACAGGAAGCAAGGCACCTAGAACTTGACTACAAGGGAAGGTTGGCAAGAGTTTAAAGGGCAGGTCATCCACAGGTCTTCTCTTGAGTTTAAACAGTCATTAATGAGGGTTGTCGGGGACTCCGTCGGAGCTGCAAATGATCATCTCAGCATTATGTGGTGAGGAAATTGCTAGAAGATGTTAAAACCATGACCATCCTGCAGGAAGAGTGCAGGACCTCTAGCAGATCCCGCCTAATAATAATTATATCGTTAGTATACAGCATCGTTCTTCTGTTGTCAGCCCTGGGTACCAGCAGCTCACATTCTAGGTCCCATATATCAGTAGATAGAACATGAGACGTGGAGCTCATGCACACAAACATATTTTTTTTCCGTGTCCGTTTTTTTTTGCGGGCCGTATGCGGAACCATTCATTTCAATGGGTCCGGAAAAAAATGGAAGTTACTCCTTGTGCATTCCATTTCCGAATGTTTGTTTCGCAAAAAAATAGAACACGTCCTATTATTGTCCACATTACAGACAATGATAGGACTGTTCTATTAGGGGCCAGCTGTTCTGTTCCGCAAAATACGGAATGCACAAGGACGTCGTCCATATTTTTTTCTTCTATAAAACAGCGCCACCCTTGTTCATGGCTTTGTCTGAAATTACAGCTCAATTTTTTTAACTGAATAGGGCTGAGCTGCAATACCAGGCATGACCTATAGACAAGAGTGGCGCTGTTTCTGGAAAAAAATAATATATAGGAGAATCTTTTTTGTTATTTCAGACAGGCTGAATCGGCAATGCTAAGGAAAAAAATTATATCGCAGAAGGCATACAGTTCCTTCAAGATGTGATGTTTGGTTTGATATATCTGGGAGCCAAGTTCAACTAAAAGTTTGTGTTGATGTACGTCATTATTGTCCTAATATAACCCAGATAGCAGAGATTAAGCCTGAGCCTTCAGTACACAGGAAGACTCACGTGTCAGGGCCAACGTAGCTGGGTTATCAATTAGATCGGTCAGAAGTGTCCAACCTGTGACTCCTCAGCTCCTTGCAAGATTACAATTCCCAGACTGTGGCAGTCAGGGGATGTTGAGAGTTGCGGGTTTTGCAACACAATGGAGACCACCCATATAGAGGTAGATATGAGCCAACTCCTTGGCAGGGTATATTCTTCGGCCAAAGACATTGACACTGAACCTTTGGAGAACCCGGGACTGCGCGGTTGAACAAATGACCCTAATCCGTCCATCAGTAGCTGGATACAACTGGGCCAGGCTAGCACATCCCAAACTGACCCGCTCCTTCACCCTTGGTGTGGAACTCATTGTGTCTTTGCCCTTTTCTGATTGTCATCCTGTTTGTCTGTCTAGTGGCACTTAGCCAAATTTCCATATTAAAAAAAAAAAATTACCCGCCCAACAAGCGTGAAAGAAAATCTACATTCCGACTGGTACTCCTCCCTCCACCACACACTCAACACTCTCACAATCTGACAGTCAAAACAATATAAGACAATCATACCTAAAAGCAACATCCACACCCACGCAGTACAGACAGCATGCCACCAACACAGTCTCACTACTCCACTTCTCATCCCACACACTCCATCCCCTGGGGGGGAAGCCCACAGTATTGTGTTCAGAAAGAACTCTTTAACTCCTCGCTCATCAGAGGGGCCTGTAATGCATTTAATGGCATATCCAGGCTGATCGCTTTCCACCGCCGCAGGCAGAGGTGGTGGGGTTCATTTCGTGAACTGCACCAGTGTTGATTTTGGGAGTTGGCACAAGGCATCTTGACCTTAGAGTAGGGCCTCCTTCTATAGGGTGTCACGATTATTGTTTTTTTTTTAATTATTATTCCGATTTTGGAGCGGATTCTGCACCCAAAAACCTCGCTGAAAACGCTCTCAAGTCATCTCCTTTGATTTCAATGGGAAACCCTCTTGTTGCAGTGTCAAATCCACATCTAGAATTCCCAGGATCAAAAATCGCATGAGGATAAAAACCAAAATCCAAAAATCCACAAGAAATCCTGAAAGTCAGTGTGAATGTACCCCTAGACGCCTTCTATCACATAGTATCACTTTCTACAGTTTGGTGGCTTCCCACGCACTATGAGCTCACTGCAGCCAGAATGCTAAAAGCATCTTCATTAATGGGGATTAAACATGGGGATGGGGGCTACAAACCAGTATTAGAGTCATGGATGTAGTAGGGGGCATGATCTCTCTGCACATATGGTATTGATATGCAGCAATGCAGTCACCTCTCTGTGTACAAGGGGGGCAGGGGAGGTTACAATGTATAGTCAAGTGGGCACATAATCAGAGTAGTAAACAATATAGAAAACACAGAACAATCATTATTACAAAGTGTACAGCAAACCAAGAGAACAGCAGAGACCAGATGTAGCAGAGCTGTGTTGTCATTCAGTGTCCACAGGGCTGCATGTAAACAGACTACATTGTCTTCAAGCTGAGATTGGAAATCCAATACAGAAATAATCAACTGGGCTCTGCTACATCTGCACACAGCCCCCCAGCATGGACAGGTCACCCTGATACCTACATTGTAAACTGTGGCTCTGCATCCACCCGAAAGGGTCCAGTCCCCCGAAGCAGGCAGCCTTCCTCAGCATGCAGGAGCCCTGGGCGCCCATGTCATAGAGCGGCCGCCGGGGCATCAGCGGGAAGGCTTCCACACAGTCGTACATGGTGCCCGGGAGATGGGAGGCTGGCACTGTGCACACTGCTCGGGCACCTCCTGACCTGGCTCTCGCCCTCCGCCTCTAGCACAGCCTGCTTTGTGGCATACCTATTGTAAATAGCCAGGCTGCTGCCTCGGGGCTGTGGGAGTGACGGAGGCTGAGGGGACGGGCCGCCCTCACACCCTGCCTCCTCCACAGCAGCCCCTCTACCTGTCCGCTGACTGCCCTGCTGTGCCCGATACCTGCCCCCTGCATGGGCGGATGGCAGGAGGGTATACAGGGGCTCACCAGTGCACCCTACTGGGAGACCTCAGCTAGTCACTCACAGCCTGCCCATCATCTGTCTACATCTATCTGTCTGTCTGTCTATTGTATCTATCTATCTATTATATATCTATTATCTATTATCTATCTGTCTGTCTGTTTATCTATTATCTATCTATCTATTATCTATCTATCTGTCTGTTTATCTATTATCTATCTATCTATTATCTATCTATCTATCTATCTATCTATCTATCTGTCTGTCTATATATCTATCTTGTATCTATCTTCTATCTATCTATCTATCTATCTATCTATCTATCTATTATCTATCTATCTATTATCTATCTATCTATCTATCTATCTATCCATTATCTATCTATCTATTATCTATCTATCTATTATCTATCTATCTATCTATCTATCTATCCATTATCTATCTATCCATCTATCTATCTATCTATCTATTATCTATCTATCTATTATCTATCTATCTATTATCTATCTATCTATCTATCTATCCATTATCTATCTATCCATTATCTATCTATCTATTATCTATCTATCTATTATCTATCTATCTATTATCTATCCATTATCTATCTATCCATTATCTATCTATCTATTATCTATCTATCTATTATCTATCTATCTATTATCTATCTATCTATCTATCCATTATCTATCTATCCATTATCTATCTATCTATTATCTATCTATCTATTATCTATCTATCTATCTATCCATTATCTATCCATCTATCTATCTATCTATCTATCTATTATCTATCTGTCTGTCTGTCTATAGTATCTGTCTATCTATTATCTATCTATCTATCTATCTATCTATCTATCTATTATCTATCTATCTGTCTGTTTATCTATTATCTATCTATTATCTATCTATCTATCTATCTGTCTGTCTATATATCTATCTTGTATCTATCTATCTTCTATCTATCTATCTATCTATCTATCTATCTATCTATCTATCTATCTATTATCTATCTATCATCTATCTATCTATCTATCTATCTATCTATCCATCTATTATCTATCTATCTATCTATCTATCTATTATCTATCTATCTGTCTATTATCTATCTATCTATCTATCTATCTATCTATCTATCTATTATCTATCTATCTATCTATCTATTATCTATCTATCTATCTATCCATCTATCTATC
Organism: Bufo bufo; assembly: GCF_905171765.1. Lineage (NCBI taxonomy): Eukaryota > Metazoa > Chordata > Amphibia > Anura > Bufonidae > Bufo > Bufo bufo. Next base: position 582,395,126 of record NC_053391.1, read on the forward strand.
TATTATCTATCTATCTATCTATCTATCCATCTATTATCTATCTATCTATCTATCTATCTATCTATCTATCCATTATCTATCTATCCATCTATCTATCTATCTATTATCTATCTATCTATCTATCTATCTATCTATCCATTATCTATCTATCTATCTATCTATCTATTATCTATCTATCTATCTATCTATCTATCTATCCATCTATCTATTATCTATCTATCTAGATCATGTATTATATGATATGATATATTTTGTGTACATAATAGATAGATAAGGCCTCCTGCACACGACCGTTTTTTCCCCCCGTTTACTGGCCGTTTTTTGCGTTCTGTATACGGTCCGTATACGGAACCATTCATTTCAATTTCCACAAAAAAACGGAATGTACTCCATATGCATTCCGTTTCCGTATTTCCGTTTTTCTGTTCTGTTAAGGCTCCATTCACACGTCCGTGGTGTGTTGCGGACCCGCAAATTGCGGATCCGCCACACACCCGCTCGGCACCCCTATAGAAATGCCTATTCTTATCCGCAAGTTGCGGACAAGAATAGGACATGTTCTATCTTTTGCGGAGCTGCGGACTCGAAGATCGGGGCCGCGCTCCGCAATTGCAGCTGCAGACAGCTACACTGTGTGCTGTCCGCATCCATTCCGTCCCCATAGAGAATGAATGGGTCCTCACCCGTTCCGCAAAATTGCAGAACGGATGCGGACCCATTTTGCGGACGTCAGTATTTTTACCTTTCCAGATAAACGTTCCTTTTTTTGGTGGATCCGTTTTTCAGTACAACCTTCCGTTTTTGCGGATCCATTGACTTGAATGGACAACGGACCCGAAAAACGGACAGAAAGTAGGACAAGCTTAATTTTTTTTCAGGATCCGCATACTCGAAAATAGGAAAACGGAATGGAATCCGTGATTCGGACAGCACTATGATTGGTGTCCACATTTTTGCAGAGGCAATTGAAATTAATGGATCCGAAAAAACGTTCCGATTTAAATCGGAACGGAAACGGAGTGTTATAACGGACGTGTGAATGGACCCTTAAAGATAGAACTTGTCCCATTATTGCCCGTAAATCACGTTCCGTGACTCCATTCAAGTCAATTGGTCCGCAAAAAAACGGAACACATACAGAAATGCATCCGTATGTCTTCCGTTTCTGTTCCGTTTTTTGCTGAACCATCTATTGAAAATGTTATGCCCAGCCCAATTTTATCTATGTAATTACTGTATACTGTATATGCCATACGGAACGGAAAAACGGAACAGAAACGCAAACACAACGGAAACAAAAAACGGAACAACGGATCCGTGAAAAACGGACCGCAAAACAGTGAAAAAGCCATACGGTCGTGTGCAGGAGGCCTAATACTGTATACACAATACATCTAATATGTAAAATGTGTGGTGTATATAAGCAGTGTAACTAATGGAATAACTGAAGGCTGTGGATGCTGCAGACATACAGAGAGATTCACCATGAGGGGAACTGGCTTAGGCTACTTTCACACTGACGTTATTCTTTTCCGGCGCTGAGTTCCGTCCTAGGGGCTCTATGCCGGAAGAATCCTGATCAGGATTATCCCCATGCATTCTGAATGGAGAGCAATCCGTTCAGGATGCATCAGGATGTCTTCAGTTCAGTCTTTTTGCCTTTTCAGGACGGAGATAATACCGCAGCATTTTAGTTTTTTTCAAGCCCCATTGAAATGAATGGTTCTGCATATGGAACGGAAACGGAAGAAAAATACGGTCATGTGCACGAGCCCTTATCCTCATATTGTTTTATGCATCATACTGAATAACGCCAGGGAAAGTGGAGCCATCATCTGCTATGGTGCGCCCACCTCCTGCCACATTAACCCCACAAGCACAGACTGGCACCCCCTTCCAAGCTTGAATGTTTAGCCGAGTTTTCCATGTTTCTTCTGTGAGACGGCCAATCAGAATTCCCTTGGGAATAATACAATTTTGAGAGCAGATGGAATCACGGTGAAAGCGGACATGATATATAATAGATCACTGCCCATATCTGACTTGGCATGTTCTTATCTCTTCTTCACTTCCACACTCTTATACTATTACACCACATAACTTCAGTGACAGCAGTTCATTCTCCCTATAATTCTGCAAGCAAAGGAGTCCGGATGAAATGAGCTACGAATCCGGAAATGCTAAAATTCAGCAGAAGAGAGGAGAAGAACGCATAGATCCGTTCTGTCTGCCGATCCGCTGAAATTGCTAAAAGTAAAAGGAGCAAATGTAACGACCTCACATCGGGAAGAGGTCGTCAATATGCACATAGTGATACAGAGTAATATGGGACACAGCAGGATGGTCCAGAAGCTACATCCATGGGAACCCCACCAGCATTCAGGAAGATCTTCTGCTGAGCTGAAGGTACTGCTCCAGGATTTGATCAGGTTTTATACCGTTTTTGAAGCCAAGACCAGGTGTGGATCTTAAAGGGAGAGAAAGTTTTAAGGACAGATTCCACTCCTTCATACCAGATATAGCATATCCAAGAAGACCTCAAGAAAACCTGATAGATTCCAATGATAATGGGGTCTGCAGTGTTTCTCTTTTTTTTATGGCAATAATAGGGCTGCATGCAGACTATGCTATTCTCCAAGCATCCCCGACAGAGTTTTCATTTTTTACTCCCTGCCTTCCCGAATCCATAACTTTTTTTACATTTTTCCCTTCACATAGCCGTATGAGGACTTGTTTTTTTTGCGGGACAAGTTGTCATTTCTAATGGCACCATTTAATATAGCATATGATGTAGTGGGACCCTAGAAAAAATACAAATGGGGTGGAGTTGGAAAAATAAACCCAATTCTGCCATAATTTTATGGGTTTCGTTTTTACAGTGTCCCCTATACTGTAAAACTGACCTGTTACGTCCATTCTCTGGGTCAGTACAATTACAGTGATACCACATGTATATCGTTTTTTGTGTTTTAATGCTTATTAAAAAAATGAAAAAAATTAAGATTTTTTTTTCTTTGAATCACCATATTCTGATTCCTATAACTTTTTTACATTTATTTGTACGGAGCTGTGTGAGGGCTAATTTTTTTTGTGATGTGTAGTTTTTACTGACATTATTTGTGAGTGTGTATGACTTTTTGATCACTTTTTATTCAATTTTATGGAGTAGGTGAAGCAACACAAAAGCGGAAAATTGGCCTTTTTTTTTTTTTTTTTCCATTAGGGTATTTATATTTTAATAGTTTGGGCATTTTGGGATGCAGCAGTGAAAATTATCTTTTTTTTTAATTTATTTTTTATATAGGAAAAGGGGGTGGTTTGAATTTTTATATAAAAAAAACCCATTAAAATATTTTTAAAAGCTTTGTTTTACTTTTTTTTCTAAGTCTTGAATATTTAGCCATCTGATCGTGTCTCCCCTAAACTGCAGTGAATTACTACTGCAACCTATGGGAGTTGCACTATGTACCACAGGCAGGGTGATAGCCTTGGATCCTTCAGAATGACTGATGCTATAACAACGAACAAAGAGCTCCCCCAATCACTGCGTGTAGGAGCCGTTTGGGCCCCAGAGATGCAGAGCTCTTGAAGAAAGCCACCTCAGATGCCGTGGTCACAACTGAGGGTCATCTAAGGGATTAAATGTCTGTGATCGGCATCAACGCCGATCACAGACATTAGCTCTGAGTGTATAACAGCAGACATCTGGGATCTATGGCGCATACTCTGCTCCAGAGCAGGTGCCATCTTAAAAGACCCAATCAGTGACGTACATGTACGGAACTGGTTTGGAAGAGGTTAAAGGGAACCTGTTAGGTTTAAAATTCAGTCTATTCTGCAGAGCATGAGGAATTTAAAAGACTAATCAATATGGTTTTATGGGAAAAGGTTCTGTATAAATAGTAATTTATTGATATAAATCTCAGCTTTTTTGGGCTTAGGAGTCCAGTGGGCAGTCTCACTCACTCAGTGATTGGTCATTCACTGTTAGGACCGCCCACTGGACTCCAAAGCCCAGAATGAGTAGAGGTTATGCTGAATCCTTTCCCACAAAACTATACATCAATATGCTCCTCCTGCTCTATGGCATGCTGCCTGCAGAACAGATTTCATTTTCAATGGTAATGTACTGTAATTGTTAAATTAACACTAGCATACCTCATATACATCTGTGGAGTGGATCCGATGTATTGTTCCCTGTATGAGGCCAATTCGGGATAGGAAAGTCCTTTAATGGGATAAGAGGCGATAAATCTGGAAACATTACTGCCTCATGGTCACTACTTTATATCAGACATCCTTAGCTCTGAGAACCTCAAATAAAGTAATGAGATGAATCTAATTTGGTCACAGTGATTTTCAGCCAACTTTTTACAGACATCCTATAATATTTTGCTAAGATGGTAACAACTATATATTACAAAAATGGGAAATTTTGTGCTGATATTAACACTACAGTTATGATGCTGGCGTGAAAAATACATGTTCTGACTTATTGAAACTGATCTTCGTTGTTTGGAGCCATCATCATAGTACCACAGATATGACTGGCACAGCTATCGATCTTCTTAATCATCATCTTGAGCAAACAATGTTGCCATCATAAAAGTTTAAGCATGTCTCCCATGCCTTGCCATGAAGACAGTAAGGCTCTGACCATGTCTGCAGGATCACCAGAGGTACATTGTAAACCCAGTGGGAGGCAAACAGTGAGGGGAAGTGGTGCAGAAAGTTATAAAGGCAATTGTGACACTTTATTGGAATTGCACCTGTTAGATGACTTCCTAAAGTGCCTTTGAAAAGACCAAAAAAAGGGACAGCCATTAATGGTGCTATGTTAAGACCACTGGAAAAGTAAAGTCTGCTCTAACAAAAGTCACCTACAATTCAGTCCGCTCTTACACTGGAAAAATGACAAAGACAGAAACAATAGGGACACATTGCCAGTTACAACTTACTACATGGAAAGCACATACAACGTCTAGACAAGCCACATAATGGGGAATCACCTTGTACTCCGTTTAGGTATTTTAGGATGTTCTCAGAAATGAGGTACATCTATCTATCTATCTACCCGTGTTTCCCCCGAAAATACGACGTTCCCCAAAAATAAGCCGTAGCAGGGTTACGGCCTATATGCTCAATATAAGACATACCCCGAAAATAAGTCATAGTGATGGGCATGGCTATGTACTGGCGCAGAGCGGTAAAGAAGACGCGGGCAGCCCTTCTCATCTGCCGCATGGTGACAGCCGCTGTAGGTGCTGTCTCCTCTACTGTACCCCATCGTGACAGCCGCTGTAGGTGCTGTCTCCTCTACTGTACCCCATCGTGACAGCCGCTGTAGGTGCTGTCTCCTCTACTGTACCCCATCGTGACAGCCGCTGTAGGTGCTGTCTCCTCTACTGTACCCCATCGTGACAGCCGCTGTAGGTGCTGTCTCCTCTACTGTACCCCATCGTGACAGCCGCTGTAGGTGCTGTCTCCTCTACTGTACCCCATCGTGACAGCCGCAGTAGGTGCTGTCTCCTCTACTGTACCCCATCGTGACAGCCGCTGTAGGTGCTGTCTCCTCTACTGTACCCCATCGTGACAGCCGCTGTAGGTGCTGTCTCCTCTACTGTACCCCATCGTGACAGCCGCTGTAGGTGCTGTCTCATCTGCCCCACATCTGTAGGTGACGGGAGAGTTGCGGGCAGCCCCATCAACTCGGTCGGCTCCCCCTGTCAGGTCCCGGTCGTTCTGTGCACAGCAAGCTGAGGGAGAAAGTGAAAGTAAAAGTCTCCTCAGCATCAGCGTGCAGATTGGACCCAGTTCTCACTGGATCCCTGATTAATAAGACATCCCCTTAAAAATAAGCCACAGTGTTTTTTTAGTTTTTTTTTTTTGAGGAAAAATAAATATAAGAGAGTGTCTTATTTTCGGGGAGACACGGTATCTATCTATGGCCACCAGCATCCCAGTAACCATATGCCTTGGTTCATAGTAGCGCATTCCCAATAAGGGGCATATGGAAAAGCGTTGCAGACTCTAGGTAATCCTTTTAAGACTTTACTGATGACATGGAAGTTGGGCTCTGAGAACAATTTTCTGCTCGCAGCTGCTTAAAAAATGTACCCCGACTAGCCAGAATGATAGAAAACACCCCTTTTGTGGCTTGGTCATTGATCAGCTGATTGTACCATAAACAGATTAGAACCAAATACTAGCAAAATATTCATCAAGACGCATCAAAATTTCAGCAGATTGTCAGAAATCTATTGTTTGCCAGTTACAGTGATAGCTGATAATAAGAAATGATACATATTTTTCATGGTCTATGGTCTGCGTTACTCCACTTAATTTATCTGGGATCAATATTAGAGATGAGCGAATTTCCGCTTATGAAATTCGTTTGTTGGTAAAAGGTGAATTGCGTTATGGATTCCGTTACCACGGGCCATAACGCAGTTCTATGACGGAATGCATAACGGAATTCCTTTTGTATTCATTCCGTCATAATAGAAGTCTATGGGCTGCAAAACGGATCCGTCCCGTTTCCGTTATGCAGGAGAAGACTCAGGATCAGGAGATGGCTCTCCTGCATAACGGAAACGGGACGGATCCGTTTTGCAGCCCATAGACTTCTATTATGACGAAATGAATAACTGAATGCCTCAAAAGGAATTCCGTTATGCATTCCGTCATAGAACTGCGTTATGGTCCGTGGTAACGGAATCCATAACGCAATTCACCTTTCACAACCAAATGAAGTGTGAACGAATTTCTAAATATGAAATTCGCTCATCTCTAATCAATATATTGATGATATGTCCTCAGAATAGGCCCTCAATATCAGATTGGTCGAGACCTGACTTATGGCCTCCTGCCAATCAGCTGTTTGATGTGGCAGCCATGCTTATGTGAGCGCTGCATACTCTTCATTATTTACCTGCATGCATATGCTATGGAGGGTACTGCAGCTTTATCACATTAAGGGGTCATGCACATGACCGCACCATGTTTTGCGGTCTGCAAGTTGCGGAACGGAAAAGGCCACCCGCAGTGCTCTCCGCATCTTTGCAGCCTCATTGAAGTGAATGGGTCCGCATTCGAGACGCAAAAAATGCGGCTTGGATGCGGAACCAAACAACGTTTGTGTGCATGAGGCCTAAGGCCTTATTCACGCCACAGTTTTTTTCTTCCACGTCCAATCTGCATTTTTGTGGAGCACGCGCGGACCTATTCTTTTCTATAGGGCTGCAAAAGATGTCATCTGCGTGCTGTCCACATCCGTGTGTCCGCCCCACAAATGATAAAACATGTCCTATTCTCTTCCGTTTTGCAGACGATAGGCATTTCAATTATTGGGCCTGTGAAAAATGCAGCATGCACACGGTCTGTATCCGTATTTTGCGGTTTGCAGACTGCAAGATACATATGGTCGTGAACGTGTAGCCTCACTTGAATGGCTGATTGCCCTTTGTAATGTAGCAAAAGTAGAGGCAGCACTCCATAGCCATTCATTCGACATGAATAGCAGGCTAATACATAGCCACAAATTAGTGACATCATCCTAGTGAGTCCTAACCAGAATGACATCATCATCACAAAGAGCAAATAGCAAAAAAAACGGAACATAAAGACCATGAGCAGATCATGCTACCCATGATTTAGGCAGCGTGCTCCTGTATGACTACCACTTCCAAATACATATTTTGTGACCAATAACTCAGACTTTCCAAACGGGAAATGTGCTGAACGATTTTCCAAAGCAATGCAAGTTTAAAAAGAGTCTTGGAAATGTCCCTGCCATGTCCACACTCTAGGACTGTCAATAGAAAGTGCAGTACCTTACACGTGGCTCACTTTCCTCAACCGAATACGCAAACATACGCCTTTGTAGTGCCCAGAACATCAATTATATGTGCAGAACAAATAGCAGAGCCCTGCTTTTCCAGTAAAGTAATTGCAGCTTCACAAATAGACAACATGGTACTGACGCTGCATGGGAAAATGTATGTCCGCTGGAAATCAATGCCATGGTGTAACAAGTATAGCAGGCTGGATTCCCAGCCTGCATTTGTGGGAGGGGCATAGGGTATTTAGCCGGCTCACGCCCTCCCTCTGGTGTCGGCATCGCCAGTGCATCTCGTGTTACGGCGACGTCATACGAGTGCGACTTCCGGTTCCGGCTAGACTGACGAGGCAGACGCTGCGGCGGTACGTCCCTCCCGGCCGGCGCTCCTTCTGGGTAAGTTACTCCGGGCCTCGCCGCCGCACTCCATCTCCGGCCGCCCACCTCCGCTTCCCCCTCCGACGCTTCTCCTCTGCTGCGCTCCTCTGACTGCGCCATCTATACTCCGTTGCGGCCGCGCCCGTTGCGCCCGGTCTGGTGGGAGCGCGCATCCCTGGCGTGGCTGGCGGGGGAGCGGTGCAGCAGGAGACGGGATGCTTGGTGCGGTCCGCTCAGGCAGCGCTGGGGCAAGATTCAGCTGGGGCGCTCCGGAGCTGGCCGCTTCAGGTTCCCCGCTTCCAGTCTCCTCCACAACAAGCATGGCTCCAACCGTCTCCCCTCCCCCCCCGGGCTGATTCCTCCTCCTTGTCCAGGCCTTGGGGGGGCGGCAGACGGGGGCGCCACTCCACGACTTCCCCGATGCGTTCCACGGTGGAACGCATCGGCATCCCGCCCATCTCCCGGAGCTCCATCGCTTCCCCGGTGCGTTCCACGGTGGAACGCATCGGCATCCCGCCCATCTCCCGGAGCTCCATCGCTTCCCCGGTGCGTTCCACGGTGGAACGCATCGGCATCCCGCCCATCTCCCGGAAGCTCCATCACTTCCCCGGTGCGTTCCACGGTGGAACGCATCGGCATCCCGCCCATCTCCCGGAAGCTCCATCACTTCCCCGGTGCGTTCCACGGTGGAACGCATCGGCATCCGGCCCATCTCCCGGAGCTCCATCACTTCCCCGGTGCGTTCCACGGTGGAACGCATCGGCATTCCGCACGTCGCTTCAGTCATCAGGAGGCCCCCATATTCCCAACCTCCCTGCGCTCCACCGTGGGGCACCCAGGGGGAACCCCTAATCCTGGGCTCCAATATGGAAGGCATACCACGCCCACTCCTGGTGCCCGGACCACTTGTTTCCCCACATGTGTTTTTTCAATAAAGTGTTGCATGAAAAGCCCAGAATACGCTGGGCGGACATGTTGCGGGGATGCCATGGCCGGGCGGCTCGGTCTTGCGGTGCGGCCGGGCGTTTCCGGGAGCAGCCGCGTGGGCCGGTGGCTAGGCACGCAGCGGTTTCGCCCCTGAAAAAAAAAAAAAAAAAAAAAAGGGGTTGTGCAGATATGTTCCGTTTTCTCTCACCTGTTTTCTATTATACCTGGTCGCCATGCTTTCCTCCAAGGATGTCCAGGTGGTCTTCTCTTCCTGTCCTGTTCTAATATGGGTCTCGCCCGACACGTCCAGGCTCACTGCCTGTCCAATCAATTAATACTTTCAGGTCCGGTTGCCTCATACGTCCGGGGTTTTTCTTTCGTCATGTACTCCCTCCTGATCCGTTCTAGTGTTTTTCGGATATGTCCAGGATTGGCTCCACGTCTTCCTGCCTGATACGTTCTGGAGGTTCTCTGTTTTTTTCGGCATGATACGTTCATGTTTCGTTTTGCGTGTTTATTTGCCTGATACGTCCAGGTTCCGTTTTCATGTCCGTCTACCTGATACGTTCAGGTTTCCATCTCCGGCACTGTCTGCCTGATACGTTCAAGCTTCTTTTTTCATGTCTGTTTGCCTGGTACGTCCAGGTTTCCGTTTTCATGTTCGTCTTCCTGATACGTTCAGGTCTCCTTTTGTTGTGTCTGTTTGCCTGGTACGTCCAGGTTTCCGTTTTCATGTCCATCCACCTGATACGTTCAGGTTTCCATTTTCGTCACTGTCTGCCTGATACGTTCAGGTTTTTCCGTTTCTTCATGTCTGTCTGCCTGATACGTTCGGGTTTTCTGGTTTCTGCCTGTTACGTTCAGGCCCTCGTCATGTCCTCTTGCTGGTCAAGCCTTCATCATGTCCTCCCTCCTGTTACGTTTGGTTCATGTCCCGTCCGGTCGGTCCTGTTGGTGTCTTTTTATCTTGCAGGGTCGTTTCTTGGGCTCGCCTTCTCACTCCACGTCTTTCTTTCCCTCTTACTATCCTGTCGCATCCTTCTTCTTCCCCAGGTGTACCTATCACGGTCAGTTCAGGTTTCTTTATCTGTCACGCTTGGGGCCCGTTGCTCGCCATTTGCCAGAGCGTACGGGTCATGTCTCCTCACTGCTTGCCACACTGGTCAATTCCGTGCTGGCGGCCAGTTGGGCCTCGTTTCCAGTCGCGTCTCGGCTCTCGGTTTGTGCAGGGCCCGACGTTTTCGTTCACTTGTTCACGTCAGGTCCTTCTCCTCACCACCTGACACGCTCAGGCCGCTCGGTTTTTCGTGTTTTCTTTCAGGTTGTCCTCCCATCGCCTGATTTCGTTCAGGATATTCTTGCGTTTTCGGCCTGCCACCTCCAGGTTTCGTTTTTCCTGTTTCATCATCACGTAAGTTTCATCTTGTCAGCAGATGTCGGGGTACATCTCCCCGCAGGTTCCAGTTAAAATTTTGTATTTTTTCCTCACTTACCAAACCCAGATTCGCAGGGTGGGAAGTTCACTCTCTCCGCGGGCTCCCGAGTTTTGTTCCATCCCAGGTTTCCTAACTTTTTCCATCCTAAACTTTCTAAGGCTCCAGGGTCCGGTCTTCTTCGGGCAACATGTCGCATGTCTCGGATATTGAGGACTCACTGTCCATCCCTGAGTCAGCGGTCTCGGAAGCAGCCAGCCGCGCATCTTACAGGCATTGGACCATCCCCAGAATGCTCGCGGAACTGAAGAAAAAAGGGATCCGCCATTCGGCATCGGCACGGAAGGCAGAACTGTATCATCTGCTCTTCCCTGAATCTCCCAGGGCTTCTGAACCACCCGGAGCCTCCGAAGATCTGGTCTCCATGTCGACCATCCAGCTCTCCCTGACCCAACTCCATGCGACCATCAATAACATGGCATCGTCAATGTCACACATCGACTCCAGGCTCCAGGCCGTCGAGAGCAAGATGGCTACGCCTCCTCCTCCGCCAGAGGCCGAAGCCGTGCCTTCTACTTCCCAGGCCAACGTCCCAGGTACAGGTCTGGCCTCTCCCGACATCGCCCCAGCGTTCTTCGTTCCAGAAAACATCAGGCGGGATATCCTGGCAGGGAAGGATGTCAATTTGGCCGCCATCCTAATCTCCACCCATGATACGGTCGAAAACCGGACAATCGCCTGCGGTGATGTGTCGGTGGTGCTAAGGTCTAGAGACGTCCGCCTCAACAAGAAGCTGTCCATCCCCGAGTTCATGCTGACCTTCAGCCTGTACCGGGACATAGTGTGCTCCATTCATCCCCACCGCAGGGTAGAATTGGACACATACATGTACAAGGTCACCGAGCTGGGGTACAGATATGGCGGTACCGCCTTCTACGAGTACCACCGGTCTTTCTCTGCCAAAGCGGCAGCGGCTTTCCTCCAGCACCAGCATGTCACCAACTGGGCTGTGTTGGACATGGAGATTTTTTGCAGGCACTTCGCCGGGCAAAAATCCCCAGCCTGTGCCGGTTGCCAATCAGTCCTCCATGCTTCTGATTGGTGCCCCCATGTCGCCAACCCATCTCCTGCCAGGCCAACGTCCAGCTCAGGGGCGCAGAAACCCAATCCCACCACGGACAAACTCGGCCGTCCCATCACCTTCTTAGGGAAGAATCAGCTATGCAATAACTTCAACTTGGGTTCTTGCAGTTATGATAAATGCAAGGCTTTGCACATCTGCACCATCTGTTTCAGGGCCCATCCTCAGTCCTCCTGTTCCCAACGCACGGCTAAACGCTCATGACTAGGCGGGGTCAACGTTGACCTGTTACTCTCCCTTCTCCAACTACATCATGACCCCAGTTTTGTCCAGTTTCTCTCACAGGGGTTCTCGGAGGGTTTCCATACCGGGCTAGTCACCCTTCCGCAGGTCACTCATGAGTGCCCCAACCTCCTCTCCTCTCTGACGGATCCCGGGGCGGTGGACGCTCTGCTGGAGGCAGAGTTACAGAAGGGCTTTATGATCGGTCCTTTTGCAGAATCCCCTTTCCCTCTGTACCGGGTCAGCCCCATAGGTCTGGTGTCCAAAAAATCGTCCAATAAAAAAAAGATTAATTTATGACTTGTCTGCTCCTCATGCATCCAGCACCCCCAGCCTGAATTCCCTGGTCCCGTCGGACGAGTTCTCTATGCAGTACTCGTCCCTGGACGAGGCCGTGGAGCTCATTTTACAGGTCGGGGCAGGAGCTTGGTTGTCAAAAGCGGACATTGCTGATGCCTTCAAGTTGCTGCCCATCCTGCCTCATCTGTGGAAGTTCTACGGCCTCAAATGGAGGGCAAAATATTACTTTGCCACCCGCTTGACGTTCGGGTCAAAGAGCAGTCCCTGGCTCTTTGACCAGTTCGCCCAAGCGCTACATTGGCTCTTGGTCAATCATGCCCACTGTCCGAGGGTCATCCATTATCTGGATGACTTCTTGCTCATCGAGCAGGCCGAACATGCCCCGGACAGGTTGGACAGCCTCCTCAGCCTGTTCAGCCGCCTCAATGTTCCGGTGGCTTCAGCTAAGGTCGAGGGCCCCTCCAGGGTAATCACCTTTCTGGGCATCACCCTGGACACTATCAGAATGGAGGCCAGCCTCCCCCTGGACAAATTAAACAGGTTAAAGGACTCCGTGGCCAGGCTCGTGGGCACCCGCACGGTGTCAAAGTTGGAACTCCAGTCTTTATTGGGGTCTTTCAACTTTGCCGCCAGGATCATGCCCCAGGGCAGGTCTTTTACTGCCGGCCTACTCAGACTCCTCCCAGCAGCCTCAGATCAGCATGCGCTCATCCACCTCGGGCGTGACGCGCTGGCGGACCTGGCCATGTGGTCCTTGTTTTTGTCCAGCTGGAATGGCATCTCCCTCTTCGTTCCTCAGTGGAATGAAGCCTCTCCCTTGGTATTTTCCGATGCTGCTGCTTCCCTCGGTTTCGGGGCCATCTGCGGGGATCAATGGTTTGCAGGTCCTTGGCCCACGCAGGTCTCCTCAGACCAGGAGGCCGCCAGGTCTTCCCCCCTGCTCGAGGTCTACCCCATCGTCGCAGCCGCCTTCGTCTGGGGTCAGTCATGGAGTAACAAGCCAGTGTGCTTCATGACTGACAACCAGGCGGTTGTTGACATCCTCGCCAGGGGTAGGTCCAGCTCCCCCAAGGTCATGCGTCTGGTTCGCAGGCTCACCTGGCTGTCCCTGCAAAACAACTTCCGCATCATTTGCAGGCACATAGAGGGCAGGAAAAATACCGCAGCTGATGCTCTGTCCCGTTTCAACTTTAATTTGTTTTTCCAGGTCATGCCAGGAGCTCGGAGAGTCGGGATCAACCCTCCGGGGTTCGAAGCCCTGATCATGGACTAGAGGAGTACGTTTCCGCAGCCCACGGTCTCATCCGCGAGTCTCTCTCGGCTAACTCTGCCCGGAACTATTTAACAGGGTGGAACACCTTCAGGCGGTTTGCCCACCTTCACCCCAGGGGGGACAGGGACAGAGTCTCCTTCGTCCTGGCTTTCCTGGCATACTGCCACAAGGAGCTCCATCTGTCCCACAATACCATCAGACTTTATTTAGCGGGCATCCAGCACCACCACATGATCAGTCACCCTAGTCATTCCTCCTTCTTTTCCTCCCAGGCGGTCAAAGCAGTTTTGAGAGGCATTCAGAAGCTCTCTTCCCCTGCCCTTCCCTCCAGACAACCAGTCACAGGGGAATTATTCCAAAAAATTTCAGTCGCCCTAGATGGTAATCCCTTTGGCCCTTTCAGAAGTTCGATCCTCAAAGCCGCTCTCTACCTCAGCTTCTATGGGTTTCTCAGGCCGGGGGAATTCTGCTGCACCTCAGCCCGGAATCCAGGGCCGGTTATCAGCCAGCTCCTCCATAGTTTAGACCACTTCACCTTCTCTCTTCCTTCCTCCAAAACCTCCCAAGTCGGTCCACCGGTACAGATCGAATACTTTAAGTCATTCAATCCTTGGTGCCCAGTGTCCGTGTTCAATCAGCTGCTCTCCACTCTCCATGACAGAACTCCCGATAGCCCCCTACTGCCTTTTCCCGTACGGTCACTGACGTCCGCGCAGTTCATCAGACACATCCGTTCCATAGCTTCGGGTCTGGGGTTCCACGCTGCTTCCATTTCCGGACACTCCTTCAGGATCGGGGCCGCATCGGCAGCCTCCAAACATGGCGTCCCCGCTCACGTCATACGGAAGATGGGACGATGGCAATCTTCCTGTTTTTCCCGCTACATCCCTCATCCACGGGTCGAGATTGCCAAAGCCTTTTCCAGTCTGGTTTTGTAAGCTACAAATAATAAACTGCCTAAAATTCATGTTTTGCCCCCTTTTTTGGCTACCCGCGTCACGTGGCTAAAGGCACACCACTAGCCAAGGTTAGGTTCTACCGTGTCCAGTACACATCCTCTTCCCAACACTTTCCCCGGAGCCTTGACCACAAGTATAGCAGGCTGGATTCCCAGCCTGCATTTGTGGGAGGGGCATAGGGTATTTAGCCGGCTCACGCCCTCCCTCTGGTGTCGGCATCGCCAGTGCCCCACCCGACCCTCCCTATTTTCCAGCTTCACTCAGCTCAGACTCCCTGGGTTAGCCCCCTTTTTTGGCTACCCGCGTCACGTGGCTAAAGGCACACCACTAGCCAAGGTTAGGTTCTACCGTGTCCAGTACACATCCTCTTCCCAACACTTTCCCCGGAGCCTTGACCACAAGTAAACTTATGCTCAATGGAACAAGACTTTCTGAATGGTGTACTCTCTGTGTACTAATGAGGGTAGGTCCACTCCTCAAGGCTATAGCTTGGTCCTTTTGGCCTGGCGTCAGGTCCTGGGTACCGGCAGTGATACTGGGCTAGGGCAGTCCTTGTCTACCTGCAGTGCCAATACCCCAATACAGCTTTATATTTTTACATTAGGTAACAATGCCTTAAAGGGGTTGTGCACTCATTTCCAGACCTCTCAGATAGGCAGGACCAGCGTTGGTGATCATACTTACCTTATCCCTAGTGCTGGCTCCTGGCTTGTTTGCTTCGCAGCCTATGCTGCTCATCTTGGGTCCCTTCGTGTAAACCTCCTGTTTGACATTGCTGCAGCCAATCGCTGGCTGCTGCTGCTGCTCCCCTTGAGTCATGTCAAATGGTCATGTGATACAAGGGGAGCAGATCACCGCTGCGACCAGTGATTGGCTGCAGTGGTGTCAAACTGAAAGTTTACATGGAGGAACCCGAGACAAGCAGCAGAGGCCAGGGAGCGAAGGAGCCGGGGTCCATCATCACACGGGTCCTGTCTGTCTCAGAGGTGTGGACATTAGTGCACAACCCCTTTAAAACAAATGTGCACATCCCATTAAACATACTAAGAGTGGTTTCAGGAGGTCCCTGCGGTTTCTGCAGTGCCTACTAATGATAATTAGGCTGTAATGGTTGTTTTTTTATTATCCAGTTGACCATTTACATGTTTTGTGTCTATCTCCATGCAGTGCAGCATCCCCCTGTCCGTGAGTAAACCTATAGCATTGTTCATACTAATCCTCCTGGTTCAAGAGTAGAACTACAGAACTGTCAGAACTACTACTGTGACAGTAATGAATGGCACCCATGCATATTAGAGGTTAGTTGGCCAAACCCACCAATTTTGGAGGCAACGGCCAACTAGATGATCTTCTTAGGGTTGTCCTGACTCTCCTACAACAGAAGATTTTGCAAATGGGCAGATGGGAAAAATAAGTTTTGGGCATGCTGGAAACATTCCCAAACCTTTGTTCCTACAGCAGATTCGCTGCCAGGGGAGTCTAGCAGTGGCTTATTCCCCCTTCCCCCACCGAGAACCCATGCACTGAACATGCATATGTATAGGAGGTATAGACCAGGCATCCTCAAACTGTGGCCCTCCAGCTGTTGAAAAAATACAACTCCCAGCATGCCCGAACAGCCTACAGGTATCAGCCTACAGCATGGCGTTGTAGTTTTACAACAGATGGAGGGCCGCAGTTTGAGAATGCCTGGTCTAGACAGAGGGGGTCATTTATCAAACTGGTATAAAGTAGAACTGGCTTAGTTGCCCATAGCAACCTATCAGATTCCTCATTTCAGGAGCTGTCCAAAATGAAAGGTGGAATCTTATTGGTTGCTATGGGCACCTAAGACAGTTCTACTTTACACCAGTTTGATAAATGACCCCCAAAGAGCTTTTGGCAAGTCAGTTTATGAAATTTCTTCTTCCAAGATATTCCATCAACGGTGAGAGGTATTTTTATGAAGTGGAAGCGTTTAGGAACCATAGTGACCCTGCCATGAAGTGGAGACCACGTACAGTACAGAGTGGAGTTCGGAGGCACATAGTGCATAAAAGTCACTAAAGCTCTGCTGACTCCATAACTGCAGAGTCAAAACCTCCTCTGTCTTTACCATCAGCACAACTGTGCGTCGGGAGCTTCATGACATGGGATTCCAAGGCCCAACAGCTGTCTGCAAGCCTTAGATTAACAAGCACAATGCCAAGTATCAGGTGGAGGGGTGTAAATCACACCGCAATGGACTCTGGAGCAGTGGAAACGTGTTCTATGGAGTGACAAATCATGCTTCTCTATCTGCCAGTCTGATGGATGAGTGGCTTTGGCAAATGCCAGGAGAACGTTACCTGCCTGACTGCACTGTGCCAACTGAAAGAGGGTTGTTTTTCAGGGGTCAGCCTTACTGTGGCAGGCGCAGCACTATGAAGTGCCTTTTGCGCTGTGCCATTAGAAGATTTTTGATATCTCTGACTTTTAGTCTAACCAGACTGTCTATTACTCTAGCGCCATTCTATGGAAACAGTAGGTTTAAAGAGCCCACCAAATGCTTGAAATAACTTCTTTATTAACTTAAACTTTTCTTCATATATAACACTTCCGCCATCCGCAGAAGATAGTCCATGTCCATGACACGTGTTGAAAAGATATCACAAAATGGCGGTATGCATTAGATGGTGGTTCAACTGTTCAGTCTTGTCATTCAACATAAAATGGTGGATATATTTCTCTCTTCAGTATCTGTACTCTCACTTTAAGTTATTTAAGCACTTTATGATCTCTCTGAGAGGTATATCTGAGGTCTAACTAATAGTTCACTTGCTGAATTTGCAATATGCAGTTAGCATTAACTATTTGCAGATTGGTTTAGTATGATCTGGTATGGTTGTATGCAATTTGGATTGCAATATGGAATTTGAATTTGGATTGTGAACTTTGTAGTTTGCAATTGTATGGTATTTGCAATAGGTGGAACTGTAAGTAAACACACATATAACTGGTTCAGTATACAGTTCTAATCACTATATTAACAGTAGAAACATAATATAACTGTTTTAAATATCTATTTTGGCCTTTCTGCTTCCATAAAACACAGCTCTTAGTGGAGTGAATGTCTGTTCAGCTTCTCTCTCTGGTGAATAATAATTTCTAGCAGCTCCTGCTAGGGAATTTCCCACACAGGCTGTGTGTGAGGCTGGCTGTGAATGGCCAACACTCCTGCTGTGTGTGAGGCTGGCTGAGATAAAGGGAAATCTTAACGCTTCATCATATCAGGAAATTTTTTACAATTGTATGCTTCCAACTTTCTGGAAACAGCTTGGGGAAGCCCCTTTTCTGTTCCATCATGACTGTGCCCTAATGTACTAAGCAACGTTCATAAAAGCATGGTTGGGTAAGTTTGGTGTGGAAGAACTTGACTGGTCCGCACAGAGCCCTGATCTTGAACCCCACTGAACAGCTTTGGGATGAACTAGAATGGAGATTCCGAGCCAAACCCTCTCATCCAACATCATTGTCTGACCTCACAAATGCTCTTCTGGGTGAATGAGCAAAAATTCCCACAGACACACTCCAAAATATTGTAGGAAGGCTTCCCAGAAGAGCGTAAATTGTTTTAGCAACAAAGGGAAGGGAACACGTCGGTATTAATGCCCTATGGATTTAGAACATGATGTCATTAAAGCTCCTGTAGGTGTAATGTGCTAGTGTCCCAGTACTTATGTCCATATAGTATATATGTAGATAGTGATGCACAGATTTAGATGCCTACTTTGCATGTGCCGGGTTGATGAGGCAACAAGGGCGGGGAAAGTGACGTTACTACAGCTAGGATGCACGTAGTCATAGATGTCAAATGTGCAGTAAATACTTCATGTCATATCCGAAAACTTCATTTCTGTAGCTTTTGAGGAAGTTAACCCTCAAAAGCACAAATTCCATAGAAGCGGCTACTGTGTACAGTTTCTGCTGTGACTATGAACTGACATGGCTACTGTATTAGTATGTATGTATTTTTCGAATTTTCTAAAGAGGAAATGCCATCGGTCTTTCAGTCTGACTTCACACTATGCTGGTGCTTATAACCCACAGACTTGTATTTTCATTATTAGTAGATTACTTAATAGTGGCACACTCTTTCTTTAAAGCACGCATTACAGTCTAGCCATGGATTTGTTCACCTTTTTGTTTGCCCTATACCTAAATACTGTGTCCCCTGCTGCTCCTGCGCCAGCGCTATGGTGCTCTCCACTGGTCTTTGTTTACTTGGCGGCAGCATTGACCATGGTTCCCAGACAACCGCTGGAGCCATTTACTAGCCTCTACAGTGTACGGCACAGGACCACTGAGGGATGTGATTGGCTACTACAGTCACATGGGTGTATAAGCATATTATTGCTGCATCTATATAAACTAAGTAGGTGGATAGCACTGGAGTACTCGTGCAGGAGCAGGAGATATAACATGTGAGTATAGGCTTTTTTATTACTTTATCACATTCTCTGCCTTTGACCAAATTCTTTGTTATACTGGACAATATATGGGCAACACATGCCTTCTTACATAAGGATGGTTAGTGGGGATTTCAACCTCAAAGGAAGAATCACAAGCTGACAACATTGTAATTAGGTTGCATACAAAAATGCAGGTTTACTAGAAACTAGTGCAAGACAGAGGGGTGTGCTGGTGCTTTCATTACCCCATGGCTCACAGCAGATTTGGAGACCCTTCATCAGAGTTGGAAATCACATGTTCTTCTCATATCTTATCTTTGGTCAAGTATATGCAGCTGTTAAGCCATTCAGCTATATCACTCTCTTAATATTCCACGAAGGCCATGGGTATCTCATAAAATATGGGAAGAATTAGAACTGAACTTCATGGAGCAGCCAATACATATGGCCAGGGCCAGTTTAGTTAGGGGTCTATTTTAAAGAAATCGCCTAAAGTGAGAGCCCAAGGCAATGCAGACTTCCCATAAGCTAATTGTGCCTGAGATAAAGCTTGCTTTGTTGGCCGAGTGCTAAGTGGCCACCAGGGTTGCCAACCGTCCAGAAATTTCTGGACAGTCCGTAAAAATAGGAGACTTTTTTCCTGTGTCCAGGAAAAAAGATGGATGTGTCCGTAATTTTTTTGAGGCTGGTGGTACTTGAATATAATATTTTGGTAGTAATTATCATCATTTTACAGCTCACAGTAAATGCTGGTAATGAGTTCCTATCAGTAGATTGTGCTATAAATATAATATTTATCATTCATTATGGTTTTCCAATTTGTCCATAAAAAATGTCTGACGTCTGTGATTTTGGGATAAGTTGTCCAGAAAAAAGACAACCCTGGTGGCCACTGCTTCAGTCCTGCAGGACGTCATGATCAGCTATCCTGTCATTCAGTTCACTGCACTGCGCTCAGCGACTGCATTGCATTTGGGAGCAAGAGATTTTATAGCTGCAGTGTGACAATAGTGTGCCTATGATTATGAGCGGAGAAAGTAATATTTAAAGGGAGTCCATCATCAAGAAGTTCACCGATAAACCAGGCACAATGTCTTGTAGGGCAAGCTCAGCTGAATGTAACGATGCCTTTCACTTAGTGATCTGTTGCTTAATTTTGAATAAAAAATACTTTTAATCCATATGGAAAAGATGCTGTCCACATCTTTTGCAGCCGCATTGAAATGAATGGGTCCGCAGACCAAAATATACGGTCGTCTAAATGAGCCCTAATCCAAATGGAAATGAGCAGTTAAGTGCACTGAGGGCGGGCCCGAGCCACTCTGTGCATCCTTGCTCCTCCTGCTTCCTCTGCAAGTCCTTTCATCTCCTTCTTCATTGACAGGGCCAGACAAAATTACCATGTAGGAACCTGACTATGTCACTAAAGAAGGAGAGGGAGGAGCTGGCAGAGGAAGCAGGACGAGCATGAGCGCCCAGAGTGGCTTGGGCCCGCCCTCAGTGCACTTAACTGCTCATTTCCATATGGATTAGGGATCATTCAGACGACCATATATTCTTGTCTGCGGACCCATTCATTTCAAAGGGGCTGCAAAAGATGCGGACAGCGTACCATGTGCTGTCCGCATCCATACATCCGTTCCGTGGCCCCGCAAAAAAAGATAAAACATGTCCTATTCTTGTCCGGATTCTAGATTAGGCCTCATGCACACGACAGTATGTATTTTGCAGTCCGCAAGCTACAGGTCCATAAAATACAGACACCGGCCGTGTTCATCGTGCAATTTTCGCAGACCCCATTGTCAAAATGCCTATTTTTGTCCGCAAAACGGACAAGAAAAGGACATGTTCTATTCTTTTGCGGGAGAGACATGCAGACATACAGATGCGGACAGAACACAGTGTTTTTTGCTCCATTTTTGTGGCCTTTTGATAAACTCACATTTGATAAACATGGTGTAACCTACTCACACTTACCTATTAAAAGTGTCGAGAATAAAATCACAAAAAGTTCCACATTTGCACAAAGGTGTCATGCACTAAAATGTGTGACTCTGTTACACAAGAAAACTGGCGCATGGAGTTTTTAAATTATGCCATACGGGTTTTTTTTTCTTTTGGGTTCCATATACTTCTACGGGAGAATGATGTACATTGGTATCATATCACAGTTCCATAGAGGGGCAGATTTGGCATTTCTGGGGCCCCAGGCAAAGTTATATCACACAGCTAAGCTCTGTCCTCTATGACCTGCTAATCACCACTCTCAGGTTCGCAGTGTAGCAAGGGTACTTCTGATTTACAGCTGGTAAGACCCCCTTGGGCCCCTGTGCAGCTGAATCGGCTTCACAGGCAGTATGTCCGCCCTTTTATTCAATTTGTTGAGCCAACCGCTTGTGGCCAGCAGGGGGCCCACGATCTCTGGGACTGCAAGCATTTGCTTGGTTTGCATGGTGGTCAAGTCCGCCACTGGCTTCATAGCAAGAGCCTCTTTTTTGGCCACGTGCACATGGCTCTGCTGTGCGTATGACGCCTTAGTCTCATCAGCTTTTCCTTAAACCCAGGGGCGTGGCTATAGGGGAAGCAGGGGAAGTGGCTGCTTTGGGGCCCTGACCCAGAAGGGGCCCATCCAGGAGGAGGAGGACTAAAAGATTTAGTCAGGGCCCCCTCAACAGTATTACACAATGAAATTATATACAGTGGCAGTATAGACAGTGTAGAAAACGGATGGAACAGCTGCCGGGCCTGGTCTGAGAGAGCGATCTTTACTAGCCACAGGAATGGGGGCGGCATGAAAGGAAGGAGTTGCAAAAAAATTACTGGGGGAGGGGGGCCCCATTAAAAAATTTGCTGTGGGGCCCAGTCATTTCTAGCTATACCATAACGCCACTGCCTAAACCAATATTTTGGTAAAATTGATTAAGAACAATAGAGTAAGCGTGACCAACAGACAGACCAAAATAAGGCAGACTACTAAATCACACGAACGCAGTCACATCGGCGAGACACGCGGCACAAAGCCTCCACTCCAAGTCTCATGTCTGCGCGCTTCTACAACCTCTCTGCATATTTCATATTCCAGATGTAGAGGCAGCCTCCATAAACAGGAGCTTAGAGAAAGATAAAAAAAAAAAAGGTACATATCATGTTTCACACATGTGCCGCAAGCACTGCAAAGAGTCAGCTACGTTCTCTAAGAGCACTACTGTAGGCAGCAGATTTCATCATCTCAATTCATATCTAGCCGCCTCACGGCTACATTTCTTTCTTGTCGGAACAGATGTGCGAAGTGGTGATAAAAGTTGAAATGTGAAAACAGTCGCTCAGCAAGTGTGCGGCGGCGTATATGGAGGACCATGTCCTTGCGGTCCAAGCTGAAGAATGGCGTAGACTATTGGAAAGAAGGCGCATTCCTAAGTATACGTCGCCATTAGCGTTGGCTAGAGGGCTAAATCCTGATTATTCCCCACAAATACGTTCACACCTTCCTTGCCCACTTCTTTTCCTCTCTCTGTCAGTGCACTGCTGCCTTCCTGGCTCCCTCGCTCCCCTTAGGTCAGGATGCAGTGGTACATTCCTGTGGCGTGAAACTCTGCATTTTCCTTCAATCCGGGTTGCCTGCGAGAGGGAATCCATCTCCCCCCTCCTTTCCTCTCTCTCCCCTCCCTGTCAGTGAGATGCAGGCAGCCAGCTCTCTATGAACCCTGCCAGAACCCCCTTTGGGTGCAGTAACCTCCATGTGACCCAGCCCTGTGTCAGTCCTTCCTTCTCTGCCTGCTCCACAATTTTCCAAGGCATTGATACTATTACATGCCTGCCCTCACTCTCTCCCTCTTCTGGTCCATCTACTTTCTCCTCTAGTTCACCCTTTGCTTATCCTTTCTCCCCCTTTTTCCCCTCCGTCTCCCCTCCTCCAGTGCCTGGTTTTATTTCTCTTGGTGCCTTTTCGATATTTTTCCATCTTGGAATAGCTTTGGGGCTTTTTTTTTTTTTTTGCTCTTACTTTCCTTTCTCATGAACCATTTCCCTTTTTCTCCCTTTTTCTCTGTAATTAGACTACACTGGTATTGTTTTCGTCTTACACTTTTCCTGTGCTGTTATCTGCCTGTTCTCTGTAACTCTCCTTCACGTTACATTACAACTTCCACATCTAATCACTGTGTCTTTTTTTATAGCATATGTGCTTATTATGAAATATTTTCTCCCGAGTCACCAAACATTTTTCTATCTATTTGACCCTCTGCCGTTTCTCCCTTCATTTCCTGTTTTTCTTTCTATGTCTTTCTACACTGGTTTCCAATCAGGATAGTTAATCTGTCTCCCTTTTCTCTCACCTTCTCCCTCTCTCTACATATGTTTTACATCTTTTCCTAACAGATCGCCACTTTTTTTTTTTGCATAGCATGGAAAGAACATGGAATCATTTAAAATAAACTTCTAATTTTGGGAGCATAGCCTGGGGGGCGGGAGAGGCAACTAGCAAAAATCAACATGGAACCTCTTACTTGGGGTGTGCCTTGTATTGGCTGCGCCCCAAACCCCAACAAGAAGCACTGGTGGAAGGATTTTTTTAAGCCACATTGATATTAGATAGACATGACCATTGTAGCTGTTGTGGGTCACTTCTCGCCCTTCTGTAACTGCACCATAGCAGTGGATTCCTTTTTTAAATTCAGTATTGATTTCTTTCCCAGACTTTTCTATTTGTACAAAAGTATATCCAAAGAGGTATCTCCCATAGAAAGAGGACCATCTCGCTAGTGCCACCTTGTGGAAGTGGTTCTCTATGAGTCAAAATTTGACTTTTTAACAAGCCTTGAGATATGGGGTACCGCAAGGCTGTGTGTTGAGCCCTCTCCTTTACTCCCTCTTCACAAATTACTGTAAACCTATTCACAATACCAATACTATTATAAAATTTGCAGATGACACGACCGTGATAGGCCTGATCTCCAACAATGATGAAACAGCCTATAGGAAAGAAGTTGAGAACCTAGAGAGATGGAGTAAGAACAACAACCTCATACTCAATACCAAGAAAACAAAGGAGCTGATTCTGGATTTTAGGAAGAAGAAACAAAATGGACACCATCCCATTAGCATTAATGGTGGAAACATGGAGATAGTTCAAAGTTTCAGATTCTTGGGAGTTCAAATTAGTCAGGACCTGTCATGGATAAAAAACACAACAGAAATTACCAAAAAAGGCCTTCAGAGGCTTTATTTTCTGAGGAGTCTGAAGAAAGCACAACTCCCAAAACAGCTGCTAGTCAATTTTTACAGGTGCACCATAGAATCTGTTATCACATACTGCATTACAGTGTGGTACTCCGGCTGCTCTTCTGAGGACAAGAAGACCCTCAAGCGCATTATCAGAATGGCTGGCAGAATCACTGGTACTCAGCTACCATCACTGGAGGACATCTTCACTGCTCGCTGCAGCAACAGGGCAAAAATTATCTGCGGGGATCCAACTCACCCCGGCCACAGCGTTTTCATTCCCCTACCCTCTGGTAGGCGTCTTAGAGCCCTACCCGCACCACTAGGCTGAAGAACAGCTTTTACCCCAAAGCAATCAGTCTCCTAAATGCTCAGAGACTATTGCCCCTTCCAAGGATAGAAATTACCACAGACTGAAAGTGACTGCTGCATTCATGACCCCATGATGATCTCTTGTCTGCAGTGATGTCTGATCAGTGTGTATATATACTCATAAGCACTTCCTACTTTGCTCTTGCTATATATATGCTGTGAACTGTGAATAGTAATGCTTTCTAGTGCAATGTTTGTTTGTTTTTCTAGTGTAATACTTTAAATGTCAGTTCTTGTTCCTCTGTCCATGGCATCTAGGATTGCTCCAAACAACATTTCATTGTATTGTACATTGTATTACATTGTATTGTACAGTGAAAATAAAGGCATCTTATCTTATCTTATGACAATGGAAAATAGCCAAGCAAATATCCATCTGTAGACAGCTGTTTCGGGGTGCATGCCCCTCATCAATATTGAGTAGGACTCTGGCTGGCTGAGTGCGATGCCTTAGATGTGGCTTAGCCCTGTATGGAGACTTACTGGAAGTGCTCTATGGTACAGAGACTTATTGGAAGTGCTCCACGGTAAGGAGACTTATTGGAAGTGCTCCATGGTAAGGAGACTTATTGGAAGTGCTCCATGGTATGGAGACTTATTGGTAATGCACAATAGGAAATAAATATGCAAAGAGGTATCTCCAAAGAAAGAAAACCATCTCCCTTGTCACATCCCAAGGCTTGTTAAAAAGTCGTATTTTGGGAGACATCTTATTCAGGGCCGTCTTTAACAAGGGGCAAAAGGGGCAGCTGCTCCGGGCCCAGTTGCTCCTGGGGGGCCCAAGGCAGCTGCCTCTTGAGCCCTGCTGGCCACTGCCCCGAGTATCAGGCTATCAGCTACACAGGGGGTGCTGCCATGCCTGCCTGCCGGCACTCCAGGCAGCGTACTGTGAGAGCTGTGATTTTCTAGGACCTTAGATGACATCATCACAATGTGACCAGTAACCTAGCAATATTACTGGTCACATGGCTATGAGGTCATCACAGGTCCTGTCTACCAGGAGTGTTACTGCAGAAGAAGTTTCCCATAATTGTGGAGCTTTTTTTGAGAAGATTACATCAGGAAAAGGTGAGAGGGGCTGTAATGCTAATATACTGTAAGCTACTGTATAGTGGGGTGCTATACTGCTCTACTGTATACTATGGGGGTGCTGTATACTGTATATTGTGGGGTGCTTTATACTGTGGGGGGCTGTATATTTTGGGGTGCTGTATACTGTGGGGTATTGTATACTGTGAGGTGTGGTATTCTGTATAGTTTGGGGTGCTGTATACCGTGAGGTGCTGTATACTGTGGGGGGCTGTATACTGTATACTGTGGGTGCTGTATATTGTGGAGTGCTATACTGCTGTACTGTATAGTGTGGGGGGCTTTATAGTGTGGGGTGCTGTATAGTGTATAGTTTGGGGTGCTGTATACTGTGAGGTGCGGTATTCTGTATATTTTGGGGTGCTGTATACCGTGAGGTGCTGTATACTGTGGGTGCTGTATATTGTGGAGTGCTATACTGCTGTACTGTATAGTGTGGGGGGCTGTATAGTGTGGGGTGCTGTATAGTGTATAGTTTGGGGTGCTGTATACTTTGAGGTGCTGTATATTGTGGGGTGCTCTACTGCTCTACTGTATACTGTGAGGTGTTGTATACTGTATAGTGTGGGGTGCTATACTGCATAGTGTGGGGTGCTGTATACTATAGGGTGCTACACTGCATACTGTGGGTTGCTGTATACTATAGGGTGCTATACTGCATACTCTGGGGTGCACTGTAACGCTAGGGTGAACCGAGCCCCGGTCTCCTTCCTGCAGAGTGATGCCCACTTCCAGCCTGAGCCCAGCTGCCAAGAGCACTGATCCTGAGCCGCTGGTGTCTTCAGAACTGGAAATATTTATATCACTGTACTCTACCAGGTGTGTGGATTTTTTGTGTGTGTGTGCTGTGGTGGAGGCCGTGATTGCATGCTAGGGTGTGGAAAAGCAGGATCCAGGGGGCCCAAGTAAATTTTTGCCCAGGGTCCAATCAATATTAAAGACTGCCCTGATCTTATTATATACTGATTTGCAATGGAGTCTCCATACCATGAAGTACTTCCAGTAAGTCTCCATACAGGGATGGTCTCTTTAAAGGTTGCCTCATCTTTAGGGTATCATTGTCTGATAGGTGCAGGTCCTAAAAGGAGCCCCGAAAGTGATGGAGGAAGCACTGCACATGTGTAGCCGCTCTTCATTCATTTCTATGGGGCCACCAAAAATAAGCCACTCGGCTATCTCCATCGAGCCCATAGAAGTGAATGGGAGCAGTGGCCGGTCATGCGCAGTGCGTTCCTATTCACTTCTATGGGGAGAGGGCTTGGTGGTGGCCGGACCGGAGTCCTCCAGATACTACTTTGGCCCGCTCCGTTCTCAATATTGGTGTGGGCCCCAGTGGGACCCGCACCTATCAGACGATGGGGACAAATCCTAGCGATATGTCCCCATTGTCTCAGATGAGACAACCCCTTTAAGGAGAGCAAGTACCCAACCTAAGCTGTAAAAAATAATGAAAGAATAAAAGTTATCTTCTTGACGGTAATTTGTGGCAAAAACTAGTTTAATGTGTAATACACAAGACCCACAGAAAACAAATTGGTCTGTATTTTAGACTATATGCTAAGACAGATCCAAAATTTACATTCTATTGACTTTTATGAGGTGGACTAGGGTTCATATAACTGAATATTACTGCATTTATTTCTATGGAGAGAATACAGGGGATGCTGGGAGTCAGACCCCCACTGATCTGATATTGATGACCTCTCCTGAGGATAGGCCATCAATATCAAAATCTCGGAACACCCCTTTAAATATTGTATTATACGGTATATAGTATATGTAATGCAAAAAATATTTACTGATGTGATCTACTTACAGGATGGTTCCATATTGACAACTACTTACCTTGCCAGCTAGCTAACTTGATCTAAACAATAGATCATTTTCTGATGACACCTTCCCTTTAAAATTCTTACTTATTTTGATTAGGCTTGTACATTATTTTGCTGGGATGATACAGGCCAATCTGCCATCTGTGGATATGGCATAGTTTGATACTTTGGGAATTTTAGCAAAGCACAGCCTTCTAGTTGTTGCTCAAAAGTTTTGGAAAAATTTCAATACCCCCTAATGTCTATAAGTGTTTGCTGGGAATCCCTGTAATGTTTTGTAAATACTGACCAAGTACCCCATAATGTATGTAAATGTTTACTAAATACCCCATAATGTCCGCATACCTGACAAAAATACCCCCTAATGTGGGCAAATGTTTACCAAGCACTCTGTAATGTTTGTAAATCTATACTAAGTGCCCCCTATGGAGTTTCAGATTGATTGGGTCTGAGTTCTTATACCAAGCATCCAAAAATGTCATTTACAATTAAATACTGTACATTCCGGTATGCCCTGTGCCATTATATTCTGAGAACAAAAAAATAATATTTATAAACACATTACTAATTAAAGTGGCGTTTTTATGTGAAAATAAACATTCTTCCTGTCTTATAAACCCACAGAAATCACTGCAGGGAGCAGCACAGAGTGTGAGCTCATTAGTCTGGCTACAGATGTAAAGCCATTGTAAATACAGTGGTTTGGGGCATCTGTCACCAGTCAGACAATTGTGGAGACCAAAAGGTAGACATCTAGAAAGTGCCACATCTGAGTGAGCACTGTCAGCCAATCCGAAGAGCTCACATCAACCCTTTTTTTGCCATTGAAAACCAAGTGTGTTTACATGAATTAGACTTCCTGCAGACGTTTCTGCCAATATTCCATTCCTCTGAATAGGGCTTGCAGAAATTCATGTGCTTGCCAAAATCTCTGCAACCAATCTGCCATGGGTGAATACAAAATTAGGAATTAGGACACAACCTTTTTTTTTTGGTCTGAGAGCCATATTGTCAGACTGAACTAAGGGCTGCAAAAAAACTTAAAGGGGTTGTCCGGGTTCAGAGCTGAACTCGGACATATCCCCATTTTCACCCTGGCAGCCCCTCTGACTTGAGCTAAATCGGGTAAAATTATGGGTATGTCCAGGTTCAGCTCTGAACCCGAACAACCCCTTTAAAGGCTACAGACACCTTTCAGAGTCATTTTATTACTGTTACATTTTACCCATTTTACCCTAAAATATTTTTTTCCAATCGGTCTTTATTAAATTATCAACAATTTTTCCTCTACAGTTCTCTGTT
This sequence comes from Bufo bufo, assembly GCF_905171765.1. Classification (NCBI taxonomy): domain Eukaryota; kingdom Metazoa; phylum Chordata; class Amphibia; order Anura; family Bufonidae; genus Bufo; species Bufo bufo. The sequence continues at coordinate 582,423,841 of NC_053391.1, forward strand.
TCAGTACATATACAAACTATTGCTTTGACAGATCGATCTGTAGCCCTTATCTCTCAGCTTCTGACAGCTCATAAACACTCATTATAGTTAAATTCTTATCAAACTGATAAGCATTTAGCTATAATGAGCAGCTCCTTGACAATTTCAGTGTGAGATGGAGAGCAATAATCTGTATATGAAACTAAAAGCTGTAGAGGAAAAGGTGCTAAACATTTTTAATAAAAGCCAATCGAAAACACGATTCTAAGGGCTCGTTCACACGACCGTATGTCTTTTTCATTCAGTGTTTTGCAGGCCGTAGTGTTTCCGGTTCCGTTCCGTTTTTCCGTTCCATTTTTCTGTATGGCATATACAGTATGCAGTAATTACATAGAAAAAATTGGGCTGGGCATAAAAAATTTTAATAGATGGTTCTGCAAAAACGGAAAGGATACAGAAGACATACGGAATACATTCCGTATGTGTTCCGTTTTTTTGTGGACCCATTGACTTGAATGGAGCCACGGAACGTGATTTGCAGGCAATAATAGGACATGTTCTATCTTTCAACGGAACGGAAAAATGGAAATACGGAAACAGAATGCATACAAAGTACAATCCGTTTTTTTGTGGAACCGTTGAAGTGAATGGTTCCGTATACGGACTGTATACGGAACGCAAAAAACGGACCGTATACGGAACGCAAAAAAACGTTCGTGTGAACGAGCCCTAACCCAAAATGAGTAAAATTCAATGATAAGAATTGCTACCAAAGGTTTCCATATCCTTTAATGTGGTTCTACCGTCTGAGACATTTATGACATATTAAAAGTAGATGGCATTAATGTCTGATAGATGCGGACTGCATTAACAGGAGAACAGGGATCCACTTTCCCCCTATTTAGGACTTCAGAGAGGGGTGGTCCATTTATGTGACTATCTCCAATGTAGAATATGGGAGATGTAGAAACAGTCTAGCATTTCACAGCACTTATAAACTACAATGGTGTGAGCCACATGCACCTCGGCCACCAATTTCACTTTACCTACTCCTTTCTTCAGTGAGAGGTCAAAGGACCCTATTTTCACAGTGTCCCTGCTCCCATGCTGTGTGCTATTCTTTTTCTCATGATATGGAAAGTATATGCAAGCAGCCACCAGACACAAACCAGCAAGTTTGTGTCCAGATGGTTGGGTAAAACAATAATTGGCCATTGGGGGCCACAGGTTATGCAGACGTGTCCTAAGGGGACAGATGCCCTTTAAACATATTGGGGATCATTTATTAAGACCGGCGTTTTAGATGCCAGTCTAACCCCTGCACTGGTGGTGGATCTGCTGAAGTTATGTAGAGGTGCTGGCGTCTACATAACTACGGCGCATTCACCGCCAGTCTAAATCTACGCCAGCTTTATTGCTGGCGCAGATTTAGAACATTTTCTACACCTAAAACACAAAAATCATGGTGTGAGAAGGGAAAAGTCACAGATTGCGGTGCAAATAACCTTTGTGCCATAATCTGCAACAGATATAGGCCCGAAAACTGGAGTATATCAGTTGGTAAATGACCCCATTGTGTTCTGTGCCCCAGTAATGTTGCCCATACATGGAAGAGAAGTATCGGAGGATTTACCTGTAACGCAGGTAAGTTGTTGCAATAACTGCATGCATTTTTTGCCACACCAAAAACGCAGCATAGCTGCGACGAGTGGCAGCACCCAAATAGGGCCCTTGGCCTCACCTCAGAAGAACAGCCGTAGGTTTTCTATACAATAATGAAAGTGAGCCACAGCCTGAGTTCTGTACCTGACAACTTTGTGTTCCACCAAATGTGATTACAAGTAATCACTCTACAGTCAGATAGCTAGGTATAGCACAACGATATCACTTTCACCATGCATTTGTTACTGCAATTTACATGGTTTCCATTTATGCCAAATATAATTCCGCTGCTCAGTTATGTAGAATTGATGTCTTATGATCCCTATGAGCTTGGTTCTGCTGGAATGCCCCTTTAAATATTAGCACAAAAATAATCTCGTATAGACATTTTAAGCTCCAAATTTGCCAAAATAAGGAAAAAATATATACAGTTGGAGGTGTATTGTACAGGTAGGAACTGGACAGATTGTTTCTAGAGCAGTTTAGTAAATGTATTAAGTTACATTTGTTACCCAGGTCGAAAAGAGGGACATTTAAGTAGCAAAGAGGGACTTGTCCCTCCAAAAGACACTTGGAAGGCATGCTATGTATTATAATGAGTGACCTATACCCAATTATGTGTCAATTCTAAACTATGGCAGCCTGTTTGTGTGTACGTGTTTTGAAAGGAAAACAAATTAGCCAATGCAGGTTATTCATATAGCATAAGCACCCACAAAAGCAGAAGTTGGTATTTCCATCAGTGGATCTACGCCCAGGCTTGCCCCACCCTTGCTAGTTCCAGTTAATGTCTCTAGTCACACACATGGAACCAGTTATAGTTTAAGGAGGACTTTTTGGCACCTTGGGGTGGAATCTCCAGAACAAAAATCATTAGCATCTGGAAGGGTTTTGAGTTTGATGTGTCGTGACAAGATGCATAGGGAAAGTATAGCTATGCCTTCATATACAGACACAGGGCAGGCTTGTGGGAGATTTAAATATAAACCTGCTGCAGAAACAAGGAAGCTATCGTATGTGCAAATGCATAATTTAAGATAATATTTTTTTTCTCCTCTAAAAATGACATTCAATATATAGTAAACCCTCATTGAGATGACCACAAAAGTGATCTTCTCAGAGAAGATTACCAGCATGCATACTGTCTTTTGTAGAGGTTTCGTTGTGCTGTATATGGCATAAATATCTTGGAAATAAGAGGGTAAGCATCTGCTATATACCTCTAATAAGATCAGATTTGCTAAAATGCAACCTGTTTGATCTCTGCTTCCCAAGGAGACACGCTGGGGTACAACTGAGCTACCTCCACTGACACAAGGTTTTTGACCAATTCTTATATTTCCGACAGGATTTTTCCATAAAATATCTATGACCAAGGTTACTAAATTCACATCACTCCTGACTATGGACATATATATATATATATATATATGTATACATCAACTTGCCCATTGACTTTAATGGTCAAACATATGCTAAAGGAGTGCCCAATTGACATACATTTGGCTAGGATATGTCAAGCAGTTGATTCAACACAAGGAAAAATATATACTGCAGGTATACATTTTAATAGCAGTTAATGGCAGATGTAAGTATTTAGGAACATGGTTGCCTATGTCTGGCTGAGACCTCATCCATATACAGTTGCAAGAAAAAGTATGTGAACCCTTTGGAATGATATGGATTTCTGCACAAATTAGTCATAAAATGTGATCTGATCTTCATCTAAGTCACAACAATAGACAATCACAGTCTGCTTAAACTAATAACACACAAAGAATTAAATGTTACCATGTTTTTATTGAACACACCATGTAAACATTCACAGTGCAGGTGGAAAAAGTATGTGAACCCCTAGACTAATGACATCTCCAAGAGCTAATTGGAGTGAGGTGTCAGCCAACTGGAGTCCAATCAATGAGATGAGATTGGAGGTGTTGGTTACAGCTGCCCTGCTCTATAAAAAATACACCAGTTCTGGGTTTGCTTTTCACAAGAAGCATTGCCTGATGTGAATGATGCTTCGCATAAAAGAGCTCTCAGAAGACCTACAATTAAGAATTGTTGACTTGCATAAAGCTGGAAAGGGTTATAAAAGTATCTCCAAAAGCCTTGCTGTTCATCAGTCCACGGTAAGACAAATTGTCTATAAATGGAGAAAGTTCAGCTCTGCTGCTACTCTCCCTAGGAGTGGCCGTCCTGTAAAGATGACTGCAAGAGCACAGCGCAGAATGCTCAATGAGGTGAAGAAGAATCCTAGAGTGTCAGCTAAAGACTTACAAAAGTCTCTGGCATATGCTAACATCGCTGTTAGCAAATCTACGATATGTAAAACACTAAACAAGAATGGATTTCATGGGAGGATACCACAGAGGAAGCCACTGCTGTCCAAAAAAAACATTGCTGCACGTTTACAGTTTGCACAAGAGCACCTGGATGTTCCACAGCAGTACTGGCAAAATATTCTGTGGACAGATGAAACCAAAGTTGAGTTGTTTGGAAGAAACACACAACACTATGTGTGGAGAAAAAGAGGCACAGCACACCAACATCAAAACCTCATCCCAACTGTGAAGTATGGTGGTGGGAGCATCATGGTTTGGGGCTGCTTTGCTGCGTCAGGGCCTGGACGGATTGCTATCATCGAAGGAAAAATAAATTCCCAAGTTTATCAAGACATTTTGCAGGAGAACTTAAGGCCATCTGTCCACCAGCTGAAGCTCAACAGAAGATGGGTGTTGCAACAGGACAACGACCCAAAGCATAGAAGTAAATCAACAACAGAATGGCTTAAACAGAAGAAAATACGCCTTCTGGAGTGGCCCAGTCAGAGTCCTGACCTCAACCCGATTGAGCTGCTGCGGCATGACCTCAAGAAAGCGATTCACACCAGACATCCCAAGAATATTGCTGAACTGAAACAGTTCAGTAAAGAGGAATGGTCAAGAATTACTCCTGACCGTTGTGCACGTCTGATCTGCAACTACAGGAAACGTTTGGTTGAAGCTATTGCTGCCAAAGGAGGTTCAACCAGTTATTAAATCCAAGGGTTCACATACTTTTTCCACCTGCACTGTGAATGTTTACATGGTGTGTTCAATAAAAACATGGTAACATTTAATTATTTGTGTGTTATTAGTTTAAGCAGGCTGTGATTGTCTATTGTTGTAACTTAGATGAAGATAAGATCACATAGATAATGTCACTGACATGATTTCTGCTCATTGTGTTTATGAAAAGCTTATTGCTTACCGTAAAAACAATCTGAGCTCTTTCACAGATTCTGGAGACCCTGGCTAACATTGTTTCTGCTGCCACACTCTGACCTAAATTGAATGTTTAAACTATGGTTGTGCACCTGTCATTAGTGATCTCGAGATCTGTCTCTTATACTATGTTCCTATTACATTATTTTACGTGACTACCTCTGGAACTCTGTATTATCTGTAATATCTGTAATTTACCTATGTTACCTTTTTAAAAAAAAAATCTACTACAAAATACAATAAACATTTAATGTTTAAAAAAAAATATATAAGATCACATTTTTTGACCAATTTGTGCAGAAATCCATATCATTCCAAAGGGTTCACATACTTTTTCTTGCAACTGTATCAGTGAATCATGGACGTGTGCTGTCCGTGTTCTCTATGGACAGGACATGTACCCATGAATTTGAATGTGTTTTTCACATTCAGTGGTCTTTTACTGACCATGGGTAGGGGACTTATTTTGTCCGCAATGTTGACCAAACACACCCATTGAAGTCTGGGTCTGTGAAAACCAATGACAGAACTCATATGGAAGCTATGTTTTGTCAGTGGTTTTTCACAGATCATTGGTAGGAGATGCTCTGGAAACCTATTTTCAGCCTAGCAATGTACGTGGAATACAGATAACACATGGAGGCCAGAAAACGAACACATGGATCCTTCACAGACATCTTCACGGATGAAACACTGTCATGAATGTCATTATCGATGTGGAAATGTGAATGAGGCCTGAAAATGGTCCCTCTGAATGTAAAGCCCATTGCAGTGCACAGGTATGAAAGCTGCTAGAATCTCCCCCCTTATGTCAAGGTAGATATGCAGTTTTGGAAGCTAAAACCAGGAGTGCATTAAAAAAAACTGAAGTCGTATCTGTCCTTTATACTTTCTCTCCTTTTACAATACATCACTGATTTTGGATTCCAAAACTTCATCAAGAAACCTGATCATGTGGCTTTGCCCTCAACATTCCAATTCTATGGCTTTCAAGCTGATAAGCAGCATCAGATGCATCTGGCTCCACTCATGTAATTTGCATCTTTATAGAACCAAGAGGAACAAGCATATTAATAAAAGGATTTGACATAAAAGTTGTTGAACTGGAAGATCTTTCAGTCGACAATGACTCCATGACCATAGCCAGGTTAGGTTTGGCACATTGCTCTTCGTTATTTTTATTGGTTATATAACACCAATTTCCATCTGTTTCAATCATTTCCATTACAAAACACTCAGAGATTTAAGAAACTAAACTAGAAATTCTCTTAGATGCAAAGGTTTGATTGGTTACTATTGCTTACATGAAATGTGCGTCACACTGAATGACCCCCTTTGTCATTTCAGCTTATACACAATGTAGATGTCAGAGTTGAGGGGGTTAAAGAGCCGCCTGACATGCCAAAAGGTCATGGGTACCCCGCAGCAGCTGGGCCTGATAATTGGAAGCAGAAAAGTCAGAGCTGTGTGTAGAGGTAGAGGGCCAGATCTGAAGTTGTCTCCCTTTCTGACACCCGTGCCTTTATGGACAGATCTAGACATTCTCTCACTCCTGTGTCCAACATCTGGAGAGACGTCACATCCTGTCAATCGAGACTGAGCCGCAGCTAAGAAATGAATGCCCCATAGCTCTGCCGCCTAGAATCTCCAGACTGAAAGTGAAATACATTCAGGACCATTAAGCCAACTGTTAGAGACATATTACCTCTAATATAGGTTTACTGAGGTCTGTTGGTAAGGTCAGTGGGCCTTGCTATGGCACTGGACTTCCAAAACCCAAAGTGTCCTAAAAATAACAAATTATAACCTAAGGACACTGCTTGTAAATAAGGAGCTGAAAAGGCAGCTAGAAGCACTCCATCCTTCCTACAAAGTCTGTGTTTCAGAACAGAATGTGAACATGCAGTCCCCCGACACGCCCTACCCAGAGCGGGAAGAAAATACAGGTTTCCTGTTCTAAACAAATCCATATTGGTTTGGGACCACAGCACAATTGCAGTAATTCTCCGTCTTCTGCATGAACTCTGCTGATCTTCCAGCTCAAGCCGACAAAGCGCTCTATTTCTGAAATAATTCAATTTGTGCAGTTGGTGAAGTATAAGCCACACTCATGAAATGCTTCAAACGCCATTGACATTTCGCTGAAGTTACTAGAAAAGTCTGTGCTGGGCCCATCATATCGAATATAGGACAATTATGACATTATTGTAACTTGAATGTAGCTTTTAGCTCCAAACTTCTATGCTAAATAACAGAGGTCCAAATCCACAGCACAGACCTAGAGCCAAGGGTTGTGCCACAGGATAAGGGACAAATATCAGATCAGTGGAGGTCCAACTGCAGTGACCCAGAACAGGGCACTTGCAAAGTTTTCTTGTTATGTAATGTTATTTAATATGTTAATGCCTTGTAATGTACCAGTATATGTCTGTATGGAACAGTCAGGGTAAATAATCCTTACTCTGCCCCTGTGGGAAGTCAGGTGTTGGACTTAGATCCAACTAGTAGGGTGCTAGTGGAGGAAGTGAGAAGAAGCTACATGTGCTTGTTCCTTAGAGAACTATGCTTTCATCCCAGAAAAACCACTATCCCTGAGAGATCCACAGAGAAAACCCTCCCTATTACACAGTACTCCAGGGAGAGAAAGAAAGAAAGAACTAGAAGGCCCAGAATTTGCAAGGCTGAGCACTGTGTAAGGGCTCATGCACACAAACATATTATCTTTCTGTGTCTGTTCCGGACCGTATGCAGAACCATTAATTTCAATGTGTCTGGAAAAAAATGGAAGTTACTCCGTGTGCATTCCATTTCCGTATGTCTGTTCCGTATTCCGGACAAGGATAGGACTGTTCTATTTAGGGCAAGCTGTTCCTTTCCGCAAAAAATGGAATGCAAACCAACGTCATCTGGTCGTGGGCATGAACCCTAAGGCTAATAGAGATTTTACTGCAGTGAGAGAGACATTGCTAAGAAACCCTTCACACTTGGACACGGTCTGGTCACTCGTATCTTAATCCTAAACCCCTCAGATGGGAATTACAAACTTGCAAAAAACCTTTTTGCCACCCTTAGATTCTGCCAAAAGATACTTTGAAGAGATAGACGGAAGGAGTACTACAGTCCCCATCCTGGCCAATATCCATACATTACTATCTGGGAAGATTTTCACTGTCAGTTGTTTGGAACTCTGCTTTAAAGGGAATCTATCACGTTTTATGGTGTCCTAACTGAGGGCAATATAAACTAGTGATAGGTCCTCTTAACACTTTATTTGATCCAGCCATCTTGCCAAAATCTTGTATTAAATAGCACCAGTGCATGCCAATGAGTCCCCATATTCATGAGCTCATGGCTCTTCGGGGCCCACCTGCTGCTGATTCATATGGGAAAAAAACTGTCAATCAGAGGCAGGTGGGGGTCGGGGGAATCCGTGAGCTCATGAATATGGGGACTCACTGGCATATGCCGGAGCTGTTAGGATTTAAAAGTGAGGGCAGCAGAAAACTGGTGAAGAGATTCCCTTTAATACTGTTGTACTACAACTCCCATTCTGAACTTCTACAACTAGCCTAGTTACTGACTCCAGCACCAATCGTAGGCCACAGCACCTACACCACCTGTCTTGTACCTGTGCAACAATCATAACACCAAGGGCACCCCAACTACCATCAGCCCCAACACTAGGGTGTGCCCCGAGGGAGGAAAGGATGCACCCTCCTGTCACTGCTCCGGCCCTAAGGAGCATTGGTGTGAGGATTGCCACTGTGAATATTAATTGCAGCCAGAGCCACTACCACTCCCATCCTCCGCTCCTCCATGGCATAAGGCACAACCTTTAGGACCACCATCGATCACAAGAATGGTTGCCCTGTGTCCTTGTATCAATCGAGTGGCAGGTTACGCTTGTCCACTGCTGCTCCATTTATTCTGTAGAAAAACTGACAGAGTTAGTTGAGTACAGGGATTGGTGATAGGCTCTACAGGGAAACTTCCCAGTGGGCCGATGCCCAGGAGGTCACCTGAGCTCTCCTCATGGCCACCAGCCACATAAGTAATGATTTGTCACTCCTTAAGTTAATTAACTCATGATTCCTGAATTCAACTGTATTGCCATCCTGAGGCAACTGGAAAAAGAGGACAGAACATGGCAGTAGGCGCTGGCCACCACAGAGGGGTCCCAGTCATCGGACCCCCACCAATCAATAACTTATTGCTTAGCTATAGAAGATGATTCACACATCCATACTCCAGAATTCATATTCTGGATGTGTCTCCCATCCCAACCACGAGTTTAATGACTCAAACTCACATCATGCTGTGAGTCCGGGTCAGTAAATTTGTGGTCAGCCCAGGACATAGATCCAGAAAACAGACTTTGGAATACGGGCGTGTGAATCCAGTCTAAGTATTCAACTTGGAACAACCCCTCTACATGATACAATTCTCACCACTAGGGGGTGCATAGTATCTTACTACATACTGTTCTACTATTGAACTCAGTGCATAGACAGTATGCATCAACTTGTTACTCAGACCAATGGATGGATAGATGAATGGTTGGATGGATCAATGCATAGCTGGATAGTTAGCTTCATACAAATGGCCATTTTAATGATCATGACACATTTATTAATATAGGCAAATGGCACACAACCACAGGATGTTGTTAAAATGTAGCTCAGTGGTTAAAAAAGCAAGCTCGTGATTTCAAAGGGAACCTGCTTCAAATCTCAGAGTCAGCAAAAAGCAACCTTGAAGAAGTCACACTTTGTCACAAAAAGCATTTTAGATCCTTATACAGGAAAATATAATGATGACTTATCCTCAGGATAGGTCATCATTATCACATCAGCGGGGGTCCAAGATTTGGCACCCCCGCCGATCAGCAGTTTCAGGGAGCCGCTGCGCTCCCTGGAGCTCTGGTAAACGATGCAGGCTCCTGGCAGATTTCCAAGGACAGCTCTGTACATCATATAGTGGCAGTGCTTGGTATTGCAGTTTAGCCACATTGACTTTAAGGTGGCTGAGCTGCCACTAGGCCATGTGACCGATGTACAGTGATGTCATTGGCCTAAAAAGAGGCGGCAGTGCTCAAGGCTTCTTCTAACAGCTGATTGATGGGTGACCCAGGGGTCGCACCTCCGCAGATCTGATATTGATGACCTATCCTGAGGATAACTCTTTTAGTAGGATGTGGCACTCGTGTCCTGTTAGTTTGGTGCTCTAGTTGTGGTGTCCCATCCCTGTGGCAAGCGAAGATAAAATAAACTTAGCCACTCCTTAGGAATTGCGTGAAGTATCGTGTTGATCTTTATTTGGTTTTTCTTATGCAAGGCAACTTATTTGTGTACATGTGACGTTTCGGTCCTACATGGACCTTTTTCAAACACTGAATAACAAATTTCAGAAGAATACATATAAGAATCAAAAAGATTACAAAGGATAAAATATAATATAACAACATCTATATTTATTCTGAAAATAGATAGCAGATCTATTTTCAGAATAAATATATACAATTACCCCCTTCTCTCCCCCAGCATTCTTTTATTTATTTTATCCATTTTACACTAATAGCTTAAGTCAATTCCTGGTCAGAGGTAACATTTCCTGCCTACATAGTATTTAAATCCCATCCAGTGCAAACATACCCTAGGAGACCACATGGTGACAAGTCACCTTCCTCAAACCACTCGTTTCTTTTTCTCTTCATATGGCGACTAGGTGAGTCGACTTTATTCTCTCCTCATCCAGGGGACCCGGTTTAAGGGTCCATTCACACATCCGTGGTGTATTGCGGATCCGCAATACACCCCCCCCCCCCATAGAACTGCCTATTCTTGTCCGCAATTGTGGACAAGAATAGGACATGTTCTATTTTTTGCGGAGCCGCGTCCCGGAAGTTCGGGGCCGAAGCCCGGAAGTTCAGGGCCGCGCTCCTGAAATGCGGATACGGAGAGCACATAGTGTGCTCTCCGCATCCCATTCTGCCTCATTTAGAATGAAAGGGTCTGCATCTGTTCCCGATATTACGGAATGGATGCGGACCCATTTTCGGACGTGTGAATGGACCCTTAGTTCGTAGAAGTTAACAGGTTTCTTTAGTTCAAAATAGCTAACAGGTTTTATAACACTGTCTTCCTTAATTGAATCCACAGAATACCAACTACATACTATCAGAAGATCTGCTTGTAAGAGATATCCCTATTAATTTGCACACTTCCTCAATCGTCTTATTCATCGTAGTGAAATTTGACATGCCTACTGTTTACCCCTCTACATCTTTGCTATTTGCTGGTACTGTAGAGTGCTACCTCCACTTATACTTACCCATATTGTGATTTACAGTTGACTATGTAACCTATGCAATGTTTGATTGCCGATACTTTACTTAATATTAGACATATCACATGACTTTATATGTCATATAAAATTTTCTTGTTCACCATACTAGCCCATCCTATTGTTATCTCTGAGATAGCACAGACAGATGTTGTTATATTATATGTTATCCTTTGTAATCTTTTTGATTCTTATATGTATTTTTCTGTAATTTGTTATTCAGTGTTTGAAAAAGGTCCATGTAGGACCGAAACGTCACATGTACACTAATAAGTTGCCTTGCATATGAAAAACCAAATAGAGATCAACACGATACTTCACGCGATTCCTAAGGAGTGCCTAAGTTTATTTTATCTTCGCTATCCTGAGGATAAGTCATAAATATTTTTTCTTAAATAACCCCTTTAATATAACCAAATACATATGTTTTTTAAATCTTTATCAGAGGGGTTTTCCGACTGTTTTTAATTTGATCCCTTACAATCTGGCTTTCGCCCTCTCCACTGTACAGAAACTACTAAAGTGTCTAACAATCCCCTGACAGCAAAAAGGAATGGCAACTAATCTGTACTGATTCTTCTGGATCTCTCTGCAGCGTTTGATCTGGTAGACCACAAACTTCTCCTCACCATGCTCCACTCAATTGGCCTTAAGGACACTGCTCTTTCCTAGGTGTCTTCCTATCTCTCTGGCTGCTTCTTTAGTGTATCATTTGCTGGCTCTACTTCATCTCCTTATCCTCTTCATGTTGGGGTTCCTCAGGGTTCAGTCCTAGTAGGTTTGGTTTTCATTACCATCTCTATGCTGATGACACCCAACTATACACTTCATCTCCTGACATTACGCCTGCTTTACTCCAAAACACCAGTGATTGGCAGTTGTCTCTAACTTTATGTCCTCTCTGTATCTAAAACTGAATCTTTCAAAAACTGAACTTCTTATCTTTCCCCCATCTACTAACCGACCCCCACTTTCTTATAGATTGTAAGCTCTTGCAAACAGGGCCCTCACAACTAGTGTTACAGTTGTATATAGCCAGTAATTTTGTGATGTCTTTTGATCTGTACATGAACCCTCTGAACTGTAAAGCGCTGCGGAATATGGCGGTGCTATATAAATAAAGATGATTATTGTTAACTTATTATTATTGTTAACTGATGACCTGTACTTTAACGTGGGGGTCCGACACGCGATACCCCATCCATCAGCTGTTTGAGGAAGCCGCGGCGCTCCAGTGAGGGCCGCAGCCTCCTTGCAGCTTACCAAGCACAGCGCCATACATTGTATAGTAACTGTGCTTGGTATCAAACTAAAAAGGAGGTCATAGACAAGACCTGCATTCATGTCTATGGGCACTAATATAGCAACTTGCGGGTGGAAATCTCAAAAGCATAGCACATTATTGAAAAGTGTAACTGAACAAGATGAAGATACTTGAAAGGGAACTTAGCCTAGTCTGTGTGCATGTGTGCATATCTATATAGTGTTGTTTTCGTGATTCATCTGCTTTTCCAGCAATACAACAGAGCTGTCATTAAAGGGCTTTTCCAAAACTTACCTACTGATGACCTACCCTTAGTCATCAATATCAGATTGGCGGTGGCCCAATTGCCAGCACCTCCACTGATCATCTGTTTTCACTAGCTGTGGCACTGGAACCAGACATCAAAACTTCACAAGTGGGTGCTGCAGTAACCAGGCAGAGCCACTACACAGTGTGCAAAGCTGTGTCGTTCCGGTGACTGGCTCCATCATTGCAGCTTGTGAAAAAGGCTGCATGGCAGGGATGCCTAAGGACAGGTCATCAATAGGTAAGTCCTGCAAAACACTTAAACTCACCCACCCACAGATGATAATGAAATGACTCTGCTCACCCTGCCCAATGTATACAGCAAAGCTGTGAAATGAGCTATACAAAACAACAAGTGTTAGCCTATTGTGATTGCTCTAGTGTGAAAAATGTAATATCTCAATAGTTTTGTTGATGTGGATAGACACAAACGCCAAAAATGAAAAAAGTATCATACAAACCTACTTAAAGGGGTTGGCCACCATACGCATAACAATAAATAACAGGCCTCAGATAATAACTAAAGCCACAAGGTATTTGTATCATGAGAGATATACTGTGCACATATAATTTTTCTAATGTGTTCAGCATAGCATGCTCCCATTGATAAGAGGCTGTGTGGGTGGAGCAGCTTCCAAGTGAAAGTAAAAATCCCAGCATGCATCACAGCAAGCATCTTCAGATGAGTGATCACATGACATCCCTGGCCAAACAAAACAAATCTTGTTTTTTCTGTGTCACCATTTTCTGAAACCTATGCTATTCTTTTTTTTCTGACAATCATCTTGTGCATGGGGTCATTTTTTGCGGGAAGAGTTGATGTTTTTATTGGTACCATTTTTGGGTACATATGATTTTTAGATCATTCAATATTCCACTTTATTGGGCAAATAGACCAATAAAATTGGTTGTTTTTGCACGCTTTTTATTTAATTTTTTTAAGGCATTTACCTTTTGGCGGAAGAGTGTGTGATATTTTTAAAGAGCAAGTTGTTACGGACGCAGTGATACCTAATTTGTCTATTTTTTATTTATTTTGGCTTTACACAATAAAAGCATTTTAGAAAAAAAAAATATGTTTTTGAGTCTCCATTTTCTGAAGGCCATATTTTTTTCATTTTTTGGGCGATTGTCTCATGTAGGGGCTCAATTTTTCAGGATGAGGTGATGGTTTGATTGGTACTATTTTGGGGTACATACGACTTTTTTGATCACTTTTAATACCTTTTTTGGGAAATGAGGTGGGAAAAATGTCAATTCCATCATAGTTTTTCTTTTTTTTTATGGCGTTCACCGTGAGGGGAAACGTGTAGTGTATTTTTTTTATTTTTTTTTTAATCAATTATAAATTACGTGGCTATAAAAATAAATTATTATTTTTTTAACTTTTTTTTCTATTTTTTTTTTTGACCCAGACTCACTTGGTTCTTGAAGATCCAGTGGATCTTATGGTTTACAATACACTGCAATACACTGCATAGTGCATTGTAACTCACAGTAAGCCTGATCAGGCTCCTGCTAAAGGACTATACCAAGGCAAGCCGGATGCCTGTGAAGGCGTCAGGTTGCCATGGTAACCATCGGGACGCTGCCACAGCAGTGCAGCGCCCGATGGGGGACAGAGGGAGCTCCCTCCCTCTGTTAACCCATCAAGCATTGGGCAGCTGCCACAGCACAGCAACAGCCCGATGGGAGAGGGAGGGAGCTCCCTCCATCTCTTAACCCCTTCTATACAGCGGTCCCTGTGGACCGCAGCATGGAAGGGGTTAAACGGCCGACATCGGTGCCAACACAAGCAGAGTGTGAGCTGTATATTATAGCTGACACTATGCTAACTGCTCGGCCATGCTGAAAACAGATCGGGGCGGGAGGGGGGTGGAAGGGGGATCAGCAGTGCTGCCGCCGGCCATCCTGAAATTAGGGGGGGGCACAATTGGGGCTGGAGCCCACGGTGGGGAGATATTATATATACACACATTTTAGAAGGTTCTGATCCCCACAGTCACGGACAGAGCAGGGCTCTGGGGGCGTGGCTTACTATAAAAAGATTAGCAGACATATTTTTTAAATAAAGTATATTTGGAAACTCATTTTTACCCTGCCTCTTACAATGTTGTGTAAAGTACTTATATAGTGGCCAAACCCTTTAAATAGTATGCCATTTCTGATTCCCATTAAGAAACCTATAGGTATAAGATGACTGGCATTACATAGCAAGTTTTGGAAAGCTCTGTCTGCAATGGACTTCATGAACATGCTTTGCCAATAGATTTTGGTCGAAATATTGCTCTATATGCTCAGTATATAGTAAGATGCTTCAAGTGGCTTTTATGAAACACCTTTTAGGGCCGCTAAAATATGTTCTAACAAAAAAAAATTATTGGTGCAACTACATCCAGTAAATGGTGATCAGGTCACTGCCAATATTAGTGCATAGTATGCAAATGGTAACACCTAAGCCTTGATAGTAATCACATAGGAGCTTCTTTTAGTAAAGTCATTCACTCAGTCATCATTTTTGAGAGTCTACTCTGCTGTACAATGGTGTAACTTATAGCCCCTGGGTCCCAGTACTGGTAAGTAATAGTTAATAGAGGGGTGCCTTTATATGACCTTCCTCAATAAGCCAAAGAAAAGAGTCACTACAAAGGATGTAATTTTCTTTCTGGAAGACCAAACATGTCTGTGCATTTCATGAATATCCCATTAATTTCAATACGTCGTCACATAATGCATCACATCTCCACATCAGTAACGTGGTCATACACCCTAGATAGCTGTTGGCTGAATCGATGGGTTTGGATGATGCATGACCAGCTTTAGTTACTAATATCTTAGGCTAGTTTCACATCTCCAGCCGTCTTCTCCGGCTGGCTGTTCCGGCACAGAAAGCCAGGAATCGGCTGGATAAAAAGCAGTGCGTGCAGTAGTTTTTGTCTGGTCAATTCCTGGCATATTTCCCAGGTAGCAGCCGGATCTCTGCCGGACTCTATTATAGTCAATGGGGTCTGAAGGACAGGCAATGCCGGGTCCGGAAAACTCTGGCAGGCTGTTCTATGCCAGAACAGCCTGCTGGAGAGGACAGCCGAAGATGTGAAACTAGCCTTAAAGGGGTATTCCCATCTTGCTACTTCATCCTCAATTGCTGCCAGCTAGCTGTTCATTTCCTGGTTTTCTGCTGCTAAGGCTGGGCGGGCTTAGGCAGCTAGAGTGAAGGCCGGCCACGCCTCCTTATGACATCACACTGAGAACTCAGTCCTTGCGTGCTAGTTCATGTGAAGAGTATGAGTCATCAGTCTGGCAGCCTGCAGTGTCTGTGAGGCCCCTCCCCCTGCTGGGGAATCATCAGAGAGCCATGTGAAGTGAGTTCAGTGTACAGTAACACCTGGCTGTTCTGCACAGTTTTACACATAAAATCTCAGTCTGATCTTTTACAAACCCATTCTGTGCATCAAAAACTATAATTCCATATTATATATTAGCTCAAAAGCTTGACCAACCCCCACCCACCAGCACTGATGCAGATTTGTTTCCATTACAGCTGTACTCCAGTTATGTATAAACCTTACACTATGTATCTTTATAGATGCACATACAGCTCAGCTACATGTGTCTTCTCCAGTCCCCTAACATCACTTTGGCTGAATGGCTTCCTATACAGCCCTCCTACATCTTTATTCTACTCCCCCACTAGCACTGTGTCTGAAAAGCTTCATATACAGCCCTGCTAAATCTTTATTCTACTCCCCTACTAGCACTGTGTCTGAAAAGCTTCATATACAGCTCTGCTACATCTGTCTGTTTATCTCTTCAACCAGCACTGTGTCAGAACAGCTGCATATGCAGCTCTGCTACATCTGTTTCTCTCTTCCACCAGCATTGATGCTGACCCGCCAAATATACAGCTCTGCTACATCTGTCTATTCCCTTCCCGTTTAGAACTGTGTCTGAACAGCAGCGTATTCAGCTCTGCTACATCAGTTTCTCTCTTCCACTAGCATTGATACTGACCTGCTACATATACAGCTCTGCTACATCTGTCTATTCCCTTCCCGATTAGAACTGTATCTGAACAGCAGCGTATTCAGCTCTGCTACATCAGTTTCTCTCTTCCACCAGCATTGATGCTTACCCGCCACATATACAGCTTTGCTACATCAGTTTCTCTCTTCCACCAGCATTGATGCTTACCCGCCACATATACAGCTCTGCTACATCAGTTTCTCTCTTCCACCAGCATTGATGCTGACCCGCCACATATACAGATCTGCTACATCTGTTTATTACCTTCCCCACTAGAACTATGGCTGAACAGCAGCATATTCAGCTCTGCTACATCCATCAGCCCCCCCCATATGCCTCCATCAACCCCCATATGCCTCCATCAGCCCCCATATGCCTCCATAAGCCCCAAACAGCCCCCATATGCCCCCATAAGCCCCCATATGCCTCAAATAGCCCCCCAAGTGCCTTAAATAGCCCCCAAGTGCCTCAAATAGCCCCCCATATGCCTCTATAAGCCCCCATATGCCTCCATAAGCTCCCATATGCCTCAAATAGCCCCCCAAGTGCCTCAAATAGCCCTCCATATGCCTCCATCAGCCCCCATATGCCTCAAATAGCCCCCCAAGTGCCTCAAATAGCCCCCAAGTGCCTCACATAGCCCCCCATGTGCTCCATAAGCCCCCATATGCCTCAAATAGCCCCCCTAGTGCCTCAAATAGCCCCCCATCGTTGGTGGAATTGGTGGTTCATAAATAATACCCACCGCTTATGAAGTTGTCTCCCGGTCCTCCTCTTTGACGCTGTCCAAGGCTGCGCATGCGCAAAGCTATATTCTTTTGTGCTGCATTGGAGCGTGCGCGGCTCTTTTAGACGTGGCTCAAAAGAATATTGATCTGCGCGGCCGGCCGGCAACATGCGCGCTCACAGTGTGAGTGAGAGGCCGGCTGCAGCATCTAAAGGAAAACTACTGCGCAAGCGCGGCCCATGGATGAGGCCGGAGAGCGGTGGCCGTATCCATGGGCAGCAAAGATAAACAATGAATTTTGGCAATTCAATTTTAAAGAAAATAGTAGTTTTTTTTTAATAATATATATTTAGAAAAAACTTAAATGGGGGATAAATAATTTAATGAAAGATGATTAATAACATGGGAATACCCCTTTAAGATAATTACAAAAGATGAAATGCAAACCCTGCCCTAGGGAGCACTAGTTTGAGGATTGCCGCTGTGAATAATTATTGCAGTTAGAGCCACTACCACTCCCATCCTCCGCTCCGCAGGGCATGCAGAACAACCTCTAGGGTCCCCATCAATCACAAGACCGGTTGTCCTGTGCCCTTGTATGAATGGAGTTCCAGATCACGCATGTCCACTGGCTCTCCATTCAATCTGTAGACAACTGCCAGAGATAGTTGAGTATACAGCTTGGCTAACTCCTGTAGTCCCAAAGACAGTAACATGGGTAACCTCTCGCTCCATTCATACGGGGACATGGGACCCTATTCTTATGAACAGTAAGGGTCCCAGCTATCAGACCCCCATAGATCGATAACTTATCACCTAGCCATAGAAGATGATTCACACATCCATACTCCAGAATTCATATTCTGGATGCGTTTCCCATCCTAACCATGGGTTTAATGACCAAAACTTACATTAATTAATTAGAGTCGGCCCAGTACACCCAGTATACCGGAATACAGACTCTAGAATACGGATGTGTGAATCCAGTCTAAGTATTCTACTTGGAATATCCCTTTTAAATGATAAAATTCTCACCACATCTCTTGTTATTTTCTAAGAGATGTTATCAGTTCTTGCAAAACAAAGAACATTCCGTAGAACTCAGCATTTATGGTAGGTTCCTGTCCAGTCCCCGTAAAACCGCAATTACTGCCAGTCTATGTGATCATTTCTTGGTATGAACATGCCTGCACTCCATAAAAAACGCACACAGTACTTCACAACAGGCCCATTACATGTGTTATGTACAATCTCTCTTGGCAATTTAGAGAGTATGCACTTTATGGCCAAACAGTTTACATGACTGCTGCCATAACCTGGCAATAATACGCCTATATAGAAGTAAGCAACGCTTTACAGTGTATGACACCTGTGTTGAATAAGACCTTTATGTCCTAGACAGCAATAAATGCAGGAAGTTCTGATTTCTAAAGAGGATGCACTAAAGTAGCTTGAATTGGAGTCGTAAAGTTGTCTGAAGAGGGAGGGGGTCCTTCCTGAACGTTTATGGTGGTGGGAATACAACTGGGGTGGGGGTGGTGGAAGTTCAGAGTGAATTACCGGCTGGCCAAAAGGAACAGTAGAAAGAGTGTCAGGTCAGATGTGAGGTTCAAGGGGAGATAGTGACAACCAAGGAGTTGGCTGGGGAAGATTATTAATCAGTGATCATGGACAGAGATGTGGCTCCTACTGTTGAAAAACCACTCTATATGGGGCTTAGGAATGCCTAAAAATATTAATAATAATAATTAAAAAAATCATTCTGTAAAATAGTTTGAGTATCGTTTTCTTGTGATATCTTGTCTCACCGGTAATATCCTTCTTGTGCTAGTATCATTGTACTGATATGGAGAAGGCTTATGGTACTTTTATATCGGCAAATATGAACATCCATTTCCCATTATTGGTCCATGTGCTGGCAATCAGCTTTCCCATTTGTCAGCTGATCGGATCTTTTATGTGAGTATATAAACTCCTGCCGCTATAGAGCACATGGTCCCATGTAAGCAGGAAGTGCTACCGGCACAATGTAAAGTGTATGTGGATGAAGAATCGAAGTAACAATCATTCACTCACACCAACCCCACATCCACCTCTGCTTGCAATGTCCATCAGTCGGTCTCTAGGCTCTTTATATCAGCGCTGATGGACTTTCATTGGTGTTTGATATGGTCTGGTATTCTAAGGGTAAGGTCACATGCTCACGATTCCTGATGCAGTTTTGGAAGCCAAAACCAAGAGTGAAGTCAAAAAAGAGGAGAAGTCATATCTGTCCTTTATACTGTCTTTCTCTTTACGATCCACATCTAATTCTGGATTCTAAAACGGAATCAGGAAACCTGTACTTAAGGGCGCATTAACCCAAACGTATTTTCTTTCCGTGTCCGTTCCATTTTTTTTTTTCCGGACTGTATGCGGAACCATTCGTTTCAATGGGTCCACAGAAATAATTTTACTCTGTGTGCATTCCATTTCCATACGTCTGCATATACATTCCGCAAAAAAATAGAATGTCTGCATTACGGACAAGGATAGTACTGTTCTATTAGGGGCCAGCTAGGGGGCAGCTGTTCCGTTTCACAAAATACAGAATGCACGCGGATGTCATCCATATTTTTTGAAGATCCTTTTTTCGTGGACTGCAAAATACATATGGTCATGTGCATGAGGGTTTATTAGACTGGCAGATTGTCTGCCAGATCATCGATACGAACGCTCGTTAGCGATGACCTGGCAGTGTAAGGGTTCATGCACACGAATGACATTCGCTTCAATGGGGCTGCAAAAGATGTGGACAACACAAGAATAGGAATTTCTATTATGGGCAGCTCGTTTATCTCTGCAAATTGCGGAACGCACACGGGTGGCATTTGTGTTTTGCGGACTGCAAAACATGACACGATCATGTGCATGAGCCCTAAATGGAGGCTGTTATCGCACCAAAAATGGTAAAAAGCAGAGTGGACCCAGCATGCATCTGGAACCTGCACTTCCTGAATTTTATGGTGGCCATTATGGCACATAACAGGTAGGATTTAGTGTTAGGTTCCCGTCTTATAGAGATCGCCTTGACGTTTGGCAGACGGGCCCAAATGATTTTGTACAAAATGTATTTGCCAAGAATCTCAAATTTACTAAATAAGCATAGCATTAGCACCAGAATTTTTTCTATAATTATTGCATAAGGGTCCATTCACACGTCCACAAATTGAGGATCCGCAAAACACGGACACCAGCCATGTGCGTTCCACATTTTGCGGAACGCACATGGCCGACACTATAATAGAAATGCCCTTTCTTGTCCGTGGCTGCGGGCGGTGGAACGGAAGTGCGGATGCGGACAGCCCTATTGAAAATGAATGGGTCTGGACCTGTTCCACAAAATTGCGGATGCGGACCCATTTTGCGGACGTGTGAATAGACACTTATTGGCTGGCGACAGATCGTCGTGTCTAATCACGATCTGCTGCCGGCGAACGATAATTCAGTATGTGGACGAGCGATGGCATTAGTGATCGCTCCTCGCCATACTCTGGAGGAAATCGCTGCCTGCAATTGCAGCAGTCTCCTCCACAAACAAGCAGGCTCCCCTCCCGACAATCGCTTGCATGATCACTGTACGTAATACAGCCTTTAAAAGACTCAGAAATGAGTGGCAGCCTTTGCACTGCAGGGTCGCGCACCTTTGACAATAATCAGTTGGTAATTTGTTCATAAATTTATAATAGGAACAATACAGGAATGGAACAATATGATGCTCTGAAATTGCTATTACACGAGGAATGCAAGAAGTTAATAAAACAAAGATGTCAAGAGAGGTGACAGGTCCTCTTCAAAGAAACACATGAATGAAGTAAAATAGTCCTATGTCCAAAAACTGGAAATAGAATGAGCAGTAGATATTGTTAAAGGAGCCCAAGTTGAGACATGTCTATGTGTTGCCCATTGCTGTTAACTTCTTCAAAGAAATTGGTGTTACCACAAATCCAGCTGCTTTTTTAACTATAGCAACTACAACCTTGACCAGAAAGTGATATCATTGAACTTCTTGCAATGAAATGGAAACCATGTGGAGCTCTGTACTGTCCGCATGCAGTCATGTTTTACCTACGAATATAAACTCCTCAACATTGAATTTGCAACACCAAGAAAGACAAACCTTAAGGTTATGCAAATCGAGGCATTAATGGGTGTCACTAAGATCTGCAGATGATGAAATTTTCAAGCACCTAGCTCCAACCTATAGCATGTGGGAGGGGGATAAAAGCCATTGAAAGCAAAGTTTTATAACCACATAAATTGGATCAAGTTGTGTGGGATGCCTCCTGTTCATCAACATACCAGTTATTGTTACTTGTCATAAACTTAGAGGAACACAATCTTGAGATCTTGGTTGATCAGTCCGGCAGACCACTATGCACCTAGGCTGAGATGTCAGCAACAGAGTTCAATGTTGTGTGTCCCAGTGGTTGGGAGAACAGGACAGATCGTCTGATTAGAAGAATGGAGCACAGTGATCCATTCTGTACTGAAAGTGAAATTGGATGTCACATCCCAAGCCAAGGACAGCAAACAGTATCTGCACCAGAGGTGCACAACCTATTTTGGTCTGAGGGCCGCACTGTTACATAGCTCTGTTTCAAAGGGCCACAAAAAAATGTCAATTGGTGCTCGTTTGCATCGGCCTATTAAAAATGCACCGCTTCTGGTCCCTGCACCCCCCTGCGCATCCGGTGTTGGGGGGAGCAGGCAATGGCAGGCGGGGACAGGGACGCGCCTCCCTAGCAGAGTGACCAGGGTGACGATGCGGAGGCTAGTCCCCGACTGCCATTGGCTGCCCCCCCAACATCCTCCCTCCCCCCCGACACCGGATGTTTTCACCACGCACAGGGAGAAGCAGCAGCGGCGGTGCGGAGATCAGGAGTGGCGCAGGGAGCCAGGTAAGTATATTCACTGTGAGGGGCCCGGCACTGGGAGACATTTTTATAGTATTGGATAGAGATGAGCGAACCAAATCCCACGAAGTGTAATTTGATCCGACGTTCATGATAAATTTGATTCACCTCAAAGCCGAATTTTCTTGTGCTTCGTGTTAGTGAATCGATTTAACCTGAAATAGTGTAAAAAAAAAAAAAACATTTATACTTACCTCCTCCATTTGCTCGCAACGGGCCCGCTGCCGCCATCTTGATTGAAGATCTCAAGCAAAATCCCGTGCGTGGTGACGTATGACGTCACCACGCCGGTCGGCATGATGACGTTATCTTGTGCCGCGCGAGATTTAGCTCCAGATCTTCAAGCAAGATGGCGGCGGCGTGCCCGGTGCGAGCAAATGGAGGCGGTAAGTTTGATTTAATTTTTTGTTTAATGTTAATTTCACACTGTTTTTACACTCAGATGCTGCGATCATGTATGAACGCGGCATCTGAGGGGTACAATGAACGGGGCGGCGCTATCGCAGCTCCCTGTCATTGCACCCGCTGCTTACAAAAAAATTCACTTCATGACGAAGTAATTAGTCACGAAGAGAATTCTTTTGCAAAATTCGGCGGATCAGCCGAATCAAACTTTTCATAAATTCGCTCATCTCTAGTATTGGATAACCCCTTTAATTATCAGCAGCACGTCCCTGATTACACAGGGAGATGTGCTGACCATAATCTTTCATCCTGATAAAATATGCAAATCATTCGACAAACGAGTGATTGCTCTTTTAACGGTTGATAAATGGCACAATTATACAGGTATCAGGAATGAGCGTTTCTATGAACACTTGTTCCTAGTAATTGGCTAAATATCATGAAGTGTAATAGGAGCTTAAAGGGATTTCCCAGTAAAAATGATTTTTTAACAAGTTCCTGCAGCATGGTCCCTGAAACAAGATTCATACCTACCTGCTCCCCACCGCTCCGTTCCTTCACGCTGCCCCATCTTCCGGTCCTGCACTGTTTACATCTGGCTGGCTATGGACATAGTCACATACCCTGCTCCAGCCAATGACTGGCTATAGCGGTGATGTGGCCACAAGCAGCCTTTCACCACTGAAGCCAGTAATTGGCTGGAGCGGAGCATGCCCATTGCCAACCTTGTGTAAACAGCAAGGGGACTGCAAGATTGAGAAAGCAGGTAAATCTTCTGTTTCAGGGGCCATACTGCAGGAACTTGTTAAAAAATCATTTTTACCAGAAAACCCCTTTAAGTGGCGACATTTCCTTCCATCCTGCATATATTTGTTATTAATATATATATATATATACACTGCTCAAAAAAATAAAGGGAACACAAAAATAACACATCCTAGATCTGAATTAATTAAATATTCTTCTGAAATACTTTGTTCTTTACATAGTTGAATGTGCTGACAACAAAACAACACAAAAAAAAAATATGGAAATCAAATTTTTTAACCCATGGAGGTCTGGATTTGGAGTCACCCTCAAAATTAAAGTGGAAAAACACACTACAGGCTGATCCAACTTTGATGTAATGTCCTTAAAACAAGTCAAAATGAGGCTCAGTAGTGTGTGTTGCCTCCACGTGCCTGTATGACCTCCCTACAACGCCTGTGCATGCTCCTGATGAGGTGGCGGACGGTCTCCTGAGGGATCTCCTCCCAGACCTGGACTAAAGCATCTGCCAACTCCTGGACAGTCTGGGGTGCAACGTGACGTTGGTGGATAGAGCGAGACATGATGTCCCAGATGTGCTCAATTGGATTCAGGTCTGGGGAACGGGCGGGCCAGTCCATAGCATCAATACCTTCGTCTTGCAGGAACTGCTGACACACTCCAGCCACATGAGGTCTAGCATTGTCTTGCATTAGTAGGAACCCAGGGCAAATCGCACCAGCATATGGTCTCACAAGGGGTCTGAGGATCTCATCTCGGTACCTAATGGCAGTCAGGCTACCTCTGGGGAGCACATGGAGGGCTGTGCGGCCCTCCAAAGAAATGCCACCCCACACCATTAATGACCCAATGCCAAACCGGTCATGCTGGAGGATGTTGCAGGCAGCAGAACGTTCTCCATGGCATCTCCAGACTCTGTCACGTCTGTCACATGTGCTCAGTGTGAACCTGCTTTCATCTGTGAAGAGCACAGGGCACCAGTGGCGAATTTGCCAATATTGGTGTTCTCTGGCAAATGCCAAACGTCCTGCACGGTGTTGGGCTGTAAGCACAACCCCCACCTGTGGACGTCGGGCCCTCATATCACCCTCATGGAGTCTGTTTCTGACCGTTTCAGCAGACAAATGCACATTTGTGGCCTGCTGAAGGTCATTTTGCAGGGCTCTGGCAGTGATCCTCCTGTTCCTCCTTGCACAAAGGCGGAGGTAGCGGTCCTGCTGCTGGGTTGTTGCCCTCCTACGGCCTCCTCCACGTCTCCTGATGTACTGGCCTTTCTCCTGGTAGCGCCTCAATGCTCTGGACACTACGCTAACAGACACAGCAAACCTTCTTGCCACAGCTCGCATTGATGTGCCATCCTGGATAAGCTGCACTACCTGAGCCACTTGTGTGGGTTGTAGACTCCGTCTCATGCTACCACTAGAGTGAAGGCACCGCCAGCATTCAAAAGTGACCAAAACATCAGCCAGGAAGCATAGGAACTGAGAAGTGGTCTGTGATCACCACCTGCAGAACCACTCCTTTATTGGGGGTGTCTTGCTAATTGCCTATAATTTCCACCTGTTGTCTATCCCATTTGCACAACAGCATGTGAAATTGATTGTCACTCAGTGTTGCTTCCTAAGTGGACAGTTTGATTTCACAGAAGTGTGATTGACATGGAGTTACATTGTGTTGTTTAAGTGTTCCCTTTATTTTTTTGAGCAGTGTATATATATATACAGGTGAAACTCGAAAAATTGGAATATCGTGCAAAAGTTAATTTATTTCAGTAATGCAACTTAAAAGGAGTTGCATTAATGCAACTTAAAATTAGAATACTGTGAAAAGGTTCAATATTCTAGGCTCAAAGTGTCACACTCTAGTCAGCTAATTAATCCATACCCCCTGAGCAAAGGGTACCTGAGATTGTGACTTTGGGGTTTCATAAGCTGTAAGCCATAATCATCCAAATTATAACAAATAAAGGCTTGAAATATCTCGCTTTGCATGTAAGGAGTCTATCTCATATGTTAGTTTCACCTTGCATTACTGAAATAAATGAACTTTGCACGATATTCTAATTTTTTCGAGTTTCACCTATATATATATATATATATATATATATATATATATAATTTTTTATTTCCCCACCCCACATAATATGTGCCCTAAGAGTACATCTGGGGAACACTGACTCTTTTTTTTTTAGTTTGCACTTTTTCTCTTTTTTTAAATTTTATTAGTATTTTGTTATATTTTTTATTTTATAACTTTTTCTATCTACATATATAAAGAAGGACGCATATACACTCACCTAAAGAATTATTAGGAACACCTGTTCTATTTCTCATTAATGCAATTATCTAGTCAACCAATCACATGGCAGTTGCTTCAATGCATTTAGGGGTGTGGTCCTGGTCAAGACAATCTCCTGAACTCCAAACTGAATGTCAGAATGGGAAAGAAAGGTGATTTAAGCAATTTTGAGCGTGGCATGGTTGTTGGTGCCAGACGGGCTGGTCTGAGTATTTCACAATCTGCTCAGTTACTGGGATTTTCACGCACAACCATTTCTAGGGTTTACAAAGAATGGTGTGAAAAGGGAAAAACATCCAGTATGCGGCAGTCCTGTGGGCGAAAATGCCTTGTGGATGCTAGAGGTCAGAGGAGAATGGGCCGACTGATTCAAGCTGATAGAAGAGCAACGTTGACTGAAATAACCACTCGTTACAACCGAGGTATGCAGCAAAGCATTTGTGAAGCCACAACACGCACAACCTTGAGGCAGATGGGCTACAACAACAGAAGACCCCACCACTCATCTCCACTACAAATAGGAAAAAGAGGCTACAATTTGCATGAGCTCACCAAAATTGGACTGTTGAAGACTGGAAAAATGTTGCCTGGTCTGATGAGTCTCAATTTCTGTTGAGACATTCAAATGGTAGAGTTCGAATTTGGCGTAAACAGAATGAGAACATGTATCCATCCTCTGATGGCTACTTCCAGGAGGATAATGCACCATGTCACAAAGCTCGAATCATTTCAAATTGGTTTCTTGAACATGACAATGAGTTCACTGTACTAAAATGGCCCCCACAGTCACCAGATCTCAACCCAATAGAGCATCTTTGGGATGTGGTGGAACGGGAGCTTCGTGCCCTGGATGTGCATCTCTCAAATCTCAATCAACTGCAAGATGCTATCCTATCAATATGGGCCAACATTTCTAAAGAATGCTATCAGCACCTTGTTGAATCAATGCCACGTAGAATTAAGGCACTTCTGAAGGCAAAAGGAGGTCCAACACCGTATTAGTATGGTGTTCCTAATAATTCTTTAGGTGAGTGTAGGTGTGTGTGTATGTATGTTCCGAGATCACTCAAAAACGCAACCATCGATTTTAACGAAACTTGGCATACACATCCCTTGCTTCCTGGAAATAAATCTTGTGGGGGTTACTGTGGCAGGCGCAGCACTATGAAGTGCCTTTTGCACTGTGGCATTAGAAGGCATTTTTTTGTCTAACCAGACTGTCTATTACTCTGTAATTCCTCTAGCGCCGTTCTGTAGAAACAGTAGGTTTAAAGAGCACACCAAATGCTTGAATTAACTTCTTTATTAACTTCAACTTTTCTCATATATAACACTGCCACCTCCACAGCAGATAGTCCATGTACATAACACATGTTGAAAAGATATCAGTATGCATAAGATGGTGATTCAACTGTTCAATCTTGTCATTAAACAAAAAATGGTGGATATATTTCTCTCTTGAGTGTCTGTACTCTCACTTTAAGTTATTTAAGCACTTTATGATCTCTCTGAAAGGTATATCTGAGGTCTAACTAATATGTCTACTTGCTGAATTTGGTCGCAATTTGCAGTATGCAGTTAGCAGTAACTATTTGCAGATTGGTTGAGTATGATCTGGTATGGTTGTATGCAATTTGGATTGCAATATGGAATTTAAATTTGGATTGTGACTTTTGCTGCTTGCAATTGGTGGAACTGTAAGTAAACACACATATAACTGGTTCAGTATACAGTTCTAATCACTATATTAACAGTAGAAACATTATATAACTGTTTTAAATACCTATTTTGGCCTCTCTGCTTCCATAAAACACAGCTCTTAGTGGAGTGAATGTCTGTTCAGCTTCTCTCCTCTGGTGTAATGTTTCTAGCATCTCCTGCTAGGGGAATTTCTCACACAGGCTGTGTGTGAGGCTGGCTGTGATTGGTCAAAACTCCTGCCCAGCAACAACAGTTTAACTCTATGCTTCCTGTTGTTTCTGCTGTGTCATTGAGCTTACCTTACATTATATAATGAATCTTAAAGGCATATTATCTTTTCTGCTTCTCTGAACACATTATAGCAGTTTTATGACATCCAAACATGAAGTCTCTGTAAATAACTCTGCTTTTGTCTTTTACACACAAACATAGGAACTGTATTAAGGTTATTGGCAGGTTTAGCTGTATAAACATATAAGCTATATTAGCAACCTAGGACAGGTCTTAGCTGGCCAGCTACAGTCACAGCTCTCTAGGACGTTCCTGAGATATTCCCAAAAAACGACCTGCATTAGCCAATACAAGCTTGCAAGTCTTTCTCTTCATATCCCAACTGCCATACACACGGTCACATGTCCCTTATCAGCCAATAGAAGCTCGCAGGTCCTTAGTCTCCACATGCACAGTTTTACTCCAGGTTTCCATAAGAACCCAACCATTTTTCTTCACTGCTGTAGGTCAACTTTAGGCTAGGGCTACATGACGACAATAAGTCGCACGACACATAGGGCATAACTACACTGCTACATGTGTCGCACCAATGTTGCGCGTCAATTTTTATAATGATAGTCTATGGTGAGGGCACTGTGACATGCTGCGACTGCGACATGACAGTCACAGAAAAATCCATCTTGGATGGATTTTTTGCAACTGTCGTGTCGCAGTCGCAACATGTCACATGTCGCATGCAATACCATAGCCTATCATTATAAAAATTGTTGAGCCAAAATGTCCCATGACACATGTCGTCATGTAGCCCTAGCATTAAAGGGGCAGGGTGCTGTGGAGGTCACTGTTAAAAGGGCGGGCACTGTGGAGGTCACTGTTAAAGAAGCATTCACTGTGGATGTTACTGTTAAGGGGGCAGGCCACTGAGGTGGTCACTGTTAAGGCAGCAGGGTACTGTGGAGCTCACTGTTAAGGCAGCGAGGTACTGTGGAGGTCACTGTTAAGGAGGAGGGCTCCTGAGGAGGTCACTGTCAAGGGAGTAGGGTGCAGTGAAACTTACTGTCAAAGGGGCAGGCTACTGTGAAGGTCAAAGTTAAAGGGGTTGTCCGGGATCTAAATTATTTTTTCAAAAATAGTTTACACACTTTTACTAACCGAGTCAAGGTTCCCACAATGTTTTTAGGTATTTTTTACACTGCTGCATGGCTCCTACGTCCCCCACAGATTGTTGACATTGATGTTTATTTGTGTGATGAAGCCCCCTCATACATATTCTGCCTCCTGCCGCACATCGTCATTCCTCCTTTCTCCAGCCTTCTGCCCCATTAGCCAGTATTTTACATGGGAGGAGTTTTCTATGCTAAGTAGTATAGTGATCTACCTCCATTCATTAGAAAGATCCATGCCCGGTGATGTCACCGGACCGGAGGAGCGTTGCTTAGAGCGATGTCTGCAAGCCTAGTTACCGCCCATCCGTGCACTCTGCATAATGACTTAGACTGACGGTGACATCACCGGGCTCTCCACGAAGCCAGAAGAAGAGGCTTCGCTCGCCTGCAAGGGTCCCGGTACATCACTGATTTTACAAAAATAGTCACTTCCAGCCAATAATTTGCAGTATCAAAATGGGGCTTCAGAAATATGTGGCGCAGGTAGGAAATTTATGTTTGAAATACGTATGTCACTCTAGTACTATTACAACAATGTCCCCAATCCCGGACAACGCCTTTAAGGGGATAGGCTGTTGTGGAGGTCCCATTTTAAAGTGGCGGGGCACTGTGAGGGGGTCAGTGTTAAGCGGTGGGGGACTGTGGAGTTCACTGTTAAAGGGGCGGGGTGCTGTAGAGGTTACTGTTATGGGAGATACTGTCGATATCTTTTAACGACACACACAAACACTAAATAAGCCGGGTCCTTCTGCTAGTTCTTTATAATTTTTTTAACTCATTTTTTTATATATATTTTCACCACATAATTTGTCCGCCAAGAGGTCACTGAAAAGACTTTTGGGAAACACTGAGACTTTTCTTTTTTTATTTTGCACTATTTGCACTGTAACTGTTACAGGGGAAACCTGCCTCCTGTGGCGGTTTTGAGCAAGGCAGAGCTGATCAGCCTCTACTAAGACCCTGCAGCTCTGCATCTTAGACACCCGGCGATCAAGTGGTTATCGGGTCCAATAGTGCTCACCTATCTGAGGAAAAGGCAGATGCAGAAATAAACCGCTTCTGTTTTCTCCTCGAGTCCCCGGCTTTCACCCGACCTGCTCCTGCTAGAGTGCAGGAGCTGTAATCCATGCCGTGCGGGGCTCCAGGCAGAAATACAGCTGATCGCATAATCAGCTGTGTTTCTGTCCGGCAGGACTAGGGCCGCAAACCTTGGCCATGGGTTGTGCACCCCTGGTCTACACAAACCATTAGATGGTGTTTGCATGACATTGGGCTACAAGCCAGACATCCAGCTACATGTGTTCCATTGA
This sequence comes from Bufo bufo, assembly GCF_905171765.1. NCBI lineage: Eukaryota > Metazoa > Chordata > Amphibia > Anura > Bufonidae > Bufo > Bufo bufo. The sequence continues at coordinate 582,454,244 of NC_053391.1, forward strand.
CCTCAAGCCACCACTCACAGAGGCTATCATGGTGCACAGCAAGACAGCAATTGAGGCTGGAATGGAGGTCTGTCCTCTTCAGCAATGAGCCCTGCTTTTGTCTTGGATGCAATGATAGCCCGAAATTGGTCTGGAGACCAAAGGAGCAGCATCATGAGGTACATTAACAGGTACATCACATCAGGTACATTAACAGCTCAGTGGTCCATTGATTTGGACCTGGAATCAGTGGTACGGCCATTTCTCCAGGAGCCATTTTTGAACAGGACAATGCCAGGCCACATGCTGCTCATGTGACCAGCTTGCATAGCCTAAATGTGCTACCATGGCCTGCAGCATCTCTGGACTCTGGATCTTGATGATCTGCATGCCCAAGTGCATAGCTGCCAAGTGTCCCAAATTTGCCGGGACTGTCCCTGATTTTCAGAGACACTCCCAGAAAATTTGCACTGCCCTGGGCTAAAAATGGGTGGGTCTAACATAACCCCACCCACAAATAGGTGTTTCTGGGTGGATCTGTGTCGTTCTGGGGTGGGACTTATATGCCTCGATTTTACCAACTCAAATGTTGGTAACTATGCAAGTGCATTCAGCATGGCAGAACATTCCTCAGACAATCATTAATAACCTCAATGATAGCATGTCAAGGCACATATGTACAGGGTGGGCCATTTATATGGATACACCTTAATAAAATGGGAATGGTTGGTGATATTACCTTCCTGTTTGTGGCACATTAGTATATGTGAGGGGGGAAACTTTTCAAGATGAGTGGTGACCATGGCGGCCATTTTAAAGTCGGCCATTTTGAATCCAACTTTTGTTTTTTCAATAGGAAGAGGGTCATGTGACACATCAAACTTATTGGGAATTTCACAAGAAAAACAATGGTGTGGTTGGTTTTAATGTAACTTTATTCTTTCATGAGTTATTTACAAGTTTCTGACCACTTATAAAATGTGTTCAATGTGCTGCCCATTTTGTTGGATTGTCAATGCAACCCTCTTCTCCCACTCTTCACACACTGATAGCAACACCGCAGGAGAAATGCTAGCACAGGCTTCCAGTATCCATAGTTTCAGGTGCTGCACATCTCGTATCTTCACAGCATAGACAATTGCCTTCAGATGACCCCAAAGATAAAAGTCTAAGGGGCTCAGATCGGTAGACTTTGGGGGCCATTCAACTGGCCCACAACGACCAATCCACTTTCCAGGAAACTGTTCATCTAGGAATGTTCTGACCTGACACCCATAATGTGGTGGTGCACCATCTTGCTGGAAAAACTCAGGTAACGTGCCAGCTTCAGTGAACGTGCCAGCTACAGTGCATAAAGAGGGAAACACATCATCATGTAGCAATTTCGCATATACAGTGACCCCCTTAGACTTTTATCTTTGGGGTCATCTGAAGGCAATTGTCTATGCTGTGAAGATACAAGATGTGCAGCACCTGAAACTACGGATACTGGAAGCCTGTGCTAGCATTTCTCCTGCGGTGTTGCTATCAGTGTGTGAAGAGTGGGAGAAGAGGGCTGCATTGACAATCCAACACAATGGGCAGCACATTGAACACATTTTTTAAGTGGTCAGAAACTTGTAAATAACTCATGAAAGAATAAAGTTACGTTAAAACCAAGCACACCATTGTTTTTCTTGTGAAATTCCCAATAAGTTTGATGTGTCACATGACCATCTTCCTATTGAAAAAACAAAAGTTGTATTCAAAATGGCCGACTTCAAAATGGCCGCCATGGTCACCACCCATCTTGAAAAGTTTCCCCCCTCACATATACTAATGTGCCACAAACAGGAAGTTAATATCACCAACCATTCACATTTTATTAAGGTGTATCCATATAAATGGCCCACCCTGTACATGTACTTACCCAGTGATTTCTATAATACCACAACTTTTCCTTTCCTTACTTCTTGGTGTTGCAGTTTCAATGTTGAGGAGTGTATAACAAATTATCATACAATAGTACAGTTCGGTAATTCAAGACATTAGCTTTATTCATAGGAGGAAATTAATTGCAAAGATGTTTTACAGGTGGGCATCACGTTCAGCTCTCTGCCATGGTTCCATGTTATGGACCTAACACATTGGATGCATCTAATTTCTCATGATGTGAATGTTATGACTAAATATCTAAATGATCTGAAACACTGTATGGTTTTTAACATTGTCCAAAGGAAAAGCTGTCCTTGTTGCCCACAGCAACCAATCACAGAGCATCTTTCATTTTACCAGAACTGTTTAATAAATGAAAGCTGCGCTGTGAATGGTTGCAATGGGCAACAAGACAGCTTTCTTATAGACAATTTTGATAAGTGAGGCCCATTCTTCTGGTTGACTATGAGGGAGATTTATCAAAACGTTGCCCATAGCAACCAAGCAGATTCCACCTTTCATTTTTGACAGCTCCTTTCGAAAATTAAAGGTGGAATCTGATTGGTTGCTATGGGCAGCTAAGCCAGTTTTCCTTTACGCCAGTTTTGATAATTCTCCCCCTATGTGTGTACAGCTGGCTATCTGACCCAGTGTCATGGCAATGAACCTGTGGTAAAACTCAACCACATGTCAAACTAATCATGATCCACTGGAGAGCAGCCTCCTGGGGGGCAGGTGTGTTTTTATGGCAACTAGTCTGTTGGATGTCATGTGAGGAAAAACAGTTTTTAAGAGAAGCCAGTTTGTTAGCTGCATCAGGTAGCAGAGGCCAGATGGTGATAGTAGTCCTCATGGTGGCTATGGTCCTCCTCTGAGCTCCCAAGGCCAAACACAGTGAAGGGAGGACACACCTTGGTTCCCTCAGGGCACATCCTGGTTTCGGGGTTCTACTGCCTGGTGGTGGTTTAAAAACGTGGCAAAGTAAAGCAATACTGTGGCAATGCAGGTGTTGGGGCCAACACCAGTCCTTTACTGGCAGTAACGGTGGCAAAGTTCAAATACACGTCCTCAAAGTAGTGGTCCCAGGTTTTATCATGCATCTGCTGCAAGAGGAGCAGAGTTGTGGGGCTCCTGGCTGACGGTTGTTGGGGGGCCCGTGATGTTATAGGTTTGGTGTGGATGCATGGCAAGAGGTGTAGTGTGCAATCGCCGGTCAGATATAGAAAATAAATGTCTCTCTTTACTACAGTGCAGAATGGGAGTTTTACTACATCCAACGGTATCAAAACACAGTTTCAAGTAGTTCATAGTGCAAGGCTGTCCAGATATGATGGGATTTACAGTACTACTTCCTTCTATCTCTCCAAAGTCTCTCCCTGTGCAGAATCGATGGTGGGCAATATTACTCTTGTAATGGTAGCTGTAATTTCTAGCTGAGGTTAATGAGACGTGCCCAAGTATGAAGGGCATAATAACAAAGTCCCTCTCACTGCAGTAAAGTCAGTAGCAGTAAAAAACAAATCCCTTACTGACTGACTCCAATGCTCTGCCATGTGGATTCTGGACCTTCTTGGTTCTTTCCTTTATCTTTATCTTTCTTGAGTACTGTAGAAATGGTAAGGTCTTTTTCTCAAGTAGATAATCCTCAGAGAAGACGATTCTCTGGATCTTTGGCCTAGTACTGGGGGGAGTTTATGAAAGCTTTTACGCCACTATTGTGTAATTTGTGTAAAAAAGTCACAAATGATGGTGCACTGGCATATGGCAACGGCAGTCGCTCTTGATAAATCTCCCCCTAGTATAATGTAAACACATTTTTAACCCATTTATTTTAGATCAACTGTATATAGGGAAAGGTTGCAGTGCTAGGCTGCTCTTTTCAGGGTGACAGCCGATTAGGATAAATTCACCTGACCCTGAGTGTAGCCCCCAGTATCAGTTAATTGCAGCAACCAATAATTAAATACACATTTAACAAGGCTACTATACAGTCCTTTGTGCCTTTCAGGTCATTTCAATGTATCCAAAATAAAAGTTATGTTTTATTTAAGGTTTTAAGCAAATGTAAATCAGTGATAGTTTTTTTGCAACTAGTCCGGTAGGGCAGGACATTTGCCCAGAGTTACATAACCCATTATTTAACATAGTAACATAGTAACATAGTACATAAGGCCGAAAAAAGAAATTTGTCCATCCAGTTCGGCCTGTCATCCTGCAAGTTGATCCAGAGGAAGGCAAAAAAAAACTGTGAGGTAGAAGCCAATTTTCCTCACTTTAGGGGAATAAAAAATTCCTTCCCGACTCCAATCAGGCAATCAGAATATCTCCCTGGATCAACGACCCCTCTCTAGTAGCTATATCCTGTAATATTATTACACTCCAGAAATACATCCAGGCCCCTCTTGAATTCCTTTATTGTACTCACCATCACCTGAGGAGGTGGTGATGGTGAGTACAATAAAGGAATTCAAGAGGGGCCTGGATGTATTTCTGGAGTGTAATAATATTACAGGCTATAGCTACTAGAGAGGGGTCGTTGATCCAGGGAGTTATTCTGATTGCCTGATTGGAGTCGGGAAGGAATTTTTTATTCCCCTAAAGTGAGGAAAATTGGCTTCTACCTCACAGGTTTTTTTTGCCTTCCTCTGGATCAACTTGCAGGATGACAGGCCGAACTGGATGGACAAATTTCTTTTTTCGGCCTTATGTACTATGTTACTATGATCTGAAAATCTGACTGATATCAATTCATGGACACACATAAAAGTATTCATATGTCCAACAGCATTCTTACCACAAAATAGTGACATTTAAAAGCTACGGACACCCTTGGGCCACTTTTTTATTGCATGTTACTCATTTTGGGCTAAAAATAATTGTTCAATTGGTCTTTATTAAAAATGTTCAGCCATTTCTTAGATACAAGAGTTAAGCATCAGTCTTTTTGCAAGCTGTCACAGTCTGTTTTTTTTTAATCCCATCATCTAACAACTCATGTGTAGCTCTTATCTCCGACATCCAGACCTCATAAACACTCATTGTAGCTTAATTATTTTCAAACTGATAAGACTACGGCTTAAATACGTGTTTATGAGGTCAGGAGATCAGATATAGGGACGACACATGAGCATTCAGATGATGGGATTCAAAGAAAATAAAAAGAGCTTGGAAACAAGGCTTCTTCTTAACCCCTGTATCTCAGAAATGGCTGAACATTTTGAATGAAGGCCAATTGAAAAAAGATTTGTAGCCCAAAATCAGTAAAATGCAATCATAAAAAATGCCCCTGAAGGTGCCTTTAAGCTAGCCCCAAACCACCCAGAACATTCCCAAAATTTCCACTTCAAGGCAAGGTTTGCATAGGCTCCCCTGTTGTGTCCTGGTTTGCAGGATTGTCAAGGGAAAATTGTGACTGTAAGCAAGTATTCAACAGAAATCCTCTCAAATGATTACGGTATATATTAAAAAGAATAGTACATGTAGAAGTAAAGGACATGGTCTTTTTTTTTTTCAACCACCTGCATTTTTTGGGGGTGTTTTTGCAATAAGAGGCCCAATTTTATTAATATGTCTACGCCAAATATCTGTATAAAAAGGTGAAGCACTTTGGTGCATTTAGAGTTTCAACATGTTCGCCAAGGGGGTGGGCCTTAATGGAAGTGATAGAGCTTCACACAGAAAGGGGTGGGGCTTATGATGCACCATTTTGCGCCACAAATCTGGCATAAAAGTCAACCAATAGTTGGAATAGAGTCAGAGAAAAGTATCTATCCCTGCACCACATTTATCATCCAGCCTGATCCCCTGTGATAAACTGGTGCAGGTCTAGACGTCGTGTCTAAGTATACGCCATCTACGGGATTAGTAAATCTAGCCCAGTGTATTTGCCTACTAGCATTTTCATTTTTTTTATAGAGAAGGTGATGTGAAAATGCCTGAAAAATGCCAAGCTCTCCAGTGAACAGAACCCAGAAAGACAAAAAACACCACCTTATGAATAAAAACACCAGAGGCAAAAAAAAAAAACACTTGTGTGTCCAGCATTTCTTATTTCCCATAGCCTTCAGCCAACATCTGGAGCTGGTGTTTTTACATAAAAAACACACCAAAGGATTAACAACGCAAAAGTCAGGAAAAACACCAGCAAAAAACTGCATGTAAAAGCACCATTAGTGTTTATTCAAGATCATGGTCTCTATTGAGATCACTAGATTGTCGCACGTGAAGAACGGGCTCAACCACCGCCTGGAAGCATGTTCATGCTTCAGTTGCAATGTGTCTGACTTTTGCCATACATATACAGTCAGGTCCATAAATATTGGGACATCTACACAATTGTAACATTTTTGTCTCTATACACCACCACAATGGATTTGAAATGAAACAAACAAGATGTGCTTTAACTGCAGACTGTCAGATTTAATTTGAGGGTATTTACATCCAAATCAGGTGAACGGTGTAGGAATTACAACAGTTTGCATTTGTGCCTCCCACTTGTTAAGGAACCAAAAGTAATGGGACAATTGTCTTCTCAGCTCTTCCATGGCCAGGTGTGTAATTCCCTCATTATCCCAATTACAATGAGCAGATAAAAGGTCCAGAGTTCATTTCAAGTGTGCTATTTGCATTTGGAATCTGTTGCTGTCAACTCTCAAGATGAGATCCAAAGAGCTGTCACTATCAGTAAAGCAAGCCATCATTAGGCTGAAAAAACAAAACAAACCCATCAGAGAGATAGCAAAAACATTAGGCGTGACCACAACAACTGTTTGGAACATTCTTAAAAAGAAGGAACGCACCATTGAGCTCAGCAACAACAAAAGCCCGGAGGACCACGGAAAACAACTGTGGTGGATGACCGAAGAATTCTTTCCCTGGTGAAGAAAACACCCTTCACAACAGTTGGCCAGGTCAAGAACACTCTCCAGGAGGTAGGTGTATGTGTGTCAAAGTCAACAATCAAGAGAAGACTTCACCAGAGTGAATACAGAGGGTTCACCACAAGATGTAAACCATTGGTGAGCCTCAAAAACAGGAAGGCCAGGTTAGAGTTTGCCAAACGACATCTTAAAAAGCCTTCACAGTTCTGGAACAACATGTTATGGACAGATGAGACCAAGATCAACTTGTACCAGAGTGATGTGAAGAGAAGAGTATGGAGAAGGAAAGGAACTGCTCATGATCCTAAGCATACCACCTCATCAGTGAAGCATGGTGGTGGTAGTGTCATGGCCTGGGCATGTATGGCTGCCAATGGAACTGGTTCTCTTGTATTTATTGATGATGTGACTGCTGACAAAAGCAGCAGGATGAATTCTGAAGTGTTTCGGCCAATATTATCTGCTCATATTCAGCCAAATGCTTCAGAACTCATTGGACGGCGCTTCACAGTGCAGATGGACAATGACCCAAAGCATACTGCAAAAGCAATCAAAGAGTTTTTTAAGGGAAAGAAGTGGAATGTTATGCAATGGCCAAGTCAATCACCTGACCTGAATCCGATTGAGCATGCATTTCACTGGCTGAAGACAAAACTGAAGGGAAAATGCCCCAAGAACAAGCAGGAACTGAAGACAGTTGCAGTAGAGGCCTGGCAGAGCATCACCAGGGATGAAACCCAGCGTCTGGTGATGTCTGTGCGTTCCAGACTTCAGGCTGTAATTGACTGCAAAGGATTTGCAACCAAGTATTAAAAAGTGAAAGTTTGATTTATGATTATTATTCTGTCCCATTACTTTTGGTTCCATAACAAGTGGGAGGCACATATGCAAACTGTTGTAATTCCTACACCATTTACCTGATTTAGATGTAAATACCCTCAAATTAAAGCTGACAGTCTGCAGTTAAAGCAAATCTTGTTTGTTTCATTTCAAATCCATTGTGGTGGTGTATAGAGCCAAAAATGTTAGAACTGTGTTGATGTCCCAATATTTATGGGCCTGACTATACATAGAATGACATGAATGCTTTCCTGTTTATATGCTTTGAGACATTTTATATTGTGTATATTTACAGTATATTTGCATTTATAAAATTTATGCATGGAAGTAGACTGCAAGCAGTGGGGTCAGGAAGGGTGGAGGTAAGTAGGCTAAAGGACCTGCTCAATGAACATAAACCTGTATGACTGACATCTGGCGTGACTGATACAGCACACTGGACAGGATTGCATGCAGCTGCCCTTCACATTGAACTCCTATTGTTTTTAATACTAGAATACTAGAAGCATACTTGGAATGCTATCATTGCTGTTTTCTTACCTCTGTCACACAGTAAGATTGATGAGTCTGTCCACAAGCCAATGATGCACGGGAAACGACCACAGAGAATAAACATATGACCTTATTGCCAAGCTTCTTGAACTGAATTTGCACTTCCGGGCAAAATACGGTATGTACACATATAATGTAAAGACCTAGATATGGTAGAAGTTAATCTAGGTGATGTGTCACTGGATCATAAATAGTGGATGAGATCACGCTAGGTCATGTGCTATACTGCCAGGTCCCAGGGTCTGAATCAAAGATAGGATACAGTGAGCAGCATATGCACCATGGTCTATAGCAGGGATGCTCAACCTGCGGCCCTCCAGCTGTTGTAAAACTACAACTCCCTCAATGCCCTGCTGTAGGTTGATAGCTGTAGGCTTTCCGAGAATGCTGGGAGTTGTAGTTTTGCAACAGCTGGAGGGCCGCAGGTTGAGCATGCCTGGTCTATAGAGTCTATAAGGGACATCAAAACCCATACCTTCTTGACCTGACCTGTCCAGGGAGAAAAAATAAAATCACCTTCTCCCTGTGCGGGAGAATGTAACAGGGGGCGTAGTGGCACAACGGAGCGGCGCCCAGAAATAATAGTAAGTGCCGGGACATCCCCCATGTATGCCCTACATGTCCTGCTACTTAGTTAATAAAGTATGGACCCATGAATGCGGCAGCGGCACTTGTGTTCTTCCTCTTGCCCAGGGTCCAATAAAGACGGCCCTGTTCAGTAGCCACATGTGTCTATTATGCACTAGGGTAGGCTGGCTAGATGTCCGGTTTTAGGCTGAACAGTCTGGCTTCCTGGCTCCCTGACCTTCATCCGGGAGAAGGCCTGGACAGAAGCCTGGGAGTCCTCCTTTTCGGGGGCTCATGCACTCTGTCACTAGAGGCCCAGGCCAACAGGGCATCCTGCTCTGTGACTAGAGTGACGTAACCTATTCATTTGCTGCTGAGCCAATCCAGCGGTAAGTGCATTGCTTATGTCATCACACTCAGCCAGTCACAGAGCGGGATGTTGCTCTAGGGACGGACTGAGCGCGAGAGAAACATCCTGCGCACAGCTCATCTTACTGTAAGGGAACGGCTCATCAGCCTGGACGAATCAAGAGGGCGGTTGGTCTATTTCATTCACATCTCCAGCAGCGGATTCGGCAGGCAGTTCCGGCAAGCATTGCCGGATTATATAGATCATCATCGGATCCCTATTGGCTGTAATGAGGTCTGGCGGTGATCCGGCCGCTTTCTGGCATAAATGGTAGGTTTTGCCCGGACAAGGAAAGTTGCATGCAACGGTTTTTGGTCTGGTCAACAGCGCATTTGTGCCCATCAGGCTTGCTGCATTGGGGAATGCCGCCTAATCCTTCTGTACCTGAAGAGGCCCCTCCGGCATCTCCATTTTATCCAGGAGTCAGGAAACAAAAGCAGCAAGTGAGTGGTAGTCACTCTGCCCCCGCTTTTCTTTTCTCTGGCCAGAACTGGAAGGGGCACGGCTTATCAGGGTTGGTGGGCATGGCTTAAACTGGGGTTATGAAGGTGGGCACCTAGTGCAGGGTCAAAACCACTGGCAGTTAGCAATATAGTAAAAGCCATGTAATTTGGCTGTATATTATATACACATTTTCTCTTTTATGCATTGTGTATTAGCATTCCTTGGTATAGGATATATGACTATTAAAGAAGCATTTCAGGATTTTAACATCAATGGCCTATGCTTACAGCTGCATTCATGGTTTACATAGGCCCAGTGGCTTGTCCGTACATGAGGCTGAGCCCGGTTCTACAGCTCAACCAATTCATTTAAATAGGACTGAGTAAAATGAGCAGCAGTACCAGACCCAACGTGTGCGGAGCGGCCTCTGTGATCGCAAGAACAACGCTGCCCTTCCATTGTGCTGATCAGAGCGCCCACCACCATCAGATACTGATGACCAATTTTAAGGATGGGCCATCAATTTCAAGGTCCTAAAGAACCTCTTTAAAGGGATTTTCTGAGATTAGACATTTTAATACCCCCAAATGCTTTAAAGGGAATGTGTCACCTATTATTTTATCTGACAGTTAGAACCAGATAGTGACACACGTTCTTTTTTCTAACCTGTTATTATTTCATGATTGTATATATTTTTTTCTTCTATTTCCTGTACATAATCATGGGTGCAGCCATTTTGCCTGAATCGTTCTTAACGGCATTTAGAAATATGCTTTACAGCAGCCCCATGGGCCATAGACACAATGGACAGGAGGGGACCCCATTGTTTTCTATGGGAGAGTTTTCTAGGCATGCTCTGTGATTTGTGCAGCGGTCAGGAGGGAGTAGATAAGCTGTGATATCACCTACTGTGACTGGTGGATCCTGTGTTATCTATATATAGGTGAAAGGAGAAAGAGGGGAATTTGTAATAATTTTTTATTTTAAATGGCATTGCTCAAATTTCTAATTACATTGGACACCCCCTTATTGCTTAGAGTTTATTGTGTTGTACAATACCTGTTAGTGTTGATTTAATTACATAGTAACATAGTACATAAGGCCGAAAAAAGACATCTGTCCATCCAGTTCGGCCTGTTATCCTGCAAGTTGATCCAGAGGAAGGCAAAAAAACCTGTGAGGTAGAAGCCAATTTTCCTCACTTTAGGGGAATAAAAAATTCCTTCCCGACTCCAATCAGACAATCAGAATAACTCCCTGGATCAACGACCCCTCTCTAGTAGCTATAGCCTGTAATATTATTACACTCCAGAAATACATCCAGGCATTGCCAAGTGCATTAAATAGGAAAGCTATTCTACTGTTGTGTGACAGTTCAGTATTGGCTGTACCACAAGCATCATGCATATAACTTGCACATTTTCGACTCTGTTCACACTACCACTGTTGATGTCTGCACTGGTCTTTCAGATATTTTTGATGGCAAGAATATAGTCTCCACTACTCTTCTTGCTGTCAGAAATAAGTCAGTGGAGTCTGTCAATGTCTGTTTAAAATGAATCTTTTAGCTCATGTATGAAAAGAAAAAACAGTATGGCGCCAGTCTGAACAGAGCCTTAGGCCCCCTTTACACTGCCGGAGGATCTGGCCAATTATCGGGAATGAACATTTGTAGGAAATGCAGACAAGAATAGGACACGTTATATTTTTTTTGGGAACCACGGAACGGAGCAACGGATGCGGATAGCACACGGAGTGCTGTCCACATCTTTTGCGGCCCCATTAAAGTGAATGGGTCCGCATCCGAGCCACCAAAACTGCGGCTCGGATGCGGACCATAACTACAGCCGTGTGCATGAGGCCTAAGAATGGAAAAAGAAGAAGTGTTCTGGCAGCGGCTTATCTTCCGGAAGCACAAAAAGATTGGGCGAATTATTAATTTCAATCAATTCTTGTCTCCTCCAACATCACCTGTTGGGGGAGAATCGGGAGCTCCCCATACACATTAGCGTGTTGGCAGAACCTGCCATTCTCGGAGGGTTCTGCTGTCAAAAGTCTAATATGTATGGCCAGCTTTAGCTATTGCTAGAGACCTCTGGTGCCGGCTTATCTGTGAGAGCAAAAGGATCGGGCATGTTGAAATCCAACAGCTCCATCCTTCTTTCCATTAATCTCTACCATAAACATCAGATGGTTTATCATTCAAAATCCTTTGGTTTGGCTGACATTAATCTAATGTCTATGCTCAGTAGACTGAGGGCTTTCTCCCATTCAGTGGCGTAGCTATAGGGGAAGCAGAGGAAGCGGCTGCTTTGGGGGCACAAACTCAGAAGGGACCCACCCAGGAGGAGGACTAAAAGATTTTATTGTCAGGGCCCCCGGCCTCAACAGTATTATACAGTGACGACATCAAGTCAAATGAAGTAACAGAAGAAGACATAAAGTAAAGCAGTAATTAATAATACAGATTCATGTCATGGAATAATATGCAATTCGACTGCAGATAACTAAGCTGTAAGCGCAATAACCGCAGTTACAAAAAAGTGGAATGTTTTTATAGCCTATGATCAGCCCATATATAAATCCGCATGTAGCCTCTGTATACTTGTGGCCCTCGCAGCTATATGTCAGTCCCGGGATGAAAAACATGGCCGATGGGATTGGTTTTAGCATGGCCGGGTATGCAGCACGGTTCTGATGAAACGCTCATTACCGTCTCTAAAGAGAACTTGGACGACATAACAGATTGTTGGATATGTTTAAGATTGCTTCAATTTCCTGTGTTTTTGCAAAAATGTATTTTTTGGAAAGGCTGGTGCTGGCAGCTCAGCCAGTAGTGGGGTCAGTCTGAGAACAGTACAATGGTCGGGGGGGATGTAAAAGGTGCTGAGGTTCAGATTTCTATGTAGACAATACAAGGCTTGATTGATGGATATACATCAATCCTTGCAAGCTGCTTACATGGGGCACATCATGCCCACGAGGAGGTGGACGCTCCATTCTGTTGGTAAGGCAGGGGTTATCACTCCTGGAGTCCTGAATATCAAATATCCCTAATTACGCAGTAATAAAGGAACAGGAGATGCCTCCTATGTAGATCTGGCATCCAGGAGTCTGAAGCGTTTCACGGATACCCCCTGTGGATGCTGTACCAGTGGTCACACAGCTTTCCCAAAAACAGATAGAAGCAAAAACAGCTTCAGGACTCCAGTTACTGGTGAAATAGATGCCAGATCCTGCATGTTTTACCCTCTCGGTGATGCCATAGGCTGCGGGTCGGCACAGCAGATCTCAAGATTCCTCTAGTAGAAGTCCACACAGAGCCCTCGGGTTCTGGGAAAGGGTTGTGTTTGGTGGAGTTAGTAAATTAACACTAGATTACGGCGCAGTATAATGTATATGTAGCCTGCGGAGTGCCTCCATTTGAAGCCCTGCCTAAAGAAAACAGTGTGTTTTGGAACAGCTGCTATGTATGTTGCGAGGAAGGGGGGAAGCTGGTATTACAGCTTATTCTAACTTGGATTTTTACCCCCACCTCCCTGGCAAACTCCATCCACACCGCCCCTCCCATCCTGCTCCTCCTAGGTTCAATGGAAGGACACTATGTTGAAAAGCCCTCCTCTGTTAATGAGACCAGCACAGAGCTCTGCTGCTCTGACTAGTGTTGAAGGAGTTAAGCCTGCGTCTCGCTGAGTGATTTGCTCCCTCTGCAGGTGACAATAGGGAATGGCAGCCTGCAAAATATACTTTGCAGATCTGGAAATGTGTTAGCTGTTATGGAGCTTTTAATAATGGCTCTGAGCTTATTTTTTGTAGATACTCTTTACTGATATTTACTATTAACAAGATTTAACAGCTTAGTCCGGCATAAAACCAATTATAGCACGGTATCCTGAAAAAGTAGAGATTACAGTATGAACAATGAAATGACAGTAAGTATCCATTCACATTTTTTCTGTTGAGTTACTGTGCTTTTAACAGCACCGTTCTGGACATAAAAAAATATCAGAACTGCAATATGAACCCGGCAGATGCCATTATAAGTCAGTGGGATCTGTTTGAAAACTATTTTAACTATCAGGCCGATCCTGGCTCCATAAAGAACAGAAGTCGTAGTGTTAGGGTGGACATAGCCTATGCATGCCTCCATCTGCCATCACAGTTTAACAAATTTTCAAATGGATTTTAACAAAGCCTGATGGACCCGTTGACTGTAACCGGGTTTCTATTAAGTTTCCCCGTTATGTTTGGAAAGAATTTCATTGCAGACTGTGTTATTCTTGCTGTTAAAAAGCAAAGAAAATTGTATGGAACAAAGACGAGATGATTTGCATACGGAAAAAAATATATACTGAAAAACAAAAGAAAATGAGAACCAAGTCATATAAAGACTTTATTATAGATTTTCTTTAAAGGAGTTGATTTTTTTAATTGCCCCTCCCCCAGATACAAAAATTTACAGCCAATGCCCGACCCCAAGTATAGATTTCTTTATCACAGGTACCTGATCCTGGACAAGGACAAGGGACACTTTTATCAACAATTTTTCTCACTTATGGTCCCTTTACACGGGACGACTTAGCAGCAGATTGTCGGGAAGGAAGCGTTCCTTCCCGACAATCATCTGCTGGTCAGTGGAGGAGACTGCTGCTATTACATGCAGTGATCTCCTCCACAGTATGGGGAGGAGTGACCGCTAATGACATCGCTCGTCCCCATACTGACTCGTTGTTTGTCAGCAGCAGGTCGTGATTACACAGCACAATCTGCTGCCAGTAAATGATAATTTTGGTGTGTGCACAAAGGATCGAATTAGCAGATTACTTGATTTCCTATGAACGCTTGTTAGCGATTATCTCAGCCTGTGTAAAGGGCCCTTTATTATAGGGGTTGTCTCACTTCAGCAAATGGCATTTATCATGTAGAGAAAGGTAATACAAGGCACTTACTAATGTACTGTGATTCTCCATATTGCCTCTATTGCTGGCTTCATTAATTATTCCATCACATTATACACTGCTCATATCCAGGGGTTACGGCCACCGCTGCAGAGCAGATACAAAGTGGCAGGGACAGGAGCTGCTGCGCAGGTGTGTCTATGTGCGCTCCCATGATCCCAGTCACCAGAGAGGCCGGCACTTATTCCTATAGTGTACGAGCACGGCCACCGCTGCTGGATTACAGGGAGGTCGTAACCCCTGATACGTGTATAATGTGATGGAAAAATGAATCAAGCCAGCAAAGGAGGAAATATGTACAAATACATTAGAAAATACATGGTATTAACTTTGTCTACGTGCCGTTTGCTGAAGTTAGACAACCCCTTTAACGGCCTATATGTGAATATTTTATGCATTTCTGGATATAATTTTTTGAAGTCACTCCATGTATTCTAACTTCTGTCCTGGGATTTTAATATTGATGACCTATCCTATACACTTGAATAGGATGGAGCCGTCCTATGGAATGGGACGGCTTGTAGTTACAGCTGCTCACCGCTGCGGTTGTGAAGAGAAGACAGTGCTCCTACGAGCGCGGCCTTCTCATCAAACAGCTGATCGACGGGGGTGCTAGGTGTCGGACCCCGCCGATCTGATATTGATGACCTATCCTGAGGATAAGTCATCAATTTTAAAATCCTGGAAAAAAAAACTTTAACATCCTCCTTTGTCTGGATTTTTACCACGACAAACAGTCTCGTTTGACTTTCTCATTCATTCCATTCACTGCGATCAGAGAGGGAAGCGGGTGAGAGACTCCATTACAGGATCACACATGTGGACACCTTTATCTAGGCCTATCAAGAGAACAATACAGCTGCCATACTGTTATCCCAATTCTACACATATTATGTTGAGGATTACATTGCAGATAACATCTTCCCCTCACAGAAGCAGTAACCTGACATGGATTCCTGTCTACACAGGACTTTTATCACTGTTCTGAATGCTACAGAAGGACAACATTTTCTATTTCATTTTCAATGGTATAATACCAATAAAAAATAAAACAGACAGACAATGTTTTCTATGAATACTGATGGAAGTGACTCTTTAAACTTCAGTTTGTGGTGTGAAAATGTTTTACCTCCTATTAGGAGTTCAGAAGCCCACTGAGAATGTGATGCTGGCAGACCCCATAGTCCACGACTTCTCACCACGGAGGTTCAGTGGGCCTCCTGACTGGGAGAGAGAAGATGCTGATCCTTATGTTCCCAGCAGATACTTTGCTGTCAGTAGTGTCTGGCAGCAACCTACGCCCCGTAACCCACATGCAGCCTCGGCCAAGCCATGTGTGCATGTGTTTGGGGGGTTGGGAGAGAATGTCAGAAAGAATGTTGTATTAAATATTGGTTGCAATGGCTATAAGTGCAGTCCCCTAATTACAAAAGCTGGTTCTAGGCTTTAGTTGATTGGGGAGGGGGAAGTGGACACTTTACTTACATCCACAATTGCCTTAATTGCATTTAAATTCGATATAATAAACAACCTGTACTATACAACCAGCAGATAACTAACCATGAGGATCATTCTGGCTTGTAAATTTACAAATAAACAGATTTTGCTCAGATGGAATCAGGAAAATTGTTTCCATATTAGCTAAATAAATCCCCGCTCTTCGCCATAATGAAGACTTCCCTCCAATCACCACTTACACACTACAATTATACAGATTAGGCCAGAAGGTTTTGTATGTGGGTCAGACAATGACTGGATTTGATGGATCCAATAATTAAGAACATTTACATGTAGCAATTATTTTTCAGATCCAATACTTTTCTTTCTTAACAAAATGATTGCGTCCAAAGTGCCGAGCCCCGTGTATCACACCCAGAAAGGAACCAGTCTCTAAATGCAGGGGATTTACCAACTACAATAAAAATCTACATAGGGGTATGTTTACACATGGCAGATTTGCTGCAGAAGTTTCTACGACTTCCCCCTTTATCTGAATGGGGTTTGCGGAAATCCTTGTACATGCTGCAGAAACAACCCTTATTCATATGTATGGAACAGATTTTCAGTAGTCCCTTTACATGGACTGACTATGTGGGAAATTATTGCCTGATCATGAGTGGAAGTGAGGGTTGCATTTACATGCAGCAATCATCTCTTCTGCATGGGGCTGAGTGATTGCTGCTGAAATCGTCCGTCCCCATACAGATTCATTGTTTGTGAGTGGCAGATCAGTGGCACCTTTACCAATTATTGCAACAAATGATCATGCAAACATTCAATCTTGATGATCCTCCGGTGTAAAAGGGCCTTTCCAGTGTTTACCCATATTGCAGCAAATAGTTCAATGAACAAATGATTCTGTATTTGCCCTAGTGGACAGAGCTATAATGCTCCTCATGGAATAACTCCCCACAGATCAATACTCATTAGCGTTGAGCGAAGCGAGCTTTGGATGCTTAATCCAAAGTCTCTTAGTTCAAAACTTCGGAATAATCCTGTACCGAGATCCGTCTCCGTACAGTAATAGAATGCATGGGCTCCGATGAGCCGAAGTCAGTTATTCATGAAGTCGCGCGTGTACCTAGTGCCTCGGAACCGAAGCCGAGTTCGTTTTTTAAATTTTGAAGTGGTTTTCCACTTTAATAATCAACTACCAAATTTATTCAACGGAGTCACGCGCGAGTTCATGAATAACTTACTTCGGCTCATCGGAGCCCATACATTCTAATACTGTACGGAGACAAATCTGCATATATACCTTTTAATAACTGTTGGCTATCCACCTTACACATGCAACCCAGTTTGGCCAATAGTGCATGTGCTCTCAATACAGAGTAAAGCTGGCCACACACATTCATTCTGTCGGCTGAATTATCGTTCGGCCGACAGCTGTCTCTCCCGAATCCTTCCCAACTCACACATACACAAACATGATTGGTTTAGCCAAGCATCTATATGCTGTCAGTAGGGAGAGAGGTAAAGCCTGAGGTCTCCCTTGGAAAACAAAAAGATCAGCATCGAAACTTAGCCAATAATCGTCCAGATTATTAGGAACGATAATTCCCAATAATCTGGCCATCTAAATGTGCCACCGATCACCCGATGAACGAGCAAAACGCTCTTTCATCAGGTGATCCTGTCGTTCGTGCAGACACACCATTCATCATTTCTGGACAGCAGATCGCACTGTCTAAACAGTGATCTGCTGCCCAAAAACAATGATTCTGTATGGGGATGACCTCATACTATAAAGGAAATCGCTGCATGTCTCCGTCACTGAGCGTACAGCCGATTGTCAGGAAGAAACGCTTCCTTCCCAACAATCGGCTGCTCTATTGGCCCATCTAGACCCGCTTTTAGGGGTCTCCATACACATAAGATAGTAGGCAGGGTCAGATTGGGCCATCAGAGTACCAGAAGATCCTCCAGTGGGCTCAAGATCTGATACAATCAAGAATCTCTAAATAAAGCAAGGTCCCTAAAGTCTAGATGAAGATAACCACTAGATTCCTATTAAACCTTACTGAAAAGTCCTGGGCCTTCAGAATCATCTGCTCTGGTGGGCCCAAGGAACCTCAGTCCAATGCTGTCAAAACAAAATTGGCAGGTTCAGCTGACTTTACTGTTTGTATGGGCACCTTCATTTATTACATGAATGGAAGCTAACACCAGAAGATGATGTTCTGAATATACTAATGATTATTCAATTTCAGTACCAATGGTTAAGCAGTGTCAAGCAGTAGCTAAGGACCACCTGCAACAGCCCAGATTTGACCATATATGATATGCTGGTTGCAGCATAATGGGTCTAAGACTCCTGACCCTGTGCCAGTATAGGACTGCACTAAGCCACATTAATCATAAGGACAGAAAGGGAAGGTGTAAATTTGACCATAGATGACCAGATTCTGGCACTTTACCCAAGGAGCAAACAGCAAGGTAACACTTCGATTTGGTCACAACATATTAGAAGACATCTTGCCATTGAGATCTCTGCAAGCTCCATTGCTTGTTTCTGTGCTTTTAAGTCCACATCTAGCTCAAATGTAAACCCGAATGGTCAAATTAGATGGTAAAATGGTTGCTTGGCTCTCAAGTGAAAGAAATCAGGTATAAAATGAACTCAATAGTGTGAATTATCTTGGTTCTCCTTGTGCTAATTCAAGGATCATAGAAGGCAACAAATGGGTTGTGATTCTACATATAGATATCAAAGTCTTTAGGGTACTTTCACACTAGCGTTTTTCTTTTCCGGCGCTGAGTTCCGTCCTAGGGGCTCAAATCCGGAAAAGAACTGATCAGTTTTATCCTAATGCATTCTGAATGGAGAACAACCCGTTCAGGATGCATCAGGATGTCTTCAGTTCAGTCTTTTTGACTGATCAGGCTTTTCAGAAAACCGTAGCATGTTGTATTTTTACCTCCAGCCAAAAATCCTGAACATTTTGACTGAACGCCGGATCCGGCCTTTTTCCCATTGACTTGCATTAACGCCGGATCCGGCGCCGCGTGTTCTGTCAAACCGGATCCGGCTTTTGCATGTTAAACCCGAAAAATTTGAAAAAAAAGTCCATAAATGGCGGATCCGTTTTTTCCAATGCATTTTTTCATTGTGATCAAAATCCTGATCAGGATTCAAATGTAATCCGTTTTCACACGTTTTTCCAGATCCGGCGGGCAGTTCCGGTGTCGGAATTGAACACCGGATTCAAACAACGCTAGTGTGAAAGTAGCCTAATTAGGATTTCCTTTACCCGGGGCCATGATTCAACTCTATTGTAAATGTGTAGCCTAACCAAAGTCTTTGGTACCCAGTACTTGGGAAAAATGCTTCACCAGCTGCCAACACACCATGGGCACTTGAGTTAATGCTATGGTTCCAAATGTCTCTTCACTTGAGGCCTGCATAGGAACATACATATCCTCTGGGGACTATTTTCTTACTTTAATTTAAAAGGTGAGGTGTTGGTAGGTCAAGAATAATTCTTGGGACGGAGCTGGCCTTAATCCCAAACCCAAACATATTCAGCCCTAGAATAAACAGGCCTAATGGAATAAGAGTCAACTTCAGTAATGAAATGTCTGCTTGCAAAGGAGAATAGAGGCTTGTATGGACACCAGGAGGGATTTAAGACAATCTAGACAAGGGGACAGGAAGCTCAAGAGTTTAGTAAGCAGAAAGAAATGATAAGACTTTAACATGAACATGATACATAGCAAACCGAGGATTATTTATACTGTGTTACCGGCAAGACAGCAGCCGATACATACGTTATGTAACCCCAAGGGTATCACTGATGTATCTGTATGCCGGATTAGGAAACTGAAATTCCCATTTAGTGTTCTCTGGCGCTGTGTCAAGGAAGGTTCGGGGAAAGAATGAATGTGAACCGGAGGTTTTCCTGACATTTACAATATCTGGATGTCGTGACATGAGATGTGCTATAGACCAGTAAACAATGGGAAAATAATTATATTTTTGAACTGCTTTGAAAATGCTTTATGATCCTATTCTAATGCAAAGTAAGGCCACATGCACGCGACCATATGGTTTTTGCAACCTTCGGATCTGCAAAATACAGAACCAAGCCCTGTGCATCCCTCAGTTTCCACCGACCCCATTGGCAAAATGCCTATTTTTGGCCGCAAAACAGACAGACAGGAATAGGACATGTTCTATTTTTTTGCAGGATGGATATGCAGGAAACGGACAGCATTCGGTGTGCTTTTTCCTTTTTTTTCCGGTCCCATTGAAATGAAAGGGTCCGTCTGCATCCAATCTGCAAAAAATGCGGATTGGATGCGGGGGAAAAAATGCAGTTGTGTGCATGAGTCCTATGGGTTAAATTTTATTTTATATCTCTGTAGATATGCGCAACCAAAACTTTTCCACTTTTTACGTTCATTTTAGAACACTTACTTCTAGAACACATGGCAGGGAATTGAACTGAGACCCTAGAGAGACGCACGTATCTAATCGTACATGATTTAAAAAGTGTTAAGTGCAGAGGATGATGTCCTCTACAAATCTTTTCCTAAACCAAAGGGGATAAATTGCTGCAGCTTATTGGAACCCCCTCCCCCCTTACCCAGGGGAAAACAAAAAGATTCATCTTCTAATACAATTAGGGAAGCTAATCTGTCAGATACAATCAGCGGCCAGCGTCTCTCCTACACAGCACAAGTCATTACATTACCTGTCAATGAGATTCCCCCCAGGAAAACAAACACAGACTTCTGTTCAGAAAGCTCTGGATTGTTTGCTCTCACACTGAAGTCAATAGGCCCGTGCTGTGGTGGCATTTTAATGGATCCTAAAGGATTGAAGTGAGTTTTTGGAGATATAGCGCATGGCTATTGCTAAAGCCATAACATGTGATAACATTTTCTGCCTCTTCAATAAAAGTTTTAACATTCCCCACTGCTGGACATTAAGATTCTTTAGGAAAATTCACTTTTGAAAAATCTGTAAAAGAATTGATCCACGTGATGCGATGGAGCAGGACAATGACTATCACAGCGACATGGGGTAAATAACACATCCAAGCTAAATATTATCTGCTCCATCAAAGCAGTAATTAAGAAAAACACCACAGGTTTCTGATCTATTTTCTGAGCATCTTTAGATATTTAAGTGCATGATTTCCTCAAGTTTCTCCAATAACTGATGAGACCTCAAAATTTATATTGCAGCAATTTTTGGAAGTAAACTTAGCAGCAAAATGGATTGGGTAAAAAAAAAATTCAGGACGACTGCACTTAGAGGTGTATGACCTCCCCAAAAATGTGCAAAATGAAATCACTAAAAATGCATAAAGCCACTGTGTTTGAAACCAGCACATTTATTTCTGCACAAGCCATAACAGTCGGCCAAAATGATGAATTTTAGCCATTTCAGCCTACTATCATTTGAAAATTCAACGCAATGACTTCTGTCTCCTAAAAATGTAATCTGTCAGGTTGAAATATTTTGGTCAGCTGAAAGTAGCAGTATACGGCGTGACTGACTGAATTTGGCAGATCATTTGCCATTTCCTACTGGGAGTTATTGTTTTTCTTTTAAAAAAAAAACAATAAAACAAAAAAAAAACTTGATTAAACTGTAATGTTGCTGGTGGAATCGTTCCCATGGACGAAAGATTGGTCACATTGTGGACTATCAAAACCTAATATTTTAGGACAATATAATATAGTACCCACGGTATGATAGAGGACTTAATGAGATAGACAGGATGATAATTGACTCAGGGTGGTATGACACTACCCGATCTTCGGGTCCTAGACATCCATTTTTGCACCAGCCCAATCACACAGGCCAACGCAAACTGAATGCGGGAGGAACAATTGCTACCGAAGTCATTCCCTCATTCTGGTCTATTGATTACTGGCAGATTATCGTGATTACACAGGGAGATCTTCTGTCGAATAGATCATCTTTCATCCTAATGACAGATACCCATCTGCACAGGTAACTGTTCAGTATTTATTATCATTCTCACCAATAGTGTGTCCAAACCAAACATTGGCCGGGTGTACGCACACATATTTTGGCCTTCACTCAAACCATTATCTAAAACCAGGTAAATTGGTGTGTGTAAATGACTGAACGCTGCCAAAAGATGAAGACTCTTTTATTATCTCTGATACTAGTATAACGCGTTCATTTAATCTATTACATGTCCTTCTTAGGGGACGTTCCATTTAGTACTATAGACCTAACAATTATTGTGAATGATGGTCACTAAAGTCTGGAATATTTATCATTAGGGTACGGCCACATGTGGCATATATGCCGTGGAGTTTTTACAGTGTAGCAGCAAAGTAGATGAGTTTTAAAAAAAAATCTCAGTTACACTCTGTGCAAACAAAACCGCACATAACTTGACACGCAGTGAGGATTTTAAATCAGCAGCATGTCAATGAATGTGGATTTCTCCCACGGATATTACTCTTACTAAGGGCTCATGCACAGGGCCGCTCCCATATTGCGCCCACTTGAATGTTCTATTTTTTTGCAGTGCGAATAGATCACGGACCCATTCAAGGTGAATGGGTCTGGTTTTCTCTGCGGAATCGGCACGGATGTTGCCCGTGTATTGGGGACTGCAAATTGCGGCTCCCAATGCACGGAACGGCCGACCAACGGCCGTGTGCATGAGCCCTAATGCAGAAGGTAAAATCTAGGGTGAATCGCCCGCCCCCCTTTCCATGATGAATTCCACAACAAAGTCCACAGCAGACCTGCCACGTGTGGCCATACCTGTAATGTTCCAATTTTTGCTATGACATTCAACATGTTTAAAATTTTCCAGACAATTAGGCTACCTGGTCAGGTTTTCGCATGCAATGTTGAAAGGCAGAATCAGAAGTAGATTATGAAAGGAGAGAAAGTATAAAGGACAGATATGACCTCTCCTTTTTTAGGGGGAATTAACTCCTGGTTTTGGCTTGCAAATCTGTGTGGCCGCACCCGTAGGTACCTATGCACCTACAAATGTATAGTTTGTCATCCCCAGCCAAGGCCATATAGATCAAATCCCGATTTACAGTTACAAATTTGCATTGGCACCCAGGAGCTTCCAGTTATGCCTTTGGCCTTATGCCTCTCTTGTAGCTTTATTCTAGAAGAAGTAAGCAGCTTTTTGCACACAGGACCCTTGAATGTTTTTGTACAATATTGCTCAGAAGTTTGTCATCCTCTGCAGCATGAATACGAGGAATGGAGTTCCCATTTCATTTTATTCTCCCCTGACCACATATGGTATCCTGGCTAACACTTTTTTATGACTGTAATAATGCAGACCAGCTAGGCCAGAAGGTGCAGAAAGGTACGAGGTAAAGCCCATTTAGGAGGTGAGAGCTGGATCTGTGGCGGTATGGGGTAATGTTTTCCAGGTGTACAGCCAGCTTGTACTAAAATAAAAGCTGTCACACTCAATTCACAGCACAGCTTTAACCCGATGTGTCCTACAACTGAAAAGTGAAACTTTATGTCACAGAATAAAAAATTAACAGATTTTTTTTGGGGGGGGGGGGGGGAAGGGCACATGGCATATTCTACTATAAGTACAGTATATCTTAAACAGGTTTTCCAATACTTACCTACTGATGACCTATTCTTAGGAAAGGTCATCAATATCACATTGAAAGTTTTCCAAATGTGTGCACTCCCATCAATCAGCTGTTTTCACTAGCTGTGGAGAACATTGGCACCAAAACTAGGGTACACTTAGTTGTGGCCGTGCCTGGTTATTGCAGCATTCGGGTGAAGGAGGGCAGTGAGGCGGTGACCAAGGGTGAGGACTACACAAAAGGATTGGGCAAACATATTCATTTTGCCCAATCCCTCTCATTCCCAACATCATCAGATGGGGGAGAGATGGGAGCTCCCAACACACAAGACTGTCAACTGAGCCCCAGACTAATGTGTATGGAGGCCTAAAGGGCCGGAAGCTGAGCTTTGGAGATACGAGCAGAGCAATGGATGGCAGTGGCTCTCTACACATTGAAAATACATACGCGCTGGGACGGACCGAGCATGTCAGCGTATGGGGGAGTAGATAACTGTCAGACAACCAATCATTTAGGCAATATATACAGTGAGGAACAGAAGTATTTGAACACCCTGCGAAGTTCTCCCACTTAGAAATCATGGAGGGGTCTGAAATTCCCATTGTAGGTGCATTCCCACTCTGAGAGACGGAATAAAAAAATAAAATTCAGGAAATCACATTGTATGATTTTTAAAGAATGTATTTGTCTTGCACTGCTGAACATAAGTATTTGAACACCTGAGAAAATCAGTGTTAACATTTGGTACAGGCACCGGCCGTGGGGCTGCCGCATGCAGATCGCGACCCCATTCACTTGAATGGTGTCCACGATCCGTCCGTTCCGCAAAAAGATAGAGCAAGTTCCGTTCCGCACCGCATCTGCGGATTTGTGGAGCCATTCAGTGCAATACGGCAACGGAGGGGCAATGGTCGTGTGAACAAGCCCTACATGTAGCAATAGTCACATGCACAACATATAAAGTATACGTGACATGTGATCCTAATAGGTTAATACCAAAATCTAAAAACTACACAGACATTAAGAGTTGATCCAAAAGTCAAACAAAAAGAGGATTCTAGAGAACAATGCCCAAGATTGCAATTTAAGAGATACCATCTTAATGAGGTAACTAAGACAACAGGACAAAAGAGAAGAAACACAATCAATAGAAAATACATTAGCACCAAACAAATGGGACACAGTTGCATTGTGTCTGGATTATGCCTAGGAAACAAAATGCTAAAATATTAATAACAGATATTCTAGCAGCACATGAAGGGTGCATGCAGCAGTTATCACTATAATCCAATAGCAAATTTTTGCAATATTCCAAACTAATTGGATCTGAGGGATCTGAGCAACTGTGCTGCCTATCCAATAATTTCTAGAGATATTTATAATGTGCATCTGATGATTAGAAGAAAAACCTTATTTTGGAGAATAGTAGGAACACTAGAGGGTATATTTCACGGGAAGAATGTCTGCCCGATGATAGCTAATGAGCATTGGTAGTAATGCTCGTTACCGATCATCTGGCATTCAATTACTGCTGCCGATTGCTTGTGAACAAGCAAACGCTCATTCATTGAGCAATCCAGATCTTTCAGCATGCTGAAAGATCAGGATTTGCTGGTGGCAGATTGTGCTGTCTGCCGCCAGCAAACCACTGTAGAGCATAGGGACGAGCGATAGCATAATGATCGCTCCTCCCCATGCTTTGGAGGAGATCGCTGCATGTAATAGCAAGCGAGCAGG
Organism: Bufo bufo; assembly: GCF_905171765.1. Lineage (NCBI taxonomy): Eukaryota > Metazoa > Chordata > Amphibia > Anura > Bufonidae > Bufo > Bufo bufo. The sequence goes on from NC_053391.1 coordinate 582,479,596, forward strand.
CGATGGCAAGAAGGGAAAGCTTCCTTCCCGACAATCGTCTGTGTGGTCGAGGTGTCTAATACACCCTTTATTATGTACAACCTTGAGCTGGGCATACACATTCAATAGCTGTCAGCTGAACTAATGTATGGCCAGCTTTACAGACAGTTCAATACAAACTGTGCCATGCCATGATCCAAAATATATGTAACTGGAGAGCGGCTACAAAGAGATATTGTTACTTAGAGGACTTGTCCTGTTCTGAATTATAGAGACATACATTGATTTGAATGGATAGTGAGTACATTTTAATTTGCCATGTATTGAAATTAAACACTTGCTACCAGGTTTCTCCACAGAAAATCACAACAGGTCCCAACAATGGCAGATCATAATATGGGTGGTTTCAACACCATCTAAGGCTCCCAAGAGGGCTACAGCGACCCAACGTACACAAGGATTTGAGCATACTGCAGTTTGTACAAGCGCTCGTTAGCGATAATCTGCCAAGTGTAAAAGTGCAGCTGATTATCCGATGAACAAGCGTAACGAATTGTTCTTGCAGTCACCTAAATCATCATTTGCCAGCAGAAGATCATGCCATCTAAATAGGACTCTGCTGCCGGCAAACAAAGGTTCTGCATGAGGACCACCAATGGCATTAGGGATCATTCCTCCCCAGTCTTTGGAGGAGATCACTCCTTCACTGATGAGTAGGCGATTGCCAGAAAGGAATGCTTCCGGAATGCTTTTTGAATTTATTTAGGAGGTCTATTTCTGTATTTAGGGGGGCTGGTGCCTGTATTTATTCAAGTGATCTGGTTGGAGGTCCATTCTCGGGTTTGTATTTGTTTAGTGTCTGGTCTGGGGACTGTAGTAGTTTACGGGGTTTAGGTTTGTATTTGTTTAGAGGGGTTGGTATGAGGTCTGTATTTATACTAGGGTCAGTATTTAGGGATCTGCTACGGGTTCGGGTTCTGCATTTATTCATGTTGCTATAGAGCGGAGGTCCCCCCATCCTTTTGTATGCTGTGAGCCACAAATTAACTTTCAGTGATGGTCAGGAGCAACAGACAATTCAAAAATAGAAAATTGAAGTTTTCAATGTGGAGAAACATAAAACATGAAATTGCAAATGTTTGCTGATAAATATTTTAGTGTGAATTTTAACACTTGTATCATCCACATTGGCACTGTTTGGTGGTAAATCTAGGATAGGTCTGCAACAATGTAAATTGCCAGTACATATGGTCATAACTCAGGACGTATTTCACAGCAGGAGATCACGAGCCACATGTGGCTGCCGAGATACTGGTTGGGGACCACTGCTACAGAGGCTAGAGTTGGCTGCAGAAGTAAGGGAACAAAGATGTTTCAACAGTAACCTCTTGAGTCATCAGGAGAAGCTGTTATAGCAGTCTGGGCTGGAGGGAGAAGAATAGGAAAGAGAACAACTACAAACAGAGAAATTGTCACTTATCAGTCACTGGCTCTCCTGACATGGGGACTATGAGAGTCTGTGATTTTAAAGTCACCCTTCTAACAAGCAGGTTTTCATGTTAAGAAACCCTTTAAGCTGCATTAAGATCAAGCTATAAATTGAGTTACTTGTTTGTAATGATATTTTAAACTATATTTTATGGAAAATCTCTCATTCTTTCCAGTGACCAAATTAGGGCCTTGGACCTAAGATCAGAAAAAGAAGTTTCACTTTACAGGTTTGTCATTTATGTCCCTACTGTGCAATATCCTATTCCTGGCAATCATGCAGCCAACAGAAGACGTTCTCCGCTGAAATAGATCCTGGATTTATTACATTGTTACACGCAAAAAGTTACCATAATAAATCATACCTGCAATAGTACCAAAATCAATTATAGAAACAGAAGATGTCATTATTCATATACATCAACACACATCAATTTTGTCAAACACATGGGCCACAGTCTATCCTTAAGAATGCTGACTGCCCCCCGAAGGTACACTTTCTGACCCTACTGATGACGAGGTCATGAGGTCATCAAGGACCGGACAAGACTTTGTACCTGAGGGTGTCAGGAAATGTGTCCAGCTAGTCTCCAGAGGGCAAATGTTAGCCTACTTATACTGGAAGCCATCAACACTGACTGGCAGGACCAGAGGGGAATTTTAAGGGCTTTGACCTTATCTGAAGAGTCTGTTATTGACATATAATGAGCTTGTTGGAACACTGATTATAATGGATTGATCCTCTTGAGATCAGATATATATAAACATAACACCAATATGTTGGCGCATCACCTTTTTAAAGTCAGATTAAGTTGCTGGTCAAAATGTATTTTCATCATTACAATTAGTGGGATAATTGTTCACCTGATCTGTTCGTTACTGCGCCATTTCCACTTTATATAAAGGAAATGAAGTACAAAAAAGGTGTCAAGCAATACATAAGATAAAACCATCAAAGCAAAGAATATAATATGAAGAAACCAACAGCAAAGTAGTCAAACAAAAGTCCCTATAATGGCTCATGCATGTGGAAAGGGCCATAATGCCAGCTCTGGGACCCATAAACAATACGAGTATGGCCTATTCTGCAGTTCGGTTCATGAGGCAGTCCTGTGAAAATCAGGGATCCACTTCGTCACTCCTGTCCATACTGTTCTACTGCACTTTGTTTGCAAATGATTACAAACAAGACAGTTCAGAACATAGGACCAGCTGTAACCTAGCCATACACATTCAATAGCTGGCAGCTATCTCTCTGGACTCCTTCCAGACTCCCCCATACAAATACACATACGTGTATTCAGGGGTGTAGCTAAAGGCTCATGGGCCCTGGTGCAAGAGTTCAGCTTGGCCCCCCTTCACTCGGTGCTCTGTGGCCAGGGGCAGGGGTGCACATAGCCCTTGTGATGCCTGAGGCAAAAATGAAACAGCACAAACCTCCCCCCCATGCCAAATTCCCAACCTACCCCCTTCCCTCCAGCCAGAGGTGTAACTTGACCAGCATGCACTTTCTATAATACCGGTGTCTTCTTATGCGGTATAAGGGTCTTTGGGCCCTTCAGGCTCCTGGGCCCGGTAGCGACTGCGGTTCAATGGAGAGAGGGGAGAAAGCCACTGCTCGACACTCCAGGAAGGAGAACAAAAAGACTGGGCAAAAATATTCACTAAGCCTGATCCTTCTTTCCCGATCTTTCTTTCTCCTGACATCTCATCGGGTTCGGACAATAATGTGTATGAAGGCCTTAAGAGCTATGCACCCAAGGCTTGCAATCACTTACTTATAGATTGTATAGCATTATTATTAAATTACTTTATGTATAAAACTATTAAAAGGGTTATGTCACAAAGCACAATCTACATTTTTTAAACCAGCCCCTAGATGTGAATACTTTTGTAATTGCATGTGATTGAAAATTTAGTACAGCCAGTTAGCTATTCAATAAAATACTATATATCTATATAGCGCCACCTGCTGTTTGTTGTTTACCTTAATTTTTTTCCCCTCTCACTGGTCAAACATGCTCAGTTTAAATCTCCAACTGCCGCCAGCCATATGTTTTGTTAGAAGCTGTTACAGGGAAAGAGCTGCAGCAGAAAGGACGCACCCCCTGGGCTGGCAGGCTGAAGATCCAAAAGAGCAATTGGAGCAGTGAACATGGAGATCTCTGGACTCATGTGAGGTACAGGGCTGGTTCTAGATTTGTTAGAAAGAGATTGTCATGTACTATATGATTTTTTACAGTCATTGCTTAACCCCATTAACTAGCGGTATTGCGTTCCATCACAGGGGCTCAATACCGGGAAAAAAAACGCTTCAGTTTTATCCTAATGCATTCTGAATGGAAAGCATTCCGTTCAGTATGCATCAGGATGTCTTCAGTTCAGTCCCTTTAAGGTATTTGGCCGGAGAAAATACCGCAGCATGCTGCGGTATTTTCTCCGCCCAAAATTCCGGAACACTTGCCGGAATGACGGATCCGGCATTAATTCCCATTTATGGTCAGGGCTAGGAAACGTCAGCGTACGCAGAGACCCCTGCCCTGAGCAAGGTGGCTGAATTATGCCGGGAGCCACGACGAGGGTACACCAAGAAAAGGGGGCAAAAACAACCATTAGTAACAACATTTTATTACATGATTTACAAAGCCAAAGAACAAAAGGCACGTGCGATCTCAAATTGAGGATCAGGAATATATCTAGTGTAGCAAGAGGACCGCCAACGCCCCATGCTTCGAATGACGTGAGCTGGCACCTGATGTCGTGATGCGGCAGAAGCTGCCCCTATGCGGAAAGAATGCCCTGATATAATTTTGGGGTCGTATCCTAAACCTTGGGCAAGAGCACGGATGCAGGTAATGAACCGTGTGGCGGTAAGGGGTTTGCCGGCGTGCGGCAGGAGAGGACTATCTGAAGGACCGACCCGAATGAGTGATAATAATTGGTGCAGCACCTGAACTGGGCACCATAAGTTGGAGGACGGATAAAATTTGATTGCAGTAGGGGGACCCGTCTGACTGGTCTTGGTAGAGGGAAGGAGAAGAGTGTAGCAACCTCGGCCCCAAGACAGATGCTGTTTCAACGGGTGACCCTGACGGTTCGGACCGGCTAAAACTTCCCCCGGCCTAAGAAACCCATAAAAAATGAGGTACATGGCTGCTTTCAAGACCAAGCTAGTGGAGGGCCCAAAAGGATGACCGTCCAAAGACGAGGAGAGAGCCCTAAACAACTCGCTAGACACGGGTTGCCTACGGCTCTGGGACCCCTGACCCTCTTTCTGAATACCCCGAAGGGTGGCCTTAATGGCCTGAACAGAGAAAAAGGACCCGCGGTGTGGATCATCCAGCATGAAGTGGTGTTGCAGCCCAGCTAAATAGAGTTTGATGGTATTGTGTGACAGCCCCAGTTGGTAGTGACAATGGGCTAAAAAGGCCATGATGTGAGCCGTTTCGGAATGAAGACCCCTTGGGTGAGTTCTGGAGAATTTATCGAACGCCCTCAAGCCGGCCTGGTAATTCCTCGCTGTATTATGCGAAAGAGACTTTCTGACCAGACCCTTGGCTTCGTCTATGAGGACATCTAGCCCAGGGTGAGGGTGCTGAAATGAGGCACGGGCGCACCTGACCGATCCGCGTCGGGCACTTCCTGGAAAAAAACGGGAAAATTAAAGCGGGAAAGAGCGTCCGCGGCCCTATTCTGCTCGCCTGATATATGTATGCATCGGAAATGAAAATTGTGGCGGAGGGACAGCCAGACTAGCTTGCGCAAAAAAGCCATGATCTTGAACGACTGG